>NC_140205.1:3058035-3658035 GCF_965226575.1 Pagrus pagrus
CAGTCTATGTGCAAGTTCTGCTTCTTTAACTTTATTTTTTCATCGTGCACGTCATGAAGTTTCAGATTTCTGGATTGTTTTGTTGAGCATTCAGCAGCCAGTGGTTTCACTTCACTTCTAAAGGGCACGAATATCAGTCAGTGTGACACACGTGAATACAGAGTCTGCTCAATGAGCTGATATCTGTCAATTAATCAATTAGTCTGGAGTTGAAATAATTACAAACTAATGGATCGGTCTGCTGATAAAAAAAAAATAATTATGGCGATAACAGATTAATCTACACTGACAGGACTAAAGGTTCAGAAGGTTCAATAGCTACCAGGAACCATCTGTCTGAAAATGATCGAAATAATCTCAAAATCTTGACTGAAATTGATTTTTTTTGTTTTTATTACATTTGTGGTGCTGATATATTTTAATTTACATGTGAATGGAGTGTTTTTTTCACTGTGTATATTATATTTTGCAATATATCCTGCACTTTATATTCTGTATAGTGTTTTTATAGTTGCAACTACTTTTTGATGGTCTTTTTCTTTTTCTTCGATCTACAATAAGTTGGTAGTGGCGAAGGGCTGATTGCACGTTATCAAAGCTTTCGATATTATTTAAATATTATTATCGGCTGTTTTGTTTTAATCAGTAGGAGGAAATCCTGCAGAGTTATAAAGCTTTTTTTTTTCCAGCAACACAGAACCATCAGAGGAACCAAACACGACCCAAACTGCAGAACTCTTAAAGGTAGAACAGCTTGTTCTGCCAAACATCCAGCGATTTCCTTTTCTTTGTCTTGTCTTGACATTTTAAAGCGAAAAATAACCTTTTTTTTGTGTGAAAATAATCAGAATAAAACTGAAACTGGAACAATTGTTACGTCAGCTGACGGAAAAATCGATCTTCCAAGAATGAATCAACAACTGATGATGAATTAGTTGTTAAAGTTACAAGAGGAGACTGCTCGCTGTTTTCTAGCATTTTATAGACTTTACAATTTATTGATTAACCTACAAAGTATTCAGCAGAATAAGACGAATAATCCTTCACAGGAGCCCGATTAGAAACACAGTACAAAATGAATGGAAATCAATGGCTGCTGGAGACATCCACATTTTAAAACGGCAGCGTGGTCTGCAACAAGTATTCATGTGATCTTTTGGAAAACACAGAGACTCTGATCTTCGTATTTCCTCTTCAAAGGAACTTTTTCTGACTCTGGACAACATGAGATGTTTTTCCTTCTTCCTTCGATAAATGAATAAACGGCCATATTTGATCTGGTCACCAGAAATCAATAGGTTTATAGCTGTACGGAGCCTGAATGCACACAACTAACAGGTTTTTTACAACTAGGGAATAAGGAGATTGTCTCATTGGAAAATTGGAAAAAAAAGGGTTTAACGGCGGCACTATCGGAAAAAGGTCAGAAGGTCAAAGAAATCGATGGCGTGCATCCTCTTGGGGGTGCGAACGAGCAAAGCGAGTCTCGTGCACATCTGCTCGCCGAGATTACAAACCTACAGGCGGAGGTGAGCAAAATATTCCCACATGAGGAAAATCCTCAAACACTGTGAGCTGAATGCATTCTGGAAAACCTGCTTTCGTTCGTCCCGCCTCTCCCTACCCTCGACGGCGCGGTTCCTCGAATTATCTCCCGAAAAATTATGCTTTCTAGCCTCGCGTCAGCCTGACCTGGAGTCGCTCTGCATGTGTGTGTGTGTGTGTGTGTGTGTGTGCACGTGATAGAGGGAAGGAAAAGGGAAAAAGGAATTAGAGCGTCGTAAAGCCTCAACACCAGATTGGTCAAATCCAGGCAGCAGCGGCAGCAAAATTCCTCCCTAATCTTCAGCACACTTCCTCTCGTCTTCACCCACCGCCTCCCCCGCCTGTATCGTGTTGCTATGGGAACAGGAGTGTCGAAGGAGGGCACGGGGTAAAGGTAGCCGGGGTTACTGGGTGCCGCGTGGGTGGGTGTCTCTCTGGATGACGGCGCACTCTCGACTCCCCTCCGACTGTCAGATTTGTGGCGTGTCACCTGTTTTTTCTGCTCTCTTATCTCGTCGTAGATGAAGCCTTCGTCTCCCCCGTCTCTTCCTCCCTCATCACCTCCCGTTTTCTCTCGCACTCTCAATCTCTTATGTTTGCGGGCTTTTAATGAGAAACAGCTTGTTTGTGGTGTGAGTCTGCGCGCGTGGCCGTGCGTCCGCGTGCGACCGTGTGATGAAATGGCAGCGGCGCTGATTGCCTGGCATGGCGCTGCGGCTGCACTCTGCCAAAAGTCATCATCTGACTCGCCGACGGGGATGATGGCCCATTTGACTAATGCTTCTCCACAAAACGGGCCAACAATGCCCGATCCAACTGACAGAAGAAAGAACGGATGTGGGACCGTATCAGATGGGTACGGCTTCAATTCAACCGGCAACAGATTTGGGACGGCAGTCAAAAAAAAGAAAGTCACCAGGGCCTCGAGAGCCTCCGTTCACTGTGTGTTTTACAGTAAATCCTCAACATTGTGTACCTGTACGACATGTACAACACCTCCGCCGCTGTGCCCCGCTTGAACAATAAATCCCCCCGGTGTGTTCACGCACATCGGTCGTGACGCCTCTAAAGGGGGCGACTGAGCAGAAAACCACAGGGCAGAGATAGAAAATGGCGTAATAAGGGCAGGGGGAGAGAGACAAAGAGACAGAGAGGGAGAGGGGAAAGAAAAGGCAGCCGGCGACAAAACACCACTGATTTAACAACACGAGTGTATTTGTTGTGCTGGCCTCAGCGCGATTATGTCCCATTGTGAGCAAACCTGTGCGCCATTTACAGCACAAAGGTTACAAAACCCCAGATATCACCTCAATTAGCATTTGGCGACGCCGCTGTTTTCATACATGAAAAACGCACACGTGTTGCCAAAAATTGTTCCTGTTCTCGGCGCTCGGCGTGTTCCCGCGGCGAGGACAAGCCGAGTCCTCCTCTGACACTTTAATAAACCACCATTACTGCTCTCGACACACACGCACACGACCTCAGAGGGGGAAGTTGCGGCGGTACGAGTGGTGAGGATGCTGGGAGAGGTGAAGTTGAACACGACGGAGACAAGACAGCCGGAAGAAAGCTACTTATCGGCCGGCGACGGGAGGGCAGTGTTCTGTGTGTTTATGTGATGCGGGACGAGAATAAACCCGAGGACCGAGGAGCTACTTTTCTCCACGAGGACGCATCTGTAAGCTCTCGTTCGTACTGTAATTTCCCTCGCAGATCATTTCACGGTGGCTGCAATTGAGCGCGTTTGACCTCGGTTTCCCTTCAGATACACGGTGCAACTGTGGTATTTTGTCCGCATGCACAACCCATTCTTCAATGTGGCGCCACACACACACACACACACACACACACACACACACACACACACACATAAACTGAGTGACCCGGGCTGCTGTCCAGCGTTTCCGTGCTGCGATTCAATGCTGACGAAGCCAAGCTTTGCCAAGTCCATCTACTCTCTTTTTTCTCCTTCATCCCTTGTTTTCTTACTTTTCTTGCCACATTTGTTGTCCTGGGACATCGAATATGTGTAAATCAGTTTATATCTGCAACAAAAAACACAAATTACCATCCATACTTCAAACTCTTGGTGATTACCAGAGCTGCTTTTAGGGGAAGACTATGTTTCAAGTCTCATCAAACAATTCAAGTGTCAAGTCCAGTTTCAGGTCAAATCGAAGTAAAGTCTGAAGTTCGGTCAAGACAAGTGTCAAATCAAGTCAGTCGAGACACGATCAAGTCAGGTCTTTTTCATAAGGATCGTTTAAATTAAATTAAAATTCAAGTCAATCAAGACTCAATAATCAAATCCAAGAAGTCTCAACTCAACCACAAAAGTCCATGAAACCACGTGTACTTCTTCCTGTTTGATACAGATTCATAAAGTAAATCTCTTAGAAAACAAAGAACTGATTTCTCGCTTCGTATTTCACGACACAACTCATTAATTAACAATGTCTCCACCTTAAACTGTGACGTCCATGTTGTTAATATTCATCGCCTCTTTTCCCTCATTACATCCCTTCCTCCCTTTCTTCCTGTGCCTCTCCGCTCGTCTTGATTCCTTAAGCGTGCCATCAGCGTGAAGGAGGAAATCACTCGCACATTGCAGCCCTGTGTTTCCAATAGCTTCACTCCATAAAATTACAACAATTCACACACTCGGCCAAGTTTATAGGGGGGTTGGGAGGGCTTTGGATCTCAGAAGGCTGACAGATCTCTGATTCTGAGAGCTGCAGGACATCTCCAATCTTTTTGGACTGGAAGTGCTCCTAGAAGAGGGGCCGCTAATGCCCACTACAGTGTAATTATGCCCGTAATGGTTGTACAAGGAGGAGAGATGGGGGTGGGGCATTAAGGGATATTAGGGCGGGTGGGGTGTTCATTTTCATTAGGTTTTATGGGTTGGAAAAACATTGTCATGCATACCAATTAGCACTGGAACAGATGGCTCAATGTGGTTGTATGTTTGGTTTCACATGCACACACTCGAGTGGCTGAAGAGTGTGTGCTGACAGTCACAGTCCAGATGACGGCATCGGGACGGTCAACAGGAGGAGTTCAGGCTGACAGCTGTTTTCAGAGGAAGCTTCCTCTCTCCTTTCCTTTCCTTTCCTTACTTCCCTCGTTTTCCTTTCCCTTTCCCTTCTGCCCTCCGTCCCAGGTCAGGACCTCCAGAGCAACATCAAACCTGGATCAGTCTGTTCAACAGTCTCTCAGAGGAGGGAGCCATATGCTGACATATGCTGATGGAGAGGAGGGATCGCCTGATTATGCATGTGTGTGTGTGCATCTGTGTGTGTGTGCATGCATACAGCCCAGCCTGCAAACACAGAGGATCGACCGACAAGGTTTTTTTTTTTCCTGTAAAGCAAAAAATGTTATTTTTTCGACTGTAACTCGCTGACAGTTGCGTGCTGATGTTCAGTATCTTACTGTAATGATGATTACTGATTCTTGTTCCTGTCTTGTTTCAAAATCAGCACCTTTTCACAGAACTGTATTCATGTCACGAGTTGAAAAAGCCTCTGAATAAGCAGTTAGGCCGTCAAGAGACAGTCACACTGAAGGCATAATAATACCATTTTCTGGCGCGATGATGATCCTAATTATAATTATAAAACACTTTTAGCACACATTTCGAGAAGAATTCAAACAAAACGCTTTATTCTAACAATTCAGCGGTCTTTCGTTACACAATCAGTACAGTAATGAACAATTCTGCGATAGTTACGCAGTAAAGGAAACTGTATAATACCCATTATTACAGATGGATGACTCAGTGACAACTCAATATCCAGTCAGTAAAGGCCACCAGAGGGCAGGAACAACCTGAAGGCAAGCTGATAGCTGCCACCATTTCCTCACAGTTGCCTATCTTAATTTCCAACAGACATATAGCAATGTTATCAATTACTTCAGATCAATATTAACTCTTCTTATAGGTCTGCTTTGGTTTCCAGCAACTCCTGAGAAGCTCTTTAGCTGCTAAACCCTCCTCAAAAAACACCCAAAACGAGGCTCTTTAGCTGCTGAACGCTCACTGTGTCGACCATGTGGCAATGGGGTTGGTGTTGAGCCTGAACCCGACTGCAAATGCGCCTCAAAAAACCCAAAACGAGGCTCTTTAGCTGCTGAACGCATGTGGCAAGGGGGTTGATGTTGTTGAGACTGAACCCTACGACAAATATGCCTCAAAACCCAAAAATCAGGCTCGTTAGCTGGTGAACGTAACGGCGCGTGCAGCAACTAAAGAGCCTCTTTTTGGGTTGATGGCAGCAGGGTCGATGTTGGTGTCGAGCCTGAACCCTGCTGCAAATGTGCCTCAATAAACGAGGCTCTTTAGCTGCTGCACGCTCCGCTATGTTCACCAGCTTGCAATGAGGTCGATGTGGGTGTTTAGCCTAAATCATACGGCCCTCAAAACCCAAAACGCTGATCTAAAAGAGGCTATAAACTTCTGTGAAACTTCAGAGTTGGATAAGAATTCTTCACAAGTTTCAAAGCTCAATGCTGGTATTAAAAATATTGATTCATGCAGATTCACACCAAAGCATTTTTCCCCCCCAGTTGCCTTGTACCTGTATCCAGCCGTACAAATAGCTTTTTATTTCTGACGCTCATTGAAAAATGCATTCAGTGGAACAAAAAGTCACTGTGAAGGTGTGTGGATTATCAGGGACACTGCCTCTAAAAGGATGCTGTTAATTTCGTTTGAGTGCAAGTTTTAAATGCTTCGAGCACAACAAATGAATTTCCTTTCACCTTCATTGTGTCGCGGTGGCAACAGGAATAAACTCAAAACCCTCTGCATGGTTCACTCGAGGTACGCCTGGAAATATACATATGTAACACCCATCTGCTGGACCCGAACGCCACCACACATCAAAGACTCCTTCAGTGGCCTCCTCATCTCTCGTCCACAGTCGTCCTCTCACTGCTCACCGGCTTTACAGCTCAGCCTCGCGTCTGTAGGAGCGGGGCGGGTACAGGTGCGCCTCCCCACATCGGCGACTTTATACTAGCAAACACTTTTAGCTGCGGCGTTAGCCACGGCTCAGTGGGTCTGAATGGGGGACACGCTAACAGGCTAGCGCTGCGGTCCCAGAGCCCATTGATCTGTGCTGCTCGCTAATAACAGACAGCAGAGACTCCCTGGCTCTCTGGGGCCATTAGGATGCATGAGTGGGAACCATGCTAAATGGGACAATACACAGAGGTGTGTACAAGGGTAAATACACTCCGGTTTATATGGAGAGGTGGATACACTCCGGGTTAGCGCGGCTAACACGTAATTCCTTTGGCTAACCTTGGAATTGCATTACTCTGCGTGTTTGTCTTTGGATGCGTATATGTGTGTGTGTGTGTGTGTGTGTGTTGTGATATAGGGATTAAGCGCGGTGTTACACCATGACCGGGGGTTGCTATATTTAGGGTCGTGCTGTTACATTTCCAAGCCATTATCTAGACCTGTGGGGACACGCAGGGATTTGAGGGAAAAAAAACACACACATCGTCGACACACGAACACGCGATGCACTGACTGCGGTGTATTTCGGTGCTCGGGCGGACCTACATACAACCTCCCATCTCCTGAACGGTAAGAGGAGAGAAATGGAGAGGCCTGTCTGCTCTCCATCCCTCTAAATGTTTAATGAACCATCTCCTCCCTCCCTCTCACTGCTGTCTCTCCAGCTCTCTCTCGCCCTCTCTTACCCCCGCCGCTCAGCCCTCACCCATCATCTACTTTTTTCCTCACTTCATCCTTGTTTGTCCGTCTCTCCCTCTTCCTGCAGGCTAACTGACACCGCATATTGGTTCAGGATGAGTTTTGAATGCTGACGAGAAGGAAGGAGACGAGGAGGAGGAGGGCTCATCTGCATCCTATTTCCCTCCACAGCTCGACCTCCCTCTGGCCTGGATCAATCCTTCGCCCAAATGTATCATTTGTTCTCGCTCAACTTTTCACTCCATGTTTGAGATTTCGCAATTTGTCCGGTCCCGGCAGCACTTTGATCTGACGGGACAGTTCGGGGTTGGCGGTATCTCGCATTACGAGCGGTTTCTAGTTCTGTGTATTTCCGTGTTCACCTCATGAGGAAAAGTGTGCAGCGGCGCCGTTCCAGCTCCTAAGTGCTCGTAATGTAACTGGCAAATATTTTTGGCACGAGGGGAAATTGCGGAAAAAAAAATAAAAATGCTGCGGTGCTATTTGTGAGCTCCACAGTCACAGCTGTTATTGTTTAGACAACAAGATTTGGCTGTGCAGGATGAACGCTGCTCTGTTTTATTAGGCCTAATCTACTGCACTCTTCTTTATCTCTTAATTCTGTGGAAGCTGTCTTTATCTTTTTTTTAACCTGTTCTGAATAAGCTGCGTTTTACCTGTTAAACAGCTCTGGCAAATCTGTTTCCCGTCTGTTAATCTACTCTGAATACGTTGTTTACAGGTTGAACTTGTAATCTTCATCTGCTGATGGCGACATTTAGGAATCTGTCACACGTCAGTGAGCACATATTGGTCACACCGGATCCACGCAGAGCTGAAGATTCGCATTAATGATGACTCGGGGCTGGACTTGAACTTAACTGCTCTGAGACTTACTTGAGATTTGACTCCTGCTGTAAGGCGTCAGATGAATGCAGAAATATTCAAGTCTCAAGTTATAAATGGTAGAATCAGAGAACGACTGGAGTTGGGAATGAATGGTCAGTATTCAGAGACAAATTGATAAAATTGAGGCATTTTGCTGCTGACGACTTGTTGCCTGACCTGAACTTGTGAACAAATTGAGTCAAGACCTGTTTTGATGAGACTCGAGAAGACGAAAGACTTGTTTTGAGATTTTACTCCGAACTTGTAATGACAAGATTTAAGACTCGAGTCTTGACTTGGACTTGTTTTGACAAGATTCAATTTTTCTTTTTGACTTGTCACAACTGACTTGGAGACCTGTCCTCAATAACTTGAGACCTGACCTGAACTTGTTATGAATAGACTTGAGATTTGACTTGGACTTTCTCTTCTGAGACTTGACTCGCAACTTGTTTTCAGAAGACATGATCTTTGCTTTGCTCTTCAATAACTGACTTAAGACTCGAGACTTGACTCGCATGTCTCTCGGCTGACCTGAGACTCGACTTTAAGTGGTCCTGATTGACTTGAGACTTGATTCAGACTTCACGACTTGGACGAGTCATGACTGAGTTGAGGTTTGACTCCAGACTGACTCCTGTTTTGGTCACATCTGACTTCAGAAGACCTGAAATTTGACTCGGACATTTTCTGACTGTGAAGACATGGGACTTGTTTTTTTGCAAAACTTCAGCTTTGCCTTGCACTTGAAGACTTAAGACTTGACTTGGACATGTCTCCACTGACTTCATGAAAAACACAATAAAAAGTCCTCTTAGCAGATAAACAGAGTCATTGTAAATAAGCAGCTATTGTTTCTTACAGGTCAGAACAACCGGTACTTTCATTCTGAATGAAAAACTACTGGGAGGGAAAAAAACAAAAAAAAAAAACAGTTATTTTCTCTGATATCTCTGATTTTGTTTTGCCTGGCGCCTCTGAAGAACATTTAAAATGCGTAAAAAAAAAAACCCCAACCTCTCACTCCGCTGTGAAAATATACACATAATACACCAGACAAACGCCACTGCACAGTCGCGAGTGTGTATTTCCCACGCTTGTGTGGGTGTAAGCAAAGCGAGCGCACTTCCACTCCCAGCCCCAGGACTTCAAATTATCCCGAGGCTCCTCCAAAACACACTTCAGAATTTTTGTCTGCTTTCCAAACTCATTACTTTAGTAGGGCAAATCAAACAGGGCGCATTAAACGCAACTCAAACGTGAAGAGAGTGGAGTGCATGGGGAAGGAGTGTGTGTGCGCGAGTGTGTGTGTGTGTGTATGTGTGTGTGTGTGCCAGAGACAGTGTGCCTGCGTGTTAATTAGAAGGATCCTGCTCTAATTAATGGCCTATGAATAGCCATGCTGGGTGAAGAGTCAAGGTTAGACACCTGTGCAGCCACACCGATGCCAAAGCGAACTTCTTCTCGGAGGTCTATCAAATTACACACATTTAATGTAAATACAATATTGGCAGCCTCGTCTGCTGCCGAGCCAAGAGAGGACGTGTGTGTGTGTGTGTGTGTGTGTGTGTGTTAAAGAGACAGTGTGTGTATCCAACATGGATGATGTCAGAGCAATTAGCGAACACATGAATCATGGCTGGGGAGGTAATGACCTCGGAGCACCAAAAGAGGAGAGTCAATTACTCCACCATACCGGAACTTGGCGGCATTACACATTATTTATTACTCATTTCAGAAGTGATATCGTGACTCCGCCGCGCTCTGGTGTAACATTAATTTGCAATAATCCCCCCAAATTACTATTTTGTTGAGCCCTCTCAAATTTTTCAAATTGAATTCTCGCTTAAGCCCAGAAGCTCATCTGACGAGTTTTTTTAAGGTCCAACTGGCGGAAATTTAATAACCGACTTTCACAGGTTACATTCAGGGTTTCCGTTTATTAACTGGATCAAACCGCACGATCAAACTTTGGCCAGAAACGAGGCTTTAGACTCTACTCAGCCCCGTGCTGATGGAAAGTCAGGGGGAAGTTTTGTAGTCCACAAAACATTTCTGGAGCTTCACAGCCAAACAGCCCTGCAGCTTTCTCCTAAACAACTGACTGAAATAAACATAGAAATTGCTCCACACAGCTTGTCTGGTGTAATACAAGTCTCCAGAAGCCCCAAGATCCCAAATTGATTTAAGAGATGCTTTTTAAACCCCTTGACGTGCAGTTGAGCATTCACTTCAGACGGGGCGCATGCTAACGCCTTTAGCTTAGCAGCTACGGTGAAGATTTCAGCTTTGAAAATTGGTGTAAATTACTTCCTGTCAATTCAATTTTGGATATCGGGGCTTCTAAAGACTTGGATTGGGACCTTTTTTAGGTTTCCAGTTGTTTAGTCGAATGCTGCAACCATTTTTGGGTGAATTTATCCTTTAAGGTCTTGACAATCAGCCATCGTGGTCACTTTCTTCAGAAATAGCTTGAAATAAAACAACATTTATGTCCCTTTCACCTCTATAAGGGTAAGGCTGCATTGTATCTTTAACCTGGGGTGTTGGACGTGCTGTATAATGTGTTGTGACTGATGTTTTCGTGCCTTGTGAGAAAATGTTTGTGATCTTTACTTTTTTTTCCCGTCAATCTGTTAAAAAACATGCACGTTAAAAATGACTGCATTCATCCGTGGATCATACTTGTATTTTAAAAGAGAAGCGACAGCCATGATTGAAAACACTTATCTGGAAAGTCGACAAAACCGAATGAATCACAGACTTTTCAGAAGCAAGGAAAATCACTGTCCTGACAGTTTTGAAGATTCGGCGCCGTTACACATGGAGGCAATGCTCGGAGTCTAAACAAGCCGTATCTCGTGGTTGCATTAGATTACGGTGTTTTGAGGCTAAAGATGGAGGACAAATGGGAATTTCAGCTCCTGCTACTAAAGGATGGCTCCCTTGTGATAGCTAAAATCTGGAAAATCGAATGTTCACTGTTGATGTTTTTAGTCCACTAAAACATTTATGCACATAAAACATTGAAGACAGTCACTTCCTGCAAAATGAAGACCTCTGGGAGGTGACCAGATGCTGCACAAGCAAAATTTTCATTGTGTTTTAACAAAGCCCTGTTTTCAACTGACATCCATAAAGTTGGATTTAGTGGGTTTTTTTAGAGAAATGTCTCCACTACAGTTTGATACCACTTCCTGCAGCGCCTCTGGGTCTCCACTGGAACCTGTTACAACCGCTGTGAATCCAATCTGATGACAGCTGCCTTCCCTCATGAAAGGAACGAGCTCCAGACTTCTCAGAGCTGCATGAGGTGAGGATTTGATCCTCAAACCCTAAAAATTAGACACCTAAAATGTCTTTTTTACATTGTAATTTTCACCGTTTTGTGTTAAAGGGAAGCACCACCAATTTTACACCATTTTGAAAAGTGTGTTTGCAGGTCTTGGGTAGTATAAAGTCTTTTGTGGCTCCAGAGGAAGTTGCATGTAATTTGTCTTGTGGGTAATGTAGCAGGTTTTGAAATTATGGACAGTTTAAAAGGAAATCGACACGGCAGAACCAGAGATATCACCTTTTTTTTTTATGCCATGCATTCTTCGTCCTTTGCAAAGCCTGGCGCCTACATTACCCACAATTCAACTGAGCCAATGAGTGGCAGTTTATCAGATTACATGCAGCTTCCTCTGGAGCCACAAATGACTTTATACTGCTTTGTTTCACACGTGCAGAACATCCCAAAGACCTGCAGACACACTTTAATGTGTAAAAAATTGGCGGCGTTCCCCTTTAAAACAAAGCTTCTTAATGTGCTTTTCTTCTAACGAGGTCTTCAGGCTGCAGGCTGGTGGACAAAACAAAGGGTGGAGGGAAAACATCGGAGCGCCGTGCGTCCTGCACGAGCGTACGAATTTCAAGCATCGACACGTGTACGGCCTTCTCACAATTCAGTGTGTGTGTGTGTGTGTGTGTTTGAACAAAGAGAGCATTCCCTCTCCAACAGATCAATACCCCGGATCCATTCTGGTTTGTTAAGAGTAATAGGCATGGATTTGAAGAGAGGGGAGGGAGGCTAACGGGCGCTGATTTAGCCGGGCTACACCGGACCCATTTACTTCTCAGCTACAGCTAACAGGGTTTCTCCTGCCTCCAAAACACTTTGTCCTGCCATCACAGCGCCGTATATACGGCAGAAGAAAAATTACCCCCATTATGTAATCTCTATAATGATTCCTATTGAGGAAGCAGAGGCTACAACGGTGGTACAGTAAATTACACTAAACACCATTACTCTTGACAGCTCCTTTTGAGTGCGTGCGTGTGTGTGTGTGCGTGTGTGTGTGTTCGTGTTTGTTTGAGAGTCGAGCGAATGATTGAGTGTGTGTGCACGAGTGCGTGAGCGCCCGCTCTCTCAGCGAAATTAAACTGGGGCTCAGGTGAGAAACAGAGCGATGCTTCAGCACAGGCGAGAGGAAGAAGAAGAAGAAGAGGAAGAAGAAGAAGAAGAAGTGGCGGCGAGGAGTTAAACACCCCCGAGGAGTTTGCAGACGATGTAGAATCAGCCTGTCTGGGTTAAAGAGGAAACAGAGGAGGAGGGAGGAGGAAGAAGAACAAGGGAAGAGGAAGAGGAAGAAGGGGAACAGAGGGAGCTGACAGGGAGATTGAGAGACGGGGAGATTGATGGCATGTAATGATGAAACGGATGGAGGACGAGACAAGAGAGACACGCACGTCAGAGGCCATTACTCATCTGCGGCGCACACTCGCACACACAAGCGAAGGCAAAACGCCACCCAAGGGTGCCGCAGGAACTGTCTGCCACCCGCCTCTCTCCATTTCTCTCACCTTCTCTGTTTCTCCTCTCTGTCGCCTCGTTCATCCCACCCTCCGTCTGGGCCTCCTCACACACTTCAGTCTCTCTCCGGAGACTCGCGTCGCTCATATCAAATCATACTCGTCACAAAACTGTGAAAATTGTTGAGACCGTTTACACTCGGAGCGGAGCGGCGACGGACGAGATGCCACCGAACGACGGATTATTATTCATCTTAATTAAACTCCTGAGTGCTTTAATGGTGCAAAGTAACTCAGTACATTTACTCAAGCAATTCTGACGTACTTGTACTTCATGATACTATAATTTGTGCTTTACTATTTATTTCTCTGTGTTTCTTTAGTTTCTAGTGAAGTTAAATGTCCAGGTGACACTTTATAATCACCATATATAGTACATTTATATATAAATACTGAATTAAACTTGAAATTAAACTAAAATGAAAGGTTTACAGACATTAGTTGCAACTTTACAATGAACACTTGTTTACGATACATTCATTATTTACTAATGCTGCTTATGAAAAAGTTATGTGTCTGATTAGGCTCATGTTGGAGCTGCGTAAAGCTCCGCTGGCATTTCTGTGAAGTCACTATTTGCAGATAAAGTTGCACAAGGAGCCTCTTTGTCTCGGAGAATTATGCTCCTCCATGTTGCACAGGATTATAATTTGTGAGTACAAGTTATCATCTTGAAGTCCTTGGATAAAAACATACTGGTATTATTAGTTTTTCTTATCCGCCCCTTGAAATCGTGATGATTCAGATCTTCAGTCGAGGAGCCCCTGATTCAAATCTTTGGTTTTCAGTTGAAGTATCTGATGTTTTTTTTTATTCTTGTTGCATAATTGTACCGAGAACGCCACGAAATAACAAAATAACAGCAGGGAAGCGAGGTGGGATAACGTGCGTATCTGAAGATGCCAAGAAAGGCGTTAAAAACTCGAGTCTCGCAGGCAGACGGATCGGCGCGTAGGCTGTTTAAAAGAGAGTTAAGTCAAAAGCAGCGTGGTTGGTGTGTGTGCCGAGCTGCCGGGGCTAAGAATGTCTTATAATTCATGATAAGGTGTATTAATAACAATGCGTCAGTAATAATATTAAGCACTGGGAAAATAGCTGTGGATAACAAAAAAGCAGGAATAAGCACATGCAATGAGATTCCAGTTACATTCTGGTGCCTTGAAACATTATTCTACAAATCTAGTTGATCTATGCTCCCCATTATGATTATGCAAGAACTCAAAATTGGACTCCATATGCTAAAAAAAAATGAATAAATTCCCACTACTTGACCCCTGGACTCAGCACAGCCGTGAACAATGTGATTGAACCATGTGAGACAGAGAAAACTCCTGTTTAAATCTGGCTTGTATGTGTGTGTGTTTTAGGAGTTTAGGCCCTCGTTTCATAGAGCAACATTTCCCATAATGAGCACCCGGGGGACTTGTTGCAACGCGCTCACTTCTCAAAAAAAGGTCTGCACAGACTTCTGGGATACCTCTGATGCTCCCCAGAGGGTCTGAGACAGACTAAACGGCCATTTCCATAACAGCATACTCATAAAACCGGCAGCATCACTTCTGTCCCACAAGCTTTTCATTCACAAGAAGGACAGGAACATGTGTTAAAACCCAAACCCAAAGGACTAAGGACTGGTGCAAGAGGTATGCAATAAGGACGGACCGGTTATCAGCCTTTCCAGTTGTGAGTTGGGCTGTATCCTGCCCACGACAATCCGACTGGTTACACATCATGACTTATAGCCTATCAATACTGAACGATCTCAATCTGCGAAGAACCTACCTAAAGTGATCAGAAACATGTAGTCGGTAGGTGATCTCAGGAGGGACGAGTGACGACACCATCCCCCTTAGCGTCCCTACAACCCAGACGCCATCCTATCCAGACCGGGACCTTAGAAGGTGCTATTTGTGAGAATATCCGGTCTCACCAATAGCAAATAGGATGGCGTCCTATCCGGTCTGGATAGGACGCCATCCTGTCCAGACTGGATAGGACGCCATCTTATCCGAGCAGGACCTTAGAAGATGCTATTTGTGAGAAAAGTTGATATATGAAACTCATTTACAACTTTCCTAAGTGTGGAATAAGACTTAAATCTACTTTTCTTTCAAATAGGACCCTCAACTGATGAATTATAAAGAATTATTGTGTTTCTACTTTTACCTGTGCAGCTTTTCTACCATTAATGGCACTAGAGGAAACTCAACAAACCAGCTGCATCCGTTATAAATCATTGTGATTCGAGTTAAGATGGACACAACAAAAAAACCCCGCACTTTAATTCAAGAACAATCAGAACTGAAACATCAGCGCCTGAAACAGGCAGTATGCCATTTTTCTGCCTCTAAAGATCTCTCAATCAAAAGACGCAAGTAGCACAGGATCATGGGAGTTGCTGTCTTCATTGTTAAACGATCACCGTCGCCGCTGAAAAATCTCTCTATGACTCAGGCAGCAATGTGCACTGACGAGGTTAATTCATTCATTCAAGTCTCATTCGCTGACTTCCTCTCTCACTCTCCTGACTCGCTCCCAGAAGTTGTAGCAACAGGAGATCAAATGAAATGCGCCGTTACCTTGAGTGCAATTACGGATGTCTCTGTTCCTAGACATTTTAACGCAGAGATGCCTGATGTGAGTGGGTGATATGGGAGCAGAATGGGATGAGTCCCTGCAGCCAGGTCCCATTAGTGGCGGCTGTTACAGCAGAAGATTCATCGTTTTGGTTTTAGATTTTAGAGTCACATTCTGGTGTTCGGTTCAAGTGTCCACATACTTTTGGCCGTGTATTGTAGCACCGGGGGCCAACGAGCTGCAGGAGACACGAGATAGTTTCTTATCACTGTGGGCAGCTCTCCTATAAAACGACTTGTATTCATTTGAAAACCACTGAACTGTTGTAATACAATTCAGCTGCGTCTCTGTAAGTTAAGTCGGATCGATGTAACAATAACACAAAACCAAAAGTGGACACTGTGCCGCCAGGTAAACGCTTCCTCTCTGCCGCTGTGGACCTCTATAGGCCGTTTTAAAAAAAGGGGCCCCGCTCTCGACTAAGCTGCATTCACTAAACATCTGCTTAACATCCCGCACACACACCGCTTAATACAATGAGCCGATATGCAGAGCGGCGGAGTGTGTGCCGTCCTCTCTCTCTCCCCGTGGAGGCTTCAAATGCATCACGCCTAATCAGAGAGGGAGGCTCAGCTCATACCGCCGGCTAGTGCTGCATGCTAATCCTCTGCAGATGAAGACGCTAAGCTAAGCGCAGGCTGACAGCCATGCGCCCGGAATGGCAAAAGGAGGCTAATGCTAACTGCAGTGTCACCGCTTCCCCCTTCCCCGCCTTCTTCGATTCACACAAACACACACACACGCGCGTCGGGCTCCTCAAAAGCTCAATGCATTTGGGTATTTGTTGCAAAAAAAAGAGGTATTTCATGACTTGGAGTGTGTGTGCACTTAGCGCGAGGACGTCAGTGTGTGTGTGTGTGTGTGTGTGTGTGTGTGGAAAAGCCAACGACAGCTGCATTAAAAAGGCTTCAAGTCTGCCCAGCTGAGATTTGATTTGGCTGTGAGCATCTGTGTGTGTTTGTGTGCGCCTGCGGGTGTGTGCGTGCACGCTCATGAAGGAATTCAACAATAATACTAACAAGCGCCCAGGGCCAGAATGTGGGATGCAAGACAACCTCTCAGCATAAAGTTAACTTACAAACACACACACACACACACGCACACAGAGTTCAGTGAGTTGTTGTTGTTTACCAGCCGAGGTGAGACGGAGCCGCGGACTTCTCATTAAAACAAAAAAAAAAAACCTCTGGAAGTTTTCTCATTAGCGTGCGCGGCTCTTCGGTGCACGTCTGCGGTGAGTGTTTGCGCGCTTAAAGCCGCTCACACCGAGGAATGATTTGCGAGTGGGTTTTGGCTCGGACTCAGCTTAAACACGCCTGTGAGGAGGTAAACACAACCATCCGTCCGTCTATCGGCGAGTAAGCGTGTCAGAACATCTGTGTGCCTGGCAAAAGATTTTTTAAGAGGAAACCACCGGCCTCTGAGGGATCATAGTGGTTGAGACACACACACACACACACACACACACACACACTAACTGCCAATGGTTGTGTGAAAGCACCCCCAGAGAACCACAAAAGGGCTATAATGTCTGCCGGTCAGAAAAAGCACTTACAAAGAGCTGCCTGCCAATCTCAGCCAACCACAGCCGCCATAATGCCCACCGCTGTGCCCACTCACCGTCAATCACATCTCACCACCACACCCACCGCCTGACAACCTGCAAAACGTCTTGCAGCACCCAGCCAGCGCTCCTAATTACAACCGCCGCTCGCCAACTGCACAACACCAGCCCCTCCGTCGACCCAAAACCACGACTTGACATAATGTACACGCTGCCGCCAGGGCTCCGCATCCAAAAGTAATATACAGCCAGAAAACCCTCCTCGCCTCAAGTGAGCTTCCTTCTTCCCCCTCTGACACGTTACATCCCATTAACGAGGTGTCACCACTAATATTTAGGACGTTAATTTGTGCCGCTCCTGAAGCCGCTTTGATCCAAACAGAGTGTGACAACTTTAATGACTAAACAAAACAGAGGACAAACAAACCTAAAGACCTGCTGCTAAATCGTGGCGGGGTGGTCTGCGGGGAGACAGCTTTTTGAAGTGGAGGAAAACAACCAAAGGAAGCTTTTTATGTGGCCGCGCCATCATTACGCCGGGCGAGGTGAGGCAGAGGCCTAATTAGGGCCGGGGATTGATTGAAGTGCTGGTGTTCTGCGGCATTCGGACTTACATAGGGAATATAAGGAGAGAGAAATGAGGGGAAAAGGGTTATTTTAGATGAAGGATTTCGAGTTTCGGGTTTGGGACATCGCACTCTGGTGTTGGTAGCCTCACCAGCAGGTAAACTCCACCTAGAAAACGTGAGTAATCAGTCGGATCCAGACTTTCTGGAGGAATAAACATCCGGAGTCACATCTAATTCTGTTCTGATCCAGAACAGAAGGAGGAGGAGATTAGTTTTGAACGTTTGGGATTAAAAAGTGGATTTATCTTCACTCCTGTTAATCAACCTGACTGCAGCAGCGATCCGCGGAGGTGACCTCCATTGTCGGTTGTTTATGTTCTTTAATGTCGACTGCTGACTGGAGCTTGAAGGGAAATGTACTTTACTTCATGAACGTAACGTTACAGAGAGGAGAGGGGAAGAAGAAGAGAGAGAACCAGAGTCTCGGGTGAGTGCTGAGTTTAGTCAGAGTTGACCCGAATTCAAACACAAAGACATTAGCTGTTGCTAGCTAATGTACGGTAAAGTTCGAGGACACAAGTACACAAATTATTATTATTTTTTTAGGCATTTAACACATAATTCTTTCATATTATATCTTAAGACGCGTGTGAAGCTCGTCCAAAGAAAACTGGACTCCGAAATTTATTCTTTTTAAGCGACTGCAGATTGGCAGGATAAAAACATGCTCCTTGACATTCATTGACATCACCCTTACAGTATCCCCGGTTAGCGAAGTTAAAAAGGATTTCTAACAGTTACCTTCGGCTGGCATTTGTAGCTGACAATGCTCAACATTGCAGCTTCGGGATCACAATTAACATTAGCTTAGGGGTTACGGGAATCAATTAACTTGTCAATGGAAGTTCTGGCAAGATGGATGGGTCGAGGTTAAATTGGAGCATTCAAAGAAAAGAAAGTCATTCTGTAATTTTTTAAAAGGCTGAACATCTCTGACATATCCACCCCTGTTTTTGCAAGAAGACAGCAAAAAGCAGCACCGCATCCTCTCTTCCTCCCTCCCACTATCTCTCTCTCCTTAACCTCCCGTCTTCTAAACCAGGTTATTCTTGAGAAACCGGGGGCTCCTGTCAGCTCCCACCAGCCCTTGCCTCTAAATGACAGAGGTAACCCTCTTACATGAGCAGCCGCCGCTAAAAGCATGTCATTTTCTCCCCGCTAATGTCAAGTGGGAACAGATCAGAACAGGCAGGGGGAGTTAATAACGCTGCGTTCTCTCCTCTCACGGATCTCATGGGTGCTCCGGCTCACGTGAACTCAAAAACTTCCCGCGTGACCTTCAGCGTTGTGAATAGCGAGTAATCATCTGGGGTGACCTGTTCTCCAGCTTCGTCTGAATCTGACAATCTCCTAAAAAGCCCTGAGTCACAATGACGGGGTAGGATGGAGATGGAGGGATTGATATTTTTCTTCCCTTTCCTCTAACATCAGATTATGTCTTTCATTTTTTCCTCTTTGGTCTTTCCTCCTTTTGTCCACAACATGATATATATATATCATCCTGACATAAATCCAGTGTGAATAGCGTGAATACTGTGGAATTATCATGTAGATGTTTGAGCTATTTGCGGCCATTTACTTCACAAAGCCAAACCGCAGAGTGAATGAGCGACTTCTTATATCGATCTATACATTAGCTGGCTGTTGAACAACCTGCAAAGAAAATACTGGCAGGTTGATTGGTCTATTCAGAAAGCTTTCAACGCAATCACAACTGATCTCCAAGGTCGCTGACTCTTTGGGCTTCACTGGAAACAAGGATGGAAGTGTTTTAATGGTGTCCTTGGTTAGCTAGTCAGGTAGAAGTCAGGGTCACCAACAATTTTAAATGTTACGACAAAAAATCAGGTTAAAAGGTCAGCTAATGCACAACAGCATAGCATCCTTTGGCTAATATCTCAAGCTAACCTGTGTCAAGACTTCACTATCACCATCTCTCAGGAGAAGAGCTGTACGCTACCAGAAAGACACGAACGGGATGTAGTTTTAAAATAACACAACAGCATTCTTTATGAGAAGTGAATGAGCAGCCAACATTTCTGACACTTTAACACCAAGAATGCTAGTGCTAACCGCTAAGAAGCTCGGTCAACAAGTTAAAGTCATGCTGCGAATGTATAAAATCTGTCGTCCACATTCTGCACACACTTTTTTAGCTCAGGGTCATGTTATAGTTTCACCGTGAAACACATACATACACGGCATACTGCGTTTTGATTACTGTCACAAACACCTAGTGCTAGGTGGCGCTAACTGCGTTGGGTTAGACGTTGGGTATGAAACATTCAAACAAAGTATTAATAATGATTTAGAGTCAAGTCTGACATAAAGAAGTTGCTTTATGGCAGAATTTCCTTTAATATATGAACATTTGTTTAGCTTTTGTTAAACATGTATGTTGTTTTATGTTATTGCTAGCTACAGTTACATGGAAATACATATGCTGTTATGCTAAGATGTCAGAACTGTCAGAATTACATGTTTTTTACTAAGAAATTGTTGATCATAGCAACAAAACAAGAGAAGAAAGAGTGCTCTGATCTTTAAATTTGTCTCAATCAACCGTCACCCATTGGTATGCTGACTGCTATTATTGGCTTTTGGCAGCCAGAAGTGGCGATAATGATATTTGGACAAGACGGTGGAGCTCGGGAGGATATCCTGATGGAGAAACATCTGACTGAGAACCCAAAAACATGCTTTGGTTAGCGGCTAGCCAATCATGAGGCAGCCACGCCTTAAAGCATACCCCGTCTTATCTACTGTTACATGCTGCATTGAAGAAGAATTAAAACTAGCAATTGAGAACATGAAATATTTAGGAAACTGTTTACTGAGGTAATAAATCAAGTGAGAAGTTGGGTCATTTTTTTCATAAGCTTACATGCAATCAGACTTCTCCTTGCAACCAGAGCAGTCACCCCCTTCTGGATGTCAGAAAGAATGCAGGTTTAAGACACACTCACGTCGGCTTCACTTTTCAGACCATCCGATGGCTGAAACATCTTTGAATGTCAAAGATATTCTCTTGTAAAACTTGTCAAAGTCAAAGCAAAGATTTGTACTTTTCATTTCAAGTGTTCAGTGATCCCGCATCCAATCGTTCCATGAGCTTTAAATTCATATTCATTCACGTGAAATTTCAGTATTTTCTTTGTCACTTTTGGTTTTTCGTGTCAAAGACAAAACATCGAGTCCTCGCTTGACCTTTTTCAGGCAGCAGAAACGTGTAATCCGTGATGATACACATCAGATCAAGGCTCCGTCGTCCTCGTTCTGCTGATGACAGGAATAAACCCCAGCTTCCCACAGTGCATTGCTGGGCCTGCCTCTCTAAAAGAGGGCCGGGGCTGTTTCATCCATAACCAACAGAGCCATCAGCGGGAGAAACGGCGTCTCTCTGTATTCCACTCATGCCCCCGTCCTCTCCACTGCAGAGGCTAGAGGTCCACACACACTGTGGCTCCACTCATTACCTTGCCGCTTGGATGCCAGACCCCCATTCACCCCGCTCACACACACACACACAGATACATGTGCATGCACACACACACACCTAAGCCAACCCCCTCCCCTGATTAATCATCTCTTTTTAACCCCTCCCTCTCCACCTAACATCCAGCAACCTCCTCGCAAAGATACAACACGCCGGGTGAATGAAACGTGATCCTGATGTTGAGTGGTATCTTCCCTGGCTGGATACCGAAGCCCGGGCAGCTCACATAGTTTGACCCTGTCTGGCTGGCTCGCCATGTAGCCGGACAGATGTGGGCTGTGGACGGCTTTATTGCTCAAATATTTAGCTGTGGACATGCGGTGAATGCGATTAGAGTCGGCTAACATTACATTCTGGGGTTTCGTCAGTGAGTAAATTAGCAGTCAAACTCATAAAAGGTGGACAACAATTTATATTTTTCCTCCATTTTACCCTATTTGAGGAAGGCTGGAGGTTGTGGACATTCATTATTTCACAAAACATTTGTCTGCAGTGGAACAACACGATGATGCACAATAAAAAAAAAACCTTCATTTCTTTTTCTGACAGCTGCCTGCATGAAGTCAGAGGTCGAATAAAGCAACATCTTCACTGGAGTACTGGAAGGCACCGTGACACAATAAACAAAAACGTGATCATTCCAGTGATATCGTACAGTAAATTCGATATCAGCCACCTCCCTGAGCTGCAAATCCGAGCGTCAAGATTTGAATTAATGTGATATGCGATGTGACACTTTGCACTGATATTAAATTAGCGACTTGAATACCGGAGCTCAAAGAATCTTTCCTTCAGGTGTGCCGTCCAAATGAGTTTTATTTGAATGTATGACTTCCAGCTGTGACGGAGAAAATGTCCTCATATCCTGGTAAAATCATCCCCGGCTGCTGTCACAGTGTCCTGGGAGTCGTTCCATTATTCACTGTCTGCAGAGCGGCTCCAGGATTTGGTCTCTAGATAAAATCATCTCTACAGTCGATCTCTCTGTTGGTTTGTTTATGGAGAAAGTTGTTCAAATACACATATTAAATCTGAGCCGCACAGAAGAAACTGCAGAACAAAACCTTCTCAATCAGCGGAGAAACAATTAGTGCATTGACAGAAGATAAATCACCAATTTTGATAATTAATGACCCTTTTTTAAAGTCATTTGTTAAGCAAAAATGAAAAGCTGTCAAAAGTTACAGCTGCGTAGATGAGATCATTTGCTGCTCTTCTCTGTTTTATAGTATATCAATGTAAACTGAATATTTGGGGGTTTCGGACTGTCGACAAAAACCTTGTGTTTGGTGTAAGGAACAAAGGTTGATGTCGGGGCTGAGAGAGCATATCTAAGTCCCCAGGGTCCTTAGATCCAAGGGCCCTAACTTTCCAGGGTCCTAGCAGAGTCCTTTGTTCCAAGGGTCCGTAAATTTCCAAGGTCTTAAGTTCTCATGGTCCTGAGATCTCAGGGTCCTACTTCCCCAAGTTTCTAAGTTCTCCTGGTCTTATGTTCCTATGGTACCAAATTTCCAAGGTCCTAAGTTTACAGGATCTTACATTCCTTGGGACCTACGTTCTCAGGGTCCTATGATCCCTAGTTAAATATTCTTTAAACCCATACGAACCCAACTATTGTGTTTGGGTCAAAACCCGAACACTAACTTGGGAACATAGGACCGACCCCAGGGCGGATATTGAGCTCATCAGCTGGGCCGAGTATCAGCCAGTAACAGACTACCCGACCAAGGCAGAGGTAGACCGAAGCTCCTGTGTTCTGCAAGGTAAAATCACTGTTATTGTCAAAGGAGTCTGGTGGATTTGAAAAGAGCGATATAACGGCTTTTTTCTGGTTATCAAACAACGATAACAAAAAGGTCGATCTCTGAGGGATCCTATCCATCACACAACAACAATCGAGCCTGTCAGTGGCAAAAACAAGCTTTTAGTGGACGTAGTTTGACGGACGCTTTCGCCCCCACCAGGGATTACATTGAAGCCATCGCAACCAGAATCATCTTATACAAAAGCTAACTCTGCTAAACAGCTAAAAAACCTTGTTTCCTCTGAACTCTGGTGACGTTATAACCAACCTCACTTGTAAAAAGGTACTGTTGGGTGTGTCAGTACAACCTGACGCCACAGGTGCAACAGCGCTCGCTTTAATCTGAATTTCTTAGCAGATACAAAGCAAAGCAGCTCGACACTGAGTCCGTCTCCTTTGCCTCCCTGGACACCACATCCCTCCTCGCATCCACTCGTCCCCCGTCTTCACCCGTTAGTCTTCTGTCCTCTCCTGTTTCACTCTGCCTCACTCTCCTCTCCATCTCACTGAGATCATTAGGCTTAGCAGGGCCAGCCGAGCCAGCCCGGGTTAAATACACATAACCTCACAACGCTCCGACAAGGGGGGAAGGAGAGACATACCCGAAACCGCCTCACAAACACACACACACACACACACTCGAGCACACAGAGGTCCTCGCTGCAGCTTTAAGAGCAGTGATTGCTGTAATAGCCCTACAGAGGAGGGAAAAAAGACAACAGAGAGGGAATGAAAGGATTGAGAGGAGAAAGAGTTGATGGATGGGTCTGCTTTCCAGGTCACTTAGGGGGCTCCTCCCCCCCGTGTCAGACACTCTCCCCAGGGTCACTATTACCGGGCACACACACAAACACACACACACACACATAAACGCGCCGGCGTGTCGAGGAGTACAAGAACAGAGGCAGGTCGCACCACAATGGGCAACATCGATTTTACAATATAAACTAATGAAGCAGACCAAACTCAATACATACAACACACACAAACATGTACACAGGGGAAGCATGTGCACACACACACACCCACACACACACACATACACGCCTTGTAAACACACGCCGACATCGGTGGTTTGTTCCTTTTCAACGCACATACTGTAATTTCTGATGTGAATTACTGAAACACAAACCAATTATACTCGCATTGCAGCTATTCTCCGGCTCGCGAACAAACATGGCCGTGCACACACACACACACACACACACAAACATGCCGACACACACACACATGCGCTCACAAAAACTTCCAGGCCTTGTCTGAGAGAGTGTGTGTGTGTGTTCCCTCGAGGCAGCGTCTCTCCTCTCTCCTCCTCCTCCTCCTCCTCTCTCTATTTCCTTGGTGACAGCTGTCATCCTGTCAGGCCTATGGCAGCCCATTCTGCTCACTGACACACACATGAACACACACACACACACACACACACACACACACACACACACACACACACACACACACACATCTCAAACTTAACAGCGCCTGCAGATCCAGCTCTGTATCTCCCAAACCACTAGTCAGCTCAACCAGACCATCCCTCCGAACACAGACTCCACTCTGAGTGCTAACTAGCTGCAGCTCCTCTGCTGCTGCTTCACTTAGAGACAGAAACAACATGTGACAGGAACAAAAAAATCACACACACACACACAGTTAACGACTATCAGTATGAGTTTCATGTGTGGGTCCAGTTCAGCGATAGATCCTGGATCTGATTAGCGGACTGTAGCTTGGCACAAAGACTGGAAGCAAGAGGGGGGAAACTGCTAGCCTTCTTCCAACAAGTCCAGAGCTAGATGAGCAGCAAATGTCCTTTCTTAGATGTAAACGTTATGTTGTCTATAACCGAGGAGACGAAACAGAAGCTAGTTTTCTCGCTTTTTATTTGTGCACGGAGCATAATCGATACAAAAACAGGACCAATAAGATGTGGCGACAAATAATTCAGGATGTCGGCTAGCCAGGTTTGTAAAAGACGCTTTAACCATCATGCATTTCACTTAGAAACATATATAAACGGAGCTGTATTACAAATGTATCAGTCAGCTACTAACTTTATGCAAACGTTGACATTTTCCACATTTTTGAATGTATTTGCAGCATGTTGTGGCCCACAGGTGACTTTTTGAAATTCAGATAGGAAAGAAAATAAGTCCAATATTCACGCTTTTAGCTCTGCTTTTGGTCTCCACCATCTCCTGAGGGAATTGTCTGGCTGTTCAGCTGCTACTGTACAAACCAGGTAGATAAAATATTGATTAATGCAGCTTTAAAGAGACTGAATGTACTCCAAATTTCTATCTCCACTCTCCAAAATGAAGATTTTCTAAACTTCTCTCCCCACCAGAGGCTCCTGTTCGCTGTGAACTTATCCTGCGTCTTCTTTCTGCAGGAAACACAACAGCTTTCTATTTTTTTTTTTACACTGGTTTCAAATTACACATCACTTCTCATGTGACAATGAAATCAGATTTCATGCACGTACAGCACACGCCTCGTCACCGTCGTCTTGAGTTTCAGCGCAGCGCTCTCGTGTTGCTCGCAGGCCCCGACCAGAATAAACCTCCCGCCTCTGACTCTGTTTACTTCTTATTTTCTCAGATATCATCGGCGGAGGACGTAAAAAAAACTGAAAAAATATTGTCTGTTGGCAGCTTCAATCCAAAATTATCCGTGTTGGCCTTTAACTGCACATATTGGTGCAATCCTAGTCTGTAATTCAACACCAGCCTGACACAAACCTGCTGCTCAGACACATTCCAGTCATGTCCACATCTACTGCAGCATGCCGAACACATCACTCTGACTACCCACACTACACTGACCCAGCGCTGTGTTACTGCATTTAAAATCTGACTTTACAGCTGGGGTTTTTACTGTTCGAGAGCCGTATCGCTCTCGTGTTGTAAGCCTGAAGGGACCTTTAGCCGCACGTCGTCTCCAGCTCTGTCGATAAATCGGCCCATTCATCGATCGATTGAGCTGATAGACGACGATCGTGTGATTAATTGTCGAGGATCAAAGAAAAAAACGGCAAATTCTTGCTTGAGATTTTGCAGCTTTTCTTGACTTTGACATTTTTCCGAGCTCAAACCACCGATCAGGAAATCATCGACAGATTAATTTCTAATGCAGACAGCCAGGCCCCCGTCGTATTGTTATGTCACTGTACATCCCGCCCACTGATTATATGTAACAGATCTGAAACAAGCTGCATTTTTCAAGCTACACAAAGTGTAAGTGAGCAGACTGTAGATCATTGTGTATTTGCATTTTTATTTAATTTGCCAGGAAAAGAAAACAAGGAGTGAGTCACGCCTTCAGCGGCTCTGCTTCCTCGCTCTTTACCTATAAGCTTCAGTATATGACTTAAAAAAGAAACACACACACGTTATAAACAAACACAGCTGCCCATATAAGCAAACACACACTCATGTATACACACACACACACACACACACACAGCCAGAGACTGTTTGGCAAATGGCACCCGGTCGGAAAATGTAATTGCTTGAACTTTAGAGAAGCGACTGCAGCTTCTGAAATACCCAAGGGAGCCATCAGACCAGTGTTTTACAGCGCACACACACACACACACACATATACAGTACACACACATACACACAACAGCACGAACCTCCCTGTCAGCAAGTGCAGTACTTTAAGTAGTAATAACTGCTCTGGCTGTTAGGGTGAAGAGAGGGAGGAAGGAGGGGAGGAGGAGGAGGAGGAGGAGGAGAGGAAACTCACGCAGGAGGGAAGAGGAAGAACAAGCAGCGCTTTAATCTCCATCAGTCTGAATTTTATTCTTCCCGGGCCGGGCAGCACAGCTTGCAGGAAATGGAGTCGGGAGCATCGATGATTCTGCAGTTGAAGGAATACTTCACCGAAAAAAAAAAAAAAAAAATCTATCTCTGGGCCGTCGTATCGGCACTCGGGGCACTTTTACCAATTTTACACATGAAGTTCAGTTTAAACGTCTCGAGGAGTTCAGACTGCAGCCGGTGAAAACCGCCACGTAACGTCTTCTGTGGTTCTGGAGGAACACCTAACGATGATGTCATAGTGATGTCATCGGGGTTACCTCGGCTCGGGCTCAGAGAAAACACAATCTGCTCGGCTGGTTGAGGAGCTTCACCTGGACGATGGTCCGTTCGAGGCTGAACTTACTTATTTTAGGATGAGTCGGGCACTTTTCTGCTCTGAGTTTAACGTTTTTTCAACTCAAGGTGTAAAAACGCTCCGAGCACGACGAGCAAGACTGAGGCTGATGTTTTTGGATTGGAGCTGATAATGTTCAGTATGTTTTAATAAAAGTGTTGCTCTGCTAACAGATTCCTAAATCATCGACGTCTGTCCATCAACAAAGCAACAATGAGAGTTTCTGTTGAACTTTTCTGTCCACATCTTCCACAGAAGATCCAGCAACAAACAATAAACGCAGCGAGCGTCCGGTCCCCGGAAAGATTTTCAGAGTTTTCATTTAAACGTGTCTTCACAGGGGATCATCCTCCAAAATTTACAACATAAAAGGCTGAACACATCCACCAAAGATTATTTTTACATCAGCTTCAAGCCAACAAATGATCATCCTCAAAAAAAAAAAACGCACAGCGGTCGACCCTTAATAACTGACCGTATCACACATCTGGATTAAAACACACTAATCTGGAAATCCCATCAGAACATGCAGCCACACACCCTCCCGGACACATTAATCCCTCGTCCACTCTGCTGGTGTTTCTAGGAACATGCCGACTGCCCGTACCTCGGGGATACTATTGTGTTTCCATGCTTGTAAGTGTTTAAGTGCGTGCATCTGTGTGTGTGTGTGTGTGTTTGTGTGTGTGTAAGCCTCGGGCTGTCCCCTCAGCACTGCGTCCGTATCGACCTGCAGTGGAAAACAGGCCCGTACTTGGCCATGTAGGCCAGAGAGTCGATAGGGACATCAGAATGAGGGCAGCCGTCCAAAACGGCATCACAATGTGCCCAGAGGCCGTGCACTCACAAACACACACACACAAACACACACTGTATATGTACAAAGGCTTGGCCATTTTTCAGATAGCCTTGGATTTAGGGTTTATAAATCCCCAGATGGTGATTCATGTGTAATCTGTCTGTAATGGTTACTTGATGAACTCAGCAGACCTTATGTCACTGGATCATTATCATTAAAAAAAACACGGTGCACGTGTTCATGTGTGATTGCTTGATGGATTTATTTAGGACATTTTATAGCACTGATGCAAAAACTACAGCGATTCAATGTAAACGTTTCTCAACATCCATCATTTTCCTCCAATATTCAGGCGCAAGGTGAGTTTTTTAGTTCTTCAGGAAACAACGAGAAGTGATTTTTTTAACAAATCGAAAGCTCGAGATTGAAGCGGCACGCTCGTGACGATCGAGGATCATCGCTGGCATGAATAACATGTTTCATTCATGCCAATAATAACCAAAAGCTGGATTACCAACAAACTGCAAATGGAACAAAGAACTCCAGGGGCCAGAAAAAGCTTCGGGCTTCATTGTCGGCCAAATGGTTTCTGACTAAAATGATTGAAAATTGTGTTTGAGAATATGCAGCACTGGAGCACAATGTGAAGTCACAAGGTAGGAGCCTCGGAGTACTTCATTTTACAATATTGAGACAATATCTTGAGAAGGGTCCCCGTGTCAAAACTCTAGTTTTAAAAGCTTCATTATTCCAGTTTTTGTGTGTTTAATCAAATCAGCGCACAGCCGACCTGAGCCAAGTGCATTAGTTTTTATAATATAAATGTACAGGAGCTCATTTTTGCCCGCGGGCACCAATATACTGAAGATAACTCTCAGTTCCTACCAGGAATATTTGCCCCGTAATATAAGCTGTGAGCAAAAACCTCTATGTAGTTCTGGAGAGGTTATTTTATTGTTTGTGTTGTCATTTTATGAACTCTACGATTCCTCTTTGCAACAGAGCACGAGCACCAATCGCAAAGGCAAAAGTGTAGTTCACGTGACATTATTTTATTTTCACATGATAAGATTTTACATGCAGAACAGCCACTTGTATGTGAAAATGTGTGAAAATGTTGATTTCTACACATGAAAAAGCAAATGTCACGTGTTTTCATGAGCAATGTTTGTTTTCCATGCGTTGAAATTCTGATACGCATGTGGAAAAAAAGCCAATCACACGCTAAATTATTTTCTTTTTCATGTTACAAATGTGCAAAAATGTGAAATTCCCACGTGAAGAAGCAAAATTCACGTGATTTCATGTTTCACAGAAATTATAATCCACATGTGGAAAAAGTCAATTGCACTTAAAAAGGTCCAGTTCAAGTGTGACATAATTTTATTTCCACATGTTAATATTTCAGTTCACACGTAGAAAATAGTGTAATTATATGTAAAAAGCTAAATTCACATGCGAACAAGCACATTTTCATGTGATATCGTGTTTGTAATTCACATTATTTTCTTTCCACATGTTAAAATATTCACTTCATGTGTGAAAAGCCACACTTTATATCTGACGATGTCATAAGAGGTTTCCACCGAAATCGCTGTAACATTTAAACACATTGATGAACAAGTGCTGCAGTTAAGGAAAGTCGAGATATTAAAGCGGAACAGCTGCAATTACAAAACACTAAATACTGATTTCAATGTCGTATGTTCCACCTTTAAAAAAGATTTAAAAAGCTAATTAACTGTCGTCCTCCAATTATCAAGTCTCACGGGTCTAAATGATGACAATGATCACAATATTTGGCAAATTACCGGTTATTATCACCTCAGCTGTATCTGCTGTCTCAGCTCATCCAGTCACACTGCAGCAGCTTCTCGTGGTTTTTATCCTTGGTGGCCCAGGAGGGAGTCAAACCCTCCACCCTGGCAGCGTTTAGCCTCTTGCTCAATCACTCAGGACCGCAGTGTTGCTGCCTCCGTATCAGCAATCCCGCTGACAGATTACTCCATCAAACCGCAGCAATAATATGTGAAAAACAAAAATGATGTCTCTGGGTTTTAGTTGAAAAATAGGTTTGGTGCTCTTATCAGGCAGCAGCTTTGATAACTGGGAGCGAGTCGCTGGATAAGTTGGGTTTAAATCATCGTGTCTGGCAGAGAAAAATATAAGACTTTTGTTCTAAAATGAGATATTTGAGATATTTTTTTTCTGCCGTGGCCGTACGAAAACTGTACCTCCAGAGTGTACTTTCAAAAATGTCAAGAGACAAATAAAGCTGCTCTATTTCTGTCTGGATGAAAATGTGTTTTCTATCCTCTCCAATAACCTTTTTCGAAAGGCCCCCCCTCTCTCTCTGAGCGTGACACACTTCAGTTTAAGCAAGATCACCACCTAACAGCAAATACAAACATTTTTAGGCTTGTACTCATCTATATTTGAGCGAGTGAATAAAACATTTGAGGCGGACGATGCTTCGCAGCCTCGCAGCGCTTGTGTCGAACTAGCTTAGGTGCTAATTCATGTATCACCGGGTGCCATCTCGGTCCCGCCGCTGTCTGCCCTACCTTTGAACCGCACATCAGATGGCTGTTTTCAATTATACAAATTAGGCTGACTTAAAGGCGGAAAGACTTGATCACACGCGCACACACGCATCCAAACACTCCGAGAGATCACACGAGCTCAGCATCCCGAGTGGGAAATGGTCTGGGACGTTGTAAAATAGATCTGTGCTGAGTGAAATGAGCCAAACAGCCGACATTGCCTCTACGCTCCTTTAAGGTTCTTTTCCCGCTCGCGTTAATGTCTTTCCAGTTGTGCCTTCAGTTTCTCCCTCGCCGCCGAAGCCATCAAGCCCGTTTGATCAGCAGCTCGGAGGGTCTGAAGCAAGCGTTAGCCCTCAGCATCCTCCTTCCACTCCCCATAAAGGTTGGAGAGGCCATTCTCCTCTCCCCTGCCTCGTGGTGCGTTATTACAGAGTATGGCACTGTCGGGTGCGGCACACGCATGAGCGGCCGCGCGTCCGTGCAAGCGTTAAAACATCTATCTGAAGGAATAAAGCCCTGAAAATGCAGCAGATGTTTGTGTTTTCAGCCACAGGAATGGCTTCGCCCCTTGTTTTTTTTTCTTCCTCATCCTCTTGTTCCCTCTCGCTGCTGAAAAGGCTTAGGCCAACAGGAATCAATGGCTCAAAAGACACCTCATGTTTCGGCTTCTCAGTGGCAAATTACAGTGCCCTCGCCTAAGCGGCGGCGTTTGAAGGAGGAGAATCACTCTGTTTTCTCACTTCTTTGAAAAGGGACTTGGCCGTTCGGGGGAGTGAGAAGCCGACGTCGGCTTCAGCGGGGGCATTATCGCCGCGCGATGCTCCGACCTCTGTCAGACGCTGCGCCGTGCGATTCGGCTGATATGCCCACCTATGCCAATTCACCCGGGGGGGGGGGGGGACGAGCTGCGCAGACACACACTGAGAGCAGACACTCTCCCACGCCATGTGAAGGTGTTTGTGCACAGAGAGAAATCACTTCAATTGCTGAACTCAATCCTCCAGCACTGTTTAGCCTTGCTAGCTTCATGATAGTAAAAAACAAGGTAAATAGAGGAGACAGTATTCATTTCTGCGTGCTCTGCGGATCTATTACGGCTGTCTGTTTACTCAAACCTTCGTCTAAAGATGGGAAACGCACCACAATCCCCCCCGGAGGTGAACGCCAGCGAGGGGGAGTGGCTGATGATAGAAATAACACGTGTTTTGATGCTCCTTCTGCCCCACACACCTACACAATCTCCCCCGGCAGCAGGGACGGTCTAATTACATACAGTATCTGCTGTGCACCCACGCACACTCACCCCCCACCATCACCTGTCGCACGGCATACATAGGGTACACACATGTGTCCATACGATATCCAGCTCAGCATGTTATATGACGGGGAGCTCGCAGGGCATGCGGGCCCTTAAAGAGGCCCCACAGCGAGGGGAGACAAATATATCAGTCCATCATCATAAAGCTAATAGAGGCACTTTACTGACAAGGACTAATCAGCGGAGCGGCAGCGTTCATGCCTGAAATGATGACATTTCCCTCAAATTTCCCTTTCGTGTAAAAAAAAAGGTTGAAACCTACTTCACTTTCACAGGTCTGCAGACTTCATGGGAAGTAAAGTGGTAATTACCAACACTTCTCTCCCAGTTACCACAATAATTTATTGAAAATAACCCCAGCATGATCCAATCATAATGTTCTGCTTTGTTTACAATAAATACCAGGTCTGTTTTCTTCAATACATTTTTTCCAGGAAACGTCCAACTGGTTTCTGCTGAACTTCTGCAGGTCAGTGAATTGAAGTATATTGTATAACCTGAGAGGTTTGACAGAGAGTGGTTGGATAACAAAGCTGCAACGACTCACTTCAGCTGAGAGGCCTGCTGAGAGGAAGTTAGACAGAAACTACTTGGAGGTTTCCTGGAAATGTGCTGAGGAAATTACCAGCGATTATTTTTAAACTGCTTTCTCGAGAAGAAAGCAGAATATCGTCATGAAATCATTTTGTGATAATTCTCAATAACTTTCAAATATGTTACTTGGTGATTACCACCTAGTGAAAGGTCAAGACGTGTAAAAGGAAGTGTAAAAAACTCTGTGACTAGCGGTGTTTGTCTGAGACAGTGAGATGTCGGGGGGTTATAATTCAGTCATAAATGTACTGAAATGAATTTACAGTCTTTAAACTTTTAACAAGACTGACTTTTTTTCCCCACAAGGTTAAAAACAGTGTTTCAGTCTCATCTGATCCAAACTCTGAGACAATTGCCCATTTATTTGGACCACATGTTGCAGGGGATGCTTGTTTTGCTAATTTGAGGACATAAATTTGTCGTGATTTCCAATTTTCCACACGTGACTTCATTAATTTGCTCATATTTATTAATTTGTGCTCTCAAATGACCAAATGCTGCAAATAACCACTTGTTGCTGCTACTGTGAGATCCACGGTCGGTTCTGACGCCCCAGAGTTTCTTTAACATCACTGCAGCAAACTGAGAAGTTAAACTACTAGAGGTCAACGAAAACAAGGTTTTCAACAGCTCCTAAGTTCCTCTCTAGGGCCACTGATAACTGGAAGCTCCCAACATCGATAACCCTCGTGGTAATGAAAAAAAAAAAGACAACATTGACAACTTTACCCTATCACCTGCCGGGCTTTGCACAATTTTTTTTGAATATTCCAGATATTTCTTGCCACGAAATTGGCCAATTTGAGAGATATTGAATATCAGCACAAAATATCAGCAGTCAGCAGCTTGAACCTGAAATACTTGGCATCGGTTTCCTGCCTTTTAAAAGCCCCATTGAACCCTACGGCAGCAAGGTAAATGGGAGTGAGGGAGGGAGGGAGGGAGAGAGGAGGGAGACGAGGCCAATTGGATTTCAGCAGGATGTGGGAGTGGGAGCACGGACTGAAGGATGGGAGGAATTCTGCGGCATAAAGGGGAGGATAAATTAAAAAGTGGAAATGTGGGCTGAATGGATGGATCGGATGAAGGGCAGATAAATGACGGTTTAAATGGATGATTGGTGGCATGGGCACACCGAGAGCGAGCGTGTGTGTGTGTGTGTGTGTGTGTGTGCTCTCCAGAGGTGCAGATTAGATCACTGTTATGACTGCACAAGCCCTCAGGACACGGCCGATAAACATCAACAGATAACCTACACATTTATTCCCACCTCTGCACCATCCTCACTTCCTGCCTCTGTTTCCTCTCCTCTGGTGCACACTTCCTCTCCTCTCCTCTCCCTCCATCCACCGTTCACCGCCACCAATTCCTCCCTGTTTTTCTTTAATCCATCTCCCTCTTTTCTTTTCTCTGCCCTCTCTAACTACATCTAAGAGTCCCGGGGCGGTGCACTAGATCACGCTTCTCAATAAACCCGTCAAGCTCTCCTCTGCACCCCCCACCCACCCCCACCCCATCTCCCTTTAGCTTTCCGAAACACAATAACAGCAAACTCGGAGCGCCCCTCCCAACAATACTCCCATCGATCACTTCGCTATCTGGAACACACACATCTATCACTACCGGGGCGTTTACCACAAGCTCGGCTCGCCCGCTGAAGGCCCTATCGCTCCGCTCTATATAGCTCTGCTAATGTTTTCATATCGCAGGCCCCAAATCGACGAACAGTGTGCCCCAAATATTACAATTTGATGTTCGGGAAACATCATTAGTGGAGAAAATTTGCTTTTCTTTTGCCTGTACAAGAGGATATAACTCTGTAGAGGGAAACAATATCTAAGAGATGCATACAGTTTACTTGCAAAAAGCTGGGCCGAGTGCTACTGTACCAAGGGACCAATACAACACCTGTAGAAGAAGATGCTCGTCCCAACATACCTCTTTCTGACCAAGGTGGTTCAAGGTGCTGGTTCGGAGCCAGTGCCTAATCTCCAACCAGCTCTTTGCGTTTCAACAGCCAGGTCGGTCAGGAGGACACTTTGCTGGTGTCGACTAAAGACCTGCTCACATCATTTTCGTGTTCAAGGACCAAATAAAAGAGCTCATGACCACCATTTTTCAAAAACCAGAGCCAGTGTGGCGTGTTTTGACTCATCCACAGGAGAATAAACAAAACATTTTCACTATGGAAGTCAAATCGAAGCAACAGTGGCCCAAGGTCTAATCATGTTTGGGTGCCAATATAGGCACGCAAAACCAGGAGCAACACTTGTAAAGAGTCCATGTTGTCCGCCATTGTTTCTCCTTGCAAAAGCAAACTGGGTCGTAGGTCGAACCAACTCCAAACCAGCACTAGCACCTGTCCAGGACCAGCATTTGGTTTGCTTTGGTTGAAAAAGGGGGTAACAGTGGCCCAAATCTGAAGTCTACACCTACAATACATATCCAAATCTGTGAACCGTATATGGGCCGGCTCATATTTGCAGAGTAAAGCCGCTGTACATATTTTATACCAGTTTCTCGTGATGTATTCTCATGTAAATTTCAACATTTTCTTGCTAATGTTAAAGTCTTTTCTTGCATATTACGTAAGATAACACTTGATTTATCTTGGCGGCCGGTGCAGCTTCACATCCGATCTAATTCAAACGACCCACAACCTGCGTCAGCACGCAACACCACAAGAGCTACTGGGGGGACTTCTTGGCGTCTACGTTGACATTATTCGACCAAAAGTGTTAATCTCTAAACTCCATTTTGCTTTTTTAAACTCCTGGGAGCTGTTTGGTGGAAAAAAGGGAAAGGTAACTGTTGTTGTCTGGTGAGAGGAGAGAGAGGGAAAAAAAGAAAAAGCCTGTAACAGAGAGATTGTGCAGAGTCGGACTCCACAGGGAAGAAAGAGGCAGGTCGGGCAGAGACGAGCAGCAGCTCTCTGACATCCTGTTTGTGCCCCCCCGCCCTCCCGTTTGCATTACGATTCATTCTCTGTGCGAGTCAAGGTTAGACCTGACAGCTCTGCAGCTGCGTATGGGTATGTGTGTTTTTTGCGTATGTGCGCTCACGTGTGTGCTTCGCAGCGCCCATATAAAACAGATGGGGGGATGGAAATGAAGAGACGAGACGGAGAGATTTATCGGTGGGAAAGTACAGTCTCCGCTCCGTCGATGAGGTTGGGCGGCACCCTGAGGTTTTGGGTTGGAAAGAGTCAGATTAATCCCTCATGCGTGGCCGGAGGTTTGATTCCTAGTTAGATTCCATTATAAGGTCAGGGCCAGAAGGTTTTTGGAGGCTAATGGGATGTTGTAATCTTAATTTTGTCACTTGAATATTTCATCACAAGAAAGAGGAGTAATTAATATTTGTGCTAGATATTTTTTTTTGACCTCTTGACCCTCTGAATCCACGACAAACAAGATGTTCGTGAATGGATGAGCAAGGTTCACTGCAGCTTTTAGCGATACAGCTCATTAAATATTAGATTTACAAGAAGAGGTTAATACAGATACTGTTTACTGCCCAGTCCTTTCAGTCTGTCCACTCGTGCTTAGTTTATACTCAACTTTTAAAGGTTAGACGAGGAATAAGCGGCACATTAATGGACAGTTCGACCCCATCAAAACTCTTCTCCTCTCTCGTACGCTATCGAACAGATAACCAAGTTTCCAGCCAGGCCCGAGAGCCTGCAGGTTTCCATTTCAAACACTTCACCGGCTCATTGAAGTTTACTCCCCTACTCCTCCGGCATTGGAAGACACATAAAAGAAATAATTATAATTCGTGAAATTAAAGTTTTTGCTTGCACGGTGATAATACTCGCAACGCAGACTTGTTTTGAACAAATAAAAGCAGAACTGGATTGTAAACAGACGGTGGAAATGAAGTTGAACTTCATCATCCAAGAAAAAAAAAAAAAGACTTTGCAGCGCTGGTCACGCTGCTTGTTTGACAAGTGAGAGATGCCACCGAAAATAACCAATTAGCACCAGAGACTGAGACAAAATCAAACAGTAAGGACACAGAGGATTATCTCTAACAGCTGCTGAAGTGTCTGGACTGAAAACCAGTGTATGATTTGTACCGCAGGAGCTGCTCTGCACGCTGATGGCAGGTGGCTCTGCCCTTTCTGTGACCTTTGACGACCATCTGATCGCAGCCTTGAAGTTTTTTTCTGCTGTCTAATGTCACCGGGCCGGCTCTCACGTGGTCCGACAGTTGCACTCATGCAAGCTAACCAGCCCAACAAGTCTATGCAGAAGCCCAGTGTGAGCGTTTTGCATAAGAGAAAAAGTTTGAAGGCCAGAGGTGATTACCAGACTTGAATACCAGGAACTGGGATGCCAGTACACCACCAAATGTGAAAAACCCTTTTCCCCCGGTTGGACTGCCTGCGTGTACGTACTGAAGATAAGAAAAATATTGAGTTCTGACTCTGAAATGCAAATTTTATAGACACACAACTTGATCAATTTATCTGTTATCCTCTGACTGTTTCTTCCACCTGTGTTTCATGCTGAAAAATCTGATATACATGACTCCGTCTCCAAATGAAAGTGCAGAGGCATTCAACAGGTGGAGCATCAAGTTCAGAGGTTTGGGTTCGGGGTAACCTCAAGGGTTATGTTTAGCCAGAAAAAGGGATGGAAGTAGTACGGATCTTACGGAGAAGCTCAAACTCTGCCCACAAAACTGGCAAAATTGCTGCAAAAGACAGGCACGATTGTTGGATCTTTGGTTTTGGAGAGCTGACGGATGGAGTCCACCCCGATTCCTAAGGTGGGAGGGTGTGATGGGAGTATTTTAGAGCCGAAAGCATTTTGTTTCAAGTAAGCTGACCCCTGAAAGCAGGAAAATGTAACTTCCTGGACAAAGATAGCTGAGTCTCATCCCCAGATCGATACTAATACTGATGCTTAGACCCGAGCTGCCAGCCCAAAGTGTCAGTATTTGAGGATCTGGGGATGAGACTCAACTATCTCTGTCCAGGAAGTTACATTTTCTTGCTTTGATTTTGCAAATAAATGTCAGAGAACGGTTGCATGTTCCAGGTTTTCCTTCCCTGTAGATGCGTGTAATGATAATTACAGTATTTTACGACAAAATCTAGCAAATATTAGAAAAAAATATCAGAAGAACAACAATAAAAGTTATTGCTAATAGTTTGAAAACCTTTCTCTTTCAAATCTTTATTTTTTATTCAGGCGAGAAATCACACTTTCTCAGGAAAAGAGCGATATATCTCTGGGGGAAGTAATAATTTTAAAAAATCACAGTAAAAACCCTTCAACCCTGGCGACTAGTGAATAATATCGCCCGACTAATGCAGGTAAGTCTATCCCTCTCTGTAATTCTGATGGCTCTTTTAGCTGAACAAGAGCCTCAGTCCACGAATGTTGCTCCTAATCCAAATTCCTCTCCTTCTCCACAATAATGAGCTCCTCTCAGACTCAAGAGTTGACAGAGGTAAAGCATTTAGCACGCTTGAATGGAGAAAGAGGGAGAGAGTGGGAGTGCAGAGAGAAAAGAGAGGAAGATACAGGCCAAAGAGGGATAAAGCGAGGGATGGGGATGGATGGTGGTGGAGGGGGGGAGAGAGAAGGGGTAGAAAAAATCTACTGAGACATGCATGAGGTAAGCTCTCCCTCTGGCAAGGCAGAGTAAAGCCGCTGCACAGTACCAATGCGATGGCTGACTATTGAGGATGAGAGGAAAGAAAGGAAGCAGAGGGAAGGAGAGAAGAAGAAGAAGAAGAAGAAGAAGAAGAAGACAAGGGGAGAGGGAAGGGGTGGTGCAGAGGAGAGATAATCATAAACCAAGAGAAGAAGAGAGATCATCATTGTGTTTTCTTAGTCTCTCAGGATTCAGTTATTTTTCTGGCCGTCACCACAGCCCAGGGACATGATGTGAACAACGTGGAGAGACTGTGTTTGTGTTCGCCTGGGTGTGTACGTGTGTGTGTGTGTGTGTGTGTGTGTGTGTCACGTGATGTGTATTCTGCGTATTTATGTGGGTGGCAATGTGTGTATGCAGCACTGAAAGCATGTGCATGCTTCATTCGTTTTCAAGGCCAAGTGATGAAATACTCCCCTCAGAAAAACACAAGACTCACACACACAGACACACACTTGCTCACACATACAATTGCACACGCAAAAATACTCTCTTTGCACAGCTCGATTCACAAGGTAAAAGTGTGTGTGTGTGTGTGTGTGTGTGTGTGTGTTACGTGTGCTGTGTGAATGTGTACTTGACTCGAATAAGCAAACCAAAGAGCTGGAGACTAATGTAACAACATGCCGGAGAAAGAAGAAGATAGAGAAGCTAACACTAGAAAGCTAAACCGTTTCTCGAAGAGTCAAATCAATTAATCAGTCAAACGGTACGAAGAAGGAAAAGTCGCAACAGAGACGAGAAAGACGCGCTGACATGAAAACAAGTTTTTCAGACCTTGAACACAACATGGCTGACGGAGAGGAGGCAGTAATCAGACAGTCACGAGATGATCAGCTCGTGGAGGCTGCAGAGATGCATCTTAATAAGTGCAAGAAATACGGCAGCAGGGTCGACGCTCCACAACACATCTCCAGCTGACGTACCTTGACCTGTTCTCCGACAATAACAGCCGATTGAGGCGTCTCAAACGAAGGGTTGCAGTTTGAAATGGCGGATCAGAACTCCTTCTCCCACGGCTCGACCTGTTAGCTAAAGTCCTGCTCCGTCTCCTGACTGCGTTACACTAGCATCTGACTCTTACTGAGATTTTGATCCTGATTTTCTGACCAGTTTCAAAATGTTTAATTTTCTGTCCACAATATAAGCGGCATAGCTGCACTGAATAGCAGGATTTGAAGACCTTGTGTTATTAGCCGGGGAATTCAACAATTATTCGGTTAGCATCCTCTGGCTCCGGCTCTTTTTGGACATCTTGTTCAACCCCTCTGTTGATGTTCACCGCTGAATTAAACCTACTACCGGGCAAGAGGAGCTCACCTTCTCACTTTAACCAGGAAATAATACAAAGTATTTCCTCTTAAACTGAATAACTCCTATCACTTTAAGCCATTGAAATACTTTCAAGGCTAAATCGGAAATGTAGTTCTTGAATGCTATGCTAGATATCGTTTTTAGGATAAAATACAGACGGACAACCAACGAGTTTAATGAGAGAAACGCTGAGAGGCTAGCTAGAAGTAGCGTGGACATGTAGGCAGTGCAAGAAGTTAGCTAGCTCGCTAAGTAAATAAATCATGACTACTTGCTCAAACTAGTTAGCTTACAAACCGAAAACAAAGCGAAATTTAATAACCGTTACAACAAACATAGGGCTTTTAGCGCTAACACGATAGCTTCCTCTAATTTGGACCATACTGTGCTCCAAAAATTGAAGCTTGCTACGATGGACTGTCATTGGTTTATGACGGTTTACAGTGATTTTAAATGTTTATGTGATTTAAATGTGCAATATGTAAAAAAATGTACTTAAATAATAAAAAAAATGTGAAGGATAAACAATTTTGAAGCTATGACGTCTAACTGTTACGTACTGTGTTGCAAATATATCGACTGAAATTAGCATGCTAATCAGCTAGCCCCAAAGCTCCTGTGGTGAAACACAAGCAGAGCTAACTTGCTAACAGCTGGCAGCGTTTACTCTGGTGACACGCCGACCCCTACTTGTCTTTAAATACACTGGCGGGGAACATTAATGCAATACATTCTGGCGTTAGCGGGCCTGAACACAACCATGCACACACTCAGACACAGGGAGCATCAATGCACGTCCACGCCCACACACACCTCCACCTCTTCACGCAAATGATGACATATAAAGATGCTTGTTGACCTCATCACGCCGTCCACGCACACGTACCTGCGCGCAGACACAACCGCACCCTTTGCCGTACACGCACAAACATCCGCACGGAGACCTCAGACACACGGTCGTGATATATCACCACCTACACACGGCGGTGTCAGCCACAGACAACTGCTCCTGAGCCCCGGCACAGCAAAGACATTCATCATTATGACAACACACATACAGACACACACGCATTGAGAGAAAGCGACATAAAACAACGTTGCGGCCGGTGATGCGTGAAGACGACTCCATCACATCATACATCACACATACTGTACATGTCCCTCCCCCCCCCCTCGCCTAAATAACAATATTATGAACGAAGACAATCACAACAGAAATGACGGAGGGCTTCGTCTACTGTCGCTGATGTGTATCTCCTCATTCCTCTGCATGTGTGTGTGTGTGTCATCCTCACAATAGAGAATGAAAAGGCCTCTCTCTGTTGCTTGGGAGGAAGATAAAACCACCATCACCCCCACTACTGATCTCTTTTTTCCCCCCCTCTCATTTTCTCTTAATCTCCACATCAGATAAGAACACAATTCAAAAAATCCGACCAGCTTCCTGTCCGGGGAGTCGTACGCTGTCAAACCATCACTCCTCCTCCCTCGTCTTCACACCTTGCTCCCAGTCTGCCCATGTCAATTTTCACCCTGATCTTCTTCTTCTTCTTCTTCTTCTTTCTTTCTCACTTCTAGGATTAGCCTATCAGTCTGATCATCTACGCCGGCCAGAAATTAGCAAGAAAGTGTTATCTATCGTCTGCATAGCGCTTAATAAGAAGCATTTCTTTGTGCGATGTGATTGATTGACTTACTTGATTGTGCGGAAGCTCTTAACCTGAATGGATCTGTATCGGACTGATTCAAGGATTTGTTGGTGGTTATTGGAGCCAGAAATGAAAAATAGATGCTTTTTTCGTGTTATGCAGTGACAAAAGGTAAAATGATGTGTTCCCCGTTCAGGGGACGTCTGCCTGAGAAGTCAAACTCGTGTGTCCATCAACATTTCACATATAAAGTGTTGATGGAGAAATATTCTTTCCAATTCGAGAATTTGTTTTGATGAAATACTTCAGGGAATGTCTTAATTTTGTGGTTCTTGTGATCACCAGATAAGCAATTTTCCCTCTAATGTGTCCGAATCGAAATTATTTTTAAATGTTGTCATTGAAGTCTTTTTGGTCGGTTTTGATCAAATGTGGTTTTTAATAAAAGCTTTGATAAGTGCACGGGTTAAAGCTTAAAAGATTCAAATAAAAATATGTGTTTTATCAGCACACCGCGGTTATTACCAGGCAGATGAGGCCTTTCGTCGCCCCTCCCTCTAAAAAAACTCCCTTCTTAAACACACAGACGCTCGTATATATTTCTCACGAGAAACCCTATGTTGTCTGTCACAGGAACCCTTTCAGCTGTTGGCTTCGTGATTTGTGTTCAGGGGGTTCAGGAAGGGGAAGTGAAGGGGAAGGTCGTTAAAGAGAATGTCAGATATACATTTTCCCCCTCCAAGAGAGAGAGACGAGCAATGCGGTCGTCTTTGTAGGCGGTTGGGTTTGTGTACACACTTGGCAAGAATGTGGCATTTTCGAGCATTATCGCGAGTCTGTCTGGTGTCTTTCCCTCTTGCACGCAGTGTACTTGTTAAAGTTAGCGACCTCGTGTTCTCGTTTACTCGGATTTTGGCTACATTTTCCGGCGCTTTCAAGAAAAGTCAATGCTAAATACTGTCCCCTCCTCCCGCAGCTTAGAAAAAGAAGTGTGACAGACCCCTGAAGAAGCTTACAGTCTCTGCACCAGATGGGGATTCAACGCAGAGTCGGAAAGGAGGTGAGGGGGGTCACATATTTCCCAGAGAGCGACCAGAGTCGAGGCTTCGGGGTCGGAGCAGGAGTGGAAAGCAAAGGGCAGAGGTCCTGCTCCATTTTCTCTTTGATTCTCTCACTTTACCCCCTTTTTCATGTCTCCAGCCCTGATGGGACTGGATGCAGAGAGATTAGACTGTTAGTTCCACTTAGTTCTCATATGATGTCAGCTAATATTTGTCAAGTCTGATGTTGTCAGGGGGGCTGTCGGTGTCAGACGTGTGGGGGGGAGTCGCTACAGGAAGCAGCGAAGGCCCTGGAAAGGGAACGCGGCCAAATCCAAACCTAGACGCGCTCGTGAGGGATCGGGACGAGAGAGAGTTTCTTAAAAGGAAGTTAAGGAGGGCTGGCACGAATACAGATGTTTACACAGCCGCTGGGAAGTAGTGCTGTTAAAACACAACAACATCCAAATCAAAAAAGATCACCAGGAGCAGCCTCTCGTGAGCTAAATAGCCGCGGCTCAAGAGGCGTGTTCACGTGAATATAAAGTGTCATCTCCATAAGCTGCTATCTGGTACAACCTGTCCGCCTCCTCACCGGCTGGGTAAGAGGGGCACAGATAGGCCTGTCTAATGCCGGGCGACACAGATAATTCATAAATCCTCCGCTCCGGAGGGGGAAGATATACCGGTGATGCAAGACACATCCGAGGGAGAAAGAGAAGGAGTGGCTCGGAAGGAAGTATGATGGCTTCCACGTCCGCCACCCGCCCCCGCCCCTGCCGCCGCCGCCGGTCGTACACGGGGTCCATACCGTCAGAGCCCATGACACTGATTAATGAGAAAAGCCGCCTCTCATCACTGGAGCATCTGGGTAATAGACTGCATGGTGGAGTCAATGGAGGGAGAGTCCGCGGGGTGAGGAGCACGCCCCGGCCTTATATCACTGCGCTGGAAACAGGAAACTGACAACGCTCGGTACTTCTGATCTCCTACAGTTTACTATATCATGTTGATACAGAGTCGTGGTCCAAACCTTCTTTTTTAGCATCTGATGGTTCGTAATAGTGAGTTAATAGTGATGCTATGGTACTAAATAGCTTATGTGACACTCCTATAACAGTCTTATAGTGTGCCTGTTTCACATTTTCTGACATTTATTCATCATAATAGGGACTCATACTGTTTATGTAATAACCCTAACCCTGTTATTGGCTGACGAAGTACTGGATCCAATAAATGGGTCAGGTCAGGTATCAAACAAACATTGTGGAGTTAAAGGTTCAATATCTGCCTCCAAAATGTGGCGGACTGGAAGTGTAAAGCAGCAGAAAATGGTAAAACACCCGAGTACACCACTCGAGTAAACTGTAAGACTTTCCTTTTTTCTGCAAATGATTATCAGTTCCACATATCACTTATCGATCTCCTTGACTGCTAATAATCTGATCGATATTTGCCCTGAAGAACCATCTTGTTCGATCCGTGTATTCTATTATATTTGTTATAATCAGCAGGCGATGTGACACGTCGTCCCCCCCTTTACATTCGCTCATGTCAGAGGGAGCGTTTTGGTCTCGTCCGCCTGATTATTGATTATTTAAATGATGTTGAGTTTTGTGTGATTCCCGATCTATGACCCTGCTTAGACTCTGGCTTAGAAACCAAAAGAACCACAACCATCCCCCCTTTTTGTTTACAGTGGTGCTAAACAGCAGGTTTAAAGATCCTAAATGGGACTTTATGGATTTGTTGTCAGCTAGTTAATCATTTTAAAGATTTTTCTATGACATTAATACATTTGTGGAGGCGCAGCGGTTAATTAATCATGATTCTTCAGGTCCGATGTCCATCTTTGTCCGGAGATATTCACGAGGAGGCAGCGTCCACTTCTTCACTGATACATTAACATGTTTTATTTTGAAATAAACTATCATCTTTGTATCACTGATATAACTGCAAGATGATTGAATATTTTGACGGACGGGATCGATGTCGGCTACATTAGGAGCTAAAAGAACAGAAGTAAAGGCAAAGTTATCGACTTTTAAATGAAATAACGACTTCATTTTAATTACAAGGCTCCCAGCTGTCGCTTTTTCAACAACTGGCAACAAAATCCAGCTCACACTGAGGCGACTCGCACTGTTTTTTGTCTTTTATTACGATATATCTGAAAAGCGAGCGCCTGTAATCTGTTACTCTTTGACGCGCCCGTCTCCGATCGTCGATTAAGCCGCTTTTAATCGGTTAACGCCGATCAATCGACTCACGATTAATCATCGACCCCCCAGCGTGATTGGTGATTGGAGCATTTTACGGCACGTTAACTTAACAGCGGCATGATGCTGGATGATGTCTTCATCTCCAGCTGCTGCGTGACTTAATAAGTTTTGTGATATTAGCACAGTATCCTGAAATGTCCTGCATAATGAGGCTGCTAAATCTGCTTTTCACAAGGCCTCCCACACACACACACACACACACACACACATATTGCTTTACACCATGAGTCACCAGAAGTTAAGTGCAACATCCGAACATTTTCACAAACTGCACAAAAAAAAGAAAAGGAGACCTTCACAGGAGGATGAAAGGGGAAGGAAGTCTATACATTTTCTCTGCTGGGGGAAAAAAAGAAAGAAGATGATCCATCAACAACTGTGAGCTGTGAGCTGAGGGGACATAAGTGGGACATGCACTGTGGAGGAAGAGGAGGAGGAAGAGGAGGAGGAGGAGGAGGGAAAACGCATGACCATGATGTGGAGATGAAAACCTCCCTTTGTGTCTCTGCTCCGGAGTTTTAACTGAATTACAGCTAAATCCAATTGCAGCACACGGGACAGCAGTCATACATGCATTCCTGCGCGTTTCTCAAACAGCCTCTTGTGTCTTGCAGCCTCCTCTCCAGAGAGACGCGAGGAGTTAAATCAGCCTCATGTGACTCAGATCACTCCTGTCTTTTCCACCCTGCGCTTTTTTTTTTTTTCCCCCCCTCCACCCAACGGAGCTCGACTCCGGCGCGCTCCCACCACCTCCACCTCCGCCTCCGCCGCGGTCCCCCCGAAAACCCCCTCACCGTCCCCCCTGCAGCCTCAGCGAGCCCCGGGGAGAGACGGTCTGATGGGCGGCTGCCGCAAATCAACAAAAAGGCAACTTCCACCTCCTTCCTCCTGAATGCGCTCCGAGTGTCTCCACACAACAACGTGCACGACGCGCAGCAGATAATACCGCTTCATAAAGACGAAGGTTTATTCACGGCGGCGGCGTTAATTCCCCCGTAATGGCGTTCATTCATCACCATCCTGTCTACAGCAGCTGATAACAGCCCCCCGGGCGCTCCTGCCGATCCTTCAATTTATCGACGGATATTAATCACAACAAGCCATAACTAACACAATAACACAGAGAGAGACACACGCACGCACGTATAGATATCTATACAGCCGTGGTGGCCCCGATGATTCCGGTCCGGACTCACATTTCCACATCGGACAGCTGCTTTTCAGGAGGAGTGAGAGGAGAGGTGGGAAAAAAAAAAATCAGAAATCACAAGAAAAGAGGAAGAGATGAGGAATAACTCACAGTCTGTCTCCGGGAACGAGCAGCCGGCTCTCCACCATCATATCGGGCAGAAAATCCAGATTGTAGGATGAAGTCATGTTGCCTGCCCGCTGCCCTGTGTATGTATGTGTGTGTGTGTGTGTGTGTGTGTGTGTGTGTACAGTATGGTGTGTGTGTGTGTGTGTGTGTGTGAGTGTAAGAGTGTGTGTGCGCCTCCGCCGCCTGATAAATAAAGGAGCGTCGCTCTCGCCCCCCAAAAAACACTGCGCCTGGCCGCGGAGACGGAGAGGGACAGGTGCAAGAGCCGAGGCCTCCCCAAAGGCAGTGTGTAGCCGAGCCGCACACACTCTGTCCGCATCCAGCAGTTGTCACATTCTCCTCCTCCGCTCCCCCATTCGCTTTTTTTTCCTTTTTTTTCTTCTTCGTCTTTCTTCCGCCGGTCCTGTCTGAAAAAATCCGCTCTGCAACAGCGCAACTGACGGACTGTTGGAGAGAGCCAGGTGCCGAGCCCGGGGAGGCGTGGCGCATAACGCTGCAGCTGATCTTTAACTGTTAGGTCTCCTCAGCTCAGCCCATGGAGGTGTTTTTAACCCAGTGCGCGTCTGTAATCCTCCCGTTTGTCCTCAATTTACACGCAATTCTCTTAAAAAATACAACATCATCGACATCCTGGTTCAAGACGCTGGATTATAAAGGTGTCTGGGTGGATTTACTTCCAGCAGACAGGGTTGGGAAGTGTTTTATTTTGAAGGAGCTGAAACCTTTTGTCATTAACCTTTAACACTGATTTGTGCACCAACAAAGACATTTTCGTCTGAGGTTGTTAAAACCACAGAGAAGCGGTAATCAGACGCTTCTCAGAGCTTTAAAATATATGTTTTATTCAGCCGAATGCCAGGATGAACGTTTGCGTCTTACATTTACGTCTCGTTTTAAGAAACATGTTCAAGTTAAGTGTTTATGACCTGACTTCGCCTGCTAAGCCACTGACCACCGTTCACGACTGTGTTTCAACATTTATAAGCATGAAACCGCTCGTTTCAACATCTGTATGCTCGATAATGCCGGGTATTTTAAAGTCTTCAAACTTTATGTTTCGTTACATTTCAGTATTCAATTTCATGTCGTGACAATCCCGTGGTTAGAGTCTGCTTAGGGTTAGGCACAAAAAACACTCGGTTAGGGTTAGAAAAAAAATATGTGTGGCTGCAAATAAGTTGAATATCTGGTTTTGTTGACGTAAACGGGAGTTTTTAAGGAGACTTAGGTAAAATTTCCAGCCATGTTTGTGGCGACCAAACCAGGTATTTTAAGCCAAACCAAGTGGGTTTTTGTGCCTAAACCTAACCAGAGCATAAGCACTGAAAACTGAACCAAAACAAGTGTAAAGTCGAACATATTTGTGGTTTTAAAGAAATGTACATTGCCGACATTTATTCTAACGATTGAGTTGGTTTGTAATCGAGTATTATAAGAGAAAAGATGTCAAACACAAAACACTGTGTAGTTTCTGGATGTCTAATAAACCGTCAAACTCGTGCTCGTGTTTTTTTAATAGCGTGGCTATTTTTGGGGCTGACCGCCTCCTAATTACATCGCACACGTGATGATTCAGAGCGTATACAGCGCAGACTGTTAGAGGAGAATACATCACACACATGCTTCAGTGTGGCGGCTTAATAAAAGCACGGCCGGTTCGGTGATTTACAAGCAAATGAGTTGGCCAAATTTGGAGAGGTGAAAATTACGCGTGGGGAATAGCCGGGTAATAATGAACCAACTCATAATTTGCTGCGAAACTTGCTGACTCTATTTTGCGGCGCGTTAATTGTGTGGATCCAGTGGGCCTCCCTGTGGAACCGGAGTGGGCCTGAACGCACCCCTGTGCAGCACGTCTACCAGGTTGCCCCACTTCCTCCCTCCTCCACAGGAGAAAAGAGGGGAGGCACTCCAGTAAAATAATGAGCCTCTCTTAGACTGAGAGAGGCGGCTCTCTGGGGGAAGAATATGAGTATCTGGGTCAATGGGAAAAAAAAAAAAAATGTGCTCAGTATGCACACATACAGCAGGGTAAGTGTATGGCGTGGGTGGGACTTTGGCCCGCGGCTCTGCTCGTGGGTCAGCTTGCATGTTTACTTGCAAGGACCGAGGGTCGGAGTACGGACGGGAGAGGCTCATCCGACATCGGCGACTCAGGGCATCGCCGCGTCCCAGGAGTAGGGACGACGCTGCATGTTTCACCGCACTTGACCCCCCTCGCAGAACGAGGGTTCGTACGGGACATTATTTAACCAACTGCTGCATCACAATCAGCTGCGTTCCCATCGCAGGATTTTTCAGGCCTGAGTTGATGCTCATCGCTGCGCTTCAGATGACGGCTCATAACCCGAATCTAACACGCTTGTGCGCTGACAGCAGCGGCACACGTGTGGTGATTATTCCCATGCTTGATTTCCGATTGCCGACTTGTTTTACGTAAACGGCGTGCACATACAGTAAGATACTTCCCTCTCTCACAAAATCATATTTCCAAATTACTCCTGTGGAAACTACGTTCTATTCGACAAATAGTCCCATGAAATGTGCTAGTCCTAGAAATCAGGTTCAGTATCGCTGTAGTTATGTAACCTGGGTGAACTGACCCTTGTAGAGTAGGAGATTGCAAACAACCTCCATTCAAACTCAACGACCCAATCAACAGAATAGATTTTGGCAACGTATGTATCAGCAACGCACTGATAAGTTGAATTCATGTGTTATGTTGAAACTTTGTTTCGTTTCATTTCGAACGCTGTGGTTGAGGTCAGGTTAGAGTTCAGAAAAGATCATGTTTTAGCTTAAAGTACCTGGTTTTGTTGACATGAAGACGCTGCAAATAATTCCCACCATCTCGTAAAATATATCCGGTTTTGTTGACTTAAACACGGCTGCAAAATGTCTCAATATCTCATTAAGAAAATCAGTTTTTTGACTCAAAGACGGCTGCAAAATGTCCCGACCGGTCGCTTGAACAGTGGTCCAACACTCGGCAGCTGTCTCACTCACAAGTCAGCTCTTATACATGTAATCTGAACATATTATGATGTGTACTGTAGAAATGTTGATGCGATACGTCTTACCCTAAACCTGACCCGTGTTTGTGGCTTCCAAAAAACATACAATGCCCACATTTTCTCTCTGGGTGAACACAAACCTGAATGGGTTTACGATCCAACCACATCGCAGCTGAGAACAACAGCGCTTACTACAACCACATAAGAGACTTTAATGATAATCACCAGTGATGATGATACGTGGTATGTTGTCGAAGCTGTGCATCTGTGTTCTGCCAAAGGCTTACAAGCACCTGTCTCACCACGCGCAGGCGTGTCAGCTGCCGCGGCGAACATGTGAACATGCAATCGGGTTCGAAAAAAGCGAGTGGGCTTGAACGTATTCTCGTGTTCGTCTGCTAAACAATCCTGCAATCAAATCTCCTCGTTTAACCTCACATCCTCTCCTCCTGTTCGTCTAAACGAAATGCATCCATCCATCAATCAAACATCAACATCGTCAATTTTCAGTGCAGTCATGTGAAACCCACACTGTGACGTTGTTTCAGTATTCAACATGTGCTGCTGCATCTAATGTCATGCATGTGTTTGTTAGCATGTGTGCAGCTACGTTGACAATAGCAGTAATGGTAGTTTTAACAATATTCTGCACTTTTCAGGGAGAAATTTCTTAAGAATTGGATTCAAACCGAATTAATTTCTTAATTTAAAAATCCAGATGGTTGAATAAAGAATAATTTTGATGAGAATGATGACTGCAGAGGAAACACTTTATACTTCGGCTAAAGGTAATGCTGAGGGCGAGGTCTGTGGAGGATAAATCCTCGCCTCTTGCCCTCCACATAACAATGGAGCGTTGCATACATTGATAACGAAGGCTCAGGTTGTGGCCTTGGACCTTGAAACGCTTATTGACGCGAGCTGAATGGCGACGTTCATGAATGAGAACGGGAACATGTTTATCCGCCGGTCTCTGAGGAAGAAGCACAGAGAAATGACGAAGCTGATGTTCCTTTAACTGCTTTAAATTGAGTCATATTAACATTTTAAGATATTTTTTATTGTGTTTCGGCTGATCAGTTCATGATTGAAGATATAATTGTCAGAAAACTGTAAAATGCTGAGGCCAAAGTGACGTCTTCAGATTCAGATTAAAAAAGAGATGTTTGTTTTTTTCTTGATAAATGACTTGAATCATTTCTTCATTAATCAGAACCGTTGATTAATATGATTAATAATTTCAGCACTCATGGTCAACTTGAGAAAAGACAAGATGTATTTCAGTAACACTCTCACAGGCAGTAATATCTTGTGCCACCTCTGTTGCTGAAGCTTAAAGTCTCTTAAAGAAATGAAACACAAAAAACGGACTGTATGGAAAAAGTGTCAAGCAGCTGCAATAATTCAACATGGAAGTTAGACTTTGAATTTGAAGGTAGCTCCAAAAACTGGGGCTAGCTGCTTAGCATGCTAACTTCATTACACATCTCTGCAACACAGGACATACACGTCTTTGACTGTTGTTTCTTCTCACTGTTGATAATTATTTGAATGTATTAAATTTAGTTCTGGCCATATCTCACAAATTGCTCCTTTAAACTCCACAATAAATGAAAAAAAAACGGATGAAATTTCAGCCTGGAAGTCAGGCAGGTGTTGAGAGCATAATGACACATCTGCTCAGCCCCCTCGAACCTTCAAATCTCGCTTCAATGCCAACTTGTCCCGAAGAGAAGTCATGAAATCCTTGCATGCTTTTTTTCTACATCATTTCTGCTCGGCAGAGGACCGGGTGCGTACCTCTCAAACATTTAAACATCACCTGCGCCTCGTTTCTACAGCTCAAGAACATTTCGGTGCGACGGACGAATACACAAACTTCTGGCGAAGGAATGCAATCAACAACGGCCTCAGAGGAATTCTGAAAATCCGAAGATGAGCAATAACGATCCGTCTACAAGGACACAACAACGACGCTGCGAAAAAACATTAGTCGAGGGGAAGAGGAAAAGAGGCCGGTTAAAGAAACACCAGGTGACGGGATCCCCGGGTACCGGAGAGACACCTGGGATACACCTGGTATCAGATAGCGAGGAGAGCTACTGACCGAGAGCTCTGGAGGTCCCTTGTCAACAGATACTTCATATCGAGTAAGTATCTACTCCTCAGCACCAACACAAAACTGCCAAGAAAAGGATACCACTATATTCCCGAAGACAAGGCGAACGACAGGGTGGGTACGATAAAATAAGACGTATACGCTGTTCCGTCGGTGATGCTGTTAACAAAGTGGCATTCAGCTTTTCACGGCTGCGTCCGTGAAACACCTTAAGAAGTGCATCCTTGAGCCTGTATTCACTCAGGGTCAGCGGTGAGACCCGGCGAACATTTCTTTCATTGTGTTGTACCGTATTTTCACCCTGTTGTGGGCTGTTGTTCGGCTCTTTTCCCAGCCTCACCCATCACCTCTACCAATCTCTCCATCTCTTCACCCTAGGGCCCCCGTGTTCTCCCAGATCCTGCTCGTGGCAAGGTCTGCCTCTGCCCTCGCTTGCTCTCCTACTTTTGTCTTTCTCGCCTCTTCTCTCTGTCTAGTTATTTCTGTCTTCTCTCGCCGCCTTCATCTCTCTCACCTCGGGCTTGTGGGTGGGGGGGGGCTCAGCTGCCCGAACAATACAAATCGATCACTTAGAAAGGAGGAGAGGGGAGGGTGGAGGAGGAGGTGGAGGAGGAGACGGGTGGGGTGAGGAGGAGAAAAGAAAGAGACAAAGAGGCAGGACCAAAAAAACTGAAGAAATTAAAAAAGAAGCAGCCACGATGTTTCCCAGCAGACCCCGTAAACTATCACCCAGGCCTCTCCGTGCTTCCTGCTCGCATCTCACCCAAAGGAGAGGATTCTGGGTAGCTGATGGCGCCGGCTTTTCACACGTGAATATTTAATGAAGGGCTCATGAATAATTCAGAAAAGCAAGCAGCTGCGTTTGAGCCTAAGTGGACATGTGAGGAGCCCGAAACCAGACAGACCCTGACTGCTACCGTTCATCCTCACCGCTCCGCAAAAAGAAGAAAAAAAAAAAACTCCCGGAAAAACACATTTTGATCAGTGCGTACTTTGGCCTCTGCACATGTGTGTGTGTTTGCAGATGAATCGCTTACTAAATGAAAAGGATGATAAGAGGAGTCTCAATCTGCTCCAGTCTTCTCCTCTGCTTTCTTATTCTGTCAGGCGCAGAAGCCCAGACTTGAAAATCCAAACAAAAATAGAGATGGAGTGGATGGATACTCCCCCACATCTCTGCCTAGCACTCTCTCCATCACTCTCCCTGCCACTCACTGTTCAATCTTCAAATCTCATTCCCATATTTTCTGCAGCCCTCCTCCATTTTCATGCTTTCACTCCTCTCCCTCTCTCTTCTCTCTCTCTGTCGGTGTGTTATCGGTCACTGCTGGACTCCGGTTAGGACACTGTGTTCCAGTTAACGTGGATCCCAGCTCTACCTGTGGGGCTGCAGCCCTCCAAATGTTCGCTGACCTGTTTCGGATGCGTTCTGACACAACACACACACTCACACACACACACACACAACTCGAACACACTGTGGTTGGACTGACATATCAGCTCGGTGCTGTTTTATTTTGTATGAAATGTCTATTTTCATCATATCGGCAGAAACGTTCTGAGTTAATATCAACCAACAGCACCTTCAAGGCAAAAAGATCAGCATCTGGAGTTTTCAGTCTCTTTATTTACAGTCCCATGGCGCTGTCACTACCTGTCTTAGCGAGGAATGCCGTGTGTTATTATCAAGGATAAGAGCGGTGTCGTTTGGCACGCGAGTGGCGCTATACATGGACAGGGACAGATCTTGTGACTTGATTTTGTAATTGAAATGACGTTTTTTGCCTGTTAATACACAGCAAAATGATTGATGATTGATTGAAGGGACTTAATCAGTTGATTATCACATTGGTTGGTGATTAATGTTCTTTCAATGGACGTATCGATGAACCAAAAATGAGCCATTTTGTGGATGTTTTTTGTGTCTCCTGGTTTTCTTGTTGTTTACATTAAAGCTGAGTATGTATTGAGGTTTTTTGGCCTCCAAGGTTCCCATCTCGCTACTGGTGACGTAAACAAGAACTATTATGAGTCAAGCAGTTCCTATTTGCATGAGTGTACAGACAACAATCACCTAGAATAGTTGTTAGTCGTCAGGATAAAAATGTTTCTGCAAACCACACAAACTTGTCAGGAGACCATCGGGACAGTTCCTGCCATGTCTGTCAGAGGCTGGTACATCTGTAACGGTGTTTGTGGCAACCAAACTATTTCTAAGCCCAAACATGATCTTCTCCTAACCCTAGAGCATAGTCACAGTGTTGTTACAACCTAAAGTAGGAAAGTGTAACCTAAAGAAAGTTGCAGGATAAAGAAATGTCCCTGGTTTGCAGAATTGCAAAGTAGTAAAAGTCTACATTTGAGATCTGGAGCTGTAAGGTGCAACTTCTGTACATAACTTAATTGGAAAGTTGATTTAAGGACATTGATCCACAAGCTGAAATCATCACTCCAAAGAGTACATCCCGCTGATTTCAGCATCATGTGCACGACTTCCGTGGGTCCTGATGTGATCGAGTTATGAGTCTGAGAAGCAGGAGGTGCGACAGGTTCTCGACTGGTTGAAAAGATTATAAAAGCCCATCCAATACACACATTTACATGTAGACACCTACACACACACACACACACACACAATCAGCGTTCAGGACATTTTGATAAAGTCCAACACTGTCGAGCAAATACCTCCTGACCTGCTCACTGACCCTCACACTCTAATGTCTGCACCGGTGGTCTCAACATGACTTAAAGTGTGGGTCTCTCTCTCTCTCTCTCTCTCTCTCTTTCACACACACACACACACACACACACATGAATACACACACACAAACACACTTGATGTCCTCTGCCCCTGAAGAGGCCTCCCGGCTATACTGCGCTGCTGTCTGCTAGTTTTAATGGTCTCTGCTAGACTGGACTGGACAACGCTCGGCCGCACTGAAGTAGAAACATATCGCTGCCGTCGAGGGAGAAACCTAGTATCTCCCAACTCTCGACAAGATGACTTCGCCCCGGTTTTGGTTCTAGTGGCATGTTCTTCTGGGCTCATCCTGTGGGAATTTTAAGGATCTGATCAGGCAGAGTTTTGACTGCGTTTTTAGAAATCCTAAAGCTCTGAATCAGGCAAAGTTGCAGACTTAACCTAAAGATAACCCTGAATATTACTCAAAAATCTCACTACTGTTCCAGTCTTTGTTTCAGAATTTGTAAGCGTGACACTACTTGATATTTTTAAGGAGACCTTGGCCGCATTTGTGGTGACCAAAACAGGCATTTTAAGCCTTTCCCGACAAGCTTTATGCCTAAACCTAACCAGAGCATAAGCACAGCATTGTGATAAGAGAAAATTTAAAAATGTAGCCTAGAGAAGGCTAAAAGGCGCATTTATCTTCTCACATACTGTCAGCAAGTCAACTCAGGGTGCTACTGGGCTCGCTTGGCATCCAATGACATATGATCCTCTAACCCACTTCGGTCGATTGTGTCAGAAGAGGTGGGAGCGGGAAGAAAAAGCAATGTTTCATTACTCTTTAGAGGGTGTAATTAGCCGTAGTTGCAGAAGAATAAAACTCCTAATGGAGCATTTAAGTGTCTGAGAATTGAAAAGTCGCCATATTCGGAGGTACGGGGCTTTCGCTTTAGGGAAAGGTGTAAAGAACACACTTGTATAGTTCAGCCCCGACCTACAACGCCTCGCGACATTAATGCAGTTCTACTGAAGTGCACAGTAAACCTCCCAAAGCTGCTCTAAGTTGTGCACTCGGCAGTGATTTCTCCTCTCAATGCAAATGGAGGATGGAGGGATATTCTCCGGCCACTCAAAACACTGTACGCTCCACCTGCAGTGCATCGGAGCGCGCTCCAACTGTAATTGGCCATCGCATCGGTGACAGAGAGGCCCTCCATTCATCAACCCTCCTCCCTCCTCCATTCGTCTCCCCCCTCTGCATCTTCCTCGCCGCCAACTCCGACCAATCTCTCCCTCGCTTTCCAATTTCTCCTCCCCCCTCCCTCGCCTTCGCCCCACCCAGCCCCAATCCTCTCCTCACCCACCCTCCCTCCACCTCTGTCCTCCCTCTCCTCCCTCTCCTCCCTCCCCTCTCTGCTCCTTTTCCTCATTAAAGTGGGACCCAGGCAGTAGCGGTCACTGCCTCTCATTTATTTTCATTTGAAACTGGTGCAGCTCCACTGATCCTCTGGGGCTGCAGGAGAGAGAGCAGGATGGTGTCATTCTGATAACAACTGACACACACACACGCACACACACACACACACACACACACACACACACACACACACACACACACACAGATGTACTGTATGTGCACAAACTCTCTCTCTCACACACACACACACGCTCTGAGAAATGGAGGATCACACGTCTCCTGCACACACTGAATGGAAAGTAACCATTTGCAAATACACATTCATGCACACACACACACACACAGACACACACACTTACAAACACAAAAGGAGGTGTATGCATCCGCCTGCAAATAGATGCACTTTCACACCCATTTCAATTCATTTCACGCACATATTCACACATTTCATGTACCTGCAAGCTCCCATGCTCTGTTCCCTCCCTCCACTTTCACATATGCACCCTCACCCGTCTAAACTCCCCCCCCTCCGCCCACCACCAGCACCACCACCACCACCTCCTCCCCTTGATTGTGTGATTGTGTGAAGGTGATGATAGCAGGGTGTGAATCAGGGGACGATAAACCTGCGCCCATTGTCACCTGGATGATTGCGAGTATCGATCTGCGCCCGGGCATGTGGCGCACGTGTGCGAGCGCGAGTATTTTGCCGCCGCCCGCCTCCCACCTCTACGTTCACACGCCCCCCCCAACACCACCACTTCCTGTACGTGTGTGTCCATGCATTGTATTAGAGTCGTGTCGAGAGCGGCCCTGCCTGACACTCTTTGATTGAAAAGGTGCTCGGCAGATTAAATCGTTGTAGCGGAGACGAGGTGCGCTCCCTTCGCCGGGGCTGCGACGGCTGGTTTAGCAGATTCAAGAAGGGCTCGGAGGAGGAGCGGGTGAGGAGGGGGGGAGGCAGAGGCCGTTTTAACGCCCATTTCCCTCACCCATCTGAGGAAATGTTAGCGATAGAGGCAGTGACTCTAAACCAACGGTCATATCTGTAATAGGAGGCTAATATCCTCCACACCATTAGAGAGGCACAATGTGTGGGGGTGAGTGGGAGGGGACGCTTGGTTTAACGGCCATTGCACCCCGAGGACGGGAAAAGGAAGAGGGAGGTGGAGGGGTGGAGCAAAAGATGCCAACTCATGGAAGCTCAGTCTTCACGGTCCCATTGGATTTGAAGTGAGACAAGAGTTATGAAGTTCAGACTTTCACAGAGTACTCCAAGTATTGAACTTTCATTAAGGTGGAGGACTCACGAGACCCAGATTGACAAAATCGAAGCAGCAGAGGCTGAAAAATGCTGACTTTGAGTTCCTCGTATGAGCTCACCTCCAAACACACTGGATTCCTGATGGCTTCTTCCTGTTAGACCCTCCCGACTGTCTTTTAAACTCTAGTTGCTAATGCAACATTAAAAAAACATGTCTCCTAGTCAAGGCCGAGCACTTTTCTTTGACTTCAGAGCAACAACCAACACAAGACAAGGTCTCAGCAGTAAATCAGTGCAAACAAAACCCACTTCTTCTTATTGAATTTGGGTGAGAGACGAACACGTCTTTAATATTAATCATGTACTCTCATTGCCGATTGTTGGCTTCTAGCTTAAATGCTAACTGCAGCTGCCGTTAGCTAGTTAGCTCGGTTAGCCGTGCACCTAGCAGTCCGGACAGGGAGCTCAGAGCAACAAGGAAGTGTTGGAGTTTACACTGCTGGAACCGGAGCTTGGGGCTAGCAGGTTAGCATGCTAATATCAATAGATATCTCTGCAACACAATGTCATGACGTCAAAAATACTACTTGCGTAGTGCACCTTTAAGAGTTCATCACATTTGATAGTTGATGTGAAAACCCTTTTAGAGAAGTGACATCAGCAGAAGCTTGGTACTCTGCCAGGTGTTGCTCTGCCAGGCCTGGACAGCTGCCATCTTGACTTTTTTGGAAGTCGACTGAGGTCAGGTAGTGGAAAAAAATCTGGACTAAACTTTTTGGATCTGAAAAATGAAGCCAAGTGGGACTCCAGCGGTTTAATTGCATGTAAGGTTGTGAGAAAATGACCCAACTTCTCACGTGATTTATTAAAAATCGATCTCTCACATTAACTCTTCTTCAAATGTTCCCATTGAGAGTAAAATAGGCAATAAAGCGATGTCAAACAATGTGATTGACAAGCTCTCATCCAGACTTTGGCCACTTCCGGTTCCAAAAAACCAAGATGGCGACGGCCATAATACCAAACTCGATGCTTCCAATGGATGACGCTTTGGTGGGTTTGATCTTGATCTCCTCGTTTGCATTTCCTGCTGCTCCACTGTCCTCGAACAATGAGCCACTATGGATGTGAACAGCCTCAAATTAAAGCTGTAAGTCAGCATTTTAACCTCACAGCCACTGTTTTATTTCATATCCAGTGTGCTGGAGAAACAAACCCAGAATAATGAAAATGTCCTCTCTGACTGCACTATGCATTATTTACTTCTGCTGTATTGAATACTTCTGCACTACAAGAGGCATTTTCCTCTGATGTACACCACTACATCAGCCCCAGCCACAGTCCCTCCGCCGTCCTGCACACGGTGCCTAAACCTCTGGAAAATTTCCCCCGTGTTTCTCGCTCGGAGCGACCGCTTGATGCAGAAACCGTTCAAAGTCGTATTTTTCATCGGGAAATTGCAAATGAAGTGCATGCCTCAAAAGCGGTTTCATTTGTCACCCAATGAAGCATTCACAGATCCAGTCAGTAAATTATGGTGCAATAAATTACTACCTGCAAACATCAATGAAATATGTTCACTCATTGCAAAAACAAGTCAACCTCAGCATGACTGTTTTTCATGATCAGGTGCGCGGCGAACGCTTGTCTCAATCTTTTTATGCAACGGGAAGGGGAGCGCAGACAAATTGGGACTGGCGGGGTGTCAGGGATGGCAGCTTTAAAATAAAAAACGTGTGATTTTCCCCAAAGATGGAAAGAAAAGTTGGTTATCTCGATTGTTCGGGTGTCTAATTTTCAGAGCGGGGATGCCTCTTAGCCTCCGCTCCCCGCCGTCGCTCCTCCTTCCTTTTCTTGGTTTTCAAGAACAAGACATTTATCCATTACCTCGTGCCCATCCATCATCCTTTCATGAGAAAAATAAGACAGACATGAATAAATAAAAAAAATAAATAAAGACACAAATTCAGGCACTGCTGAAAATGTCAGATCCTCCTTCGGTCGAGTGGGTACCTCTGGTCTTAATAAGGAGACCCACTCATCTGTCTCTTTTTATGCCTTTCAGGAATCAATTTCCAAAAGTCAAAAAATTCGGTTTTTAAAGGTCTTTGGTTTTCTTTTTTGACGTGAATGCCGCTAGAAATGTGAACGAATATCTTTAAATGTGACAATTTTAATACCAAAACCCTTCATAATTTGCGAGTATCAAGGTTTTCAAAGCCACTGAAGACTCGGTTTCAAAACCTGAATTATTTTTCTACAGCATTACAGAGCTGCGGTGAAATAAGTAGCAATTAAAGTTAGAAGTTAGAAGAAAATTGCGAAAACACAACGAAATCTAAAGCAAACGACCCAAAACTGATGGTAAATGTGGCAAAAGTAGGTTGTTAAATTCTGATTGGTGTGTGGAAACAGGTGACATCACCTTGTACCAACGAAGCCCCGCCCCCACAGAACCTGTGATGTTAACAACACAAACCTCCATAAATACACAAAAGTTATCCGCATTAACCAGCATCTATACAACAGACTGACAACAGTGAGCTTGTCTGTGTGTTGGAGCCCATCACTCACTCAAATTGCAAAAAAATGTTGTTTTCATGGACTTTAAAAACTTCAGGATGTCTGAATTTTATTAGCAGAAGCTTCAGAACCGGCGCTGCAACAATGAGATAGTCCAACTCTTGACACCAAGGAGGAGAAAAAGAATACAAATGATACATATTCATGCACATGTGGGTGGAATAATACAACAAAATGTAAATTAGCTGAAGGGCAAACACAAACACTGTATGATAAATACTGTATATAAATTAAAAACCGCTGAGATGCATCCGTGATGTCAAAGGTGAGTGACACCGAACTGCTGGGTATTTAATTTAAAAAGCAGAGAGGGGAGAGAGAAACGCTGCCTCCTAATATTTCCAGCTTTAACCCGCCTGTCCTGGACACAATGCTGCTAACACGGCAGCAGCGGGAGGAGGTTTGAATAGAGAGCGAGGGGCAACAACAGCAACAACAGTACAAGCGTCGGATGTTGCGCTCGACTGGGCAAACAGTTGCAGGTAAGCAGGGGGAGAGAGAAATCTCCCACCAATCGAACAACAGCACAGAGACGAGAGCGCCAGGTAGGAGGCATTACAGCGAAACCTGTTAGGAGCAGCCAGCCCAGACAGCAAATCCTCTCAAATGAAGGAATAAGCCGGCACCTGTACTTTGTTTAGCCCCTCCCGCCTCCACTTGTGCAACGACGCCACACCTCAGCTGGGGGAAGTGCAAGCAGCCCCCCCCCCACCCCTGGATTGATGCACGGAGGCAACATCTGGGTCAGGAACACGTGCACAGATGTGTGTGTGTGTGTGTGTGTGTGTGTACCTCGGCAGCAGCTCGTCAGTCCTCATGGATCCTGCAGGAGGGGGGCAGCACACGGCGTCCACACACACTCTCCCCGCAAAGCCCAGCTCGGACGAGTGCTCCAACATTACAGACGAACAAATGCACCTTATCGGGCTACAAGCTGCACTCTCGCTTTCTTCCTTCCTTCCTCTTCTTCTCTCGTCCTCCTCTTCCCTTTTTTTTTTTTTTTTTTCCCGCTGCTTGTCGTCTGCAACAAGCCGCCTCTCTTCGCCTTGTTCCTCTCAGCCTCTGCCGTTGTTCCCTTTTTCTCTCACGCAGAAACAAACTCACCCTCCCTCCTCTTCCTCTTCCTCCATTCCCCCCCTTCACTCCCTCTCTCTGTCTCTGGTAGAGCAGCAGAGCAGTGGAGACCCCGCTGGCTCGCCTAGCTGAAGTAATCCCCTGTGACAGCTCAGCTCATGTTGTTATGTTGTGGGCCTATTTGAGTCTAATACTACAGCTCTGGAACAGCCGAGCCCCAGTCCGGCTCTGGACCGGCTGCGAGGCCGCTGGGCCTGGCCCAGTCCGGCACAGCGCCACGCCAACAATGCCCACTGTTCATTTCCTGCACATCATGTCTGTGTTTCTGGCACAAGCTCGACCGGGAGGCCCAGACTTAAAATGTACAGCCAGAGACCAGAGTGGAAAATAAACCGACCTTAGCGCGGCCGTGCCGTCTTGTCATGAAGTTTTTATGAGGTAAATAAATCGTGGACATCATAGTAAAGTCGTATTGAACCGATGGAAGGAGACCAAGTTCAACATCAAGTCAAGCGTGCGCTGAATTTTCACAGTTTATGAATAGCGAGTTTAAATCACCACAAAACAAGATTAGTGTATTACAAAGACATTTTCAATTCCCTGGCAGTATTCCCAGACTTCTGACCAGTTCAGCCCCGTCCTACAGTCAGTCTCATAAAAATATACTTGTCTTGTTCTTAGAATAAGTATTCAGATCCTTAGCTTCATGGAAAAGTTCACCCAAAAATTAAAATTCACTCACTATCTACTCACAGCGCCAGAAGAAAGTTGGGTGAAGTTTCGTAGTCCACGAAACATTTCTGTGGCCGTTCTCTCCGAACAAACTACAGTCGATAAAATAAGAAAACATATAAAATGGTTCCTACAGCTCGTCAGACGTAATCTCCAAAAGCCCAAATTGATTTGAAAAGATGTTATTTACACCCCTTTCTTTTTTTGTAGTTGTTGTTTTGCATTTTAAAACAAGTCCCCAGCTACTTCAGCTGTTTTTGAGAATGTTGTAACGAAGATCCCGAAACTTCACCTGACTTTCCATCAGTAGATACTGACTGTGTTCCTTCAACAAGCCTGCCCAGACTCACAGGCATCTTATTCCCACCAAAGCTTTCCAAAAACATAGCGAGCAGGTTCGACCATGTCAGGCTTTCATGGAATTAAAGACTGAATTCATTATTGCCAGAAAGTCTGGGCCTCTCGAAAAACAGTAAACATCCCCAGCGCTGGAGTTTTACACAAAATATTCTGGCTTTTTGGTTAAAATGTGGTGAACACACCGCAGAGACGACAGCCTCAATAACTGGGTGAGAAGAAAATACCACTCCCTACCACCAGGTGGCAGTAATCAAGACAAATGACATTTGCAATCAGGAGAAAACGCACTGAATGGGTGAATTCATGGATACGACAGCGACAGGCTCGAGAGGCTTCCCCTCTCATCTGCAGTTTCTCTTCTCGTGCACTGATTCGCTGAGCCGAACAGCCAATCAGAGTGGTTTCTTTCACCGCCGAAAAAAGCCACAGACAAGCAGGGCTCGTCGAGAACGTCATGCAGGTGGGCTGCTAAAATGTTATAAAGTAAGTTAACGGAGGTTAAAAAAATAAAATAAAATCTATTCACTCGCTCCCAGCTCATAAAATATTCAAATCAAAATGAAATACAAAAAGGAATTAACATAATAATAAAAACTGTAAAAGATAAAGAGCTCCCCCGGTGAGGAGAAGTAAATCACTGAAATGAAAAAGAATTGTGAAACACATTCAAAAAGATAATATTTTGAGTTTCGCTGTTGAGCGAAACAAACAAACACGCGGGTGGACGAGCACCAACAGGTGAAGGTGTGACTGACGAGCATCTACAGCCACGTCACAGCCTTCCTCCCCTCACATGTCCTCGCTCTGTCCGGACGCCGTCCGCTCCTCCTGCAGGTACAGACGGCGAGCTTCGGCCGGGGCCAGCCTCGTCTCCAGAGAGCCGGCCCGGTCCAGCAGATCATGCCCGAGAAGAGGCAGCCCAGACAGGCATGTCTCGGTGAGTAGCCCTCCCGAAGGAGACGCTGCCAGATCCTGCTCCATATACCTGGCACATCACAGCGTCTCCTCCCCATAGGAGGCCGAGGCTGAAGACACAGGCAGGGAGCTGCTGATTAAAAATTCATCTCTCTGTTTATTATGATTTATGCATGTTTCACTGAGCCAGGAACGGAAAAGAGAGGAGAGGAGAACAGCTTCATTAGTGCATATTGTGCGTATGTGTGTATGCCTATGCCTGTTTGTGTACTCTGTGTGTGTGTGTGTGTGTGTGTGTGTGTGTGTGTGTGTGTGTGTGTGTGAGAGGCTAGCTGGCAGGTGGGGGATAGTTAAAATTATGGATTGTACGTGAGGTTCATTAGAATGTTTGGCATACAGGGCAAACTCGTCTGTCTTCACAAAACACCTGCATTTCACTGAAAAACAACAACAATTGAAATCCTAAATTATCCGCCGTGCACGGGGGCCACCAGCCATTAAAATGCAGCAGACACTTTTGCTAACTTCTAACTTAATTACCCGTTTCCGCCTCTGTTGTTTACCATTCAAATCGGATCGGCCTCTCATTGCACTTTGTCTCAGCCAAAACCGATGGCAGGCGCCGCAACGATGACAAATATTGACGCGTGGCGAGCGTGTCAACAGAGAAGTGGCGAGTAAGAGCAGAGGACGGCAGCGGCGGCGGCGCTCTGATTTAATGATCCCGTGCGTTTTTTCCTCGATGCAAACAGATGCTGCAGCCGCTGATCATATGCTGCTTTCTGTTTATTACACTGAAAGCTGAATGTAAAGAGCATAATAATGGAGCGATACTTTCAAATTAACATATACAATTAAGTGCTACAAATGTTCAGCCTGACGGTGATGACTGATGATTTCATATTTACACTGACAATAGCTCATATTCCTGCAAACAATCGGTTATTAAAGCGGCACCAGGCGTTGTTTTCACGCACAAAACATCTGTTTTATCGGCTTAGGTTTCCAAACGAGGCTGCACCGGTCGCATCCAGGATGCATGAATCAAACCCTAGTTTTCTGATTAAAGATCTCTGATGTTTTGCGTCGCTCCACCCACAGGAAGCCAAAGAAATAAACCCACAGCTCCATGATGTCGGGTGAAGCAACATCAGAGGTTGCTGCCATGTCGAGCTGCATCACCGTCTTATTCCTTCATGTTAAAAGTGGGATTGTCTTGTGAGCAGTTCCACCAGATGACACAGCAGAAAAGCATCAATAGTATCATCGTCGATGTACCTCGATTATTTCCTCCCAGTGTGTCACAGGACACGATGTTAAGTGACACAGTGTGTTTTGACCTTTAGACTTTTCTGCCTCTGTCTCTGGAGTTACATGTCAGACGTGGAGGTAAACATGAAGCAAAGTTGCGTGCGGTTTCTCGACGTCACGGCCCAGTCGGCAGGACCAAATGTTGGCATTTTACGTCCGTGCAAAACCACCGATACGTCACATCGTGTTCACGTTACATGTTAACGACCTGACTCTCATATCAGGAGTCGGCTGCCAAGCCAGTGACTGCAGCTCAAGACTGCCTTTCAACTTAGAAACGAGTGTGACACCACTGGATATTATTGAAGGAGACCTCAGGGCCAGAAAGTAAGAAAATCTCCAGCCATGTTTGTGGGGACAAAAATCAGATATTTTTTGACAGGAAGCCATGTTTTTAGTGACCAGAACAGGTATTTTAAGCCAACACTTGATGTTTTTCTATCCCTAACCAAGTGGTTTTTGTGCCTAAACCTAACCAGACCATAAGCACAGCATTGTGACAAGAAAACAAAAAAGCGGACCTAAAGAAACGATAAGTGGCAACATATCTGTGGTTTGCAGAAAACGGACATTGCCTAGCATCATGGACGGTACGTTTGACACCACGGGACACTAAAAATTTGATCACAACACCTGACTAGAGTTCAGCTCAGGTAAAACATTTCTCCTGGTCGACTTTTGCACTCTTGATTCAATCCAAACATCGAAACCAAAGGACGACTGCTGCCTTTGAGTTTCACATAAAATACTCTGAAACACATCGTTTCCACACCGGTCATAGAAGATCTATGAGTGCAAAGTCAAAGGCATCCGGTTGAAAATCCAGCTTCATATATAAACCTGCAATTTACCTGCAGAAACACTCGAAGCCGAGCCAAACTCGTCTCGATGCGATCCGATCCAGCTGCTCTTAAAACACCACATATTTCCTTTTAATTCGTTTCTATTAACAAGACCTCTCTGAAGGCCTGTTTCTGTCTCTATCTGCCTGCTGCTCTAAACCTGCTGTCTGCACATGCTCCTGTGTTGAAGGGCTACTGTTGGAGAACAGAGGACATATGGCAGCGTCTGGGAGAGACAGAAGCTCGGCGGTTGCAGCGCCGGCCGACTGGTACCATCCAGCAGCTTACGTGTTTGCAATGTGCCAATTTTTTTTTGCCCCCGTTTACATCCTCTCTTCTTTTTTTGTTTTTTCATTTCGGCGTTCGGCGCCCCGTCGCCTCGCCCCCCCGCTGAGCCGTGACATCATGCCTTGTGAAGACGAGCATCTTGATTTTGTCATTCGCGGGGAAACAACACAAACTCGGGCGCTGACACCGCGGTAACTTGAGGCCACGGCTCAATCCGAGCAGCCTCTGTCTCTTTTAAATTGTGTTTACAATTTAATGACCTATTTGTGTTTGTTGTTTCCGGCGAGCGCCTGCTTCGCTCTCTCTCTCTCCCCCCGTCTCGTTGCCTCTCTCTCTCTCCGCATCTCTCGCTCCCTAACACGCTCTGACAGCGAAAGGTCAATGCCCATTGGCTACATGGGGGGCACTGAGTGATGTAAGGGGGGGGTTGTCATGGTAACGTGCAGGGCTCGGCGAGGACGCAGGATGCTTTTTGTGCCAAACACCAAGGCCAGGACCCGAGCGGGATCAAAAGACTCGAGAGCTCGACTCGCCGGGCGGAAGCGCACCGGACTGAACGCCTGAACGCCGCTTTAATTGACTGGCGGCTTACTGGCCTGGCAAATGGGAGGGGTGGGACTCGGCCAGTCGTGCCACTGAAGTGGATCTGCATGTACGAGACAGACAGCGAGGCCTAAAGACAGTCCGTTGTGAGCAGCTCTGTTATGTCTGCGAGCCTGCATTCTGCTGAGCTTGGCTTCACATTAATAAAAGAGGGATTACCAAAGTCTGCAGGCTCCTCTCTGGCCCCTCTCCAGCCGAGAGCCGAGCGAGGGGTTCACTCCCTCTACCCCGCCGCCGCCTCCCTCCTGCCATCCTTCGCTCCCTTTTTCTTACCCTCCTCAGCATGCCGCTCACGTTCATCCCATTCAAAAAAAAAAAAACACTCTCATCTGCCTTTCCTCCTGTCTGTCTCTGTTCCACTTCTCTCCACTCTCCCTCTAAGTACAGGAGGGGGAAAAAAATGCACCAAAACACAGATAAATTATTTAGATTTTTTTTTTTCCCCAAAGAGCGAAGGAAAAAAAAATGCTTGACTCTGCAGTTTGAAAAGAAAAGGGGAAAGGAGGGAAGGGGAGGAGGGAGGAGGGTGAGAAATAAAAATTGCATTAGATACAAGATTCTGCAATCAGCCCGCGATATGAAGAATTAATCTTATCTTTCACCGGCACACACGACCAAGTAGGAGAGCGCCTCCAAAGACTTCAAGATGACAACGGGACGAATTCGCCTTCCCATTACGCCGCCATTCAGCCATTGTGGCGGCCGACACCTCGCGATAAGCCGCCGTATTGTTGCCATTGACAATGTCATTATGGGACAGTAAACAAGCGATGCAGCGGAGGGTTTGGGATGAACCGGGGCGGGGCCAGAAGGTCGCCAAGACAATCTGGAATGAAAGGATGTAAAACTCCCGAGGGAGAGATAAGAGTCCTCTCCTTCTTCTTTTTCTCCCCTCTTCATCTATCTCTTTTTTCTTTCTCTCACCAAAGCCAAGGACGGGCATATGCTTAGAACAAAGCCCCGGCACTGCCGCGTAATCAACTCGTCTGTACTCCAACAGCAGCAACACAATCTTCCCTGGAGGTCATCCACAGGAAGGAGCTTAGGAGGCGGTCGGCTGCAGGATCATGAGCTATTAAGATGGGAAAATAGGATGACATTCACCCGGGCCTCCCACCTCGGCTTCCCCCTACGAGACATCATGTATACGTACAAACACGAACAGGCTGCGCAGTCAGATTGATGCCATGCAGGTGTTTGAGGAGAAGGACTTAATTGCAGAGATTTGAGGACTTATCCTAAGACATCAGGCAGCCACCGACAGTGCTGACGAAGTCACTTAGAAAAAGTAATCTGTTACTAATTAGCTTTTAGTGTGCGCTGCTGCTAATTAGTGATTATAGTTGATGTTTTTTGTTGCAGAGCCAAAAGCGGAGTTGTTTTTAAGTCTCAAGTTTTGGCTCATAAGCAAACTGCAAGTCATCTGGAGTCACCACCCTCGGCATACGAGCGGTTTAGGCTTTTGGAGCGTATTTTGGTTAACAAGGTGTGTTAACATCTTCACAAAGCCGATACCAAATCCCTACAATGCCGGCACAATCATTTGATATTCAAGTTGTGAGGCTATGCAAGACCTGCCTGTGGCTGTTTTATCTATTTTTTATTGTTCTGGGATTTTAAACTTATGTCTTCAGAGACTCGGGTAAGTCTTAAGTAAGACGGGTCCAAGTCACGTCTGAAGTCTGCATCTCTGAGATGAGGTGAAATAAGTTGAAAAATAGTTAAGCTTTTAAGGCAATAAACCACAAATGAATAACAATCTGTAGACCCAGCTACACCGTCGGTAACAATCCCCCGTCTCTCTTTACACATTCTGCGAAGATTTTATCACCTGCACTGAAACCTTACGGTTCTCAGTCAAAACCTAAAGGCCGCAGTCACAGTTTCCGCATCTTGATGGCTACGAGTCTCCGTGTGACTTCCTGTGAACACATAGATGGTTTGCACTGCAAGCAGATCAACAGTGCATGAATTAGAAAAGCATAGCGAGTGCTCATTGCCAGCACTGCGAGTGTTGGTCCGACTCTCAGTCGATGCGATCGCCAGAATGAATCTAGGCAGTGTACGTTTCTGCAAACAACAGATAAGTTGGGTCTTTTTGTTGCAACTTCACGTTTCTGTTTGTTCAGTTTTCCATTATTTGTTGTGCTTATGATTTGGTTAGGTTTGGGCACACAAACCACTTGGTTAGGGTCAGGAAAAGATCATATTTTGGCTTCAAATATCTGCTTTGGTCACCACAAACATGGCTCAAGGTTTTCCGAGGTCACGTTAAAGGCATCTGGGTTCGGGTTAGGCATCCTCCACAGCTGTTACTCCACCACCATCCCCTCCTCCTGATATGACAGTCAGATCCATAAACATGTAGTGTCAACATCGTATGACACATTTTGTACAAATGTACATGGGCAACTCAGCAGCTGTCTCTCTGAATCCAAGATATCAACTGAAATACCTGATCTCAATCTACCGAGTACCAATCTGATCCCACACCACTTATCTTTTCCCCAATTTAAAAGCTACATACCTCAGAGACTTTATGAAACTCATCTTAACCATTTTTTTGGATCAGTGCATCCATAATACTTTCACATTTGCTGGCCATGACCAGTAATAAGACCCTGAATTCTACTTCAACCATTTTCACATCCAACAATTAGGAATGTCTAAAAGAAAATCTGACACAGTATAATATCTCAATAACAAATGTCAGACCGACCTGAAAACTAAACCACCAAAACCATAATTGTCTCCAGATCTTTGGTTGGAGCCTCATCATCGACATCCCTGAGCTCTATAAACTCTCGCCTGAAGCCGTCGGGCGCATGAATTAAAAATATTTTCAGATGCACGACCATTTCTAAATCAAGCCGCATCATATCCATCATCAGACACATCCGCCTCAACCTGACAGTCGCTCGTACCCACTCACTCACAGCAGGTTGGTTGTGCACGGAGGTGGCAGGAGTGGTCCTGTTCCATTTGCAGACATTAGCAGGGGGAGATTAATTTGTCCCCTTCCATTAGGTGGGAAAGCAGCCGTCATGGCGGCTCAATTATCCCTTAACAAAAAGAAAAATACACAAACAGAAGCCCTCCAGATAATAAAGCGCTGCATGAGTATGTGTGTTGCGTCATATGGATGCCGGTATAGAAGCTGGGTGTGGAGGAGTGTGTGGAGGTCAGGTGTGGCTGTGTTTTCCACTGAGGCTGATGGCTCATTAACGGTAAAACAAATCTGCATTTTCTGCGTCTGATATTCTGTTATTCGGCACGGAAATGCAGCAAATAAGAGAAAACAAGGATTGACAGAAAGAGAGGGATGAAGAGAGAAAAGATAGGGCTTGTTGTTGTTGTTGTTGTGTTTAGACTTGCCGTCTTCCTGCCGCTCTCCTCTTTTGTGAAGATTTTCGACTTCATTAGAATTATAATGAACATCAGCGAGGCTCGCTGCAATATTTTTGGCTCCTTGAAAATAAATGAATACACAAGTAAATCAATTCAAATCTGCCCATTATGCCTGTTTTCTGGGTCGTATGAAACGTGCATAATGGGGCCACACTATAAGCACACGGGCGCTGTATGTTGCGAGGCAGCCCGTCGTAACGAGCTAAAATTAGAGGATCATTTGTCATCATTCCCAACATCGCTGCATATTGCAAAATCAATTCCATATCCACGACGACATCGACGGGCTCGTGATGGCGTATTGACGGGACTGAGAGACACATCAGCGCATTACGGCGGTAATGTTAAACACTACGGCGGAGTCATGTGGAATGTGGGTATGTTTTCTCCCCGTGTGTGTGTTGTGTGTGTGTGTGTGTGTGTGTGTGTGTGTGTGTGTTTGGCTGTCGTGCTCCGCCGGTGTGATGATGTTGCTGTGTAGTGAGACTCGCTAATTGGCTCACCTGTCTCTCAGCCATCTGGAGCCTCTCAAAAAAAAAAAAAGAGGAACAAAAAAAAAAACCACAAAAAAAAAATCGTCACACCGAGTTCCCCCAACATCACACACACACACACGTGCACACACACGCCCATACACACACACACACACACACACACACACACACACACAAAGGCGTGCATATGTGCCTCAAAACAGGAAAAAGACAAACGTGCAAATGTAAATGAATCCGATGAGAACGAGCAAATCTAAAGATATTTCTCTCCACGTCACGCTCTCGTTATCGGAGAGGTTTGTTGTTGTTTTTTTGTGCTCGCAGAAGTGATTTAATAAGCAAAAAAAAACCACAACAACCGGCGTATCGTTTCTTTATCCCGAGTGTTATGTTAATCACACAAACGCCTCAAAATTAATGTGATAATGATTAATTATGGCGAACGACAAGGTTTTTCCTGCCGTGGTAAGACGTCGGCAGTGGGAGCGAGCGTGCGATCGGGACAGAATTAGGATGAATGTGCAGTAATAACAAATGATGTATTATAAATAAATATTGTTATTGTTTCGGGGGGGGGGGAGCAGTGGAATGTGAAGAAGACACACCCACGACTTCAGCTCCCCCTCACCACCACCACCACCACCTCAGAGAGCATCAGCTGGAAGAGAAAACACTCCACTATCCCAGAACACCCTGGGGCATGCTGCTCTGTGTGTAGCATGTGTGTGTGTGTGTGTGTGTGTGTGTGTGTGTGTGTGTGTGTGTGTGTGTGTGTGTGTGTGTGTGTGTGTGTGCACTGATGGTGGTTCAGATGAGTCTCATACCAGCAGTGTGTTTCAGGAGGACAGAAGATATGAGAATGTGTGTGTGTCTTCGTGTGTGTGTGTGCTTTGATTTACAGGTTACGTCAGCTGAACAAAGTAAGGATAACCATGGTAACCTCTGTCACTGCCGCCATCTTGGGAGCAAAGACATGTAATATTATTGTTATTATTATTATTATAAGTTAGTAAACAGAAACACATATTATATAAATAATAAAAATATAAATAACTAACTGTGAATGTGAATATAGAGATATTAAATGCCACATAATAATTAATTATTATCATGAAACAAGAAAATAAAATAATCTAAATACATAAAAACACATAAATCATAATAATCATCATCATTATTATCATTATCAGCAGTAGCAGCAGTATTTCCATGGAGTTATTATCAATAATCATAACTATTAATGAGAAATATGTAAGTTTTAATGACTATAATACATTTTAACAATAATATATTTGCAATTAGATTAAATATGAATAATATATGAATGTATCCAGACAAATATACTAACTTAAAAAAAATGTAAAAATTACAGCAATAAATAAGTGTTATGAGAGCGATTACCATCATTACTGTTATTATTGGAGCTACAACAGCAGTAATAAAGGCTCTGAGCTTAGAGACCAGTAGTGTGTGTGTGTGTGTGTGTGTGTGCGTGTGTGTGTGTGTGTGTGTGTGAGCGTGTGTGTAATAGTTTTTATTCTCTCAGCACCCAATGTGTTCCAGGTCAATGGTCTGAATCACACACAAAGAAGTAAGCCCCTCCCGAGCCTCTGTATGTTCACCTGCCACCTCCTGTGTGTGTGTGTGTGTACGTGCATGTGCGTGCATGTGTGTGTGTGTGTGTCTTGTCCACAAATTGAACCCGTGTCACTCAGAGAGAAAAGAAAACGTTCCTGAGAGAGAAAAGACAGATTGTGAAGAAGCGAAGGAAGAAAAGATGTCTAAACGTCCGTCCAGCTCTCTGCAGACAGCCTCCTCGTCCCTCCTCCTCCCTCCTCTGTCCCTCCCCGTCATTTGCAGCTCTTCATAATTCATGTGTTTGTATGAAAAATGGATGAACAGCGAGCATGACACCAGCGCAGCCTCCCACAATTAAAAAAAAACCCAGTGAGAATTTCAATCCCGGGGACCAGAGAGGGGGGGAGCGGAGGGCGCAGAGGAGCGTCTGCTGTTTGAAGGCTCGGTTCACCCGAAATCACACAACGCAGATCTCCCTCACCGGCGGGCGACTTCTCGAGCTATCCGCCTGCACTCAGCGACAGAAATAGGACTCCTGTTATTTCTCCTTCTGTGTTATGTTTGGAAATGTAGTAAATTAAAGACCTTGATTTGCAGTTTGTGCTGCACCTTAGCCATAAAAAGCTGCAAGATGTGTTTGGATGGATACGTGGGACAAAATAATCTCAGCTCAAGGACCACTTAATAGAGTTTTCAACCAAATCTCAGAGTGCTCACGAACCTTTCTCGAGGCAAAACACAGGCTATGATTCCCCCCCTGCTAACAGGACTGCTTGTTATTGTTATGAAGTTGAAGTACGTGGACACAAGTATAAACTTCCATGCTCACTTTTTGGATCTGAATAGCTCAAAACCTAGACGAACAAAACTGGTTACTAGAGGTAAGGTATGCAGGGAGAGAGGTTTTACATCCTCTTTCCTTCCGAGACGTAGTTTCCGGGCACTCTGTAGCGACGGCTGCTACCGAAATGTTTGCATGCGACTATCTTACCCAAAGCACATGAAACTTGAAGTCCCATGAACTACTTTTCAGGGAACTACAAGGTTCCTTCCGGCCACTGTTGTCTGCATTTCCACCGCTGTCTAAAGTGCAGCAAAGATCACGCAAATTAGTCCGCTGGCGTGTGAAAAGGTGACGGCTGCTACAAGACTATTTTCTCCAGAAGTACCTGGAACTTCTACTCCCAGGTATTTCTTGTCAAGGAGCCACAAGGATAATTCAGTCTGTTCCCCCTGAAGTCGAAAGACTCGCGACTATTAGGCAAATTAGTCCGCGGACACATGAAGAAGTGTCAGCTGATGCACGTCATTTTTGGATGAGGAACTACTTTTCGAGGGACAAAAAGCTTGTTCTTGTCTTAAGACCAGCGACGACTTAACAAATTAGTCCATGGGTCATTTTTGCACAAGAGCCAGCCCCAAAACTCCTGCACTTTTGGAAAGTAGTACCGCCTGCAGGGACTGTTTTGGGGTAAAATATAGTTCCTGGAATTTAATCTAGACCCTCGTACCTGCAGTTGAAACGCACTAAGCTCCTTCCTAGTCCCATTGGGGGAAGTTCCTGTCGTGAGTTTCTCTTAAAATCTGCATCACTCTTGGAAGAGCGCATGCAGTCATCGTGCTTTACTGTTGTAAAGTGTAAGTTCAGGCGCCAAAAGACCAAATGAGCAAATTCCTCCTCGCTTTAAATGACAGCACATTTTTGCCGGTTGTGCTGACTGGGAGTGTTTTTAGAAAGCCCCATCTTCCAGACCGCAGCTCTCGTCGGACATTTTCCCACTGGGGGATAAATTAGAGCTCAGGAAGAAGCCTTTAACACTGATAACTGTCACTGCAGAGGAAGAGAGAGTACTCCAGCCAGTGTCTTCTGTCTGCAGTGAGCCTGATCCCCGCTCATACATATTCAGATGTGGGAATACTGGGGGGGAGGCGGGGCCAGAAGCAGCATGCCGAGCAGTCGCTGTAGCGAGGGACCGCCGTTGTCATGTGGCAACCGGGGAGGCAATAACGGACGCAGCGTACCGGGACGCCACATTGTGTGAATGTCTGTAATTATAGTCTCTGCTGTCTATGTGTGTCTGGCTCGGTAAACAGGAAGTGTGTGTGCATTTGTGCGTCTCACACACACCTGTAGCCCTTGTGCCAAAGAGGGAACTCGAGGCCTTTAGAGAGCTGTTGTATCTGTTCCACTCGTGAGCTGATGCTATTCATACACTAATCAACGCTTGTTTACGACGATTTGCGTATTCCTTTTTGCACGAGGGCGGTACGTGCGTTGCACGAGCACGGCGTCCTCCCCATCTCAGGAGGTCATGTCAGAGCCAATAGTGGGTTTGCGGCTCATAATGACCGATGCTGAAAGGCATCGGTGGAGCCACGCTCGCTAATTATCAGCTGTGTGCCTTCAAAGAACATTATCAGCACAAAGACCTGCAATTATGCCCACACTCGCGCACACACACGCTCATATACACACTCCCTTCACACCCTTTATCACCCCTGTTTCCGGCGTCGGCTCCGCGCCCTCCCGAACAGTCTTCTTTCTCTTGATTGTTGTTGTCTTTTTTTTTTTTTTTTAAACTACGCTCCATGTTTTCCTTCTTTTTCAGCTCCCTCTCTCTTCTCCTACGACTCCCATGACCCTCCTTTCCTCGATCCCTACACCATCTCTCAAGCCTGTTTTTATTTCCTGTTGTCTGTTTATCCATCCCCATCCTCCCAATTCCAACCCCATCCTCTCCTTCAGCTCCCTTGTCTCCACTTTTCCTATCTCCACTCCCCACTTCCTCCTCCTCCTCCTCCTCCCAGCTCCTCTTCCTCCTCCCGGCCCACAACAGACGCTTAAATAACGAGCCGGGTGTCAGTCAAACCGCCAGAGAGCTTCATTAGAGGAGGAGAGCGCACAGGATCAAATTACACGCCCAGTTCTCTTTTGTGTGATTGTGTGTATGTGTGTGTGTGCATTTGCAGGGGATTGTGGGGGGTCGGCGGCAGCGGCGGCGGCGGTGATGGTGGTGGTGTCGGTGAAGGCGGAGAGGAAGTAAACACACGTTCTGGAATGACGCAGCTGTGTGGCGGATTAGTGTGTAACACACACAGTTTGTGTGTGTGTGTGTGTGTGTGTGAGCTCATGCGCCAGTCACAGCCTCGCCTATTTTCTCCAATCACAGAGAAAAACAAAAGCAAACTATTTTGCCTAATTATTCACAGCCACAGTCATCGTCTCTTTTCTTTTGCTCCCCATGTTTTGCTTCTTCTCCTGCCGGCGTCTTGTTTCTGTGCAGGATCTTATTCTTTTGATCTGAGCTCATTTACCTGCTGGGTTTGCCTATGAATACCATCACGCTGGATTTACACAGATGCTACTATATATAGGGACCTTGACATAAAAAAAAAAAAAATCAATATCATCCAGTCCCATTATGAGAAAACCATTACAGTGTCATCATTTTACCCCCTTTTCTTCCTGCAAAGTATTTAGAGGTTAAATTGATAAAAACATCCATAAATAAAAGATCCAAGTTAAATCTATAGCGCTCCTGAATTACTTAAAGGACTACACGAATGGTCAGACAAGATTCAGCCCATTAAAATCGCATATTCTTTACATTACTGCTGCATATTTCCATATTTTCAAATGGGTTTCTAACCATTAGCCATTAGATCCAGCTCATTTCATTACGGAATGAAAATCAGCAGAGACTAAAAGCTGCTTGGGCTGAGATAATCCATCACTGTGATCGTTCTCTCACCTTTGGGACTGCTTTGAAAAGACCAAATTTACTCTTTCCTCGACTCAACGTTTCTATTGTTTGTCTGATAAGTACTATTTTCTGATAAAGACCGGTCATTTTGGGAAACCTACTGTTCAAAGAAAGATATATTTCAGAAGAGTACAAAGTCCCATTTGATGTATTATTTGATACGGCTACTGAGGCATCATGAAACCACGGTAGTTTATTCGTCCTCTGAAACAGATGCAATTTACTGACATACGGCAACGAGTCAGAGAAGTGCATGTACACAGATAATCTGCTCAGTTTAACGAAGAGGAATCGGCGTCAATAAATATTACTTCCAGTTCTTAGGCTGGACATATACTTGCTTTTGAACCACATGTTTGTGTAGACAACCGGCTGAAAAAACCCAACAACGACAAAAAACAGGGTCACACTTGCACTTGTAGATCGTACAAACTGTAATATTTAACGAGTGTTGCAACAGTAAGCATTATCTGTGGTTATAATCCACATCATAAAACATTATACGAGCATCATCCTTCTTTATGAGTGTTATGAATGTTTAATGGTTGAGCAGGTGAAAAAGTGCTCCTACTCTTTTTTTCCTCGCTCTACTATCTCTTTCCACGTTGCGAGGAAAGAGGGGGGGGGGTTGGGGGAATGATGGTTTTCAGGGCAGGATATTCGTCCTTTTCCTGTTAACTGTGCCTCAGATGAGAAATAGGTACTGCTATTTTAAGATCAGCCCTTATTTAAACCTTCTTCTCCCCTTCTCCCCTCCCCTCGCTTGATCTGTCGCTCTGTCGCCGAAGGGTTTAGTTTAATGACCCTCCTCGGCCGTAGATCTGAGTCGCGTCACATCTCTCGATTCCAATTTCCCTTTTCTCTGTCTCTGCACTTCTCTCTCACTCTCTCTACCCTCCACCTCCTCCTCTACTTCTACTGTACGTTACCATCCCGCCTCCCCAAACAACACCACTCCAGTGCTGAAGCTAAAATGCCTGCTGATGTAGTCAGTGTTTGGCCCGAAGCCTGGAGATACACTGCATGCCTCATTGAGGATGAGGCCGAAGGGAAGAGAGGGAGCGAGGGGTAAGAGGGAAAGCGAAAGAGAGAAAAAAAAAGATGTATAGCAGTACCTTTGTATCGGTCCAGAGAGGTCACTGGCGTCCTGCCTGCAAGACAAGAAGAAAAACAGAAAATTTGTGAAAAGCTGTAGACAAAACTAAATGTTAACCCCCCCAAAAAAACTATGAATTAAAAACAAATACACAGCATCGCAGCAGTTCATGACATATTGACAAAATATAATCTACAGTATGTACATGGTCACAAACTTTGAGTTTTTGTTCTATGACTATCTTTTCCGGCTGTTTCACTGATGAAACATGACATTTCTGAACTGCGCTGGAGTCTGTTTGTGAAACAGTATTAAAATTCAGTTTATAGTCACAGACAATAACATTATTTATCAAAAAAATTGCTTGTATTCAGTGTCAAAGCAGGGAAACGTAACAAAGGTAAGCATCTCATTCCGATTGAGGCGCTTATTCTCTCCTTTTACGCTGATGACAGTCTGCTGTCACTATCATCACCGGTACGAAATCACCTTCATTCTGGAAGTAACAAATCAACACAAACGCAGTCCCAGAAGACAGCTGCTGAGCATTTGGTTCAAATAAAAAAGGAATTCATTTTATATTTGTATATTTTACATTATTTAAGCAAAGACGTTACGAAGTCGCAAAAAAACAAGATATTTTAAAAAAGCCACATTTGAACATATACATCGTATGTCCCCTCGATTACAAACCCCTTCCTGCCATGGCAACATTTCCTACCCACTTAACTCCACCTACACTGCCTGTTTCCAGTCTGAATATATGGCACTGCAGAGGAGCTGTGCAGTTTTAACTTTAGTTTATCCGCCTTTTAACAGTGGAAGTAAAACAGTTGGGCACCGATGAAAGCGGTGTTTCTGGAAATATGATACAAATCACACAATATACTGGCAAACCGAAACACACACACACACACACACACACACACACACACACACACACACACTGAGCCATCTAAATAGTAAATTGGTCTTGTCTGTCCTTGGGAACAGAAGAGAAACTTGTTCATTCCACTGGGTTTTCTCCATAATTCCCTGCTGTTTCCTCTTTCTCTCTCCTTCCCTTTTTGTTATATCCCTTCCTCCAATCCTCTGTTCCTCTTCCACTGCATGTAAATAAATTGGTCCCCAGGCCCCACCACTAGACACTGTCTGTGTGTGTGTGTGTGTGTGTGTGTGTGTGTGTGTGTGTGTGTGAGCCAACATTACACTCAATGCAACACAGCCACACAAACGCACAACCCTCCAGAGCTTAGAGCTGCAGCGAATTAGCCCGGGTTTTTATGTCACAGAGGTAAATAAAATAATAATGAATTAACAATGCTGTCATTAATAACCAGTGTGTGTGTGTGAGAGAGAGAGAGAGAGAGAGAAAGAAAGAAAGAGAGAGGGCGAGCGAGCGAGTGTGTGTGTGTGTGTGTGTATTATGATGAAATGCTGCGAAAAAACTCCTTGCTCCTCCTCAACACAGTGGCCAATCACTGCTATCGCCACTCTTTGCATTTCAAAGACACACTCTTGTCTGTTTCATCTCCGACCACAGAACGCTCATCCTGTTATCCCGCTACGCACACTCGCACACGCACACACACACACACACACACACACACACACGTAACAGCCACCTCCGCTTCAGTCCATTTTCCCAACGCCATGAATTATGAAAAAGGGTAAATGGAACATCAAACACACACTGCTCACACTCACAGGTTTACACACCACGTTCACACACACACACACACACACACACACACACACAAAGAAGACACTCATAATGTCCTACACATAAAACTCCACTACACACGTCATCTCGCATATTTTCCGAATCTACATACTTATATACAAGCGAGACCTTTACACGCCGCGGCTCCTATTACTTATTAACTCGTATATCACTGCAGGACGTGAACACGTCCGCTGCAGCTAACAGAAACAGTAATAAAGACTCTAATTAAACTTAATTAGAGCAACTTTACGAGTATGATGACACTGAGGACACAGTCAAACAACAAAGAGCTCCACTTACTTAACAGATATTTAGCCGAGGGTGATGAAATTGGACAAATCCGGAGCAAAAAGATCTTACATTCAAGGCATGTTGGAAGTTTAAATTTGTATGTTTGGGATGATAAAAACTGCAGTACTCGCCAGTTGTGTGTCCATATCGGAAAAAATGTTCATTTAAAAAAGTCATGCTCCGTTTAAAACGGATCTTTTTCTTACCATTACAAAGAGACGACTCCACTTGTTTCACTCGTTGCAGGAGGAAGCTACAGTACAGACTCATCTACATTCCCGAAACAAAGCGGTATCGCACCGAGAGAGCAGATGGATTCACGCAGCTTTTTTGAACTTCACTTAAATGTTCAAGATTTGTTTGGTGATATTAATCCCTTTATGTGTTAACATATGCACGTCTCTGTGTGGTTTGTTTGTGCACTGCTGTTCCCAGAGATGACCTGTCATTCAAACAGTGTGGCCTCTGCTGTGACCGTGGGAATTTTCTTTTCTGGTCATTCACTCTGGCTATTTCTGTCAATGCCAACTGCCCCGTTCCTCTTATATTTCTTCTAATACAGTTGGACTGATGTCAGATTAAATGCTCCTTTGTTAGTTTCTGATGAACTTAAACTGACAAGAGATAACTTTTAAAATTACACTGTGTAATGCCTGTAGAAAAATGACACTAGCTGCGTATTGATTGGTACCCTATAAACCTCTATTTCACTAAGCTAAAAAACGACAAACGAATGCTCAACCAAAACAGGAGGAGGCATTGTTTTCCCCGGTCACTATCCCAAGGTAGCTGTGGAGCAACTGGATTAACTGTGGAAAGAAAAAAAAAACAGCTGATGGAGGAGGTGAAGATGGAGACCGAGGTAAAACAAGAGTGAACGGGCGGGCATTCGCTCAATGGAGAGCGCTCCGGTGTTGTGTCAAAGTCCGTTCCCCCGCCGATATGTGTTTCCTCTTACCACCTGGACTTGAGACGGTCCAAAATGGGCATTCAAAACCGGGCTAATACAACCAGGTGTTTAGCTCTGCCTTTTCATAGCACTCAGATCAGGATTTGGAGGTCACTCTGGCTTCTTGAGGTTGTGTTTTTACTCTGGACAGTAGCCTGACCATGTTGCTAACACTGCCTTTGCCAAAGCGGCACCAAGAGTAATACCACAGGGAAATGCTAGAGGGGGCATCTGAAAGGTTGTCTGTTTCTGCTCTGATAAAGCTGATAAAACCCCTATAGAAATGAACCGGCACGAAGCTGAATATAAGGCTGTTTGTCCTGGTTCATTAGTGATGGACATTTAATAGATACATGGACATTTCTCTGTGTTGAAATGTCTGAACAAGCTTTTCCAAATTCTGAATGACTATGGGAACTTAATTATTGCACAAGAGACCATTGTATGTCTGCACATTGTCTTACCCTTTCAACATTTCCCACCAAACAAGAAACTTATTAGCTGCTGCACTACAGAGCCACTGAAAAGATAAACGATGTCTCTTTAAAGCTGCTTGCTAAAAACAAAAAAAAAAGCTTTTAGGTCTGATTTTGAGGGCATCAGTTGCCCCTTGTTGGTCTGCTTAAGTCAAGGTGACAAGATTTGGGTCAGAATTGATCACTGGGATGGAAGCAGATGGGAAAACAGCGTCCAGGTGGAAACGAGCCAGCCTTATGCTTCACGACGGACAGCTTTTTGGCGGCGTTTGTGAACCCGAGCACAAACTCCTGCAGGTCTCACGCCGCTGCAGGCCTGGCGGAGACGTAAAACGAAGATGAAACGTGAGGGACTCCTCGGGCGACAGCGCCAGAACTGCCGCAAAGACGGAGCAGGTGGTGCCAGGACCCGGCGAGTACCACCGGCGTATTTGGATGCAAACACACACATATCTAACACACACACACACACACACACTCACTCTGCATCAATACTACAAGGAGGGAGTCACTATGAGCCAGCTGTCACGACACTTCTAAACACCATCGATGACAACAGCGTTCCCACGTCTGAGCTTTTAAAGTGATTTCCCCCCCCTGTCTCTCTCTTTTTAATAAACACAGGCACATATTGGAAGTGACATGGATGCTTCTATTATGGTGTGAAACACGAGATGCCATGTTTATACTCTCATGGGATTTGTGTTAACCCATTATCAATGGCACAAGAAACCAGGTTACTGGGAGAAATCAGGTTACAGAAGCAAATCGGAGAATGAGTTCACGTGCACCGCAGTAACCTGGTTACTGCAAAGAGCCGTAGCACAATGTGGCTGCATTTTTACTGTTCAGCTGCAGAAAGCGACTGATTTAGACACAAAGAAGCTATTCTTCTTTTTTTGAAGGTATTGTAGGCTCAGTTCACCCAAATTGCACTTGAGCCATTTCATGTATGAGTCCAGGTTTTATGATATCTGAGATTTCTACCTCCTCAATACAATCAAAGATGAACTGAAGTGTGCTTGTGGTTCTCACAGCATCAAGAAAATTGTATAATTCAGAGACAGCATATGAAGTTTTCATACATATAGTAGTAGCCTACTTTTTTTTACCAGTGGCTGACTGGAATGGATTTATTTTACTAGTCAAATAAATGTAAATGTACTCGTACTACTAGAGGTTAGAGAGGAAATATAGATGTATATATTTTTAGTTTGGTTCCTGCATTCAACCAAGAATAACCTGGTTCACCAGCAGCCCAGTCACCAGGATAAAATGTTGGCACTAAACATTTCTGCACGCCCCTGATTCCAGCCTGTACATATCAATTAACAGAAAACTGCCTTCATGAATGTAGGATTTATTGCATATGGGTGTATCAACCTGCATTAGTTTTAGCTAGGTGTATCTAATAAACTGGCAGCTGGCTGTAATGTATGTTTAGGATCAATTTATTGGCGCAGTTAAAGATTACATCATCAATCTTCCTGGGCGACATCTTACAATCGGTTCTTTGTCAAAACCCAACAGATATACAACACAAAGAAAAGCATTACAATAAGACGCTGGAACAAGACGTCGCTCGACTGATTGATTAATTGTTCAATTTGATATTTAATCATTCTAACAGCCCCGAGAGACGCTCTCGCTCAGTCTCTCTCTCCAATCCAAAACGTTTTTTCTCCCCTTCATCATCATCTCGTCTCCGCAGCCCATCTGTGTCGTTCTCACACTCTCTGTTTTTAACACTTCTCTCCTTCTCACCTGCCATCCTGCCTCTCACATGTACACAACCAGCCTCACATCCCGCACCCACCATCCCCAAACCAATCAACACACCGAACGCGCACATTTTTAAACACCGATAAACGCATTCACGCACTTGACTTTCACACCCTCCCAAGACTTCCCACTTCTAGCTTCATCTTCTCTCACTCACAGGTGTGTGTGAGTGTGTGTGTGTGTGTTTGTGAATGTGTGTACGTGTGAGACAGCCAGTGTCATTCTGCCAAACTGTGCCAGGTCTTAAGATGATGTCAGATGTGGGCTGTTGGCCCGCCTCCAGATGGATCTAGACTCTCTCATTGGACGACGAGTCTCGTAGATGCCAATGCGCCAAGGGGGAATGAGGATTGGACGAAAATGGAGACCTGAGCGACACCAAGGAGCTGCCATTTCATTAATCACCCTCTGACTGATGCTGCGTTCATGGTGTACGCTGGTGTACCGGGAGAGACACAACTCGGAGCGACTCGAGGGTTAATAAGAGCACTGACTGACGCATTCATGTGTGTGATACTGTCGAGACTAAAGGATCTTTGTACTCGTGAAGGGATTTTAATGGTGACAGTATCAGGAAAAGATTATACACTAGAGTTGCCAAGATTGCCATCTTGGTTTTTTGATGACAATATTTAGACGTCTATTCTGCTGTAAATGGGACCCTGATTTACCAAATTAACATCATGCTGTATTAAAGAAGACTTCAAACTACCCGTCAAGACCATAAACTCATCAGGAAACATCTTAGTTTGCTCATAAATCAAGTGAGAAGTAGGCTCATTTTCTCATAAGCTTACATACACCTGGACTTATTTTTGAAACCAGTGGAATTGCCCCCTGCTGGCCACTACATTGTAAAAACTGCTGTTACTGACTTGAATTCAAGCGAACTCCAGCCTCCATTCACGACGAACGAGGAAACAACAAACTTTCTACAGCAACTTCTTTAATTACTTTAATTCATTCATTCATTTTAAACGCAGACAGCAGCAACAGTAGAAAATGTTTGGGACACATCCTGCTCAGTACTCACAAAGCATTGGGGTTCAACACACAGCCCGACTCAAATCACTGTAACACAGATTTATATCACAACGAGGTGTTGAGCTCATAATAGAAGGAAGATAGTTGTGTGGATTTTGCCGGCGCCAGTGACTCATGATAAGATGCATTTAAATCCTGATTTTATTTGTTTTAGTTTAAAGTAAAATCTTTACTTTGAAAGGAACATCTCAACCTCAAGGGACGTTGAGCCGAGCTGTATTTTACACATTGTATGTAAATTATATGGGTATTATCTTTGCTCAGATCTCCGGCACCCGAAGACGAATCGCTGCTGCGATGTGGCTGCTAATGCGGAGCCACACAAAAACAAACAAACGCATGCTAATGCAGGAATGGTACTTCACTGGAAAATAAAACATTATGAGTGTTGATTTCAGTGTGGAAAATATAAAAAATCATGCACTAATAAAACATTATTTTACAGTCTGTTCAATCAGCAATTCAGATGGAACTACTCCGTTAGATGCTGGCATTGCTGTGAAAAGGCCATTACGCTGTAATACGCTGCAGTAAAACTGTGCATGTGAGCGCTATAAAAAGGGTCTGAAACAAGTGCCCCAACAGGCTTCATTTACTGCGCCTGTGTGTGTGTGTGCGCGCCCGTGTGTTAGCGGGGATGCATGCGTTCATGCATGCACGTGTGACATATTGAGGACATTTAAACGCAGCGAGAGGAACGACCTGCGTGGTAAAGGCTGGACAAAAGGAGAGAAGTGGTGGTAGTGTGTCAGGCCTCATTTAACTCGTGATATTCAAAAAGGGTGTGCAGCCCGGTCGCAGCATGCTTACACACTTTTCACACACACATGCATATTGTATGCGCGTGTGAACATGTGTGTAGCCGCCGCCTATAGTTCAACAACCCAAACTCAGTGGAGGAGAGACTCCTGAAGCATCCATCATGCCTCCGGGAGAGGAGAGAAGACCTCCCCTCTTTTTGTCTCTCCCCTCTCCTCCTCCTCCTCTTTAGTAATAATAATAATAACCCCCTCCGCCCGACTCCCCCACCACCCCGTCTCTTTCCCCATTTAATAACAGCGCAACAGATCAGCTCCATTAGCCCAGACCTCCTCACACATGCAAATGAGGACGGCGTTATGGAGGCACGCGTCACGCATTACTGATGCCGCCCGCCCCGACCCATCACCGCTCGCAACACAATAAACTGCATGTGTGTGTGTGTGTGTGTGTGTGTGGTTACAACAGTGGTTAAATTGAGATGCATTAAGGTTGTGATTGAGGCGATGCATGTGATGACGGTGTGTGCGTGTGGGGCCCAGAGCGAGGCCATTACCGGTCGGCCGGATGATAAGATCGTGCAAAGTGAACATGGTAGGAGGATGAAGGCTGGAGGAGATGGGATAGAGGGGGGAAATTAGATGTGAGGAGCACGGCTGGATGAGGAATATTCAATGACAGCACTTGGTTGTGAACATTTTTTTGCGTTCGTGTATTTCCTCAGAAGTCATTTTACACGATTAAACACGGCAAACATGAATCTGCATTATTAACATTTTTAGTTAGCTCGTAATGAGAAGCATTAATCAGCCTCTGCCTCAACATGTTTCGTAACATACAAAAACTGCTCACAACAAAAACAATGACTTGCTGAATGTTGTCAGAGTCGGTGGCAGCTACAGAGGTCAGGATGGATGGCTGCTTGTACAAAGTGTGAGACTTTGACGCCACAGGCTGCAGCTTGTATCCCTCCACCTTCCAACATTGGCTTCTTCCAACCATGACAACAATATTTTCTTGTCCTCCAAGTTTGTTTTGTTCCCTAAACTGAACCAGACTTTATCCAGAGAAGTAACCAAGTGTCAGACCACCATGATCCCACCCACTGGTTTGTGGACTACCACTCTGAAGCCTCAAGTTTGGCGTTACAGAAGCCGCCATGTTGGGTTTTTTTGCAGCCAGTGGTGACTGTAATTGGGAAGGTTATCAGAGGTTCAGAGGACTTTCCATTGTACCATTTTGTCAATCATAAGGTAGCTTATCGTCTTTTTTAGGACCATGATTTACAAAGTGAACATCTGCTGTATTGAAGAAGACTTGAAACTAGTGATTGAGACCATAAACTCATTAGGAAAGTGCTTACTGAGACAAGAAACCAAGTTAGAAGTAGAGTAATGTTCTCATATGCTTACAATTAGACTTCTTCTTGCAACCAGCAAAGCCACGTGTTCATTTCTCAAAAAAATACCTGCATCAAGCGAAGACGGATGGGTGAAACGTTGGGGATCTTTGGTTCAATCCCATTTCCAATTTCTACCCCTACTCTTTTGGCTCCCTCAGAACATAGTTACAAGGGTTGGTGGTTGAAATCCCCCCCTATGAAATGGGACGACACTTCACAGACTGCATATGTCTTTAAAGATGACACTTTACCCCTACCCCCAGGACGTCCAACCCCCAAGCATGAAGGCGTAAAACAGAGGGGTACGGTTTATCGGTAAGGTCGAGGGATGTATTGGGATTGAGCCTCAGTGAAGATCAGGGAAAAACAAACGAATGTGCAACGCTACAACTGTTCTCCTTTGATCGCGGGCCTGTGATGCTCATAGCTCTTTGTAAAGGTGTTGACAGAGAGACTAATAGGGGACCTCAATCACATCCTGCTACCTTGTTAGCTTTGACGGATGTGCAACATAATTGAGCTGAAATGATGGTTTGTCATAATTGGAAATAATTAAGGCTCTTTTGTGGCGACGCTGCTCCATCTGAAGCTTTCATTAGCTAATTCAATACATTGCTTTTGTCCATTTCAAGAACAAGAATCAGTCATGTCCTTATCCGCCCTCTTGTTGCTGCTCTTTCAAAAAACTACAGATTTGATGAATAAACTTCACTTCCCTAAACAATCACTCCTGGCAGCCGGGGCGGCGGTTACTTAGCGCAAAGGCCCCGGTGACAAGGTGCCTCATAAAAGGCCACCATATCAGATCTATTGCCGTCCATGTGACTGTGGAACGATAAAGAAGCCGGGGAATAAATCAATATCATGAATGCCAGTTCATCAGATTTGGGGGTAGCTCAGACGGCAAAATCTTAACCACTAATCTCTTTAATAGTCTGATATTACATTTTAATCCCAGTCTGATTCCTTCACTCTTTCGTTCGGGCTGTCTGCCGGTGCCTGTCAAGAGGTGAAGGGGAGTAGGACAGTAAATAGAGAAAAGAGAGGTATCAAAAATAGAGTGGAAATCAAGGTGGGATTAAAGAGAGGGAAAGAGCAGAGAGCCAGACAGAAGAAATGGACGGAAAGGTGCGAGAGAGGAAGGAAGCGGGGTAGCAGAGGAAGAGAAATGGTTGGTTTATGGAGCGTTGCTGCCGTTTCAAGTCTGAATTTACAGTGCGGGTTGATGGACTGTGAGAGACGGAGAGGCAATAAAGTGATGTCGATGAGAACTGAGGACAAATTGATATGATCATAACATGTCACATTAAAGACAGGCCTGCCATCCATCAACATGATAAAAGGCCTCCTTCATTCTAACACTAACAGCACTGCCATTGATCTCAATGCTTCACTTAGCCAACCGCTAACCATTTATGATAACTATCATTATCCAGTTATGGGGATGGTGACGATCTATCAGCGCTATCGTCGTCGAGGAGTCCACAACGAAAAAAAATAAAGATAACCCTCGCTAATTCGCCGCACTGACAAGCCCTGGATCACGGAGGGAAATTAGGTAGAAAAGAGAATTATCTCCCTCGATTTTTTTCTCATTATGTCTTAAAATAAAGCGATGGTGATGAAATGACAAAGTAGGAGGGAGATGGTGTGTAAAGAGCCACGGTTGTTAAGGATGATTTGAAGAGAAAAGTCAACACACTTCACCAGAGAGTACAAAAAAAATCCTCCCTCACCACAAATCAGTGTCGTTACCAGAAGGATGGAGCGCTAATGCCATCAGAGAGAGACGGAGCGGGAGCGAGAGGAAAAAGCAGCATTGACGATAACACCAAACATGCTTTTAAATCACCCTTGAGCAAATCAGTAAATCAATATCAATTAGGCTGTGAAAGAGCCCAAATGGACAACTGGCTTTGTTTTAACTAATGAAGTCTGTGGAGAATCCAATCAGTCCTGCCCCCCCCCGCCACATCCTCGCTCTTCACTACCACCCCCACTTCTCATTACCACCATGACAATGTGGAAAAAAATGCACTGAGACAGATACAGATACACAAACTCAGAGGCACTCACTGTTGTAGATCTGAAACGATTATTTGTGTCAGCATCAGCGATTTCTTTGAAAAATCTTCTATCGGCCGACGACTGTCACTGACCTTTTGATATGTGATGAATTTTTAATGCGGTTTGATTGAATATCGATCTACAGAACGAGGCGTCGACGTGCATTTCAAAACGTCTCCGAACACAAATTACGCTCATTAATAAAGCCGAAAGGTATTTACGATAATACAAAGTTGATCTTTAATCAGTTAGTTGGTGTTTTAGGTTAGACATCATCAACCGGCAAGGAGGCTGTCAAGAAGTGTATGTCCGAAAAAATACATACTACAGTTTATTCACACATGTGGTGCAAAGCATGCGATTTTTGGACGTAGTGTATTTCTTGGTCGAGCCGATACGACCTCCTAGCATCTCTGCTCTGGCAACCTCAGGATAACGACGAAACTCCAGGAGGTCCAAGAAACAATCCCACGCGTTACCTTCAGTTTCACTTCAGATTTTGTACGGCTAAAGCAAACAAGATACACCGTGTCGCAGACTGGGCTTCGAAGGTGTTGACGGGCAGATTTTGTTATCGTTGGACCCAATCAGGCTCACTGTTTCCCATTGACTTCAGTCTTTGTGCTAAGCTAAGCTAACAGGGTTCTGTCTGTAGTTGCATGTGGATCATACAGTCAGTAGTGGTGTCGAGCTTCTCATCAAAAGGAGAAAAAAAAACTGGTTTCAGCTTCAACAATGTGACGACTCGAGTGTTATATCACTGTATTTTTGAGTATCTGTTAGTTTTTGGACTACTTGTTCAAACAAAACTAACCATTTGAAGGATTTCTGTCATTTTATGGACTAAATTATTCATTCATTAATTTAAAATGAAGGGAGTCAGAGGTTGTAGGTACTTTTCCTCCAGATAAGTTTGACTAACCTTGAGGTTTTGCTTTAAAAAACCTGTGAGATCTCTTGTGTTTCTCATGTTCCTGTCTGACTTTCTTTGTTCGCAAAAAAAATATCACTGCATTGTGAAATGCCAGTGAATAACTGGAGCTGGTTGTTAGTACTGACAAGAAGTGATGGCCAAAGCTATGACAATAAGATCCAAGTTGTTGGGAAAAAAAATGGAAGAAGAGAAGTTGTTGAAAGTTTCACAGTGTATGTCATCGCTACACGGATTTGGATATAGTTTTCGCTGAGTGATCTACACACACACACACACACCGAACACACACCATCCCTGGCAGGCAGCATGCGGCGAGGCTGCTCAGGGTTGCCATATCATTTTAAACATCCATCAGCTCAGCAGAGATATCATATTAGCTCCTCATCTGCATACGCCGCCGACAGAATGACAAACGAGAGCGAGGGAGAGGGAGAGCGCTCTCTCCTCCGCCGTTGCATCTCTTACATGGCTGCCTCTCACCCCTCTGCTCCCCCCTTTTGCTCCCTCTATCTCCTTATCCCTCCCTTCTAACCTCCTAAATTGGATCACCACTGCCGGCAGCGCGTGTGCTGAAAGTGTGTGCGCGCATTGTTGCGGTGTAATCACATCTTTTAAATGGAAAAGGGGGGATGAATCTCAGGAGGAACAATGACCACTGGACCCATATCTGACTCTCCCCAGTCCCCCCTCTTTGTATCCCTGTATACTCCATCACGCTCACCTTCGCTGAGCGATCGAAGACTCCCAGAAAAGTTTTCTTCTTATGCCTCCGACCTTTTTTTACTTTCAAGCTTTCTGTCCACAACTCATCAAACTTTAAAAAAAGCTATACCTCAAAGATTTACCAAGCTTGCTGTTCCAATTTTCTCCGTTTGACCGCAGATTATTAAGATTTTAACCCCGTAGTCCTGTATCGGACGGGCAAGATCTTGCTGTTTACGACTTTATTATCGTATAAGTTGATACTATCAATGTGACATAGTTATTGCAAGTCATAGAAACTACTGATGACTTTTTTTGAGTGATTTTTTAAGTAAAAAAGGTCTGTTTTCTGGTTTCTTTACTGCTCTATGACAGTAAACTGAACATCGTTGGGTTGAGGACAAAACAAATGTTTGAGGACGTAATTTTCGCCTTTGGGAAACACTGATCTTCATTTTTCATCATTTTCTGACGAACAAAACTCATCTATTATTCCAGAAATAATCGACAAAGAAACTAATCGCCAGTTTCAGAACTAATTTAAAAGTTTACCTCATTGTGGCGGCAACTTCCTGTCAATTAAAAGAGCACCTATACCTCCTGCAAATGTTCTATCTGATAGGTTGTGGTTATTTTATGGTCTATTTGCAAAACTGATTTGAATGCACCTTCACCGGCGCTCCGAAGATGAGTTATGCCTCGAATCGCTGCTTGTGGTGGGTTGTTTTCCCAAAACGCAGCTTTTCAAGAGCTAGTAGCGATAGCTAACGCTAGTGTTTTATGGCTTTGTTTTTAATATATGAAGCGAGGACTCCCTGGAAAGCATTATTGATACTGGGTAAATTATCTTTGTGAAATAAAGTTAATTGAAATACAGATTGAGTTTGCACATTACATTGACACATATTTCCTTTTGGAAATATACAGAACCTGTGAGAACACTTTTAAATCAGCCTGGTGCCCAAACTTTTTCCTTTTCCAGGTCCAAAACCAGAAACCACAGGCAAACACTTACTGTACTGTGGCTTTAAGATGCAAAGTGTTACTGGAAGGTCTTCATAAATCTTGTCTGAACTCAGAAAAGTACAAAAACTCTGAAATCGATTTCAACCAGCCGATCTGAAATTCTCAATTCCCTCTCTTCCCGTCTGATTCTCAGTCAATCTCTCTCGCCCGCCCCTTCCTGCCTTCCCCTTATGTTGAGTGAAGACTAAAGAAGGGCGAGCGAGTGGGTGTCTAGACCCAACCACCACCACCACCGCCACCCCCAAGACACAGACATAACAACGCTTGTAGCATAAAGGCGGTATCATAGAAAAACTAGAACAATAGTCAAGAACACTGGTACACAACGCCGCGACAACGACTCCGGATGCTGCAACACAACGGGGAGAGAGAGTCGGGGGGGAGGGGAGGGGAGAGTAAGAAAAAGAGAGAGAGAGAGAGGGATGAATGCAGTAGTATCCTCAGATCTGAAGGCAAATCCCCCTTGGTGGTAGTTCTGCTCGAGCGGCTGGCACTGACACATGAATATTTCATACTGTTGATGTTTAAATCCTATCATTTGTGATGTGGCGTGCGAGCGTGCGCGGAGATTCATTGAAAAGAGGGAGAAGACTGTGTGTGTGTGTGTGTGAGTGTGTGTTGATCTATAATGCATAGTTTCAGTAAGTTCACTTGTGATACGCTCTATTGCATCTGTATTTCAGTATTGTGGAAGAAGTGGACGTGCTCGCGCTGCGTTTTCGAAAGTGCGTGTGCGCCTTCAAGCGCAGATTGCCCCGCGTTAGCTCATCCATATGCAGCTCAGGGCACGACACATAAAAACACGGCGAGCGACATGAACACACACATGAATATATATATAGCGTGTCCGTGCATCGACATGCAGAAGGGCCTTTAAAAAAGTCGAGGGTGCACTTCTTTCAGATGCTATGAAGCCAATTAGTCAACCGGTTTCAGGAAACTAGTTCACAAACTAGTTCACAAAACTAGAACATAAAGACCTGGTTTTTCAGCAGGCAGGAGGGGGGCCCGACGCACCGAGATGTCAACGGGGGCCATGTTTAAAGCCAAACATCACCCAGAGTTTATCTGGCGGCTCGAGCACACACACGGCTCCACTTGGTCCTTATCAGCGGCCATTTGGCTGAGTCGGCACGTTGGATCAGCCGCAGAGGCAGGAAGCTGCTCGACCACGCCAATGGAGGACTTCAATCTCGGAAATAAAATAATCTCATCCCTCAGCTGTCCTATCAAATAATCCATTTTTAAAGGGTAAATCCACCAATTTAAAACACATTAAAGTGTGTTTACAGGTCTTGAGGAGCTCCACTACATATGTGGAAAAAGTGGTATAAAGCCTTTTGTGGCTCCAGGGGACGCTGCATGTAATCTGATAAACTGTCTCCAGTGATGTCACTAAGAGGCTTAGTTGCACTGTGGGTAATGTAGGCAGCAGTTTATCCCATAAGGGACAACAATAACAATCAAACACCAGGTCTAGAGACGGCCTTCAGTGTTTTTGGTGACTTTAGCAATCGCTGTAGGGGAGGGTAAGAAGAGGTGTATTCAGTTGGTTGCAATCTGCCATCTCAACACTAGATGCCGCTAAATCATACACAATGGACCCTTAAACAATCGTTCAGCAACTGAATTGAATTCTGCATGACCATTCATTTTTTAATGAATCACTGCAATGCACAATTGCAAGGTAGCACAAAATTCACAGGTATTGGCGATTGCAAAACATTGTGATTTCCTGGAGGAACTGCATATAATATGCAACCTTGACATCTCAAAGCCTTTTTCTTTTGTACCAAATATTACAAATAATCAAAACACTGCTTTCTGTGATGTTCACAGTGACGTGGGAAGATATAAAGGCCAAACTTACTAGGATATCATCTTGACAATCATCACAATAGTCTTAAAAAGCTTATAATGGCACTAAAACGTAATGTAATTACTTAACCTTACATTTTCAAGAAACTATGAGAACACATTTTTATTTAAGCGATTCAAAATAAATCAAGAAATGAATACAGGACTGAACATTATGGAGCTAGACACCCTTTTCATGTCACTGATGTGAAGACATTCAGGATTATACCGATTTACAATAATCTTGATAATGGAAATTCACCATAAACAACTTACCCTTACCTACTTACTCTATCGTTTCACGCCTAGTGCGCAGCGACAAGAAGATTGTTTCACGGTTTGTTTTGTCTTTACGAAACAGACGCAACCAACAATCTGTTAATTCTGACTTCTGACTACCTGAAGAGATAAATCAGTATTTTGTCAGTGCTAGTCTAAGGTTGTTGTTTTAGACTAAACATCGAAAAGTGTGTTCGGTGTGTTTCTGGGTTTGTACTGTTTATTTTATCGGTCTTGTTTTAGTTGCATCACTTTGCGATGTACCTACCTAGTTAGTGAATCAATTTGACTTCATTAGTAGATTATGGCTTTATTAATAGATCAATTTATCTTTCCACTTGCATCTCTCACTGGGCTTCAGTCTACATCACAGAGCCACTCAAAGCAGAGCAGACCATTTCTCTTCCAGCTCATCCCTCGGGCTCATTACTCCGTCTCTCCTCCTCGCCGGGTCTCCCCCTCTGTCTCTCTCCCACTTTGTCTTTTTTTTTTTTTTTTTTCCCAGGTAAGCGCCACGATCAAACCCTCCGACTCTCCATTCTGACTTCCAAATACACAATTTCCCGGCTAATAGAGTGTACTCAGAAATGACTAATCGAATCGGAGCTACCAGGAAAATTAATTTACCATTATGTTCTTCCAAAATTGTAACAGGGAGGGCCGGCAACCTTGTGTAGTACCGCCGCAGGGGAAAGTAAACAATTAGAGACTCGGTGACTAATGAATTCTGTGATTAACGAGTGTGTCGGAGGTAAATCTCTACAAGACTGACACACACGTGCGAGCACGTATATACAAACAGTTACACACTCGGAGTGAGGCGCTCCTTATCTATACACAGCATTCATGGTTGAAGTGAAAATATTCTGCGCCTCTTCCAAATTCTTTTTTTCCCCCCAACCGCCAACATTCGTACCCTCCATGGTTAAGTGAAATAGCTGGCATATCCACTCACAGATTGAGACTGATAGCATGTGCAAGCCTGAGCTGAGTGTGTGTGTGTGTGTGTTTACATGCAGAAGCAAGCAAGAGAGTGAGAATAAGGCCGGCTCGGAGTGTGTGCGAGAGTGTTTGTGTGTGGTGGAAGAAGCGAGATAAGGCCAATCTGGTTTGTATTACAGTCTCAGATAAAGAAAGAGAGTGGTGAGGGAGGGGGGGGGGATAGCGGGAGCGCCGCGGAGAGGGATGGCACCTCGGTGGCAACACGCTCGCTTAAATCACCGGCAGTGTGGCAACCGCTTCAGGAGAAACTCGCCGTGTGTGCAAAAAAAAAAAAAAAAAAAAAAAGCTCGAGCTGCCGATGAATTTGTTCCCAAAAAAAAAAGGAAACTTGAGGATGAAGTGTCACTTCTTTACATTCTGCTTCTGTTATATATAAAAAAAAAAACCCAATGGGCCGAGTCCCATCTGGGGAGAGGGTAATGACAAATATAGAGGGAACATTAGGATTAGATGAGTGTGTGTGTGTGTGTGTGTGTGTGTGTGTGTGTGTGTGTGTGTGACGTGAATGTGCATCAGATCCCCAAAGCGACGGCCACAGGCTTAATTGAAGGGTGTAGTGGCGTGGTGATAGATAGAAAGAGACAGAGGAGACAAGTTGTGTGTCGCTCTGTGCATGTGTGTGTGTGTGTGTGTGTGTGTGTGTGTGTGTGAGAGAGTGTCCCACAGTGGTGTAATGACTCCCCAAGGGAGCAGGACCCATGGCTGAGACTCCCCTCTGACTCCCCCCCCCCCCCACCAACCGAGGGGAGGTACGGAGGAGGGAAGAGGGATGGTGGTGAAAAAGAGGACGACGGTGGCGACAGCTGTCGGCTCCTCGGGACAGTAATTGGTTGGCTGAGAGAATGAGGATACACACATTCATCAACACACACACACACACACACACACACGTGCACGCTCGCATGCATGCGTGCACCTCAGGGCTGCACATACGCTAAAACCCACCAACCCAAAATCGAAGGTGGCACTGCGAGATGGTCATTAGCCACATCCCACCTGGCACAAGCACCCTGCACACCCAGTGGGGGGGTTTCCTGGTCACACAGAGCGAAGGGGGTGAGGAGGGTGAGGTGGGTGAGGTGGGTGAGGTGGGCTTATTCGGCGTGACACCTCCAGTCACATCTCAGTAAACAAGCCATCGAACCCCCACACTCGAAACCCGGAGCCGGAGTGACAGCTCCAAATCACACATGACAGCTTGACTGACAGGTCGGTATGGGCAGAGGGAGGGATGGAAATATGAAAAATAATAAGCTGTAATATTATCCAGACAGGAAGAGGAGGGGAGAGGGGGGAGAGAAGGGGATGTGAGGAGATGAGGGTGGCAGGAGTAGCTGCAGGAAAATAGAAGTGTGGAAGCCATGACTTCAACATCAAGAGGAGGAGGATTCATATTATTCTTGTGCAGAAATTGAGGAAAGAGATCGACAGAAGAGGAGAAGAGTCTCTTAACGTCGTCACGGTGAACTCATGATTGTTTTATGTTCAAAAAGAAATGAAACATCTGCTTACAGCTCACACCTCTGCTGTGCTAGCTTCATGTATTGCGTTGCTTTGCTAGCATCTGCCCAACAGTAATGTGACACAGGGGTTTTTTCTACCCAGAAGTCTTTGTCAACACACTTTATATTCAGATCCTTGTAATAAGACTTTATCAGCATTAATATTAGCAGCATTAACACGTTTATTATTTGACTATAAGACATTTATAAGCACAGACAAAAACAATTGACAGTTAATAAGCTTAAGCTGCTTAAGAACATTAATAGAAACCAATATCTGTTAATAATATCAACATAAATGCGTAGTTTGCCAACCAAGCTTTACTTTGTTACTTTAGTAAGATTGATACATACTCTATTATGCACTTATTGTGTTGATGTCAAACTTGTTAATGTTAATACGCATATTATAAGGACTTATGAGGCACTTATTACCTTATTGACCTTCATATTAAGAGATACCCAACATGGTGATTGAGTTCTTTAGCATCAGCAGACTTCAGGAACTGAATCACATGGTTATCTGATATAAACAGACATAAACCCTGTCACAGACGGGCCTACATTGGTAGCGACTACTGATCAGAGTACAACCTCTTTATAATCTGCTTTCAGTCGGGCTCCGCCACGCACCGACTTAAAAATACATGTTTAACATCTATTTTCAAACTTAACACTTTAGATTTATCAGAAGCGCATGATAGCATTTCATGCATACTAATGACTTCTGTGCTACCAGAGAATCCATTTAGCCTCTTTTAGCAGCCCGGTCATCAGACGGCGAACAGAGAACTGCACTTAAACTACGTCTACTCTAATACATCACCGTGTCTGCTTGTGTCGCTACAGTAACTGGTGGTATTTTTGCAGCGAAACCTTCCTCTCTTCACACCGTATGACAAGCCGCTCCAAGGCAGCGCAGGAGAAGCCCTTTGAAATAACGCCGAGACCACCACCATGGTTTTAATATTAATGATAAAACATATCAATCATCACATCATCATCTGTCTTACTGGGGGTGGACGATATGACTGTCCCATATCTCATTTCAAAAAAGGCCAGCGCCACGGTGAACTGACATCAGTCAAACCCCAGATAATAAAGTCACTGGGAAGAGAAACTAGTGCTTTGTGGAGGGGCAGGTGATGCAGGGAGAGGAAGGAGAGGCGAGAAGTGGGGGAAAGAGGGGTTAAAAACGTGAGGAGAGGAGAACGGGGAGGGAAAAAAAATTCAATATATTTTTAATCTAGCGGATGTAATCAGATTATGCGTCTGCCAGGAGCGACGTATTTCATAAGGAATAACCAGTTTCGGCGGAGGGGAGGGGGGAAGCGGAGTGGCGAGGAGCGGCGGTGGAGACGTGCACTTTGGCTGGCCGATCTACATTGACACTGACAGATTCTAATAAATGCGCTGGGAGGCGCCCGGAGAAACACAATGCCGTGTAATCATTTTATCATGACAAACCGGAATTCCAATGCTGTCCCATGTGAGCCCAGCCGGGGGAAAATTGAATTAACTGTGAATTGCTCATGCTTGGGGAATGGGGAAGAGGGGAAAAAAAAAAAAAGGGGGACAGCGTGGGGGAAGGAGTTTAGACAGCGAGTGAGTAGAGGGGAGGGAAAGAAGAGAGGAGGATTTGGCCCGCTTTAGTTTTTGGCACCGCTTTCTGGACTCTCGGGGCTCCGGTGGTTTCATAGAGCAGCTCTGGTTTCAGCAGCTTCGAGGCTAACGACGCTAACTCGAGAGATGCAATGCAGACGCGCTCGGGCTCTGCATGACTTAGCGGCGCTGAAAACACATTACACGCTGGTTAAATGAGACGTGGACGCCCTCAAGTATCTGAGGGGAGGACGCTGTTAAAACAATCACACACATCTGCTAACACTTGTTCAACCGCACTCGGGCTACACATGCAGGTGCGAGTGTAAACCTCTAACTGCTACATTTATTCACTGAATGACGGATAATCAGGTTTTGTGGGGAGATAACCAAAGAAGCCAACGTTATCCCTGTGCCTGTGGTAAATTATTGCCTTCAGCCGCCAGTAAATGTACTTTTTTTTTTTACTGGTAACACGTCACTTCAGCTTGTGTCTTCCTCTTAACTTCCTCTTAAGGAAGTCCAACTTAGGTAATTGCTGCAAATAGCTGCTTTAAAAAGCCACTTGCTCTAAATCTTCTGCAGGACTGTGAGGGTGACGACGTGCAAACAGTACAAGCAATATACACGCTATACAAGAATAAAGACTCTGTCGTGTCCCTGTTTGGACCTGATTCTAGGTTAAATCAATGCATTCATGGTAGTTTTTCAAAGGTAAATCAGGTTCAGCTCCACTCCAGCCCAAGAAATGGTGGTGGCCAACGACCTGAAGCTTAGCTAGAAGCTTAGCTAGCCCTAAACTAACACAAACACATGGATGACTTGACAACACGAACTAGGAAGACAAAAGTTTTACTCGTCTTCACATGCTGCCTGCTAGCACCTTCTGATGTGGTTTCAGCAATCTGATTTCAACCTGCCTCCGAGGAAAACAGCTTCTTCGTTGCATTTACACTTTTGGATTTGATGGCAGGCCTTCTTGTTCCACCCAAGACTCAGAAAGCGACTAAGTTACCAATGTTTGAAATGTCCCTAGCTGTAGGGAAAAGGTTAGGCTAGCTTCACAACAATGCACTTTTTTTGCTAGGTACTTTGTTTTAACTCTCAGGCTTATTTTCCGACATAAAATCGCACATTTGGCTGCATATTCTTGAAGAATGATCATGATAACCACAACATTAGATATTGCAGGAAGAATACCATCATCAAACACAGCATTTGCTAGCATGGACCTTGCTATCCATCGTGTTGTCTTGAGAAGACATATTATGTGACTATTTATAGCCGACTGTACAACTCAGCCAAAGTCTTAAAGCAGCTGCGAGGTACTTTCTTTTTTGTGGTTGACAGAAGCTGCATTGGCACCACCGCCTCGTATCTGAAGCTCTCGATCTGGCTAAAGCATGCACTTGTTTTGAAAGCGAGGCAAAGAAAGATGCAACGTATCCACGACACTATTTTTAATCCAGAAGTTTGCAGGATGTATAGCGATGAGCTAATGTAGGCTATCCATTTGTGGCTATGTGAGATCAGTAACTGTAATATAACGATGGTGAAACAAACTAACGGATGTGGTTGTTTAGTCTTGTGGCTAATGGTTTTGTTTGCATATTTAGGTCATATACAGGCACCAGAAAACAACTGAGACTGTTTCACAACCAGTTAAAATCTCCTTCTAGTATCAGTTAGCTTCATTTTTAAATCCAAGCCCCACGCTGAAGTTCAGTAAATGTCTCCACTTCGATGGAATTTGCTCATCCTTTTTTTTTCTTTTTTTTATCTCTCTGGAGGTATTTGGTCGTCTCGAGGTTAGATACAAAGATCCTACACACAGACAGTGAACAGAGTCTGCCCTGCTGACTCCAGATTAGGGCATGACAGGGCTTCGAGGTCGCTACGGATACGACCCAGATGCTGCAGCGACGAAACGGGAAGTGCTGACTGCCGAGAGATAAAGGGCTCGATTCTTCCCCCAGCTGAACACATAGAAGGGCTCCTTTTAACACGTCGATGTATTGTGGTCCATAGGTACGTGTGTGGAAAAGGAGGCCTCTTCCTCTAATCCTGCAGACTCCCACACAAGCCCTCTTTTTTTCCCTTCCCTTCTGCCGTCACTCCATCACTCCTTAATCATTAATATTGCCGCTTTGACCCAGGCCAATGAGGACGAGGCAGGGATTTGCATAATTAGCCCCACTTGGCGGACAAGTCCCACTCCAGACCCCGTGAGAGCGTCTCTAGTGGGCTCGCTCAATTTCACGTGTAGGAGACTGCGTACAGTTAGATAACCGCAGCTGAGCAGGAGGGAAAGTGCCAAACAAACGACGAGCAAGACAAAAGAGCTCGTGTTGTAGATTTTGTGATAAAGGAAGTGTTGCCCTCAGGAAAGAAAGACAAGACAGAGCATAGTAGTAGCTTTGACAAGAAAATGTCAAGTGAATGAGATAAGTTTTGAGACCTGGATAAGAATCACAGTAGGTGAATTTCATTGCTGTCCTGAAGAGTTCGTATTATTCACTGAAGTAAAAGAAGGAGCACAATTTAAAGGGAACAGCACGTAAATTCTCGACGTAAGCAGCGGTATCATGGGAGTTATTGCAGAAGCTGTTATCTGCTGTGACTCACGGACGAGGTCGCGTTTTCATGTGTAATTCATGATATATTAAGTCATGATTGCTGACTTCCTTCCTCACTCTGTGACGTATAGACTGGTGTTCTCCCGGGAAGTTATAGCGACAGGCGATCAAATTAAATGCACCTTTTTCTTGGGTAGAATTACAGATTTCTCAATACAGAATTGTTATATATCAAATCTTTAGATATGCTCAGTGCTTGATTAAGTAAGTATCCTCAGCAAAATGTTAATGTTGTAGCTCGTAGAGGGACTATTGAGTATTTTAAACAATAATATGTTCATAGATAATCTTGTGGAAGTAACTTCAGCTGTCAAACAGGAAAAAAAATATAATATATTACACTAGAATACCACACTATTGGTTATTGTGACATGTCTTAGCTATGCAGATGATGCAATTAACTAACCACTAAATTAAAAATGACTTGTTAAATATTTTGATAACTGATTCATCGCTTCAAGTTCCACCTTCTTAAATGGGCTCTATGTGACAATATGTAGCAATTTACATGTAATAATCATCTTTTTATCGTCCATATGTGAGCGGATTGTAACGTGACATGCTGTCCCTGATTAATGCTGCTGGACTGGAGCCTCTCTTGGCTCAGAGATAAAAAAAAACGTTAACATAAACTAACAACAGGTCTTCCAGCACAACACAAAGTCACATGTTCGTTATATTCATACACATGTACCGGCCCATCCAAATCTCCTGTCCTGTCAGAGTAAAGTTAGACAAACTGTAACTCGGAGTGACATTTTGTGGTGAGGTTGCAGCGGACAGTCAATTTCGCCGAAAGCTCTCGGCTGTAAATGTCGCAGCGTCACTTATTCGACAGATGAACTTCCCTTGACATTTATTACATAACTTCTTTATTGACAAAAAACCCTCCCCACCTCTGGCAAACGTTAAAACTTATTTTTTTTATTATTACAGTATTGAGTAAGTCCTATAAAAAAAATCCTTTATAAAAGTCTTTTTTTTTTTTTGCAATCGAGTTTTATGATGGAAAGGCAGCTATTGTCAGTGCAGCGACTCAGATAAATGGAGCGAAGCAAAGGGATGCAGGGTTATTTTTTCGCTTGTTGTAGAATTATGTTTCTCATCCAAACCACCCAGGGCTCCTGGATTGATTACAGCCGGACAACAAACAAGGCAGTGACAGTCCGTGTACATGAAGCGAGCAAGAGTGTACAGGACGAAGCAAAAGGGGATAAAAGGATGGATGGCTGTGCAGAGGAATACCATTAAAGAAGGCGGCGCTGCAAGAACACGTCCAGACAGAGTGGTCCGAAGCCCGGGGGGACGTCGGCCTTCATCACGCCCACACACAGAAACACACACTCAAAGTGAAGCACCTCTCGTCCTGCTCCACAATCCTCCCCACACCATTAGCTCTTGTAAAGATTTCTTTATTGGTGTATGTCATGCCCTGAGTTTTCCTAGAAAACAGCGGTGCCTAGTTATGAAGTAATAGTCTTAATCAGCGACTGGCTCCGTTCCCTCAACCTGGCCTCGTCGCTTTTTAATCATCGCTGTTTGGTTTTTCTCCATGGATACAGCGAAGACACCCCGACACACTCCCACTTTATGACAACATGCCCCACAAAGTAGGAAAAATGAGGCCCCGGCGTTGTTGGAGGGAGAGCGGAGCGGTTATGTAAGTCGAAAACAGACAAGGCAAGGAGGCTGTTGATACATGAGAATCACATTAGGCTGATCACATCTTGTTTCACTCCGTCCTGATACAGCTGTTGTGTGCGACGAGGAAGAGAGACGGGCTTTGGAGAGCGGTCAGAGTGTGACAGAATGAGGCGAGTGAGAAGGAAAAAAACAAAAAAAAAACAAAGACGGGGCCAAGCGAGGTTATTTCCACTGTCGAGAACGGTTCCCAATTTCCTAAGAAGGAGCATCTCCACTCGACAAACGGAGAGCGAAGACGATCTGTGGTGAGACGTTGATGTCCAGCTGTCTGTGCGGTCTGTCTCTTTATGTGTGTTAGACGATTAACAGAGGCAGGCCACACACACACACACACACATACATACAGCTATCTTGTATGAAAGATAATACTGCTAGGCTAACAACCAACATGAAAAGATATTAAACAGAGCACCGTCCTCACTCTGCTCTAATAGGGTTCAAGAGAACGAGACTGAGAGCGCTCCATTGACCCGTGACAACCCGAGCACTTCATGGTCTCTTCTCCTTGTCTTGGAAATACACTCGATTAAGCTCCGAGGACCAAAACACTGCACAGTTAGAAGAAAAAGACGTGTTTCCTGTACATGAAGCACCGACCGCATGTGAGAGTCTTTCACAAGGTTCAGGAGGCTGATGTAACAACCGTCAGAGTATTGATTTATAGGCGCTCTTAGAGCAGGGACGGTATGCTTAACAGTAAACTGTAGATTTATGACGCTGCCAAATACCACTGGACGGATGTGAACATTTGAGACTTAACACCTGCCGATGCAGAGAGGCCGTGTACAGCGCTGGCACATACAGTACTTTTTTAGTCATAACATTGTATACAACAAATGGGCAGCTGGCCACGTACAGTAATGGAGACGCTTGCAGATGGGCCGGAAATGTATTCATAAGAAATTACTTTTATATTGGACAACTCTGCATGTGCCAACATTTGGTACCAATACAGGAAGTAATGTGATCTTTATGTAAAGCCCTGTTTCCAATAAAAGTTTGGATGCTGAGGTTGTTTTCACTTTGCATGTTGCAGGCATAGAAGTCTTGCAGGGTTGTTGCAACACAGAGTATGGCATCCCATCATTCAGACGTGCATTTCAAAGAACCGGGTATTTTCTAAAAGCTAATCTTTGCTTTTGTGCCGATGATTCGATTGCCCGCGTTTCCCTCCAAGTGCTCCACCTGCAGGTAACTCCGCAGCACTCGCCTATAAAAACTAGTTACGGGATTTACTCCAGCACTTGCAGGGCACTCAGGGTTACCGCTGTATCCCCAGACGGCTGAAATGCCTGCTCCCATTTACTCTGTTGCTCAGCCTGTAATTCTCTCAGCAACACCTCCATCAGCAGCTGCGGACTCAGGTTGAGGGACTGCCGCAGATCAAATGTGGAAGTGGAGCGTGAATGGTGGAGAGCTTCGAGGTAGAGTCTTAACTGCCTCTGCCTCTCCTCTGCCTCTCACTCTCTTTCTGCTTGAGTCACTTTGGTGCCGATCAACCTGCGAAGGAGTGTGAAATAGCGACACTTGGATCTCATCCATCAAATCCACGTGGAAGACCCTGGAGGGGTCCCCCGCGCGGGGAACGGTAACCACATCCGATATCGTAGTAAAACAACGAGAGAACCGGGGCCTCCAATCTTCGCGAAGATACAATCAAATTAAAAAATGTCCGTCACGGATCAAATCACTGGCTACCACTGCGGGTTGACGGATCACTTCAGAGTCCTCTGCCATCTGGATGAATCTATTCGTGAGATTAATGGCGACGAGCTTGACAACGAGGCCCCACAATTGGTCCATGGTTTGGTTTTCTCTGTTTAATATGGCAGCATTAAGCTCATAGTGCTAGTCTCCTCCACAGCCCTCTCCATCCCGAAGAGCTTTAATCTCCCACTGGGCCTCTGGGCGACCCATCCAACACGCATTTGCATACATCTGCATATTTCCCATTAGGCTCCACTTGTTGCCTTTTCATGGAAAACTCGGATATGGTGATGATCACCCTCGACGGTAATGGTCCTATCTTTCTCTGCCTCTTTCTTTCTTCCCTTTCTCCCCCCAACTTTTTTTTTTTCCTCCCCCACCACCTCTTGATCCCTTGTTTCCACTCTGCCATGTCTCTCTCTTTCTCTCCCTCTCTTGTTTCTAGCTGTGATCAGAGTGCAGTATGGAAGTCTGATCCGGAGACAAAGGCAGAAGCTCCCGGTTAGATCAGCGGCGCTAGCTATAGTAAACCATCTGGGGCTTCGCCGCCAGCCTCCGGCCCGACAGAACACAATAACAAGACAGAATAAATGAATTCAGCGCACAATGACCAGGACTGAACCACACTAATTAGATTAATATGTGATCAACTATTCAATTAGGCCCATTCAGCCGCAGAGCTCAAGAGGTATGGATACATGCAAATGAGATGAGTGAACACAAATTGGGGGGGGAAAAAAGCCATGGTGAGAGACGGATACAGTCTGATAATAACTTCTATGTATAGATTCACTGAGTAGACTGTTTGTATACATAAAGGGGATTGGATTAGTATTTACAGTACAGTCATGAGTGTTGAATGTCGTGTCACAAGTGCCAACATATCGAATGGCAGCACATGACTTCACTGGGCCAGCTGTTGAGGAGCAGCCGACAGCGGTGGAGGCTAAAATACAGGCTGAGGTTGAACCGATGCCAACGTTTATTTATCTCTGAGCCAATGTTTCATTTTGTTCCGGAGTCTCTGGATTGCAAATTAAGTTTCCCATTTATGCCGGTCAGGTGGACAGAGCGTGTGAATGTGTCGGTGTCAAGCTCTCAGATAGACTCAAGTAGAGCTGCAGACGTTAAGTCGAAAAATGACACCGTCGGTATAGAAGTGGGCGCCCTATTAACCTCGCTTTCACAGCTATTTGGTCAGAGTAAAGAAAGGTCGGTGTGCAGCACAAAAGGAAGCGTGTCTGCCATTGTGCAACCAAAACCGGATGAAGCATCGTTCTCCCCGGTCACTATCCCCAAGAAAAGGTGGAATAAGTGGAATAACTGTGGAAACTACGCTGCAAAAGAAACAGAACGACGCTGATGGAGGAGGTAAAGAAGGTGACGAGGGAGAATGAACGGACGGACATTCACTCAATGGATGCTGATATGTGTCAAAACGGGCATGCTTTCGATTAGATGAGTAACAAAGCTGCCTACTTATACAACTGGCTGTTTTCATAGCACTAAGATCAGGGTTTCAAGGTCAAAATGGGATTCTTACATTTGTTTTTTGCTTTTGGCAGTAGCCAGGCTGTTAGCTGTAGCCATGTTGCTAACGCCGTCTTTGAGACATAAGTGCTTGTTGTCTGTTCCTGCTAACGTGCTGATTTCACTTTCTTGTTGCGCATCTTTGTCATAGATTGAGGAAGTCTGGACAGCCAAAAATAGCACAAAATGCGTTTTTTCCCAATCAGATCCAAACCACATTTGGAGGAAATGCGATTCGAATTGTAACTCTACAGAAACATCTCAGTCCCGACGCTTTGGCTGCTCGGATCGGATTTCAAACACACAACGACAACGTCAAGTCCAGAGTCATGGAGGTCCAGGTTTTTGAGATATCTCACCCTGCCCTCACCCCAAACGCAGTGAAATAGTTTCTGAACAAACAAATTTCATGAAATGCAATGAAATTCATTTCACGTACATTGCACTAGGTTGTCTAAGAGGCAGCTATCTCAGAATCTGGCAAATTAAAACCAAATCTATTGACATGGCGAGACTGATTTGTCCGATTATGTGTAGAAAATCAATGTATGAGTAAATATTTTCAAACCGAGACTAGATGGAAATCATATTTTACCACCACCTATTGGACAACGATGCATCATGACAGCGTTCTCTGAACAAAACATGTCAGAAAAAGCCTGTATGAGCTTCCTATGACCAGGACGAGCGCTGAGAAGGTGGCATTCACCGAATAAAAAGCTCAGCCTCACCTTTCCCCAGCTGCTTAAATTTTCTGCAGGGCACTAATCAAGCGCCTGTCTCCGCTCATGAATGCAGAGGGGAAACCTTGAGCATTTAAATGTGCATTTAATTGCGCTGGTTCTGGAAGCGTCGTTAAGTAAGAGCTGGGAAATACATTTCTTAATGCGACTTAGTGATGCCCGGCAAATCAAAGACCATCAAGCGAATTAATGAGGGTGAGCGGCGAGCGCATTAAGAGTGGCGACGGAGCGCCTCCATAAACAAATACATATCTCTCAACTAGACAGCAGGGACAGAGGGATAATGTGGGAGACGTAATAAATACACTTCCCCGTGAATAGACGCGGTACGCTATCCACTCCTGCACAATGTGCCCACTTTAATGGTGTAAACACACACACACACACACCTTTTCTTCTGCTGTGTTTTTTAAAAGAGACGGACAGATGCTTCGTCGGCTGCATTCCTTTGCTCCTGTGAATACAGCCGAGAGCGCTTCTGAAGAAGACGAGAGGTGAGGGCGGACGGGGGAGGTTGGGGGAGGCGGTGTTGGGAGGGAAGAGGGCCAGAGATGAAAAAGTGGAGAACTGGAAATGTGAAACCTTCCTGGTTATTAAAAGCTGTCTTGGCGAAGGGGTTAGCGCTCCTGTTGTTAAGCACTCTTTCAATTATTAACGGCGACGCCCGCTTTCATCCGTCGGCGCGTGAATGCCAATACAGCCTCCCGACACACACTTCCACTTCCACTTCCACTTCCACCGCCTGCCTTTCCTTCCTCTCTTCTTTTCTGTTACGCACACACACACATCAGGTATTCAGCTGTAATTGTCGCGGCGCCGGTGTGAGAGGACGGGTCAGCGGCGAGAATGATTATATAAAAACTGAGAGCGTCTGAGAGCTCTTCAGCGTTAAACAGATGTTCGGAGACAAAAGAAAAATAACTTCATCGTTAAGGTGAAATTCAGCCGGCCTCTGGGGGGAGCTGCAGGTATACGGCGACGGCCCCCCCAATTTGGTGGCTTTTTTTTTTTTTTACCTCGACTGTCAAGTGCCCGTCAAGCTTCGGCAATAAAAGGAGAGGAGATAAGGAGAGAGATTTGAGATAGTTGGGATTGAGCCGCGGGCAATAAGAGAGAGAGAGCAGGAAGCTTTTGGGGTGTTATCCTGCCTCCTCTGTTCGCAGCTCCAAATGTTCCCGTGCCTCTGATGAGACGAGCTCGTATGACAGATTACCAGCACAAATGCTGCTCGAGGAAAAAAGCCGGCACGGGGAGAGAGACCCAAACACACCACCGACAGATATATAAGTGTGCGTCTGTGCGAGTGTGTGTTGGGCGGCAGAATGGCAGGGATCATATTCGTGCCTGATGTAGTCACTGGGTGAATGTAATAAGATGTCTTCTGGCGGGGAAAAGGCAGGACATCACTCACATATTCATGCACTCACGGCTGTGGTTTTCTCTGTGAAGTTGGAGGAGATCTCTGGAATTACAAATTTCTATTTCAAAACTGAGAAACGTCGAGTTTTTCTGATGCAGCTGTCTCATAAAGCGTTTCTTTAAAGCGGCTAACAAGTCCTAAATCAAGGCTGGATTCATTCAGCCATTAATAAGAACAACTTTGTGGTTGCCAGGTTGTGATAAAGGCCTGAAGGTTGGTGTTCATCCTCCCCAAGTATGACCTAATATATGGCACCTTTTTCCTGTTATTGTGTTGATGCGACATGATACTAATCTAAAGCTGCTGTGGGCGTCGTTGAAGCTGACTTCCTGTCCGTTTCACACTTAGCAATCCGCCTCCCTCCTCTCACGCGCCTCTACATGGACTCCTGATTGGACAAAGAAAGCAGGGATACCAGGAGCTGGAGGACCAAACACTCTATAACTGATTACTGTTGGAAAACAGAGCTACTTACACTTGATTTAATACACTTATATCACTTACAGCAGCTTTGATTTAAGTCACATGTTTAAAAAAATCAAGTGAAAAGGCCGAGTTCAGTCTCGCTTCATTAGAAATCGTCTTCAGAAGCGGCCAAGATGTTTCTGGAGCCTCTGACGCTGGTCACAGGCCAACAGGAGTGAGCTACGATACAAACAAGCAATAAAAAATATCAGATTTTAAGTTGCAATGATCTGATGAAATATGCAAACTGGTGCTCAGTGCCACTCTTGGCCCAAAGCAACAGAAGAACCGATACTGATCGGGTCACGAGGGGGTCGGTCAGAGGAAGTTGCATCATTACTCAAAAAGTGCCTTTAGTCAGTCAGTCAGCTCGGTCTGTCAGAGGTTCAGGAGGCTGGACTACAGCTCCAAATCACATCTGACAGCTCAACATGAACAGATCTTGTAAAAAACAAATAGAAAATGTCTGGTTAATACAAATACATGTCAGCACTGAACCTGTTTGCTTTGTGTATCTGCTTGTTCTGCTCACAAATGTTGTTTATGTCCTGTTTCCTCTTGTTTTGTTTCCTCTTGCTTCGTTGCATTTTAAGAAGCCTTTTTTAACACCTTGGCTAATTCCTCTAGCTAACTCTGGCATTTGTACTCATGTATTTCCCTGTGTTTTATTAATTCCTGCACTGTCCTTGCTCAGACAAACAGAGCTAAACTAAACGTAATTGGCTGAAGGCATTTTAAATCGCTAATTTAATTCTCAGTCTTGTTTTCTTCTGAAACAAAGTGAATCTCCTGCACACGGAGAAGATTTTCAAACTGTTTCAAGTAAGTTTAATTTTCTTGGTTTCGCTGAATCAACCTGCCTCAGACCTTCTGTACTTGTTCCAATATACAGGAAGAAAAAAACAAAAAATCAAGAGATGAAATGAGCAAAATGTTCTTGAAACAATGAAAGAAATTGCAACGAGGAGTCAAAGATTAACAGAGCTGAATCTCCTTGTTTCAGTTACACCTGTCATCCACCTGAAACAGGAAAATGAAACTTGATTTTATAAAATTCTTTTAACTATTAGTGTTTTTCATCCAGTTGAAACATCTTTTACGGCCCGACTTGTTTTAAGAAAACTCATTTCAGGGCTCAATTAGAGGCAGAAGTGCCGTGACGAGCTGGAGATGTTTTCCCAGCGTGTTTTCACGTGGAGGTCAGCCTCTCGTGCCTCGCTGTGGGCCTGTTTTGAGCTCACACAGAACATTTGTCCTGAAATGATGTCCGGTCATTCTTCCCATTGAAAGTTAGCAGAGGAGGGAATGTCGGACCGAGCGGGGAGCGCTGCTTATCGACCTATGGCCGGGCGCGTTTCCACTCTGGAGATGGGTACGCGAGGCACCGGGGCGTGCTGACGACCGTCCCCCGGGACTCCTGTCCAATTACAGCTCAAAATGAGCCCGGAGAGCGGCGAGATTGGGCTGGGCGCACCAAGGTGATGATGGAAGGAGGGGAGGGGGCCGAGAGATGGAAAGCAAAGGGGGCCGAGGATATGAGTAGCACTTGAAATTAATGGGGCAGGGTGGAGCGGGGCTCCCAGGGGCGAGCAGAGGGCCCGCTGATGACATTAACTCCGCCCTCAAGCAGCCATTAGGGGGCGAGAGGTTTCAGTAATCTCGGGACAGAGCAGAGAAGGCTCACGAGGTTTCCCAGCGCTGCCCACGGGCTGAGCCGGCGCCGTTATCGGGCCGGAACATCGAGCACGGCGCCGTACGGCGAGTTAACTGCGCGTGACACTATTAGAGGGAGCCAGACACCTCTGACGCTCAGTGCAACTCGTGAGATCTTTAAAAGCCCGATCACATAACTAAGTCGAGAATTTCAGGGTTTTGCAATCCAGATCTCGTTCTGATTCTCATCACGTAGACAAAAAAAAAACCTGACAAATAGAAAGATTTCAGCAAAGATTTTAATAAGCGCTGGCGTTCGGAGGGCTTTCATTTGAAATGTCATATTTGGACGACTCTGCTCCGAGAGCTATTAAGCAGAAATGTGTTCGTCTATAAAAAGAGCTCTTCTGTGTGTGATTGCCATTTAATAGCCAGCCATACGTTCACGCTCCAGTCTCGCTTTAATGTTGCGGCGCACCGGGGACCGCGAGGCCCGGGCGAGCGGAGACAACCCAAGGCCTTCGAAACATCTCGTCCAAATTACCGTCATCTTCCAAAGCGCGGCGTCGAGGGGATGAGATGAAATGTTGTCATAACGCCGCTGTGGCGGAGATCATTGCCTGCACGTTCGGTGTGTACGACACAGACACCGAACGCACGCCGCGATCAATCTGTTTTGATTACACGTGCGACGCTGATTTAATTAATACGAGACTGACTGTGTTTCAAAAGCCCTGATTTGATTCTAGTTCGACATTTTATATACGTTGTCTCATTTCTGGAGAGTTTCAGTGTCATGACGGTATGAATCACTTTCAAAGCTGGCAAAACCATGCAGTCTTTAAATTTTACTGCACAGGAGTAGTCACATTTAATTTTAAAGACAGTAGATTAAAGGGACACTACGTAGTTTTTGGAGAGGAAACTCAGAATTGTATTATTTACAATATTAATGAGGTAATAATACAAACTCGGAAATATATATTGTTTCCATAAGTGAATAAACAAGCTGTTCTCAGAGGGAAAATACAGTCTGAAGCTAGAAAAGGCGGCAGGGTCCGCCACATATAAACAAATTGTGTTGTTGTTTAAGGTCAGTTTGTTTATTCAGCCATGAAAACAAAGAGAGTTTGCTTGTTTAGTTTGTTTAGTCAATGAAGATCTTTCTCTTCTTCCCCATAAACTACAGAATGCTCCTTTAAGATCAGCTGTAATCCCAAAATAACCTGGAGTCCCATCAGTCAGACGCCTGAAGACATACGTCGAGGGGTTGAGAGAGAAAGTAGCAGACAGACGAACACGTCGAAAAGTTTCTCTCGCCGAGCGTCAGCGCTGCTTTTAATACGCACAGTTATACATCAATGGCACATTAAGACAGTGTAACCACGGCAACAGACACCAGGATTATGTCAAAGAGAGGCGCAACAAAAGATCAGAAGATGCTTTGTTTAAAACAGTGGCAGCGCGGTCCTGAGAGAAAAGGAAAGGAATCGACTGCAGAAATAAGCAAGAGGTTCAGAGAGAAGCGTCGTCGGGACTGCCAGGGCAGGATTTGAAACTCCTGCTGAGCGTGTGTGTGGTTGTATTAATCACATCGCGGGGACGTAAATATGTGCACACAGTCTCATTTCGCGGGGACAAAAGTGGGCCCTCCATGAGGTAAACCCTGTCTCAGAGTGACGACTTGATGTGCGGTTGGCGGTGGTTCTGGTGAAAGTGCAGGAAATCAATGCAAAGTGAGGAAAAACACATTTTCACGCGTGTCTTTAAAACTGCGTACGAATATCCTGAACGCATCTGACACTGAACTCTCTGAGGTTTCTGCTTCCACTTGATATGCATGTGTCTCTCTCACACACACACACACACACACACACACACACACAGACACTCAGTATGAGGCGTAATGACCACGATGGCTCCAGGGCTCTTTTCTGGAGTCATCTGACTGTGAGCAGAACATTAAGCAACAGTCCACTCCCATAAAACACACACTGTTCCTGCAGCTGCAGTAACACACTTCCCCTTTTCGGTCTTTTTTGATGGCGGCAAGTTTGTTGAAATCCCCGAAGTTTTGAAAGCCAAGAGTCTCCAATGTTGACGCACATGGTGAAGTCATCTATCGTTGAACACGTTTTGCACGTTTGAACACTTTGTTGCTACTTTAGAAACAAAGTCTGTACATTTTTTATACATTCCCGCCCTTGAAACGATGATCCGACAAAGATAGACCAGAGTGTTGCATAAGATTTATGTGAAGTGAGGGATTTCATCACATACAGCAACGTGATTAAGTTTGAAATGAAAATCCTCATTATTTTGCTTTTTACATTTTGGACTGACAGAACACCAGAGAAACCTCCACTAAGAAGTTGACCATTTAAAGCGAATATTACATCTTAATATAGAGTTTTTAATGAGATATCGGGACAATTTCCAGCCGTGTTTGTGTCGACAAAAAACAGATATTTGTGGCGTAAAGTCAAAACATCTCCAGCCGTGTATTCGCCGACAAAACTGCGTGATTTAAGTGAGAACTCAGGACAGTTTCCAGCTGTTTGTGGCGACAGAACCAGGTATTTCACGCCAGCATGCATCTTTTCCTGACCCTTACCAAGTGCTTTCTGTGCCTGGGTGTCTTGGTCAACAACTGCAAAAGCTCAACATGTAAGGACGAGGTTGGAGGGCGACGTAGCAGCAGACAGCGCTGGCGTGAGGGTGAAAGCCACCTGTGTACAGGGGCAGCTGATGCAACCAACTGAATACACCTCATCTCACCCTCCCCTACGGCGGCTGCTATACAGACAAAGCTAACGGTGAAGGCCCTCTCTGGAGTCGCTGTTAGGTTTGTCCTTTCTGGGCTGCAGTAGAAACGCGGCGGCTCCCTCTGTAGATATAAAAGGCTCATGCTAAGCTAACACAAACATGATTCCCTGCCAACAGCTCGTAGGTTCAGGTGATGATGCACACATTAAAACCTGATCGTGAACATCGTATTTCATTTTCTACCCTTGAATCTGACGCACTGGACCTCTGAGTCTAAACTCACATTCCAAGTGGACAACTAGAGCAGCTAATGTTCAGCGCTGGCTTGCGAAAGGGGGTTTTCCTCTCTTCCACACACACACACACACACACACACACACACACTGTGAGTCTGGAGCGAATCAGCTCTGGTTGTTACATCATACAGTATTCCCGCTATCTGGACTCCACCCTGCAGCGCTCTCCCCTCTTCTCCAACAGTTGTGTAAGCGTGTGAGTGATCTCCTTCGTGGAGCTGCATGTGTTCAGTCTCTTGTTCATGCTCTGGTTTATCTCCTCTGTCGATGACATGCAGCCTCCGACCTCTGACCCCCGACCCTCCCTCTCAAGAAGAAGAGACAAACAAACATCTCCCTCGATCGCGATGTGATTATGCTGCTGGCCGATCGATGCATTTCATATCTGAACGAGGCAGTTATCAGCAAACCAACACGTGTTGTACGACGGCCCCTCTGCAGGCAATCAGCTTCACTTCCTGTATTCAAACCATAAAAAAACAATTCTCTCTTTTTCTCTTCGGCTTGCTGTTTTTCTTCCTCCTTCTTCTTCGTCTTCCCCCTCCTCCTCCTTCCTCCTCCTCGCTTTTGCAACACTCCAGGGTCACCATCTGCATGGCAACACTCACAGCGTGACACTTCCATAACCCAGGAGGAGGAAGAGAGCGACAGAGCGCAGACCTCTCTCTCTCTCTCTCTCGCTCTGTCTATTCACAGGCCACCCATAATTCATTAGCTCTCCCTCTCATCCTCTCTGTATTTTTTCCCTCTCTGCGGTGTGACCGACGCGGGTTTGTGAAAGCTCGTCGGGTTATTTTCTGGAATGAAGGTGCTGACGGCCGGTTTTTTTTTTTTTTTTTGGACCGTTTTCATGCCAAACCTCATTCAGAAAAAGCTATATTTTACACCGTGGAGCAGTAGAAATTCCCAGTGAAACCAAACGGGGGCTGCTAACGACGATGCTCTTCAGTTTATTCAATCAACTCCGACTCGTTATGACAACAATATAAAACCGGATGAGGGTTTTTAATATCATCTGCAACATTTATCGCCTCAATTATCATCAACTTGTTCGGTTTCTTCCGCGTGTGAAGTGAAAACATTAATATTTGGAGAGCGTCTCCATCTACATGAAGGGGAATGATTTCCTTTACAGATAGCCTCTGGTGCTGCACAGCTTGAGTCTGACCTACTGAAGTGATCCTTGCACGTCCAAACGCTCGCTCTGATTGGTCAGTTGTTGATTTTTTTTTTTGCATTTGGCCTCTGGTCGTGCATTGTGTGCAGTTTTTGTTTTTTGTTTTTTGGCTTCACTTTGAGCATCCATCAGTCACACACACACACACACACACACACACACACACACACACACAAAGAGATTTAATTCCTTTTTTTTTCTTATTTTCACCGGGCAGGGTGCCAATGTTTTTCTTTCTTCGCTGACTCTCACTCCCCTCCTCCTCCTCCTCCTCCTCCTCCTCCTCCTCCTCTTCCTCACCCCCTCCTCCTCCTCTTTTACTCCACTAAGCTTTTCCGATTCGGTTGCAAGTGAAAGCTGTTTATTTATTCAGACAAGATCTATTTTTCTCCCCCCTCCTCCACCTCCACCTCCTCCACCACCCTTCTCTCTTCCTCCCCCCCTCATCGTCTTCCTCCACCCGGTTACATGCTTGTAGAGGATCACTGCGAGGGGAGAAAAGCTGAGGAGGAGGTGGAGGAGTCTGAGCGTGGAGGAAATCCGCCGCGGATAACGACCGGGAGGTGAAGGAGAAACTATAAGAAGAGAGGAGGTGGAGGAGGAGGAGGAGAGGGTCTACTCCATCCTTCCTGTGTCTCTTAAGCCATACGGCACAAAGGCGGTTGTGTGTGTCGCCAGGGGATACACACACACACACACACACACACAGACACACACTCGCAGGTATACAGCTTCTTTGTGGGCCTGGTCGTCGTGAGAATAAGACTGTAACAAAGTACAGCACTAAAATACAGCCAGAGGGAATGATTAGTGTATGTGTGCGTGTTCGTGTTTGTGTGTGTGTGTGTGTGTTTGTGTTTGTGTGTGTGTGTGTGTGTGTGTGTGTGTGTGTGTGTGTGTTAGGAGGGGTTGGTGCAAGGGAGAGAGAGCACAGGAAAAGGAAAGAAAAACTGAGAAATAAAGGACTGACAAAGAAAAAAGAGCTCAGAAAGAAACTTTTGTCTTGTCTGATTACCTCATACTCACTGATTCTGTACTGTCTGCACACACACACACACACACACGCACACACACACACACACACACACACACACACACACACACACACGCACACACACACACGCAGGCCGTCATGTGAGGTGTGTGTGCTGCCGTCTTGTTTGAAATCCCTGCGGCTGCTGTTGAATAAGCTGATCTCTGTTGTTGGGGTGGTGGGAAAAAAAAAAAGCATCTACAGCATCCGACGTGACAACAACAACACTTGTTTCAGTCAAAAATAACATTAAAGGGACAGACGATGTCCTCCGTGTGTGTGTGTGTGTGTGTGTGTGTGTGTGTGTGTGTGTGTGGTGTGTGTGTGTGTGTGTGTGTGTGTGTGATCTGTAAGCCTGCGGTAGGTAATCTTACTTTTGGAAGAATTCAAGCGAGATGAACGCAGAGTCTGGCAACGCATGCAGAGGACGGGACACACACACACACACACACCTACGTCAACACACACTACACACACACTGTGTCTGAGGGGCTGATGGCGACGCTGCGCTGTGACTGAAGGCAGAACAGTACCGGGGTTCTGACTCTGGCGGCAGGAGGAGACACAGGAAACAGCTCGCTGACATTTTGACACATATTTCAAAAAATGTGTCCGTTTTCGTTTCACCGGATGTTTTTTAACGCTCGGAAAAACTCGACAAAAGTCTCAGAATCAGCACAAAACAACAATAATAAACATCTTCATGCTCCCATGTTTAGAAAATGTGATGAAAATGATCCTTTGCTTTGCTTCAACTGCAGTTAAACGTGCTGCATGACTCCGTCAGACCGTGTTCTGAGAATCTCTTGTGAAATCAAACATTTAACCTTCAGGGGAGAAAAAGAGCCGAGGTGCTTTTTCACCACATTTCTAACGAGAGTGGTTTTTACTCAGAGTGTCAGCTATTAACTAAGTTTATCACGAGGTGAGATGTGTCATCATGCGATCCGAGTAGCTTCACACCTCGTTCGACTGCCGCTCTATTAATACACAGCACGCACATGACGATGAGCGACGTGTGTAACTGGAGCTCATTTTAACAACTTTATGTACATTTGTGCCGCTGGAATGATTACTGAGCAGATGATAAAGATATTCAGCAGCAATTCTGAGGATTGATTGATGGTTTCAAATGCAAAATGTAACAAATCCCCCAAAAAATGTCGCTTTTCTTGTCTTAACTCAGCTGATCCCAGAGTCGGCCCACCACAGGGTTTGATCTGGCCCACCTGATGTTTAGAGATGAAAATTAAAATATAAATTGCTGTTTATCTTCAGTTATATTCTCTTTAAAATACGCCAGTGTACAGCAGGACCCCTAATCCCTTCTTTGTGCATGGTGGGCAGAAATCATGAGTAGTGTCCTGACACTTCACACCTCGGTGCTCGAGCTTCACCGTTAACTTTCGTGGAGCTAAAAGTTAAAATCTCCTCAAACAGGAACTTCGAGCACTCGAGTGAATCCCACACTGATAATGTAATGTCACTCATCAGAGGCGGCACCGACTGAACAACGTCCAACTTTGTCATTAAAACACTGTTTGCTTCACACCTGGACGAGTCTCGCTCCTCATCCTCTCCTCTAATTCCTCCTCTTCCCGTCTCCTCGGCGGCTCTTCCCTCCCTGTCGTCCCTTTGTGTTTTTGTGACGCACTCTCGCACTCGACTATGTAATTATCCCTCGCTGATTCCAGGGGGTTTCGGAGGAATTCAGCCCTCCCCTCTCTTTCTCCTGCTGCCCGCCCTGTCCGCCTCCGTCACTCGGATGCTGAATGCCGTATTGTTCTTCGGCGCTCGCGAGGCTTTGACTGACAGCTGTGGGAAGCGGGGAGTGGATTTTAAGCCCCCCCCCCCACCACCCGCGGGCATCCCGATATTTTGTGCCGCTGCCACTGCTCTCATTTTAAAAACAGTGTCACCTGACTTCCTCCTGCATCACGTCTTCTAAGTGACGTGTAAAAAAACGAGCTCCAGTCGAGCAGAAACACCAGGAAAATGTCCAGTTATGATTTAAACATCGCTTCTAATGTTTTATAATTGTACAAATCATCCCAAAGTTGACTCTGCAAATCAAAATATGCAGATAAATTTACAGTTTCAGCTGTTTTTCTGCCCCCGACATCGACCTCTCGACGGGCTCCGGGGCAGCAGATCTCCAAAAAACAACCGCAGCGCCACATCTAAAGTGTTTCCTCTGAACCCAGAGTGAACCCTGGGAAAACGGCTCGTTAGGACGTCACGTGACTGAAACGACGTCATCGCTCACACGAGTCGAAATTCAAGTCGTTCAGGGAGCAAATCAGGACAGAGAGACCGATCAGAGCAGCGTGGAAAAACACAAATAAGCTTCATTTCCTACATGTGAGAACACACAGATGGAAAGATGGAAAGCTTCTCCAAAGTTGGATTTGGATTCAAAGCGATGGCAAAGCAGCCGTTTTTGTCCGGCGTGATGATTTTGAAATTCTGGGGCAAAAAAACACTTTGAATTTGTCGATTTCTAACCTTGAAAACGCTCAAATTGAAATATAAAACACCGACTGTCACTGCGAAACGTCTTCACTCGGACCCCTCAGTTAAAACCAGTCTAATCCTGGCAGCAGAAAAAGCTTCTGTCTTGTAGATAAAGCGCCACACGATCAGAGGAGGGGGGAGGATTTAAAGATTCAAGCGGTGGTCCTGGTAATTAGGCTGCACGGATTTGTGCCTCTTCCTCCTCCTCGGTCCGGCCCGGGACACAAAGCGACACACAACGCGAGCGGACGAACCCTTTAAGTGGATTAATTAAAACCAACACGGCGGGGTCAAAGGTCAAGCCCCCCCTCACGCTGTCGACCACCCCTTCCACTTTTTTTCTTTTTCCGCTCGGAGCGCCGCAGGACGGTCGGTTCACCTGCGGGAGGGGAAGGATTCGAGACGATTGGCCGACGGCGGAGACGCTCGGAGGGAAGAGAAGGCGGAGACATTTTCTAGTTTTGGTCGTTTTTCTCTTTTTATCTTCTCGTTTCCGACGAATCTAACAGAATCTCTCTCCTCACACTAATTGAATACAGAACACACCTCGTCTTCATCGAGCGTGTGTGTGTGTGTGTGTGTGTGTGTGTGTGTGGTAGCTGGATGTAATCAGATGGAATTAATATGCATGCTGTTTCTCATTATGGAATAACTGAACTGCACTTCAGATATGTGGCGTGCACCGCGAGAGGCACCGACAAGACTCCTGACATCCAACCACTGCTCTCCCCTCCGGAGTGTGTGTGTGTGTGTGTGTGTGTGTGTGTGTGTGTGTGTCTGCAGACGACACACCCCTACCGCCGCTGATCAGATCGCACTCGCCTCGACACACACACACACACACATTTTGTCACTTGCATTTTGCTCCTTATTGCAGTTTGAAGTGAATCACACTCCACAGAGCCGCATTAATCAGCTGATCGTGCTAATATGCAGATCATGTCGCCTAATTGTGCTACAGCAGGCGAGGTCTCGTCTCTCATCCGCTCCGATGTGATGTTTATAAAATCTTAACGACGCTTCTGTTTGTCATGTTTCACCAGCCCGAGATTGATTCTCACGACAGCGCCGCCGCCGCTCGACGGCAACGCCACAGATTCAGCCGTCAGCTGCGTCGTCTCCTGCTAGAAAATGTAAAAATCGAGTGTTTGTGCTGCTCTCTCATCTTTGTTTCACCCCCTCCTGGTGCACACACACACTTTCTTGTTGACGCTGAGTGTGTGTGTGTGTGTGTGTGTGTGTGTGTGTGTGTGTGTGTGTGTGTGTGTGACGGAGGTGAGTCTCATTAGGGGGAAAAAAACGATGCAAGCGAACGACGCTGCGGCCGCCGAGGTGCCTCATTATCATAAATGATTGAGAAAAGCGTTTGTGGGCGTGAGTGCTCGTTCGTGTGTGTGTGTGAGGGAATGAGCGAGCAAGTTGGTGAAAGTGTGTGTGTGTGTGAGTGTGTGTGTGTGTGTGTGTGTGTGTGTGTGTGTGTGTGACCCCAGAGAGAGTGTGAGCGATGGGCCGGCAGTAAGCTGGTCTTTATTAAGATGCGGCGGTCTTTGGAGAGGGACAGCTGCTCCTGCCTCTAATCTGCAAGAACAAAGGTTTAATAAAGAGAAGAGAGGAAGGAGAGACGGAGGGAAGGTAATCCTCCCGTCTCCTCCTCGTCTCCTCCCGTCTCCTCCCGTCTCCTCCCATCCTTCCTCTCCTCTCTCCTCCTTTGCTTTCCTTCTCGACCGACCGATCCGTCTCTTCTTGCTCTCAAGAGAACCAAAAATTTAAAAATCTCTTCTCGAGTTTCCAGATGGGAAAAAAAAAAAAAAGTTTGCATCTCATTACTTTTGACCTTTGACCTTTCAGCTCGGAAAAAGCCAACATGGCCGCCGCGAGGCCGATGCCTGAGGTCGATTATCGGCTCGTTATCCGCGCTAAAATTAGCTGGAAGTGACATTTTTAACGGCACCAGGAGATCTGTCCCTGTTCAGCAAATAGACCGAGAGGAGCGGGGAGAGCGCGTCCGCAGAGAAACTCTCTGCCGCGGCTATTTATGAGTGTGTGTGTGTGTGTGTGTGTGTGTGTGTGTGTGTGTGTCAGGTCAGCTGCGTGCCCTATTTCTCAGTCCGGATGGTCATCACCGCCTGTTTGGGAATGACATCATTTAGCCCCCCCTCCTCCGTCCATCAGCGGTTTACTGAAATATGCCTGCTCTACATTACTCCGCTCATTTTCTATTTTGGATTTGTGGATAATGATGGTGGGCAGAAGAGGAGTGTGTGTGTGTGTGTGTGTGTGTGTGTGTGTGTGTGTGTGTGTGTGTGTGTGTGTGTGGAGGGGGGGATAAAAATGATAAAAGAGGGGAGAGGCAGCATTAAAAGAATAATTTGAGGGTCTTGAGGGTTCTGTCTCCTCGCTCCGCTTCTAAAATAGAATTTGCGATAGTCCCCGCCGCTGCCGCCGAGTCTGTCGAGGGAATAATGACTTATTTATCAAATGGCTGAAATATTCAGGGACAAGGCCTTTTTAAATTCCGGCTTTTTAAATTCATGGGCTTTTCTGCCGAGACCCTTAATGACAGCGAATGTATTCATGGTGATTTGCAGGTCCGAGATAGAGCCATGTGTCCTGCCTGCGAGTCTAATAGGTGTTTGACAGAAAGAAGGGGGGAAAAAAGGAGAGTGGAGGTGAGGGAAGGAGTTTGACCTTTGACCTCAGGGGGGGCAGAGGGAGGCTGGGTGAGGCAGATCTGCATCCCTTTGCTGCCAGAGGTGTAAGTAACCCGGCTGCTGTTGCCGAGCAGCGCTGGTAAACATGTTTTGGAGCTCGGGAGATAAAATTTAATGTTCTCTAAAAAGCGCTGCGTTGCAGGCAATCAGCCACGAGTAAATGTTTCAAGATAAATTCCTGGAGGGGCGGACTGTTTGGCAGCGCGCGCGTGTGTGAGGCTCTTCAACATTTGGAGGGGACCAAATCAGCATGGGTGGAAAAGAGGGGAGGGGAGGGGGGGAGGAGGAGGGAGGGGGGGGAGAGGGGAGTCGAGGGTGATAAACGAGTGTTATTCTTACTTCTGCGCCGGAATGGACGAAGTTTTTTTGGAGATGCTCGGTGATGATGAGGCGCCGCGCGGGGCAGCGTCGCGGGGTTAATGAGATGTACGCAGACACGGAGCAGCCTGCGTGCGTCAGACTCATGACAGGGCAGAGGAGCGGAGGAGAAGGAGAAGAAGAAGAAGAAGAAGAAGAAGAAGAAGAAGAAGAAGAAGAGCCCAGAAAGTAGAAAGAGCGCACATTAGAGCCAAACGGCGCAATCCGTGCGTAATTACGCACCGCACAGCGCCGGAACCAGAGCCCAGAAGGCGGCGAGCTGCAATGCTCGAACCGCGTCCCTCCCTTATTCTCTCCAAATAATAAAAAAAAAACACAACAACACACCAGCAGCGCACTTCTCCCTCTCTCTCTCTCTCTCTCTCTCGCTCTCTCTCTCTTTCTCTATCTCTCTCTCCCCTCTTCTCTGCGATCACAATGGCGAGGGGGGCTGTGGGAGGAAAACTGACCGGGGCGCTTACCTTAACACGTTCCAGCTTTTCAGAGGGTCCAGGTCTGAAATTATAGAAACCATGGTCGACTGGCTGAGGCAGCACCGGGACAGGGAGGGGGTGCGGCGGAAAAAGATCGAAAGAAAAAGCGGCGCAAAGGCTGTAAACTCCGTCTGCGAATGGCAGCGATTGCTCGGATGCAACCCGTCCTGGTTGTTCAGTGGGTGATGAGCGCTGTCACAGCTCTCTCTCTCTCTCCCTCTCTCTCTCTCTCCCTCTCTCCCTCTCTCTCTCTCTCTCTCCCTCCGCCCCCTCCCGTACTCAGGCTGCGCGCTGCGGACGCGTCTCAGAGCTTCCTCCGGTTCCCTCCGCTGCTGCTGGGAATGCAGAGATGTACAGTAGAGGAGGGTAAACCCCACCTAGGAAACTCATTTACCCATTTTTTTTAAATGCACCCGGGGGAATAAGAGTTTACACACCTTTTTTTTTTTTTTTTTTTTTTTTTGCACACTGTAAAAAGTGTCCATCCAGCGACTTGTTTTCATTTTTTTGGGCTTAAAATCTTTCCTCCTCGTGTCTTTTTGTCAGCGGGGAGCAGATGTTTCACATGAAAATGAACTTGTCTGAATGCAAAGAAATGACATTTATTCTGAAATGTTCTGCATTCAGAAAAATCAGAATTACTCCACTGGAAGAAAAGAGTTACAAGAATAAAAGACAAGTCACAGCTTCACTTTTTTTAAAGGTGCAGTATGTAGAAATTTCAATCAGAGGAGAAACGCTCTTTGTTTTCACGACTGAATAAACAAAAGGACAATTTCATACTGTTTTGCTTTGTTCATATGTGGCGGACCCCGCCACCTTTCTAGCTTCAAACAGTGTTTTCTTCTGAGAACGGTGTTTGTATTATCACCTCATTAATATTATAAATATTAAAATTCAGAGCTTGAATTTCTTCACTGTCCCTTTAAAGATTTACCTCCGACGACTCTGTGAATAAAAACACGATGAAAGCAGCTATTTAAATTAAAGCAGGCTTAAATCTCTGTGACACTGACGCACTGTGACGTTTCATCAGCGGGTCAGAAACCACCTGACGGAGCCGACACGCCGCGTCTGTTTACAGCTGACGGTTGGTTTTCAGCGCTGCAGATCGTCTCACTGCTCTCTGCAAACCCCTGTCAGCGCTCACTTCCTGTCTGACACCACCACATCCTGTTGATAATGTTTTCTCTCTCTCTCTCTCTCTCTCTCTCTTCTTCTTCTTCTCTCCCCCCTCCCCTCGACATGGCGGCAGCAGATGCGTCACTGCTGGCGAGGAGTGACAAGGCAGCAGCCAAGTCCCACCTATTCTCAGCTTCTATCTATTTGCTCATCGGGAAAAAACAGATGAGCCCCGAGTGTCAGCGCTGTGTCTGTTTCAGATAATTGTCTGGGACAACAGACACAGAGTGGGACTGAAAAAAAGTCTCTGCCAGAGCCATTGGAGTTCCACCACAAGTGGTTTGTTATTTTTCAGGGGTTATATTAGTCATCGCGCTCGCAGATAACCGGCCGTTTGACAGGAAACCGCTGCGGTTTTGTTTTAGACAGTTGGTTTGGAGCAGTGCCCTTTAAGTACGAAGACATAACACAGTCTTGTTTTCGCTTGCATGAGATTTAAAAAAGATTAGAAGAAGTTAAAACACTTCTAGAGGTTTTCTCCAATAATGAGTTTGAAGTCGGAAGTTCACACGGATCCGAGTCGAGCGCGGCGTAGGTAAGACGACGGTTAATGCGAAGCTACAGCTCGGCGCTCTCAGCATCAGCAGCCATACTGCACCGGCTTTAAATAGACTCAATTGGACATCTGCTTCAGTGAGGAGGAGGAGGTGGAGGAGGAGGAGGAGGATGGAGAGAGTTGACAGCATCTCTCTCCTCTTCCTCTCCTGTCTCTATTTCTGTCCTTCGCGCTCGTATAGACTCGAAACGCTCGCGCAAAAATAAGGCATCGCAGAGATCAGATGGAGTTTAGCTCTCGTCTGCGCGGCCTTTAATTTCTGCATAATAATCAGGATGGCAGGCCGGGCGGCGTGGAGAAGGTGTGGATGCATCTGTGTAAGTAAGTAAGTAAGTATATATATATACACCTGAGAGAACAGACGGGTGACACCGCCCACTGTTGGGTTTTAATTAACAACTTCACAACTGGTTTCTCTCTCTGGTGAAACTTTATCAACTTCATCTTTATCTCCGGAGCGACAGAACATGTTGAACCGACCGTCGAGCGATTTGTTCTTTTTCCTGATTTTCTTTTGTTGAACTTATAAGTTTCATTAGCAGATGTTCCTGTCGACCGTCACGGCTCGTTCGAGTCCATTTCTGAATGAATCACGAAGGCAATCAGCGATTAATCCGAGCCGACGCTCAGCGTTCTGAAAAGTCGTAATTTTAGCTTGAATCGCGTTAAAGATGGTCGGTAATTAAACACTAGTTAATGGTTAGTTAATTGTCTTTTCACAGTTAACAAACAATTTAATGTTTTATAAACCACCAAATAAGAAATTGTAAAGGTTTATAAACATCAGTGTCAACTTTATAATGTTTACAGATGAACTACACAATATTTATTAACCATTTACAAAGTGTAATAAACTTTTTACAGTAAACAATTGCTTAATAAATGGTTTATAAAGCATGTTTTGTTTCTTTTAAAGTGAAATAACTATTAACTTAAGTTAAATTTACTATACATTTACCATTTATTAATGATGTTGTTGAGGACTTTTCCTTTCAGGGAAGGGAATGAAACTAAAACTGCTTTACTTTCCTGCTATAAAATACACATTTTCTTAGTTGAAGCAAGAGAAACAAAAACTCTTGCGCCATTTCGAGAAAAATATATTGTGTTCAGAACATTTAACTTCATTGAAATACAAAGAAAAATGCAGTTTCTTGCCTGGATTCCTCTAAAGAGAAGCCGACTGTACTTTATAAAAACTTTTATAGCACTCCAAGACAAGGAAACAAAAAGGAAACACACTGAAAGCATGTGTGAGGAACAACATACATCACAAATTAAAAGCCGCTCAGATCAGTTGTGTTCAGGAGTCGTTGGTCGTCGTGGCTTCATGAAACACAGTAAACACAATTAACCCATGAAAATGTGTCTGATCAAACACGTCTCTCTAATTACGTGACTATAGCACTAAAATGGTTTCCCATTTACGCTGCTGACAAACATAATCGCTGATTTAATTATGTTCACATGCAAAACAAGTGCTGCAGTTTATCTGCTGCACAGGAGTCACAGCGAGCAGGACTCCGGCCTGTGGTCGGGTCCAGGCTCAATGTCGGGGATAGACTGAGCTCTTAACTGTTATCAATCATGTTTGGTTTTGTTTTGTTTAATGAATTAAATACATTGATACAACACAATAAACATTTTACTGAAACATTCAGCACTTCAACATTTCTGTGAAGAGAAAACGTTAAAATGTTTTTTAAAAGAGATTCACGAAGATGTCAAAGACCCGATCTCCTCCTCAGGGTCACATGGAGGCAGCGTGTGCAGGTAGCCGGTGTAATGAAACTAAATCATGTTTTGTTTGTGGGGGAGTCTGGCGGCGGCATTTTGAATTACCTGAAGTCTGGAAAGTTTCTCTCTGCTGCAGCCTCAGTGGAGCGAGTTACAGGTTGTGTGCTCACCTTTACAAACGTTGTGCGTGCATCAGGTGTCACCTTGACTTCTCGATGTTTGATGCACCTCAGTCGCTGCGGGCTGTGAGTTATATCAGCTCAGTTAATGTCATGAAAACAAAGAGAGGTTGTTTATTCAGTTTGCTCCAGTAAAGATCTTTCTCTTCTGATTAAAATGTCTTCCCCAAAACTACAGAGTGCTCCTTTAACAGCAACGCAACGAAACAGTAAAACACATCTGACTTTCTGTCACACTCAAAGCCGTCCCCTGCAACAACGGCAGGTAGGAACTAAAAAATGTCTGAGGTCAGAAAAAGGCGACTGTACCTACGACAACAAAAGAAATACCGCTGATACCACTGGACGATTTTAAGCGGCCACAGTGTGAGAAATAATAATGTGTAATTCTTTAAAACACTAAAAAGTTTCCAATATCTCACTTCACACAGTTTAATTAAACAAAAAGATTTGTGTAACGTCAAGAAACGTATGAAGTCAGATCCTACGGCGGTGAAAAGGGGCAAAGCGATGCAGCGCGGTGAGTCAGGAGAAGTGGGGGAAAGGTGCAACAAACCAGGTTTCACACTCATGTCGCTCTGTCAACTGCGTATGCAAATGCCTCCAATCAGCTGCCTCTGTGTGAACACACACACACACACACACACACACACACACACACACACACACACACACACACACACCCTGCACTGTCACCGCCTGTTTGAACTCACTGCTCCCATTATTAAGCAAAGCATTAAAAAAAACACCTTGGACTCTTACAGACACACACACATTTAAACACACACACACACATTTAAACACACACACACGCATATTTATCATAAAGCACACACACACACAGAAGGAGCCCAAACAATCAGAGCATGATAAACACCTTGTATTTCCCTCCAGCTCCTTCATTCGACAGAAAATCAGGCAGATCTGAGGAAACGAGCCTTGAGGTTTCGTGTCGTCATGCATATGTGATGTGCATTTTCAAATCCAAAACAAAGTCAGTGTGTCTTAAAAGCAGCCGATGAATACAGATTACCATTTTACCTCGATCCGTTTAAAGAGGAGGGGGTGGCGGGTGGGGGGAGGGGGGGAGGAGGTTGGAGGTGAGAAGAAAGGGAGAAATAAGCAGAGGAGAGGATGTGGATGAAATAAGTATGGGGGGATTATTTCATAAACGACAGAATTTTCTTTTCTGTGTAAGTCATTTGATCCTGTCAAATACGCCTAAAGCCAAACGCCCACGTGCTCATTGTCTGTAAGATGCTCAGTTTATGAGACCCCCCCCCCCCTCCAGTGAGCAGAGCCGTGGTGCTGCTCGGCTCCGGCAGCTCCAGCGCTCAGTTAAAAACCAAGAGAAAGGCAAATGAGATTTAAATCTGGGGGACACACTCGAGCCCAGGAGAACGGCCCGGCGAGCGTGCTTGTTTGTTTGTCTGTCCCGCGCCGCAATCAGCGCGCTAAATTGCAGAAGGCCTTTCGTTTTGTTGTGTTTACCTCCAGGACGGACGACACGGGTGCAGAACAAACAGAGCGGCTCCTTCTCCCCGTCTGGACCCAGCGTATATCTCCGAACAGCATCGCAGCTAATCTCCACTCACAGCAGAACACACACAGACAGGGAGTCTCACAATAAAGGACACTGGACAAAACAATGGATTACATGTGTAGTGTAAAAGGTTTTGCTCGTATTGTTGCTCTTCTGAGCGTTTCAGCATCTTGAAACCCTCCAATCATTACAACGTCTAACCACATTTTTGAGGAAATCTGTAGAAGAACTGCCGTTAGGTGGCAGACGACCGTTACACCAACGCAGAAGAAGAAGGCGCAACAGAGTGACGTAATGAGAAGAGCGCCAATCGAACCTCAAACAATGACAACAACAGGAAACATGATGGAAAGATCACACTGTTCTTTCATGTGTTTCTGCATCTATTTTTAGTCTCTTCTGCAGAGCACGAGCTTCAGTCAGAGCGAAAAGCAGCTGCGAGTTATGTGAGAGCTTATTAAGAAAAAGGCTTTTTCATCCAGAGACCAGGGTCGCATCCCATTTGTGACCAAGAGTCACAAAGTGATTTGTTTTTAAGTTATGTAACGTAACATAGGTGCGCTAACGAACATAAAAAATGTAACTTTATGAGACTGATTGTACTTATTGTAGCCCAAAGTACGATCTCTTCCTAAACCTAACCAAACCACGACTGTCTCACCATGTTAACAGTCCAAAAGTCATATAATGTGAACGGTGTGTCAGAAAGCTTTATTTTGAAAGTCTCACTGGACATATTATTGCTAACTTGACGTGCAGAGTGCTTCATGTGCAAAAACGGACAACACAAAGCAAATGAATGTGCAGTGTTCTGGCTGTTCAGGGCAAAAAAATGAAAACACAATTGGCTGTGGCCACTGACCGAGCTGCCGTATCTGACGAGCTGAGAGTGAAAACATGTTGCAGCACCTGTAACAGTTAATGAAAGACTTCTTATCTGCAGCGTGTCCAGCAAATGTCACGCTGGAGGAGGATACAAACCAAATAAAGGACGTCTTATTAGCACGTCATCGGCCGTCTTTTGTACCAAACGCACAACATGTTTGTGTCGACGTCAAATCTGGTTGAAATCTCCAAAACTGATCTGCTCCTCTCGACGATTGTTCGTTAATTATCCGTATTGTACGGCGTAATCTGTAAAATCTGAGGAGAATGAGCCTTGTGCACGTCATGTTGCTTGTGTTGTACTCCAGCGTGTGTGTGTGTGGTTCATTCAGGCGAAGTGGAGAGTCAAAAGTTAGAAAGGTTGATGCGTGTGTGTGCGATGTTTCCAAATACGCCCACAGCAAATAAAAAGTTAACGTTTGTTCCCCCAGGATTCAGAAAAAATGGACACCGCTCATCGTTTCCTGAATTTGTCAAATTATCATGATTTCCAGCCAAACCTGGCAACACCGCCTGTGTCTCTCCATCTCCATCTCTCTCTCCCTCTCTTTCTCTTTTTTCTTTTTTTTTTTTGGGAGGGCTGACAAATGATATGCTCAGAGCGAAGTGGAAAGGAAATGGAGAGAGGAAGAGAAAGCGCTTGGCAGAGCAGCGTCCAGGCGAATCGGGCGAGAGAGAGAAAAAAAAAAGATGCAGGAGAATGAGCGATTGAACCAGTGTGGGAGAGCGAGTGGGTGAGGGAGAGAGAGAGAAGAAGAGGGAGAGAGAGAGAGAGAGAGGGGAAGAGGAAGAAGAAGAAGAAGAAGAAGAAGAGGCGGAGGAGGTGGAGGAGGAGGTGGAGGATATATTTAGAGCTGCTCCTAATCAACTTCTCCGTCAGTTTGTGTCTGTGGGGGCGAGAGAGAGAGAGAGAGAGAGAGAGAGAGAGCCACGCAAGTTCAACACTAAAAATCAATATGCAGCCCACTCGCTCAGTGAGAGCAGCGAGCGAGCGAGCGAGTGAGAGGAAGAGAAAGTGAAAGGGAGAACAGGAAAAACGGCAGGATGAGGCCGAGACAGATGAGACTACGAAAGAGGATGATAAGTGTTTCGTCACTGTGGTTACGAGTGTCATGCAACAAATATATATATATACACAGTACACGTATACAGACGTGTAAAAAACTCAATTTCAGGGCTGATTTTCGAGGTTTTGTCCATCAGCGTTAATGGTTATCGGAGTAATTGGTTACATCATGTGTGAATCTCAGAGCTACGGTCGTTTTCAGAACAAGTTCCTTCTTTGTGTGTTTTACCCAAAAGTTCTGCTGATCTGTGGAGGAAATCGTCCTGAGGGCTGCATGTCGGTTTGTCGCAGGACACGATGTTGACATTAAACCTATTAATTCTCACAAATGTCCGCAATGTGCGTTTCTGCAAACCAGATATGTTGAAACTGTACATTTCTTCATGTAGCAGCTTTAAACTGTATGACAACGCTGTGTTTATAACCTTGCACAAAAAACACACAGGAAAAGATCATGTGTTGGCTTTAAAAATATCTGCTTTAGCTGCTGCAAACAAGGTGGGAGATGTCCCGAGGTCTCGTTAAACACAGACAGTTTTGTTGCCGCAGACGTGGCTTGACACTGTCCCGCCATCTTGTTTTTTATTAGGAGCCAGAAATGACCATATAATGACAAGAGGATGGAGCTCGGGAGGATGTCCTGATTGGATCTGACTGAGAATCCAAGGACACATCCATGGTAGCAACTTGTCAATCACGAGAAAGCCGCGCCCCCAGAAGTGTCCTCTGCTTTATCATCTATTTTACTCTACATGGGACCATAATTTACTAAATGAACATCATGCTGTGCTGAAGAAGACTTGAAACTAAAGATTGAGACCATAAACTCATGAGGAAACTGTTTACTGAGGTAATAAATCAAGTCAGAAGTAGGGTCATTTTCTCATAAGCTTATATACAATCAGACTTTCTTTTTTTTTTTTGCAACCAGGAGTCATGTCCTGCCAGCCGTTGACGTCACTTTTCAGACTGAGCTTTAGATTCATCAGATTAACTTTCTGGCTAATATCGCCTCCTTTTCCACTAACAAGGACATTTATCTCGTCCTGCACATTGGCTTGATGAATGAGCTACGAAGGTGAAGGTCCACCGCTGACGTCAGCTTTCAGGCTGGATAGCTAATTAGCTAGCTCGCCGCAGGAACCTGAGGAACCTTCAGTTCAACATCAGTTTGCTTAGATGCTAAATGCTGTGGTTCAAGAATACATTTCTTAACAATGTGCCCCTGATGTCAATTAAAACACGTATCCCGGCACGCCAAATCATCAAATAAAGCGTTTGAGGTAAATAACCAATGACGTTTGCATCTCTCTGATCAATTATAGAAAATATTAATAATAAATTTAAAGACCACTTTGATTTAGACGTTCGACAGCTAACTTCAAGGGTTCATCAACTTTTTCACAAAGCCGCATTGCTTTAGACCAACCACATAAATCCTTTGCATTTTGTGTGTGTGTGGATATTGATAGGTCTGACTTAAGGTCAATACTGTGTGGGCCATAATGAAGCTGAGATTCAGGAATGATAGCAATGAGAGCGTTTAATAGAGGAGGAGGAGGAGGAGGAGGAGGGTTAGAGCTCATATACAGTAGCCTCTTCTTAGAACGACCGGCTTTTCGCTTCGACTCCACCCCCACCCTCCCCGCCCAACATCTCTCATTAGCCGATGATCGATTCCCTCCCTGTGTAGCCCACACAGAGAGAAAACGCAATTAGAGCATTGACCAAACGATTGTGTGAACCGGTGCTCGATAGGTGATCATCACCTGAGAGGGGCGGCAGGCTAGGTTATGAAGGGGGGGGACAGGAGAGGCCAGATAGGTGAGTGGGTGAGTTTGGGGTGAGGGAGCGGTGAGGACAAACTAGAGTAAACTGAGATGAGGTCGTGGGAGTGGAAGGAGAGGATGGAGAGGAGGGCCAGAGAGGAAAGTCAACAAATGTTCGCAGACGAGATCACGTTTTAATTTTTTTTATTCGCAATAAGTTTAGTCACGTTCGCTGACTTCCCTATCCTGGAGGTAGCGACGTCTTGGGTGAATTTGTGGATTTCTCTGGGTTTGAACATTGTTGGAAACGTTTGGGACAATGTAAGTACACTACTCAACAAAGGTCTTGTAGTTTTTCAGACATGTATGTGGCCCGGAGGACTCGTTATAAAGATTTGGTGAGTCCACAACTTTTAAGCTAACAGCATCATTGGTCCAATACTTTAGTTGATGATTAAACACCTGCAAAACTAATGACATGCCAATCAACCTCCACTGTACTTTGTGTTTTGTGCTATTAAAAAAGAAATACACTAAGATGGTTACCACGGTTAGCAGCTGCACCACTGTGCCTGAGTACAGGCTGACAGAGCTGCAGCGCGGCTGTAGCCGCTCCGTCTTGTTAAACATCAATCCATCATTCTGCAGTTAGCGCTGATGTGGGTGAAATAGGCGAGAACAATTGACGCCGTGGTTGACACTGGCAACCTCTGTCTCACTAATGGCATTGTTATTGCTCCAATTTCACAAAATTAAGACCACATTTCCCATAAAGCTGTTCTTCTCCCCCATCTCTGTTGGCTTAGTGTATTTTCAGTGTCTTAAATCTCAGCATTTACTGCCATAAATTCCCCTTAATTTACCAGAACAGAGGAAGAACGGCCACTTAAATAAAGCTAACTAATAAACAGCTTACATCTGAGGAGCATTTAAGGAACATTTAAAGCCTCACCGTGGTCTCTTGGGGATTTCATTTGTTGTTTTACCCCTCATGGCATCTTATTTCATGGCAATTTAATTTTTATGTACAAAGGCTTTTAAAGTTTCTTTTAGGGATGTTTGTCTGCTTTTGATTTAGCACGTAACAAACGACCAGTCTTTGTCTTTTATCCAGCACAATTTTAAGCTCTAGTTCAGTTCATTACCACTTGTTATAAAGACTTAAATGTCATTTAAAAAAAGGTCAGGTGGCAGGTTTTCTCCAGTTTTTCCTTACAATTACAAGAATGAGCTGTTCCCAAACGCTGTGACGTTTCTTTTGAGGTAATATTCCTGTTAGTCCGTCACGTCTTCCACGTGTCGTCACGGGAAGAAATTCTCTAATCGTCTCCAAACCACGATCACAAACTGAACTGAAAGTGTCGCTTCATCTCTAGCATCAGGTTGTTTTTCTCTATTAAATGTTGTGTTTTGTCACATTTGCGGGAGGTTATGAAAGCAGTGGGCACACTTTAACAGGAAGTGCCCTCACTTTCACTTCCTCTTTGGTGCTCTACCAGAGAGAGGTGGCCTCATTGCTTCCTGCATAAAATCCGGTATATTTATTCCCTCTCTCTCTCTCTCAATCGCTCCTTCTCTCTCATTTCCTCCTCTGTAATTCATTGTCTCTCACTCCCACTCCCTCTAACCCCGCTCTATCCCAGCGTCTCTGTTTCATGCAGTTCACCCAATTTCCTTTCCATCTCTTTTCTCTGTGTGAATAGCTTAAAAAGCGTTATGCACCACACTGATTCACTCACATCATGAATAAAATAACGCTACCAGTCACACAGGGTCTAAACCAGGCTTTAACATGGGTTTTTTTTTTCCAAGGCAGATACTAATATCAGTATTTATGGAATAGAGCTGACAGGAGCAGGACACATTGAGCCAGTACACTGTATTTTTAAATGTCACTGTTTTCATGCCAAAATTCAGACAAAACAAAGGGTTAGCTCCATAAAAGCCAGCGGAACAACATTATTTACAATATATTTTGCTCTACCATATTTAGCCGTTATATATATTTACAAAGTTTGGTCATGTATAACTGCACCATACAAAGTCACATCGAATCAAGATGTTTTATTTCAGCCTGACTTGCTTTAATTTAATGTTTAAGGTGTAACTGTTTCTTCTATTTATATGTTTCATCACACTGATAATCACACTTTGTCTATCGTTTGCAAACAAAATCAATTAAATTGGCCGAAACAATGGTAACTACTATCGGACAGGCCACAACAGAGCTAAACGCAAACTTGGGTGGCATGCTAACAAATTCACGATGACAATGCTAACATACTGAAGTGAATGAGGTCTAGTGTCACCATCTTAGTTAAGCCTGTTAGCACGCTGACATTTGCTTATTAGCGCTACAAAATACAGCCGAGGCTGATGTGCAATTATTGGTTCTGCCCACGAGCCAACGTTGGCCCGCCATCCGGTTTAATTTAGCCTGTTACGTTCTAGCAAAATGCAGGTAAAAGGGTCTTATTACTATCATTATTATTATTATAATGTTTAAGCTGTTATATTTGTTGTGAGGTAAAAATGCTCTTTAAATATGTTGGATCCCAATTTTATAATTATTTTCCATAATCTAAACACGGTAGGCAGAGTGACACCTTGTGCAGAAAGTCAGTCAATTGAGGAAACTTGGGCTCATGGGAAAAATTGCACCTTAACAATAAACAATGGCTGCTTGCATTCGGCCTGAGGTCCGACATTAATTTTAATTTTTGGCTCGAGGAAAACTGACCAAATTCCAGTCTAGACAGAAGCAGTGGACTGATCGACAGACCGATTCTGGCATCCCTAGAGCCAAAACAAGAAAAAAAGAAACAATAAGCTCGACTGTTAAATACTGTTACATGCATTTGTAATTTTATATATAACATTATATGGAATCAAAATGTTTTAGAGTCAGTTCTGAGAGGACTTCTATTACATACTGTACATAAACAATCTTATTTCTTCATGCCAGGGACAGACCACAGCGTCTGGACCATTTCTCACGTTAATAAAAGGCTAATATCAGTCCCATATATTTTGGTCAAATCCCATTCTTATCCTGCCAAGGAGCCGGTGCATACAGCAGTTTATGAAAGGGGATAAAACAATAAATATCACAGCAAAATACCGTGCAAATCCCAATATGTCAGTGGCTGTGAAAGTATTTTTCCCCCCTATGGCCTCCTCATTGATCCGACGACATTAATCAGTCCGGTGGAATCCATTCCCTAACCGATACCTGATGGGAAATCTCTCTTTGTCTCAGGTGCTGTGGTCATTTGTGGTGAAAGGTCAGAGGTCAGTCTGAGCAGCAGCCAATTAAAGCCCTGCAGATTTGACGCAAGGAGGAAACAATCTCCAACCCCATCTGTGGACCTTCGCCCCGGGGGGCCCGGTCGCCAATAACTGCCTTACCTCTGTGTACAGTGTGTGTGTGTGTGTGTGTGTGTGTGTGTGTACCTGCACCTGCTTCCCTTCCTGTATCTCTTCCTTCATTTCTTATACATCTCTTTTTAAATCCCTTCCAAGAATCTCCGCCTTACCATCGTGGAATGAGTTTGGCGTCCCTGTGATCCTGGGAGCTGTGTCGGTAGGGGCAATGGCTCTATGTAGGGTCCCCCGAGGCAAATTGGTCCCAAGGGAGGGGCAAGACAAAGAGCAATTCAGAGACTCCACATGAAGGAGATGCTGCATCTCGCCTGGAACAGGGAAACAGGGATCCCCTCCTGGAGCCTGCTGGCCGATCTCAAGTGGGCTGCATCGGTGGTTCTAAGGATGTGTAATGTTGAAGGGGAAGGAACCAGAGCTAGCAAAGTGGGCTGCAAGTGACTTGCTTGAGAAGGGCTGGACTCTTTTAAGGAGTTGCCCAGGGTTAGAGGAAGTGGTCAGGTGTAGGGACACTCACAAGCTTCTGGCTGAGCATTGCTGATGAAGAGATCAGCTCAGGGCATCTGCCCTTCTTAGTGTCTCTGGGCGGGGTCCTGGAAAAGATAACACCTCGGGACTACACGGTCCTGCTGGGAGACTTCAATGCTCACATGGGCAACGATGGAGAAACCTGGAGGGGGTGATTGGGAGGAATGGCCTGACACAACTTAACCTGAATGGTGTTTTTTTTATTGGACTTTACTAGTCAGGAGATGGTCCGAACAAACATCATTTCTGTATATGTGGTGATTCTTAAGTCTGCTTGACACCAGAATACCTTCGGCCAAAGATCCATGATCAACCATGTGGTCGTACCATCAGATTTGCAAGTATCTGTAAACCGGATCAGATGGCGGGGGAGACTACCGGATATCCAAACATGTAGTGAGGCCTTAGTCTCTTTGGGTAGTGACTGAATCATGATGAAATGAGTTTCCTCCATTGGGTGGCTGCGCTCTGTCTTAGCAATAGGCCGAGGATCTCAGACATCCGGAGGGAGCTCAGAGTAGAGCCGCTGCTCCATCACGTTGAAAGAAGCCAGTTGAGGTGGTTCGGGCGTCTGATCAGAATGCCTCCAGGGCGTCTCCATTCACAGGTTTTTCAGGTCCATCCAACTAGTAGAGGACTCTGGGGGACCCTGAACATGCTGGAGAAATTATACATCTCATCTGGCTTGGGAAGGACCTGGGATCCCACAGGAGGAGCTGAAAAAATGTTGCTGAAAATGGATGGATGGATCTTTCTCCAACAGCTACCGCCAGACACAGACTACAAAAATAACTGTTTATGTGCGTGTCTGTACATGTGTGTATCTCTTATTGCTTTTATACGATCCACCTACACACACTCCCCAGTCAGAGGTGTCAGTCCACAGACGTGGTTTCTCAGCTTGCTGCAGGTGCAGAGGTCACTGCAAGCCAGCACACTCCATTTCCCAGGCTGCCGCGGGGCTGGCCAAGGGCAGGAATGGCACGTTGTTCGCCGGCTTGATGAAACATATCTACCTCGGTGTGTGTGTGTGTGTGTGTGTGGGTGTGTGTGTGCCTTGTGGGAGGGGTGGAGGGTCAAAGATGAATGTGTAGTATACTGTGTGTGTGTGAGGGTGTGTGTGTGTGTTTTGCTCTTTCTAGTTCACGATGGCACACTGACAAGTCAAAGGCTCGTACATCATTCTGTGGCAGAGTAGCAGGGTGATATTTATGGGTGTCTGATGCAACTGTGTGGTGTGTGTGTGTGTGTTTAAGTGTGTGTGTCAGAGAGACGGAGAGAGAGTGAGGATGAGTGAAAAAATACAAAGATAAGTGTAAGAACGATAGCAGGAATTCGTTCCCAGGTAAAGGCAGGCCTTACGGAGGTTTGCGGATGTCATGTCGGTGTGTTTGCATGTTCACGATTACCTCAAGTTTACCTTTAACAGGGGAGAGCTGACTTCCCCCGAGAGGTTGTTCCTCGCCTTCAAAAACAACCAATTCAACGCTGACATCAGACTGTATAAATGCATGTCATCATCATAATAATGCTACGATAAATTGCTCTTTCACTTCTTCCCTTTTTTTGCACGGTTTTCTTCTGGAGTTTCATTATTATGGACATTTTAAATGTGCATTCAAAGTAAAAAACAAAACAAAAAGGTTAGAATGTTTTCACAAATTAAATCAAACTCAAGGACGAACAGTGTGTCACACTACCTACACTTGATAAAATACCTTTCCTATGAGCTGTGTTTGAGTTGTGCAGTTGCAGCAAGTAACCAGTAAAGTATTGCAATAGAAGACATGACACGAGACAACCAAACCCTCAAACTTCTCACATTTCTGTACCAAAACGAAAGTGGACATCTATAGAAACAGTTCGCAAATTGAGCTGCAATTAAAACATCCTATTTGTAAGAAAAGTTGATTTTTGAGTCCGACACTTTGGATTTCCCAACTCGTCACGTGCTGACGCTTTGGGATTGTAGTCGGGGCGGGCAAGCATCAAAGTGAGATATGTCAAATTTTTCAAATTCTGTGGATCGGACTTGGCAGTGACCTGTTGAGGCATGGACACCGAACCTCTGGAGGTGTCCTGTCGAGAAGGGTTTCTTGCACCAGGGCGTTTGGTAGTGGATCCTTTGGGCAACCGGGGCCTCAATGGACCGGACTTCGATCAGATTGAGTTCTGGGGAATTCGGCGGTGAGTTCAACGCTTTGAGCTTTTTGTCAAATTCTTCACACCCGTCCCTCAGTTACACTCCAGTTTTTGTGGGGTCATTGTCTCGCTGGGGGGGCCACTGATTGCAGAGTGCTGTTGCCATGAGGGGGTGTACTCGGTCTGCAACTGTGTTTGGGTGTGTGGTTTGATTCAAATGGCATCCACATGCCCAACATTAACAACACTGACATGTCCCTGTCTTTAACTTTTACCGTGGAGAGGACATTTTCAACTGCTAACATGAGGTACTGCTTATCATTCTGTGACCACAGTAATGTAATGTACAACAGGTACTGCTGCTGAGTACAGGACGGAGCCCATACGTGAACAAATACAGTAACTAACTCCCTCTTTGCTCTGGTTGGTCTTTGTGCTGTGAGTCACATTTCAAATTAAATCAAAGCAACAAACAGAATTAATCAATTTAAATTATGATGATGTTTTTTTCCCCCTACAGCCGTATTATATCAGCTATTACACTGAGCGATCAAAATTATTTTCAAATGAGTACGGTAAATATTCAGTGGCTTTTGGCTTTCGGTTTAATAATGTTAGTGATCTAACAGAGAAATTCACAAAACCTGACAAAAATAAGCCTTCAGCAAGCTTGTAGTGGAGGAGGAGGTTGTAGACTAGAGCTAAAAACAAACTTCTAACTAAGCTAACGGCGTTAATAAGAGCCAGGGATGTCATCATCTCTGGATGTGTGGTTTACAGACTATGACTTCTTGCTTCTAACCAGTGGGCGGCAGAGAAAACAGCCTGCCAAGATATTGTTTCATAACATTCGGCACCACTCTTGACAACCGTGAGCTGGTTTTACTGGCCGGAGAAAATCGTTGTTTCCCTGTCAGTCCCACAGCAACGCCATCCCACACACACTCACCTCTGTGCAACCCGCTGGAGGGCCGAGCGAGGGGAAGAGAAAGGAAGGATGGCTGGATGGATGAGGGGAGGGAGGGCTCTGAAAAACAAGTCTGACTGCGAGGAGGAAAACCTTCTGAGTATTGTGTCATCGAGCCAAAGTACAGCGCACTGCAGCTTCGGTCATCCAAATGTGTTAGCAATAAAGTTTTTGAGAAAACACACTTGCGCGCGTACACGTGCACGCAGACGATGTAACAGAAAGAACACGATCATCTGTTTCTCATTGTTGAGGAATCTTCTGAGCGCCGTCCAGACCTCCAGCCCTCCTCTTCCTCCTCTCAGCCTTTCCCCCCTCTGCAGCGTTTCCTACGGTTCGGACTGTAAACACACGATGTTGGACAAACCAGCATCAGAAAACAGAAAGATACGGCCTCAGAGGGTCGGTACTTATATTTTTGGATACCTGATATTGGGCATCTATAATTTTGACTGCTCAAACCTACGACAACAAAAACATGACAGATTTGTGTGGCGTCTGATGAAACGGTGCATTAAAATCCAGCAAATCAAGGCCATTACTTTAGTTTAAGACCCCCATTTAACATATATTTGCAGTGTATATTATAAACATTAAATCACATATATATTTATTTATTTATTCATATATTTATGATCATGCACAAGGATGTTTTCAGTGTGTATTTGTTGCATTCATAAGTGACTTCAACTCCTCCTATAAGCGACCCCAAAGGGATTAAACAGCATAAATAGTTAATGAATGTTTAATAGCACCATATGACACAGCTGTAACCACATTAAACGACAATATTTAAGATATTTATAGCAAGGAGACATTTCAATTTCATGAACAGCTAATTTAAATGTTGCCAGGAATTCAAATGAATCATTTATAAATGTGCATACATTTAATTTCATATCAATTTCTGTCATATGTGAGAAGAAAAAGGATTATTAGGCCGTCTCCACACGGGTATTTGTTTAAATATACAGTTTTTCCAGGTGTTTTGGCCTTTTGTACACACATTAATAAATGTTAGGTCACTGAAAACAGACCATTTGGAAAAGAAGATGATGGGTGAAGATGTTTTAAAAACCCTGTTGGCAGTTTTAACGTCTTGACGGGGAGAAATAGAGATTTCTGGAAACCGTAACCACCCACATTGGCATCCTAATTGGGTCTTATCAGCGCATTATTTGCAAATGTGAACCTGGATTATGTGTTATGATATAGTGGAGCATTTGAGTTTGTACATTGATGGAGTGGATGTTACTTTGTCTATATTTAGAGAGACAAAAATTGCTGTTGGAAATGTTTTAATAAAAACTGAATTTTCTGGGAGGATTTTGAGAATCACTGCCTCATTATTTTTGTCCTGTTTTCAGGAGCAATTCTCTCGGTATCAGTCCTCATAGCTTTATTATATATTATAGAAACTAAAAGTAAAAGAAAGTAAGTAGGTGCATTAAAGAGGCAGTAAAAGTAAAAATCAGGTAAACAATCTGCTTCTTGTTTACACCATGCGTGCCCAGTGTACGTGAATGGTCATTAAGTTAATTAATTATTTTCTTTTGTTGAAAGTAGAAGAAGCGACGACCACTGTGAAAAGTATAATTTCCATTTCGTGGCTTACAATCCTTTTAAGATCAGTTCAAATGTGTGTATCGATATTCTGATATGTGATTATAATTACAATATAATAAGACTTTATGGCATTTATTGTAAAATACAGGATTAAATTCAAGAGTTCAGTATTATTGATCAATCAGGCAAGATTCACAGTTTAACTAAATGCAGAGGTAAGCTTCACTTTGACCTCCTTGTATAAACAATAAAGAACAGTTTATAACATACTACAGTGTAGCTGTATGACGATATAAGAACATTTTAAAGTATAAGTCATTAGTGTTCAGTATTTGTCAACAATTGTATTATTACAACTGTATTTTATTGTATCCTCATGATGTTTATACACCATGTATGTTTGTACAGGAGCAGCTATAGTTGTTGACAAATACATTTAAAAACATATCTGAGGAAAAACCCTGTTTTAGTTTATTTTCTCGTAAATCCAAGTGTATTAATTGTGCACATGCTGCTAATAAATGGTTAATGGAGGAGGGGGTGGGGGAGCAGCTGCAGGCGGTGTTGTACATCAGAGGGGAGGGTGGAGGAGGGTGGAGGAGGAGGGGTTGAGTTGAAAGAGTCCGAAGCAGAGCTGTCAGGACTCTCCGGGTCAGAGCTTCATGGAGGCAAAAACACCAACTCAGCTTTCACGTCCAGCAAGCGCTGCATTATTGCATCATCAAACCGTCAATACTGCCTCCAATGACAATGACAGGGTGCATAAGCAGCATTTTTATGTTTTGTTTTCCTTGTCGCACATGTTGTGTGTGTGTTAACAAGTCAAAGGCGACATATGAGTGAATCAGCAGGACCGCGGCGCGTTTCTGTCCGACTGCGTTTATGAAACGTGGATTTTTAAAAAGAAGCATCCGTCAAGTTTCCCTGAATGCCTGGAGGAAGTTCTCCTTAAGCCGTAACATGTGTTCACTGAGCATTTAAACCTTATTCTGCGAAGCTTTTCGCTCCTCGAGCGTGGACTAAATCTGACGTCACATGAAAGCAGAGCGAGAGAAAACCCTTGGATGTTTTCAGACGTGCATTGAGCTGCAGCGATCCATTCAGAAACCTTTTGAAGTTTATATCCTCTGAGCATTTAAACTCCCTCCAATAGCGTTTCCAGGACAGTGAAGTATCCTTGTGTTGCGTTTGGATTCAACAGGAAAGGACAGACGGAGAGGTATCAGGAGAGAAGAGGGGGGGGAAACTAGAAACGAGAGAGGAAAGAAAAACAAAAACTTGTCGCTTCATGCACAGGCCTGTCTCTGTTTTTTGGTAAGCGAGGTCATGAGACGAAGGTGAAGAGTACATCTGTCTCCTTCTTCAAAGACAGACTCTCCTCTGTCTGTCTATCCCTTCGCTCCTCACAGTATCACATGATAAAAGTGCTGCTTTTAGAAGCTTTCAGAGGGATAAAAAAAAAGGACAGTCTCTTCTGCTCTTGTTCTTCCTCAGCACTTTGCGTCCCCCTGCCTCCCCCCCGCCCGTCGCTCGAGCAATCATATGGTTGGTATTCTTTATGCATGCACATGCTTTCATGCCCCATATTGGATTTGCTGATAAAAATAGAGGGGAAAAATGAAAAGAATATTGCGAGCTAACAATTTTGACGTGGATATTCAAATGCGCCCCTGTGAAGTGTGTTGTGGAGAGAAATGAGGGCTGCTCTGAGGTCAGCTCCAATACTGCGGGCCCAGATCAACATAAAAGGGGAACCGGCTCCCCACGCCTGATCCAGCGTCAGTTCATCAAATATTAATGCTGCGTGTGGTATTCCTGGGAGCGTAGCCCGACCCGAATACAATTACAAGCAATAAACAGCAGTTCTGCTTTAATCACAAGAGCAACGTTTACATGATTAATGCAATATACTCCAATCTCATATCGCTGTTATGAGCTCAAGCTGAGAGCAGAGTGCCAACGTTGTGATTATGCACATGATTATGTTGATTTTTTTTATATTACCGCTTTTCATTTGTCTTTATCATGGACTCCAGGATTTTCAGTGTGGGTGACATGGTGTGGGTCTGCAGACGGAGCTCGCTGAAAAGCGCTGAAACGCGGCCAGCTTGGAGATGAATTCAGGGCGTGTTTGAAGCCATCCCAAATTCTGCTCTGTCTCTCGTCCTCCAACATTTCTGCACAAAAGATATGAAATGTGCCGCTCATTTAACATATTCTCAATTTTCTGCTTTCTAAAATTTCCTCATCCAAACCTTCTACGTCCCATATTTTTAATCTTTGTAACCTCATTTTGCTATGATATCCTAAAAATGGATCAAGGCAAGGGCCAAGAACGGGTGAGGAGTGATTCGATAAGACGGGATCAAGTTTTTCTGCGGAAACTATGACATTTACTGAGCAAGGAAGAGAAGAGACAGCTGGACAGAGGCCTGTTTCAAAATGTAAATGAAGAAACAGCAGCGGTACAATTGAAAGAAAACCCCCTCCACTCCTGATTAGGCAGAATCAGTAAGCTAAGGACAGCATCAGTGTGATTGGAGGCTGCGGTTTGAGAAGTGAGCGAAAGTAAAGAGGCTCTCAACGCTGATGGTCGGCCTGACTGCTACTTGACTCGCTGTGGCAGACCTCTGTAACAAGATGCCATAAACCTCCCACCCCCCAACCACCGCACTCGGACAGATTACAGGCGCTGCCTACGCTTTGAAGGCTTCCCACACACACATACAGTGTGCAACAAGTCCTCCAAATTAAATGATGAAATGTCTCCGTGCCCTCTAGAAAAGACAAACAGAAGTATTTTTGTGATCTGATACCTCTATCTTACAAAACTGTCCAATCACCAGGATAAATGTTTGGATTTGTAGGTGTCCAGGCACTTGGTTAAAGGATAAGTACCGTTTTTTACAACCTGGACCTTATTTCTGGCAAAACATATGGTCATTTACTCACCCAGATAACTTTGGTGTCATTCGGCGTCGTTCGGACGAAATTAGATCCAGTGTAGCGGCGATATATCCATATAATGGGAGAGACGGGGCAGCGACACACAGCCTCTATATAACGCATTATCTGCCACGAAACTAGTTAGTTTCATCAATATTTTGTTATGAAATGCTAGCGCTATTCCCCTCTGAGTCCGGGCTCGTCCGTTATCAACATCCGGGGTCAAACTAGCAGTAGCAGCTACAGGTAAACAAGCCGCGCTGTCGCGGGTGCGCGCGCAGCTCAGAGACGACATCTTCCAGGTCAGAGGTAGTAGGTCAACCTACAGACCCCGGATGTTGACAATAGACGAGCCCGGACTCAGAGGCTAATAGCGCTAGCATTTCATAACAAAATATTGATGAAATGAACTAGTTTCGTGGCAGATAATGCGTTATATAGAGGCTGTGTGTCGCTGCCCCGTCTCTCCCATTATATGGATATATCGCCGCTACACTGGATCTAATTTCGTCCGAACGACGCCGAATGACACCAAAGTTATCTGGGTGAGTAAATGACCATATGTTTTGCCAGAAATAAGGTCCAGGTTGTAAAAAACGGTACTTATCCTTTAAGATGAGGAAAATATCATGCTTGTTTTTGTCGCCACAAACACAATTAGAGACGTCCCGAGGTCTCGTTAACAACGCCTGGTATCGGCACCACAAACACGGGGCGAGATGTCCCGACCTCTCTTCAAAAATATCCTGGACACAGCTGGAAATTGACCAATGGTCCCCTTTAAAAATATCCAGTGGTCTCACACTCACAAGCGCTGATATGTGGCCTTTCTCCTGCATCTCCACATATGAAAGTGAGGTCTTAAACATATAATTTGAGATGTGATATGTACGTCATCACGGCGCGACCTCTCCCAGTATCACAGGCGGAGGTAACATGACACTGACCACAGAAGAACGACAAAAGTACATCCCGGTGTGTTTTGTCCTACCACAGAGAGCAAGATGAGCAAAAAGTTGGCTTGACAGTTCATTCTTGAAAACTATTGTGACCCACATTGTTACTGAACCCATTTATGTCAGTTACCAGTGTTTACCGTGCCCACCACGAGGCGGCGCAGCAGCTTGGACTCATTGTCATGATCACGCAGCGTGCGCTCACTCTGAGCCGAGCATCCACCGGTTTACAAGCTGATGAGCCCTGGTGAGAAAGTACAGTGTAGAAGCTGCAAAGTGATTAAAAATCCCCTGAATCATATAAGTAACTGGTCTCCTGCTTGTTAGGACCGAGTCTTGTGTAGTACGCTGGATAAGAGGAGCCGTTTCACCGTGTGAGCCCTCTGAACTCCGGTAAGTGTCGCTGCTACATGCTAAGAGGCTAAGCCTCGTTGTTAGCTTGTTGATGTAGCTTGTTGTGTGAAAATGCCTTGCATTGAGTTACTTTTCTGAAACCAGTCGGAGCTACGGGAGTGTTTCCTAATGTTTGAACCCACCGTGGTACTCTCTATCATTGTGAACCATGTAAACTGACTTTAAAAAGATCGCTAGCTAAGTTAGCGCGATGCTAACGCTAGTCGCGAGTGGCGCTGCAGCTACGCTAGCTCGGGTGTTACCTGTAATATGTAACGTGACAGGTGTAACTGAGTAAGCTGAGGTGCTGCTACTGTAATTATTAGAGAAATAGAGACAGCATATGATGTATATTTGTGTTGATAAGATGCCAGGTTGTGATAATTATTGTTTTCTGATAACTGAGATGTATATAATGTGTTTTATTCCACTGAAGCTGTTTAAGTATTCATGTTGGTTAAAAGAGTGATTTAATACTGTTCATTTACGGTTAAAAAGAGAAATCTGTTACAGTTAACAGGATAAACAGTGATTAAAAGAGCGGTTTAAAAATATAAATAGTGCTTTATGAAGTTAAGTAAGTGCATTTATGCTAAAATATAAGTTCATTTAAATTGATTTGAATACTGTATATCCTACATCTGGGTATAGATATGGAAGATATTTAGAGTGAAAAGTGAAAGTAGAATGATGTCATGTGATTGAATAGAGAGTAATGGTTATGTTTCTACACTCTATGTGTAGATTGTTTTTTTTTTGTTTGCCGGACTAGGCTCGAGCCCGTGGAGGTTCGGGGGCGAGCCAGGAAAGACGAGCGACTCGGACGGGGTGGAGCACGGTGTGGCCAGCTGTGGGATCCACTCCGGAGAGCCCCAGACATCATCTCATATCACTCGTTGACACAGATAAGAAAATAACACAAAAATCTACCTGGGTAGTAGTCATATGGACAGAACATTACACACACACACCACCGCGCTACGCTATGTTCTCTCATTTTTCATTTATATCGCTTGTTCTGGAGCTTTGGGCGGTTTCACGTTGTCTTCATCAGGAAAAATAGTTTAAAAAATGCACAGCTCTCAAGGAACCGTACATGTTAAACTTTCCATGATACAGACCACTTCTTGGCATAAACTCGTCCGTGTTGACAGTTCATTATAGGCCGTGGAAACACCAGTTGACTTAACCATCGTCTCAAGGAGTTCTTTGAATGTGCAGACAAATGAATAGGTCATATAATGTATGGGGACATGCCCTCGCTGACTTTAACCAAAAAAAACCTCCATGTCGTCACTCGTACAAACGCATTCCAGTTCTGGTGACATATGAAGGGGATTATCTGGCAGGTTTATGACTTGTTCTTTATTACCATCATGATTTTCAGAGGGGGAAGTGCTGATTGGAGGTTTGCAAAAACTGGAGAGCGAAAACTGTTGTTCCATCTGAACTGCCAAACATTCAATTTTGAAATATATCCACCCCCTCCATCATATCCTTCCCAGATCTGAGTATATCTTTATTTCTGTCTGTTCCACCTTTTTTTCTCCTTCCTGTCCTTCTGCAAATGTTAAATATGTGTCTCTTTTTCAAAGATTGAAAACATCTATTAGGTTTTTGATGACCTCTTAGCGGCCTCTTTTATATCTACTTACATTTTCTAAATGCCTTTTTGCCTCAATTATAAATGAAAGTGGTGTGATCCAACCAAATGTTTAATGTTACACTTTTGGTGATGGTTCTAAATGTTGCTGTTGTTTGGTAGATTGGATCGCTCTCGTAGCTGATTGAAGTTGGGGAATGAAAAACGCTCTGTTGTTTACTTTTAAACATAGGATTGTGCCAAAGTGTAATTAGGCCTGATGGAGAGGGGGAATGATCCAAATAGCTCGTTAGTTCGCCACCAGGTTGTAACAGTTGTGTTAAGTGTTTAGCCGGTGAAATGTGGATGGGATTTAATTGTTCGGAAGGTAAATAATGGGTGTTTTCCAGGGGTACCGGTCGTGTGAGATGTACTGTTCTGTCCGGTGTTGTACATTTAAAACACGGAGGGTGAAGGGAAACAAAATGTTGAAGGTCTCGCTAGACCTCTAATTGACTTCTGACTTCAGGTTCTGCATTGTCAAAGTAGTGGATGTTGATCTATGTAGTTTGAAACTAAGATTATAGGCTGCCTTCTCCAGGTAGAAGATTTTTGACCCTTGCATCCCAATTATTTACATGGAGAGGTAGAAGTTGGTATCCAGGGGTGACACCAATATGACATATTGTGTTATGGACTTGGGCTTGTGGGTTTGTTAAGAATAAGAGTACCGTTGATGTTTGAGCACGATGAAAGCTTTTTTCCTCCACAATAAAAAGAAATTTAGTTGCCCTGAAAATACAAAATGCAAACTGACATTGTAGGTTAGCTACTAGCAACTGCTTTGACCACTAATGCATCATTTTACTTATTCACGCATTGTAGAAAGTAATTGGTTACTCGACTCTACTACCACCACGACCATGTCTGAGGTGCATCGTGGCGTAATTGAAACAGAGGCTACAACAGCCTCAAAATGGAAAGCTTTACACTACTATATTACTGACAAATGTAATGTGATTACAGTGACAAGTTACCACCAAAACTTCTTTTAACAGAAAGCGTTTGAAGACTGCACATCTGCATGGGTTTCATGAGATTCAGAGGTCATGAGGCTGACATCACCATCTCTGATGTTTCAAAAGTCAGGAGGATGACAGTCGTGTTTGTAGGTTTTTTGAGCGTACGGCTGTGATGCATGCCTTGTGATGTGTGCTGCAATCCAGTTTTTTAAAATGTTATTTTAAGATTTTTAAAATCTTCTCGTGCGGTCGTCCCCAGGCTAAGATACCTGAGCAGCTCTCTCTTCCTCCCCTGCTGCCTGCCGTTTTATCCTTTCATCCTCTCCTGTCCGTTTTCATCTTCTGTTGGAAAAAGGAGAACCGTGTTCCATCTAAACTGCCAAACATTCACTTTGAAATATATCCACTCCCTCCCACCGAAACCATCCCAAATCCACATATATCTTTATTTCACGTTATCCCCCCTACCTTTTCCCTTCCTGTCCTTGTGTGGCTGTTGGTCGACTCCTTCTCTCCGACTGATTTTGCTCTGAGTTGTGGACGTGGAGATTTGTCAACGTTCTGAATGTTGGCCTGTTGCCTCATCATAAATCTCTACTCTTGGAGTTTGGGGTGCAGACCTGGATCTCTCCATGCGACCGGAAGAAACCCGTAAAACTCCCCTGGCCTATAAACTGGCCCACTGCTGGAAGACCCATCTCCCCCTCTGTGCTTTTTATGGCTACCTCTCATCTTTGTTCTGTATATATAGGCCTTTTCTGAAGCTGACGGATGACTAGCTGTCATGATAAACAATGGGATAATTAAGTGCAATGAAAAAGCTGGATAACAGGTGCAGTATGTTGCTGAGAGGATGTCAAGCGTTGGCTGTGTTCCCGTCCTTGCCTTAAGGGGAGATGGAAAAACATGTGACAAAGCCTTGACTGAGCTTCAATAAGTCTTTATGATTCACTTAGAAAAATCAACAAAATAAACTCACAAAATGTCAAGACAGAAAAGTGTTTTTATGCCAATATTCATTACCAAACAGAAAAATACAACCCCGAACCAACTGAATAGAATTTTTTCCTCTTTTACCGAACAAAGGCGAGCTTATTTGCCTCCTTAACTGATAATAAAACAAGCTTCATTCAAATTAGATAAAAAAGGAATAAAACAAAATAAAAGTCACCAAAGCATTCTTGTTTTGTCTTTCCTCTTCCACAACTGGTTTGGTCAAATAAATCCTCAATTCACAAACCAAGTTATGAAAATATTTCGGCTCTAAACGCCTGACATCTTTGCTGCTTCTTGCCTCTCCTTTCCCCGCCTGCCATGTCTTCTTCTCCCCGGAGTCATAGTCCTGATTGTAGCCGCTGTAAATCACCTCCATAACATATCTCCTGTCTTCAAATGGCATCTTTCAGTCTCAGAGGGTATGTTAAGTCCCAGTCTGGTGTTCAGCCCATCTATCTATCTATCTATCTATCTACGTACCTACCTACCTACCTACCTAGCCCTCTAGCGTCAGTTTTTGCACGTGAAGGTCTCTGTGGTCAAGTTAGCAACAATAAGTGACATGCTATGTCTGTTAGACTTTCAAAATAAAGCTTGCTGACAAATGTGCTCATATGCCATATCATGACGATTACTGTTAATGTAAAGTTGGTCATGGTTTGGTTAGATTCAGGCACCAAAACTACTTGGTTAGGTTTAGGAAAACATAATACTTTGGGTTAAAATAACTACGACTTGACATACGTAACGTCACTTTTATGTCATTTATGTACGTCAACTTAAGATAAAAGATAAAAAAAACTTGACTAATGAGACCGAACCCGATCTTCAGAGGTGGTTAGGTGGTTCAGAAGTCTGGTGTACGATTGGTCCAACCATCCTGACCAACCACTGACTGGCAGATTCCCCTTAGCTAATAGGGCCATAAGCTTCATGGCTGAGCTACTTACTAACAGCAGCTTGTTCCAAGGCCCCAGGACGAGCGGCAGGCTTTGAAGCCAACTTTCATAGTGGCCAAACTGTGTAATTACATCGTCACATGTTGCATTGGGGCCCACAAGCAAACATGGTGAGAAAGTCTAGTAGAGCTGCACGATTAGAGTGTTTTATCCCCATTCAAGTTAGCTGGGCGCTAAACCAGAAGTTAGCCGAGCAGCTTTTTTTCCAGATTTGATATAACTTCTTTGACTAGTCTCTACAGCCAAAGATGGCACCAGCAAAGAGTAGCAGGCTCAGTATACTGAGCAGCAGTATAAGCTGTTATACTGTTGCCCCTACGGATTTTAAGCTATCTTCTAATTCTAAAAGTCGGCCTTTTTGTGACATTGTGTGTTTTTCTACTATTTCTCCTTCGGATGGTTTTAAAACAGCTACAACAAAAACATTGCCCTCTCATTCAGTCCTTATTAGATTTGAAGTAGAAGGGAGGAAAAAATAGACAAAATAGATGTATGTTACTATCCGCCATCGGCCACCCCTCTGCTTCCCAAAGACAAGCAATCAAGAGGGTAAACACATACACGCAACTGCACACAAATACACACAACCCGCTACAAGTGGCTGTGGATGTTTGTCCTCCATCTCTCCCTCTATCTCTCCCTCCATCCAGGCTAATCTCCCATTAAAATGACACTGACTCTGCGGGGCTGTGTTTACCCCGGCGGATATGAAGTGTGTATTCCCATTTTTTTTTTTTTTTTTTTTTTTTTAAAAACCAATGCCTTGTTGTTTGAAGTGCTAATTCTGTTGTTCTGCCTTTATCTTGTGATCAGAGGGCCTTCTAGCCTCTCACTTCACACCTCTGGGAGGGACGGGAAGAGTCCCAGGTGAAAGCTATTCACTGGATTGTCCTGGTTTTTTAAGCTGCTTTAAAATAAAATAAAACCAGTGCTCTATTATGTACCGAAACGGCAAATTGAATGTGTGTGTTTTTTTTTTTTTTGTTAAACAAACTGAAGAGAAGCATTTGAAGAGAACTTTATACGGACCATTGCTCCATTTATTCCTGCACAATGGGTAGCAAGATTTACATTTGCACTGAACAGAAGATAAAGGGAGCACTTTATTTGCCAAGTTCATTTTGCACATATCCAGAATTTGTCCTCGGCATTTAAATAATTAGAAGCAGTGGGCAGCTATTGTCTGGCACCTCAGGACCGAATCCAAGACTGAGCCCTGTGCTTTTGGCCGATAGACAGAAGAAATAAGTTGCTGGATGTCACTGACAGCAAATTCCAATTAAGCCGGATACATTCATCTACAGCAGCGGTTCTTAACCGAGGGGTTAGGACCCCCCTCCAAAGGGTCCCGAAGAAGTCAGAGGGGTCACTAAATAATTAAAGTGATAAGAGCAGAAAAACTTTAATTTTCTCCAATATTTTGCTTTTTTCTAATTCCACCTTTTCAGGCCTCAAAGTCCTGCAAATGAAAGACCGCTCTCCAGTTGAACTGCTCGCAAGTAAACATAGTTCAAGGATTCACAGGCCAGGAAGGCTGGAAACTGCTCATCTACAATGATGCTGGCATTTGTGAGAAAAGAACCTGTGTTGCGAGCACATCACCAATACCACCATCCCATCAACACCAATGAAAATCTGGCCTCTTTCTTCAGCGGGAGAGGGTATACTATCCCTCAAAAATTACCATAAAGGTCGACTGTGAAAGTATACATTTGCGGCGCTTATGTTGTTTTAGGGAACAGTGAGTTATGTTGTTTGCAGAGCTATTAAAAATCTACCTATTTGGTTGTTTAGCTACAACGATGTGCTGGTACTTTTCATTCCTGGGCCAAATGACTCTGCAGGGACTCCCTTCATCTCCATTCAAATGAAGAGAGAATTAAGAAAAAGACATTTAAAAAAAGTAAGCCGAGTAACATTGTCGATGACTTCAATAATGCTTTCGACCGGAAAATCAGAAAGTGACTAAACCTATTGCGCTTATTTTGTTGTACAATGGGTCGGCTTTAAGGTCTGCCCGAAATACAGCCAGAGCTCTTAACTCCTTTGACATATGCACAAGTTTAGACCACAACTAAAGCACCATAGAAAGAGATTTAATTTGCATTAACAATAGCTGAACAATGGGCTTTATTATAGCACGAGGAACATGGCAAAAGGGAGCAGACGAGAAAACAGTAAGATTCCCATCTGTTAGTCTAAATTAAATATAGGACTGAACCGAAACTCCCACACCAAACAGGAGCTAACACAATTTATCTCTTGTCACCTGTGACGTCCAAACAACTCGGCCAACGGTGGGAGTCATCACAGTTTTTGCTTTGGAGCAAGAGCATCGCAAGTTAGCACATTACCCCCACATTATACCCTGCTGCGCCGTGAGGATCCAGTGGAAATGAGAACGAGTTAACAATGCCATGGCTAAAGCTCCCAACACCCATGCCGATGGAAAAATGACATTACATGCACTTGTTTGCTTGTGGCAGGGGGGGGAAACAAGAACCTTTTGAACAAAGCTTGTCCGTCTCCCATTTGCTGGTGTAAAATTGACTTTTTGTTGACTTTTATGCTCTTTTATGCTTCCTCGAACTCTCGTGAAGGCCTTTTTTTAGAAACAGGAAACCTCCGTGCATTGATCCTCGGTGGGAAAAGGATTTAAGCATGCTCATATATTTGTCAATCCACCGAACATCCCTTTTAGTGCCTATAACGTCTTAAGAAAAGGTAGCGTTCTTGTGCATGTATCTTCTCAATGTTTATGTCAGCTTTCACCGAGTGTGATAATCCATTCAGCATGGAATCGGATCTGTTGGAACAATGCCTCAAAAAGTATGTGTGTGTGTTTGTCTGTGTGTGTCTAAACTGTGAATGTAACTCAGCTGGAATATCTCAGTCAGGGCTGAGCTGAGCAGGTGACCCAGAAAAAGAGCAAACAGAGATGGAGGTAGTGAAGGGAGGGAGGAAGTCAGGGAAAAAAAAAAAGAGAAAGTCTGATATTTATAGATATGAGGATAATGATGGTACCCAACAGAGGGAGTGAACAGAGACTCGTGGATAAAGTGTGTGTTTGTGTGTATGCACCGTGTTGGTGAGAATACATTCCAGCACTAAAAAAGCTGCCTGTTTGCAGATAACACTCGTACATCATCAATATCCCTCCTGTAACAATCCTGCGTATCAAACTCCAGCCAAGTCCATCTACTTATTCCTCCGTTCCTTTATTCGTACTTCCCGCTTTCAGACTTTGTGAGTTTTTACGTGTTTTTGAGATAACGGTGTGGCAGATAAAGAAGTTGGGCCGAGCTGGTTTTTTTTAAAGAAATTGGCCTAAATGTAATAAGAATTTCCTTTTCACAGGGTTTACAGGAGATTTTAATGGTTTTAATTTTAAGGGCTTTAGTTAGATGTGGTCTACTTTGTCGTTGGTAACGCTACATCATATGACTTCCTCTTTTGCTCCTGTAATAATTGCTACAACCACTAGAGGTCGCTACCTAATAAACATGAAAACATGCGTCGTACTAAGCTGCTTGCATCGATAACCAGCTGTTTTTCTGAGGGCGGGCTAGAAAGGAACTTATATAATAAATAAAGACTTTCTTATGCATCCTCTTACAACGTTTTTACATTTTTTTTTACCGAGAGGTTTTTTCCTACATATTTTCTCATAAAATGTTTGCATTTGCCTGAGAAACTTCATTCAACTTGTTCTGCTCATAACCCTAATTTAGCTGCTCTTAAAACCTTCATTTTATATCGAATGTTATGTATCACTGAAGCCCTATTCACACGGGACTAGTATTACCAAGGGACCTCTCGTAATTTGTTATAACGGCGGAGGTCTGAAATTTAGGTTATGTTTAGAGGCGATTACTTGATTTAAATGAGCTGTCGAACGTGAATTTATGTTTGAAATCAACTCTGAATATTTTTTTTGATGTGGCTGCTGTAGAACAAACTCTTTGTTTCTTAATTGTTGATGTTTTGCAGAGCCGTGACATCACATCCAGGAGATAATGTCAGCTAGCACTAGTAAAATACAGACTTTGCTTACCCTGCCTGAATGCTCCACATGAAACAAATGATGGGCGGTAATGTTGGTGATCCTAGTCCTGTGCAAATAGGGCTTAAGTTGAAGTTTCTCAAATGGCCAAGTAATCCGTAAACACACTTTACCATCGTGTCAAGCTTTTTCAAGAAAGCACATGAATGTATATCTGTAAATTTCCACAAAAGAAGGCGAAAGTTTTCTGAGAAAAAAGTGAAATTCTGTGACAGAATTAGAAGGCGATATAAATAGATGAGGGTTTTTTTTTGTTTTGTTTGTTTTCTCTCATTCATAATATTTTCCAGCATGTCCCGTCCAGCCCGTCCTCAGCCATCTGACACTTTTTAACAGAATTTGTGGAAATTGTCTGGCATGAAATAAGTCAAATGTAAATATGCCAGATGCCAGCAGGAGTATGTCCGGTCCAAAAACTGTTGAGATACTGGCCTTCAGAAGCCCAGACTGGTCAAACTATTTCCAGCAGCCTTTAAAAAGCAGCGTTAATCCCCCTTTCTCTTCTCCATCCATTGTCCCTTCTTCCCTCCCTCCTTTGTTCCGTTCACCAGTGTCCTTCCCACCATGTTGTCATGCAGAGCCAGGCGGTAGTCGGTAGGCCTGCTGACACTCTGTTCCATCGCTCAGACCCACACTGTCACCTGCCTCATTAGTGCTGAACTGGTGGAGAAGAGACACACACACACCGAATCTGAAAAAGCTTGTGTGAACGCACACACAGCTCTCCCACGGTCAACAAATGTGAACGTACCCGCATGCACAGCCAGACATTCACATGCACGGAGAACGAGGAAAAAAAATAAGGAGGGAAGAACTTGTTCTAGGTCACTGATATGTGTGTGACAGCATGCCAGAGTGTGTGCAGCAGACGCTTTTTTTTTTTTTTTTTTACTGAGTCCACTGTCTTGCTGTGACAGAAGGTTTTGATTTTCTCTTGTCTGACAGAAGTGACTTATGGCTGTACCGCTGTCTGTTAAAGACCCCAGGCCCCCTCGAAACAGGAGGCTGTGTGTTCAAAGTCCAAATATTGTAGAGTACAGGCCAGCGAGCGCACCCTGGAACGAAGCATTCAACTAATGTGGGTCGTTAAAAGGCTGAGAGCAATTTTTTTTTTTTTTTTTTCTGGACAAAACCTGCCAATGGCTGATTTCTCTGTGCCAATATTCATCTTTTTTACATTTTACCGTTTTCGTGCTAAAAAAAATTAGTCAGTGTTTTGTCCTGAATTGTGTTCTTGGCAGAGAGGAACGGCCCCTGCAAAAACAGCAATTATGAGACACGGAAACTCATCACTAAAACCAAGAATTATAGTAGTAATGATGATGATGAACACATTCATGCATACTTGTTTGGAATCTGATTAAAACAGTCACATTAGAATCAGTTCAGGTTAAGGGTTTCCGCCGTAGACAGCCAATGTAGCGTTTATCAGCCGGGCAGTAAAAAGCCACATGAGGCTGTAATGTGTATTAAATACCAGAAAACAAAATAATTAGTAATCAAAAAATGGAGAGTCTACTTTTATGTCCTTATCATTAGTGGGGGAAAATTTGGAAAATATTTGCTTGAGGACCAGCGCCAGTGAAAAGTCCGTGTTGGTACTGCAGGGTTGAGCCAACAAGGGTGGCCATTTTCGGACATTTCAGCTTGTTGGAAAAAACGGTTTCCAGTTGACTTTATACACAAATACGGCCAACAGTTTGCAGGTTTTCATTAAAACCCATCAGCTGAAGGGGATGTTTGACTCGTGAGTTTCTCCACTCTACTTAAAGAAGCTGGAATCAGTGTAATGAGCAGATTGTTGGATCTCCACGGCAGATATTTACATCCCTATTCAGCGCTGTACTTTGTTAGCCTAAGCTCTATGTTTGTGTAAGGGGGGTGCAGTACTTTCCAATTTCTTGGACTCTGGGGTTTTTCCATTAAGCTCCAACAGCGTGCTGCAGGGACGACGTATTTTTTGTCAGCTAACCAGGAAGCTAGCATCTTCCTGGTTCCCTCCACAAAAAGCCAATAAGGGTTTTTTCATTTGGATTTTGGGTTATTGCAGAAAACAAACTGTTGCAAACACAAATATATAATACTTCATCTTCACATTTGTGCACTGCTTTTATCATTTTTGAAGCGTAAATAAAACCGCCTTAAGTAAAAAGCTCACGTCAGCTCTAAACAAACAACATTGCGGTTGCGTGACTTCAACGTCCCCACCACTAAACATCTTACTACGCTACACTATACACACATTCATTGAGGCTGTTAGCTTTACTTGGTTAGCCACAACCCAGGCTAACTTTCACCCCACTGACAGAAAATAGCAGATACCACCAAAGCATAACTTACACCACTGAAGCGCCTTAAAGTTAAATCTGAGACTCCATTTTTAAAACCAGTCTGGCATGCACAGTTTTTTCTATGGTGGAGGACAACACGTCTGTTTTGTGTTATTCCTCGTGGGTAATCAGTCCCACACTGGTGGTTTTAAAGCCATGTTTTAATAGCGACTCGATAAAGCAGAGGCAAGGGGTTCTTTGTAAACATGTGGAGAAAATAAATCATCATCATCGTATGGAGGAGCGCTGGAAAGATAAGTGCTGAAAGGCAGAGCTCTGAGCAAGTAAAGTCATATCCTTGTGGTCAGGGTTATGAACATAGAGCACATAATCACATAGATACAAGTTATACCGATGCATAAGATGACTGGCATTTCAAAAACAGCCCAGACACATCCTTGACAACCTCTTTACCAACCCTACTTCAAAACCCCATAGACGGCACCCTTCAGACTCAAACCACTTATTCAGACCTGGAAGTCTCCTTGATGGGAGTGTGTGTTTTTTGTGTGCGAGAGGTTGTGTGTGCCTGTTCAGTGACCCTGCAGGCTAGAGGAAACAGATGCATAGAGCAGGGGGGGGTTGCAGAGGTTTACACAAGACCAAAGGATCAAACCCAAACCACAGCCAGTGACCAGATTATTGCTCAACAGCACTCACACACAGAAACAGGAAGCTAGTTAGACTGTTATATTAGTTCACTGACACATGGAGTCAGCTTTTTTATCACACGTATACATGGTGGTATCCACAGAAATAGGCTACTTGCCAGGATAATTTTATGAACAATGTGTGAATGAAGAACTTGTGCTTTTCTGATTTGGATGCCGCCATCGTGTGCCCATTTTGTAAGGTGTTAGATGGATAGATGGAGCACAGTTAGCTTGCAGTGAAGAAACCAACTATCTAGCTCTGTAGCCAGATGTTAGCTATGCTTTCTCGCCCTTTTGCTTCCTCAAGATGGTGTTAACATGGAAAAACAACCGTATTTTTGCCATTTATTAGCTTTACTGTACTTTTTCCTTCTGCTTTAAGTCATTGTTGTTTATTTCCATTGTAGCGAGAGGCTTTACCTAACCCTAACTAAGTCAGCAACCCATGCTCACCAGAGAAATGGCCATGTTGGTCATCTGAACGAGCATTTTAGTCAACCCTTATTCAAGTGTGCTCTTAAGCGGAGACCTGCAGTGGTTGTAGTAATTTTAACAGGTAACGGCATCAGGTGATGTAGCAGGCTATAAAGACAGATGGAGTAGGCTGGTGTGGACGGGTGGCTCACACAAACTAACTATCTAACTATAGTTTTGTTGCCTAAACCTAACTAAAATGGGACTGTTTCACAATGTTAACCACACAACGAAAAAGGTCCAGTATGCCAATCGATGCAGTTGTTTAGTTATGAGGACGTGTTGCAAGTTAGATACCAGAATCTCTCACCTGCTATTTAAAGACTTCAATAAAATTTGATTAAAAGGAAGGCCAATAGCTTCTTTAAATCCTGCAGTCCTGGCTTCTAAACATATCTACCCTTGAAATCAACAGCAATTTGTTTTATTATATTGAAATCTCATTCATTTTTCAATGACTGGTTGCAAATTTCCGTTCTGCACGACAGTAGTTGACAAAATTGCAGGATGTATGAATAAATAAGCAAACAAACACATTTTAGAAAATGTGTACAATTAAATCAACTCCAAATTAAAACCAGATGGCATTTTGGCAGTAAGTGGCAATATAGAAATGTACTCAATTTCAGTTGCCATTAATCTCCCTTATGCACAATTCATTCTTCAAGGATGACAAAGTCTTCCAAGGATTTAGTTTTTTCTTCGAGCTTGACTTGGTGTGTTTTATGCAGCTGGATCCAGAAGAACAGATTAAAATATTTTATGTTACCAAAATAGGACGATCGCACAGCCTCGGTGGAGTCATGCGCTCTCTGAGTGTCTTATACATCGTAAAAATTATAGCACTGTCGTCCCTTACGGTAATAATTTTTTAGCATCTCGTGCTTTCCTGCTGTTACAATCAGTTTATGGGAGGAAATGTGAAAATTGTCTTTGTATTATAATATTGGAGTAGTAAATATCCCTGCAGCCCTAAATCCAAAAATATCAGTACCGACCTTGAAACACACACATGGTCCGGTACGAGAACCAGCTGTTCGTGTCACACTCATTTGACAAAACAACAGCAGCTTCATAAAATGGAATTTTTCCTGCCACTTTTTCTCTCTCTCACACACTGAAAGACCTTTTTTTTGCTTTGGAAACGAGCATTCATTTGCACATGAACTCTTACACAACCGTCATTGTCATAGCTGTGTCGAGTCTGATAGAGAGGGGAGGTGAGAACAATGAGCCGAATAACAGAGCTCCATCAGAGTAAACAAACCGCTGCCCTGGTCGGTTTTTGCTGTCAGTGTGTGTGGGTGGAGAGACAGGTGGACACAATGTACTCTTCACCTGGGTTTAAGGGTTCTCCAGGCAGGGGAACGAGCGAGGCTGGATAGACGAGAGGCGAGCGGGAGGGTGAAAACTCTGCTGAGGCGTCCAAACGTTGAGGGTTACTACAAGTGCCTCAGGTACCGTATTCAAATGTAGGCTAGACTGTTCATGCATATTTAAGTCCATATAAATATGAGTTAGACACATATATGTAGTGTATGCAACACAGTCACTGGAATAAATGTTGGCATTTTACATTTCTGCAAAACACACATGACATATTAAACTTTTACATTACACTATTATATCAACATTTCTAGATATGTAATCATGAGTAGGTTGAAACTCTAGGTTTCTTGAATTACATGTTTAGTTTTATGTTGTGACAACTCTGACGATATGTAATCTCTGCCACTAGGGGTCTCTCTCTGAAAAATAAAACAAAAGACATTTTGCAGAGTGTTGTGTGGGGAGGGCTGGACAAAGCTGGATGAGAGAGAGTCAGATGCAGATGCTTCGACATACTGACTCAGTTCCGAAAGTTCATGGACAAGGTAGTGATTTAGTTTCATTTAAGTTACATTTAGTTTCATTTGCAGACTTCCTCTCTCACTCCATCCTGGAAGTTACAGCGTCAGGCTAGCAAATGAAATGCACCGACCGCACGGCACCGTTGAGTAAACTAGTGAATTTCTCTGAAAACTAGATATGTAACAAAGCTCTAGAAGCTTTTGGACATTTTAATGTGAAACTCTTACATGTTATATTTTTAAGGACTCGTTAGGTTTAGGCACAAAAGGTCCTATTTGTAAGAAAAGTGTCATTCCCAACTCGTCATGTACTGACGCTTTGGGATTGTAGGGTCCAGCATCCCTATGTGTCAGTATTTGACGAGCTGGGAATGAGACTCAAAAATCAACTTTTCTTACAACTAGCACCTTTAAGAGACGATTACCTGGTTTTGTTGACACAAAGACGGCTGATAAATGTCACGATGGTCATTAAAAATACCTTTTATAGGGCTGTGTATATTATTTTGGGCAATGATTATCACTTAATACTATAAATTAAACACACAAACTCCTCTACACCTGATATGAATATGACTTTCTTGGCACATTCCATTGTTCACTAATGCTTTTGGTTAATCAATTCATCATTTGTAGGTGTTAATGTTTCCCTGAGGTATTCCTGTCACTGAATAAGTACAGCCACCCTGCCAAATTTCTGCTCTTTGTTTCAGTGGACAGTTTAAGTGCCTCTTTATGGTTTCAATGTTTCCAAGGCTCTTGCATTGTGACAACATCAAAGTTTTAATCTCTGTACCTTTTGGTACAAAAAAAAATACTGACACAAAATGTCTGTTAGCCAAAGCATAATTTTAAATATTTTAGTCCCAGCACTTAGCACTTCAAAACCAGTGTCAGAACTAAAGTGTCTGCAGAGAGGGGAAGGTAAATTGTCTCAGTAAGGTGTCCTTTAATCAGGGGCGTCCAGAGCGGCCTCGGTGATCCTTGGCAAAGATTCAGAGTCTGATGAGAAGTCCTTCAAAGAGATACTGCCTCATTTGTTTCTTGTTAACGGGGTTGGTTGTCTCTCACACATCGCTTCAAAATCTCACTCAAATTGAGACACTCGCATCCAGTCTTAACCGTTTTATTGCAGCAATAATTTTAGATTGATGTGATGCTCTTGAAGAAATCCGAGCAAGGATTTACACAGCTCACAACGCCCCCTGGCAGAGCCTGAGACGCACAACATCGAATAAAACATCAAGACATCATAAAAAAATATTTAAAAATCATGTACAATGAATTGCCAGTACAGGGAGAGACTGGAGGTGGTGTGAGTTACATTTATGAAAGCAGCGAGGTAGGGAGGGAGGTAAGTGTTGTTTCACACAGGTTGTTTACATTAACCACCTTTTATAGGAGGGGGCGAACGCACGTGATTGGATAGTATATGGAAAATGTGAGCGTAAAATCTCTTCCGTGCCTGAACTAACGCGAGTCTCCATTAGGGTTCAAGGAATAAGATCAGCAACTGTATTTCAAATCCCTGTTTCTGTAAGTAGCAGAGTGACCAAGATGCACAAAACCATCACTATAAAAATGAATCAAATGTGATATTCGTTCCTCGTCAGCCACAATCTGTCCTCAAGCCTCTCAGAAACAACCTGAAACTGGCTCTGCTAAACGTCAGGACTCCAACTAAGACATCACTATTACTACTTTTAGACTTGATATTACATTTTAAATACTGGTTCGATAGAAATGCAGGAGCAGCTGTTCTTATTGCATCAGATCCTACTCATTTTACCATTAAAGATGTGGACTGAGGTCAAAGAAAAGGAGAAGGAAATGCTTCAGAACCTGCTTCTGTTTCCTCTGTAGAGTTTCCTCTGTCCTGCCAGGTTTATAACGACAGTTTTGCTGCTTAACTGTGCCACAATATCTGCTGCAGTGATATGACTGCATGCACGGAAATGTTTAGCTCCCTTTTTTAATCATTAAAGCAGATTGTTTGTATGTTATGAACCTGGTGGTCAGCGCGTCTTACTTTCTGATTAACTTGGCCTTTGAATAGCAGGAAAGACACTGAGTCAATGACTTGAGACTGGGATGATTGTGGGTCAGTGGCGCTGTCACTTTCTGCGCCTCAGGATAGCAAAGAGCATTTTTAAGACCAACACACCTGTGAGCACACAGATGGGTGCAATTGCATTCGTTACATACACAACTTGGGTCTTGGGCGTGAAAACGACAACCGTGTCGGTCCAAAACTAGTGATTACAGTTGCGCTGCGCTCTTAAATAAGGCCCATTGAAACTAACAAACGTATACTAAAGCTTTCAAGTTTTTTATAATTCTGTTTCTAGTTTGTTATTTTCAACCTGAGTGAAATCTAAGTGAACTAAAAAGTTTGATAATGAGTAGGCATTGTGTACGTATGTGAGAAATTAATGTTTTTTGTTCATAATTTGCCATATGGGCATTAATAATCACTTTCAATAAAGTGTTGTTAAGCAGGTGGTTACTCGTCGGAGTAGCTCTGCAGTTCCTCGTAATCCTTCTGTTTGTTTTCAGGTGCCAGAGAATTAATCATCGCTTTTTTAAACTAAACACACACTCTTGATTAATTATTGTAGCATAATTCATTAACTTAAGTGGAAATGGTTACGGGTTTATGTTTCCATTCAGTGTGCTGCAGAATTACATTGTTTTATTCATGGTGGCATGTGTGTACTTAAGGTACAAGGATTCATATTTCTTTCCTTTCACACATTCACTGTATGTCACAAAACACACGTGAACACACAGCATGACGGACCTGCAGATCCATGCCAGAGTGGAAAAAGCTAGTGGAGCAGAACCCAGGGCAGCCCTGGGATGCTGCCAGGCCCAGCTGGTGGCACCGGCAACTGAAGGGAAGAGAGCTGAAGAGGAGGAAGAGGATGAAGAGAAGGACAGGAGCCAGGGGAGTGAAGGGGATGGGAGAGGGCTGGTGCAACAACCAACCAACCAACAAACCCATCTATCTCTGGAGAGCGAAGACTCCTGTATGACAGGGAAAGAGGTGGAAAGGGGATTTAGAGGGGGGGATGGTTTGCATGTTGATGCATGTTTGTATGCATTCATGTACGTGCGCCTCTCTATGCGAGAGGTATGTATTTGTGTGGGCGTTGAGTGAGGATGATGTATGGGAGATGGAGGAGTGGAGTAAAAAGGGGCGATAGAGTAAAGCGGAGGGGAGTCGACTCTATAAAATTCTGAATGCCACTAAATCTTTCCATTATCCACAGATAAGGCGGTGACAGATGTTTCGGAGCCCAGATCGAATTTAAATCGTTCGAGTTTGGCTGATACAGAGGGGTGAAGAATGAAAACAGATAGGTGGGAGACAGACGAGAGAGAGGCAGCAGCCGTGATACAACACTGTAAACATCCTTCATTCCTCCTCCTCCTCCTCGCTGCTCTCAGCTGGAGGGTGTTGCTAAAGTTCGAGGAGCTCTGACAGGGTCAGGGGTGAGACGGCGCCGCCCCCGGGGCTGACTGTAACGAAAGATGGTGTGTTTTATAGATTTGCGACTGCGAAAAAGTGTAAACAAGCAAGTGTTGTGTGTTGTTGTGAATGTGACACACTGCTGCTGTGCATATTAACCTGTGTACTACAACTACGTGGGCTGTTTCACTGCTGTCAGGTAAAATAAACTTATATCTACAAATTGTAAACTTTTTGCAAAACTTAAAAACTTGATTATGTAATTTAAATGTGCCCTTTAAAGGTCAGACAAATAATATTCAGTATGATTTACTTTTTAAGCATCAACACTAGAAATGTTTCCTCGAACAAGACCGGAAACCACCAGCACAGCGTTCAGAACAACGTTTAATGCTCAATCTCCAGTGAAGCCGGCACTAATGAAATTCTTTTAGGTGGGTTAGCAGCTCCTCGAGGCAGGCGGCATGGTGGGATTTACAGGCCGACACCCCTGTCTTTGAGTAAAAAATCCCTGGAAACATTTTTATTATTGAATAGACGCTGATGCAACGGCCTACACACACACACACACACACACACACACACACACACACACACACACAGCAAATGTCGGGACAATGTTCAGAACTGCTCTGTGCATGAATGCAGGGAATCTCTCTTACACCATTTGGAAAACCTCGTATCTAATCTTGTTTTTAATGTGAACTTTCAGTTTTGGGAAAATGTTGAACTGATGTTGAACTTGGCCGGAGTCAGCGTGATGAAATCTCTCCAGAGAGAACAGACGAACTCCCACAGCATGCTGAGAAAGACCTCTGATATTAAATCAATCACAAATACAATCGTTTGCTGCACACGACTGTAATGTGTGTGATTTGAAGGAAATGCTTATGGACTTGCTGCTTGTTGCTTCAGCTATCTCTGGCTGAAGCTTCTAGCCTCCATGCTAGCTGCCATTAGCAAGTGGCTCAGTAAGCTGTGCAGCTAAGAGAGATTTGGGCATCAAAAACAGCTCGTGAGTCAGAAACTCTTTTATATTTCTTTATGTTTCAATTTTATGTTGTAACAGCGTGCTGGTGGTCTGTTTAGGTTAGGGTTAGGAAAAAATCATGGCTCAATACACTAGGTTAACAGGGCAGGGCAGGATTTACGTTGATCGACGTTATTAGATGATGAGAAACAAAACAAATCTTCATTTTAAACCTTTCAACCAACAGCCGTCAGCCAAAGAGCGGCGCAGTTTCCCTCATAGAGTTAAAACATTCTAGGTGGACTGCAAATGTTGGTAACTTTGGTAAAAAAAAAGACAAGGACAGGACAATGCAGACTAAATTTACATGAATGGAAGTCAATGGATGCACACATTAAGGAAAGCAGACGCGCTGAAAGACTTTGGCATCGTCCTTTAAAAATGGCATCCTACTGCATCATCATATCGGAGGTGGAAAACACACACCGACATGTGATTTGTGTTAAAAGGCGAACTGAGTCTGTAACCCCAGTTTGACACTCTGCGTGTGTGTGTGTGAGAGAGAGAGAGAAAGGCATGTGATCTCACTGTTTCCCTGCGTGAGAAGACAGACAGCGGAGGCAAACTGAGTCAGTGTTCAGCCATGCAGCCTTCTTCGAGACACACACTCTCATACCAGCCTTTTCCAACACACACACACACCAGGCTCCAGCAACACACACACAAACTAAAGGAGGCCATTGTCCTGTAGTGGAATACAGACAGAGAGGCCAGAGGCAAATCTTCATAGGAATCTGCTGCAGAGAGAAGAGCTTTAACACACACTGCTCCACCCCTCTGCACAACAATCCCTCCATTGCCGCATGCTGTATCTCCAGATAGCGACCCCGTCTCTTCCCACAACTCCTTTATCCGTTGGCCACTTGTGGCCACGTGATTAATGAGCGGCCCTGATGATGCCCGGCCACCGCCGCCAGAGATCAGAGGTCAAGTCTGCCTCGGGTTCTGAGGTCGCTGCAGCAATGTGGGGCGCCACTGTGCTGTCCACTGTACATCTCCAGGAGAAAAAACCCACTGAACCTCATGAATATTACATGAAGGCCCTGCCATGACAGGATGGAGGGGAAAACAAAAGGGCAAGATTTCATCTAAGAGAGAGAGAGAGAGGGAGGGAGAGGAAGGAAAAGAAGGATGGAGGAGGGATAAAGAGGGTCCTGTGAGGCCCAACAAAGACAGGCTTTATAGCAGCGAGGGTCAAATGGGCGTTTTATTCATGGTTTCCCCCTACACACTGAGTGGAGCTCCCTTAGGACCCTTTAAAGCCGAGGAGGTGTGCATCTGTGTGTGTGTGTTCATACAGTTTTTCCTCCTGGCTCGAGCACACACTTGGGACAAACCTTTAGTCCCCGAATATCCACTTTCCTGCTCGCCGTGACAAACACACTACTAAAGGTCTTGGATCTGAGTCTGTCTGTTGGATCTCTCCGTGTTCTGTCATTTTTATAGCCTTAAGCTACTTATTATCCCAGAAGTCGACTATGCTTTGCTATTTCCTCATGGCTCATACTTGGTGCATTGTTCTGATTGGGACCGGGCTAGCAGCAGATGTTCGGTCTGCAGCGGCCTGCCAGTGTTGGGGACATTCCTCAGTGGCTCTCGTTGGCAAAGAGCTGACTGCTTGTTGGTGAGCAGAGCCAACAGTGAGTCCATATTTAACAGGACACGTAGCAATGCAGGAAATTACAGAAATGCCCTTTCTCTTTTTTTTTTCCTGCTGTGAGCTGCACACTTGTGAAATCCAACAGAACACTATTGAGCGCTGGAGTGGGCAGACAGCAGAAGTGTGTAGAGTTGTAAGGCCAGAGATGCATGGGAGACACATGATTTTAATACTAACATAACTGTATGTATACTGTCCGCCTCATCAGAAAAACCAACCATATAGGTTGATTTTGAAAGCTCTTTATAACAATACAATATTGGCCGTGACCTAAAGAGCGACAAGTCTGTATAGGGAAGAGGTCAAGGACAGGTGGTTGGATCAAACAAGTGCAAGACCAAGTGTCTTGCACTTGTTTGATCCAACCACCTGAAACAGGAAACTGCTGTTGGTGTCCAGTGTGAAACCAAAGTTAAAACAGTGAGTTATGTTACCTCACTAACGAAGTGAAGTTACATCACATACATAACGTAAGTGCAGTTGTAACATAAACACATTCATAACTAAGGTTACAGAAGTATTTTAACCCGCACTGCAATGTTTTCCAAAACCAAACAAGTAGTTTCGGTGCCTAAACCTAACCAAGCCCATTTCATTCCTAAACCTAACCAAGTTCAGTGCCTAGCCAAAGAGAGATCATGTGACGAAGGCCTGGTACACCTCTCGCTAGTACTCAGCAATAGCCAAATTTTTTTTTGGGGAATGGTCATATGTTGTTTTGGGAGTGACAAACAATATACCTATTCAATTGTTTAGGTATAAGGATGTGTTGGATCGATCACACCACCCTGCAAATTCTCACTTATCTGAGATGGTATCGAGACATGTAGGCGGAGTAGTTTTTGTTTTATGTCCCAATGTATTTCGCCTCCACCGCAATAAAATGACGTTTTTGGGAGAGCTCGTTGAAAGTTATGTTTTTAAAAAAAGATTATCAACATTTCTCTTCAGAAACACTCTCTCCATTACTCTGCACAATCCATTTAAAATTCAGTCAACAGTTTTTGTTTCACTATTCCTTTGGTAACAAGTAACTCCAATACGATTCACTTCTTAGTATTGGAGTGGCAGCAAAAGCTTAGAAATCGAGGGGACATTTTACCAAATCTCTCCACACAGCTAGATGGCACTAAAACAATTTGAGAGTAAATGTTTTTTATTATAATTGGTTTCAAGCCGCTCTGTTTATCCTGTTGTTATCTTTGATACCACTTACTATAAAGTCTAAAACGGCTTTGATATGCTCCAGGTTCTAATCTCTATTCTGTAAATACATAAAAACTCTTGAGTAAACTGTAGGACGCCTACAATGTTTTAACAAAAAAGATAAAGCAAAATCACAGATAAGGCAAACACATGTACAAACAGACCACCATCACCACTCCATCATGGCATGGACAAACAAACACTCGTATTTGCTTTATGATGATTGCCATTTCCCTTGACGTCCCCCTACCTATTTTCCACTATGTCTAATACGGCTGTAATCACCATTGTAAACCTTGTGTCATTGTGAGGACACATATAATTAAAAGAGGATTAGCAATGGACGGGCCCAGATGCCTTCTGCATGTAATTAACATTCAGACAATGTGGCGGGCATACAGAGAAAACACCTGTGTTTGTGTGTGCGCTTTTTTGTGTTTCAGCCTGTCTGCCTCTGTGTGTGTGTTTGTGTGTGTGGGCGTGTCTGAAGATGTGTATTGGTCTGTGTGTTTGAAAGGGATTAGCCTCAGAAAATTCAGTCTGACATCAGCCAATCAGGGCCATTCAGGGGGCTAGCCAATCATCCACAACAACGGACAGGCTGCCAGGAAATGGTATTAAAATAGGCTTCATCTACATAGTGAAGGTGGGCAACAGTGACAACAGTACATGGGCCAGCGCAGTGGACAAAGTAGCCAGTGTTATTAAAGCCATATACAATGTTTGGCTACTGAATACCTTCATAAATGTGATTGTTTTATTGTCTCCCAGTTTACTTACAGCATCCGAACATTTTTAATGCTTTGTGAGCATTTATATATTTTACTGGAGCAACACCAATCTTCACTGAAACCAACAATCCGATCAAAAGGTTACATAATGTTTTGCAACTTTCTGCTGCGAGTCCTTCAAAGTTCTTGAGTAGTGCATCCACACTACTCAACAAAGCAGCTGCAATGACATAAACATTGTGTGGAAATGTAGAGTGCATCTCTTTTTAGTGTCTCCTGGAAACTATCTGTTGTTGTCTGTGCTTCTTGTAGCGTTTTTGTTTTTTTGCCTGGGTTGTGCCAATATCGTCCCATCGCCAATGGCTGACAGTCATAGACCTCATTGTGATTTAAAAGCAGGAGTTGATGCATTAGTTGTTGCTCAATGAAGTGGTGTGTCTCCATGTCAATTTTCTTATGAAGCCTACTCAGTTTGGGGAACCTAGGACACTCGGTTACATGGTTTGGAGCAGTGTGTCTTTTCTGCCTGTGTTTTTCTTTTCTGCATGGGGCAACACAGTGGCCTCAAAGCAAGAGGGTCCTGGGTTCAACATCAGAGCAGGGCCTCTCTGTGTGGAGTGCCAGAGGGTTTCCTCTGGGTTCCCCTGTTTCCCTCCACTGTCAAAATATGTACATTAGGTTAATTCTTCAGTCAATGTCCTTGACCAAGGCACTGGCTAAGAGATGCAGTTGGTCTGCACTGCTCCCCTAGGATGGGTTGAATGCAGAGAAACAGTAACATTGTATGATATGTGATGATAAATATCAGGATTCTCGTAATTGTGCTGTTGTGGTGAAAACCTTTTTAAACTCGGCTCGAGGAGGTATGTCAGATCTTGCCAGGCAGGGAAGTGAGAGTTGATCTGACTCCCCTCTCTGGTGACGGAAGACAGTTTTGTTTGCTGGGTGAGACAGTTTGGGGGTTGCCGTCAGAGTGAGTGGGAAACAGTGGTGACCACAGGGGTGTGCTTCTGAGCAGCTCACATCAATGTCCTTGGAAATGTTTTACTTTTGGACATCGTCATGCCAATTCGGTTAGACATCGCCCAACGCTAATATTTGCAGCGTGGTCCTGTATTTGGTTAATAGACTGTATTATAGGAGTGACGGCAATGACAAAGTGCCTTAAACCTGCGTTCTTTCTAAAGGCCAGCAGGAGACAAAAAGAAGCTTGATCACGTGTAAGCTTATGAGAAAATGACTCAACTGTAATATGATAAAGGCTACCTTGAGATTGACCGGTTGCTACCACGACAACCTCAATCAGGATAAAACCGTAGCAATGTGATGAATGGTAATGTTGAACTAAGGTCACGAATAAGCTCTATCCACTACTTTATATAAAGTCTATGATTTGGTTGTATTTTCTGTACTCAGTTGTATTTTCTCATTTTGCAACCTTTATCTGACCTCATGTTGAATTACATAGAAAGGATTCCAATGATTACACAAAGTGAAGTATACAGAATTTATATTTGGGGGGAAAAAGAGACAACACTGGTTTGGAAGGAGCTGCAGATAGCCTGAGCTGAAGTATCATATCGAAGTAGAAAAAGTTTTGGTGCATTTGAATTGGTGCATCTTCAGTATACCTGTGGAGTTAGTAGAGCATATAATGACACTATTATTCAATAAAATCGAATAATCCTGACAGGTAAAGTGGCTGCAAAGCAAACATTTGGTAAGTACGCTACAAAACATTCATACAAGGTCGTTGTTGGTCGACCTTTGAGGATTAAAAAGGATGATTTGGGTTTAAAATATGCTGTATCATCAGCCTGATATAGCAGTCCATCCTGATGCCAATGAGCAGATGCTCCTGGGACTGCAGGGACGGACTGCAGCGGTGTGATTACACTGTGATGTGATGCGATGCAGAGACGGGGAGGCCGCAGTTGCTCTTTCCAGGCACTGTGACATTAAAAGGTGATCGTCTAATGGAATTGACCTTTCAGCTTTATCTCCCTATCATGCATATATGAAGAGGATGCATTCACTGTGTGTGTGTGTGTGTGTGTGTGTGGGTGTATGTGAATGGTGTGTGTATGAATGTTTCATGTGGTGTGAGGTGGGCGGGCATACAACAGAATGTGTGTCCACCATTTGTGTGTCTGTGTGGGACTGCCTGCATGATTACAGTTCAGTATGTGTGTGTGTTGGTGTGGAGAGACAAGCATTTTTTGTGTGTGCAGTTAATGCCAGTGGGATCGTCTAACATTACCCCAACGACCACGAGATGAGGTCGGAGAGAAAGGGCACAGTGGAGACGTGAGAGTGTGTCACCCCTGACCTCCCGGCCATTAGCTGATGGGTAAATACTGTCGCCCCGCCGCAGAGTGGGAGAGAAGCTGACTTGCTGAATCAAGTCGCTCGCTGCTCTGAGTCTGACATTTTTTTCCCATACGAGCTGGGCTCCCATCCAGTAATATTCATGTGAATTGTGTCACAGGAAAAGTCTGGATGAAAATGTGAAGAAATCCTGAATTTTTCAGTAAAAGGTTGACTGCTTTATGTCCTGGCCTGCACCACTGTAAATCGCCTCCATACTGCCTCACTTGTCTTTTCAATATGACGCGTGTCGGTCTCAAGTGTTCAGTCCACGTCTGGGAGGCTGGTTGAGGCAAACCCCGTTGCTTGCGGTGACTTATAGAGCATCTAATGGGGCCGCTTAGCTCCACGAATAACTGAGCTACTTGCTAACAGCAGCTAGTTGCTACAACAAAGATTATCAAGTCCAGTATAGTAAGCAGGAATAAGCAATCGTCCTGCCCCCTATAGTTTTGGAGCCGCCATTTGTCATATATTAGGCCTTTAAGAGCATTTTCCATCATTGCAAAGATGAAATTCATGAGAAAACCCAATATCACTGCAATTTCTGCAAATTCTTCTGGTACAGTATGAAAAACTGAAGCTGAAATCACAAAACACTGGTACTTAAAGTACCATTATATATCCTACTGGTTTGGATATAATGTGGTTACATACAGTACTGTATACTGTGTATCCAGTACAACAGAATAAAGTGAAAGAACAGACATTGCTTTTCACAGTTTTGCTCTTTCTAAGTATCAAATACAGAAGAGGTAATGACCACCTTGAATACTGTCTGGAGATATGACACTTAACTGATACAATCGAGTGGTAAAAGTTAGTTAATGCTCGGCTACATGCAAAAAAACTCTTTTAATCTGCTGCCAAATTTTCCCGTCTCAGCTGCTGTAAACCGATATCACCAGGATGCCACCTGCACCAAGTCAAGGTCGTCTGAATATGTCATTAACTGGCTTGAGAAGCTGCTTGGTATCCATTGAAATTTGAGACATTTGGTTACCTGTTAAATAGGTGGTTGCTAACACGGAAGCAGAGCACTCAAAAGTTATCTATATTACACTATATATTGAGATAAAACTCTGTAGAGCTTGGACGCTGCAGCATGTGTGCTTTACTGGTAATGAACACACATTTCTTGAGCTATGCAGCCGCCAAGGAGATTCTGCTTTCAGCTCAGTTTGTCCGACAGGTTATCTCAAAAACACCCTTCATGATTTTGTGAAATTTGGTGAATACTTTGGCCATGAGCTGAGGAGAACAGATTCATTGTGATGCATATAGTGGCGGTGCCACAACACAGATAAGGTGTACAACACACAACAATACAACAATATATATATAGCTCTCGATCCAGTTTTGTGTATTTTTTTCATTTATTTGTGTAAAACTCAACTCTCGTTTTTGTTGTCTAGAAATCCCCCAAATTCTTCAGTCTTTATCCTGATGGGGGGAAGTTCCAAGGGAACAACCTCATTCTTTATTTTTTCTACATTAAACTGTCCTGGGTGTTGTGTGTGTGAATGTTGCCACTTTCCGTCTAAAATGCCCGTCATCACTGAGGGTTTTCAGATATGTAGTGGTCTATTAGTGTTCAAGGGTTGTAGATTGTCTTTAAGAAAGCTTCTAGTTTCAAGAATCAGAACTAAAAACCCAGAAATGTTTGGATGTACGAGGTTTAGAGGCAACACTTGAATGTCCCATCCTCTTGTCTGCCACTGAGTGCTGAGTGGCTCTGACTGCTCTAAGAGAGCACTCTGCTTCTCAGGGCTAAATCACTCAGGACTCATAAAGAAAGGACTTGCAGCTCAAACGTCGACAGTGTTAGCTGAGCAAACAGACAAATGGAAGTGTGTGTGTGTGTGAGCGTGTGTGTTTGTGGGACCACTGCATCACCTTTCCCATCAGAGCTATTTCATCAATAATAAACCACTGTTAAACCAATGAACAAATGCATTAAAGTCAGTGTACATTCTGTAGTGTATATCAAGTCCCTATTTAGTTATTCCTCATTTCTGGAAATTGTCTTCACTTTTTGTATTTTATTTGAAATATATTTCACAATATTTGTCCGATGCATGTTGTTCTGGTTTAAGTTGCTCTGTTTTAAGGGTGCTTTCACACCGAACCCATTTGGTTCAGTTTAAACACACCCTGGTGCTTTTTCTTGGTCTGTGCCATTTGTTTGGGCTGGTTTGAAGCCTTCAATCGAACCTGGGTGCGAACTACACAACTGGACCGAGACCCACCTTTTTAAGCAGTCCTTGTCTGGTGGTTTAGTCCGCACTGGGCCTCTGCTTCCAAGCAGACTGTGGTAGGAACTACAGGTGTAAAAGTTCAATCAGCGGCCTCCTGGAGGAAAGTCCTGTGCTTGTTTATCCCAAACATCCAACCCAACCTTGTCATTATATCACCCTTTATGCTATGTCAGTTGAATGCCTCTACCCATATGGTCAATCCTGATGATGACGGGCTGCCCCAGTTTACCTGTGGGATGTTCCAAACAGGTGTTTTTTGGAGCATTCGACAACTTTCCCAGTCTTTTGTTGCTCTCGTCCCAACTTCTTTGAAACGTTTTGCTGGTTTCACACTCAGAATAAGCATATACTAACAAAAATCATGAAGTTAATGGGGCAAAACATTAAATATATTGGCTTTATACTGTTTTCAATCGAGTATATGTCAAAAAACATTTTCTTTGACTGGAGGTGGTTGTTTGTGCACACATGGTTGAATGCACTCATGGTAAGTCACTTTGGATAAAAGCTTCAGCTAAATGAATGTAATGTAAAGTAATCACTTGAAGGCTCTTTGTGGTGCCAACCTTGTCCACAGTCATTTGTCCAATAAAGGCAAAGGTTAATGCTCAATAGATGAAACTCATAACTTCAAATTAATATGAAAGTTGTTGACGTACTTCAACAGTCTGTGATCTAAAAAAACAAGACTGAGTTTATGTAAGCTTGTGTGTCTGTATGTGTTCCCAGTTAACCCACCCTCCTGACCCAGAGGACACTACCTGTTGGTGCAGAATGTCGTCAAATGAAACGATGAATAAAGATCAGCCTTGTGTATCTCCCTTCCTGTTTCTATTCCTGAACCGTCTGTCCTCCTAGACATGGATAGATGGAGAGAAAAAGAAAGGGAGGGAGGGACACACAGAGGGAGAGAGCAAAGGGAGATCGTTAGCTTCGGCCTGTCAGTCAAAGGGAAAGATAAAAACATCAAATCCCATCAGCGGTACGTCTCAGGCTGGGTGCTGCTGCTGCATTCAACAACAGGTAAATAGCGGTAAACAGAGGAAGATAGTAACTCTCAGCAGCAGGCGTAATAAGATGGATATATGGTGCTGATCACGAAGCGTTTATCAAAAATTTGATCTTAAATTTCTCAGTGTCCTTGGATCCACATATTTTGGGTCCGGCCCATTGTTGCAGCACAATAGTGAGGTAAATTGTGTCAATACCTCTTGCTGGATTAACACTTTAAGTGGTCACGTCAATGTCAGATTTAACCTCTGATGGCACCACAGCACAACAAGGATCTATGTTGCGTGGTCTGCCCGTATTGTGCTTTCATTATATACACCGTGGTAACTTTGTTGAGGCTGTTTGTGATGAAGAGCTACGGTGGGAAGGATTTTTTCTGTGTTTCCGTGGTGAATGGAAGACTACTGCCATCCAATCGCTTTGTTCCTTTCTTCTAGTTCCCTTCCACAGAAAGCAGTGAATGCATGGAGTAGACGGTTTGAAGTGGAGATGTCTTTTGCTAAGTGCTTTTTAATGAAAGGAGTAGATTACTGAACCTTCTTCAACTTGCTTCATTGTGTCGTCAACACTGGAAATCTCCACTGGCATTGAGAACTTGGAGGAGAAAACACAAGCTGAACATTTACAGTTCTTGTGGAGTCCAAGTAGTAGCTCTGTTCTCCTTATCCCAGACTTGGTTTTTGAGGTGCACATTAGCTAGGATGTTGGCTTAGGTAGCTATGAGGCCTCTGCACATGTAAGTGTCACTTATAATGGTAGTTGACTAACCCTAACCCTAACCTTGGATGTTCAAAAGACCCAGTATCCATGCCAGACAAGGCCAGAGCTGAGTCACTGATCCATGAAGAAGATCAAGGTCCACATTGCTCCTCCTCTGATATCGACCGGTTTCTTGCTCCTTTGAATGGGAACCTTTTTCCCCATTCTTCCCTTTTAGGGGAAGCTCTTCAGTCTAGCAACATCTGAAGGAATTACTTGAAGTTAAACATCCTTCATAATGCTGGATTAATAATTTGTCAGGCCACTTGAAGATCTAACAGCAGAGAGACCCGAAATAAGAGAAATGAGATGCATAGCAAGGAAGAATAAAGCCAGGATTTTCTTTGCCACTGCTCTCAGGACACAACAAGCCAATGCTAACCTACCATTTATGCTTATTATGATGTCATATTCAGTATTTAGTGCATAGGTGGACCTTGTGCATGCGAGAAATGCTGGATGTTTCCCTAAATTAGCAAGGATTTCCAAGTACGTGCCGTGAGTTTACAGCGTATACTCAGCCGCCCTAGAGTGTATTGTATCATGGCAGACTGGAGGCAGACAGTTCAAGCTCTGAAGTTTTATTTACAATCTTCGTATACTATATCATCACCAACTTCCCTTTGGAAATATTTTAGATGAGAAATCAACTGCGTAGATTTCACTTGCAGTCGACTCCTCAGCTATGCAGCCTCCTCTTCATACATTGCAGTAAACTATAACGGTAGCCGAGGACATTTCTCTCTCCATCTTTCGTCCACAAATAACCTTTGTTGGACCTCTTACCCTTTTTTTCTTTCTCGACTTGCCTTCGATTAATGCAGGGAAGTATTACATTGAGTGGAGTAGGTAACAGTGTTCACTTATAGCTGGCACATGGACGTATTTAGGAGCCAGGAGACATATCGCTTGAGTATACTTAAGCGTGAATGTTCTGATGGTAATGGCGCACTTAATCCTTCCTTGCGAAGGCAGTATGCAGTATATACTGATTGAGTCGGTAGCAGGAAGTAGGTTATTATGCAACTTCAAACACAGTCTAAAGAGCATCAAAGTTGTGGCTCCATTTTTCATCCATTCAACAGTTTTGTGTTGAAAAAACTCGCTGAAGACAAACGCTCATTCTTTTCATTCTGGGTTTCAATTTCTGCAGGAGCCCACAAAGCTATCGATCTCATTATGTATAAAAAAAAAGTAAGAGAAAGAAACCAGACGAGGCGTGGTAGAGTACGAAGATTACAGCAGGACTGCATACACACCCAGAATTACCCTGCCTCCATGGCTCCAATCTATTTCAATTGGACATGGCTGCTGAGTGTGTAGCATCGGCATCTTACACACACTTCTCACGCTGCACGGCCCGTAAACAGAGTGATGGAATGCATTCAGATTTGACACACAGACACACACACACACACACACACACACACACAGGTATGAAAAAGCCCGAGCACAAAGCCCGAGATCACATATGTAAAGACACGTGCACACTCGCGCACACGCCGGCCCGCAACAGACACAAATCCAGACTATCCGCCCCACACACCAGCTGTTTACTACTGTCAGGAGTAATAAAAACAACATGAGTCAGTTTGAGAAAAAGCATTTGTGAGAGAAATCTAAAACTATGAAACTCCATATGGTCCCTCTGTCTCTGTCTGTCTCTCTCCATCAGCTTTTTTTTTTTTTTTCCCTCCTCTCCATCTTCTTTTTTCTCTTCTCCCTCTGCAGAGAAAATGCAGCGTTGCATGAGCTCGGTTGAGAGATGACAGATCATTGTAAACGCTGACAACCTGTATAACACTCATAGCTGCGAAATTAGACTCTAGATTTTCTGCTTTGAGATGTAACTCGCGGATGAATTAAGGCGGGAGAGAAAGCGAGCCGCGGGAGGATGACAGTGATGTTTATTGAGTTTTTTTCCTCACATTATGGCATGTCACTTTTAACAAGCCGCTTTCACAATATGTTACAAGCCACAGATATTGTTTCAATTTCAGTTTCATTCTGCCTCGACTGCGGTGAGTCAAAGGGATTAAAATGAAGTTACAGAACGAGGGAAAAGTCGGGTCATTGAAATGCAAAGTACGTGTTCATTTTTCCCTCCCTCGGTCCATTCAGCAGTGACGACTTTAAGCGGAGTTGCATACCAGCCTCGAGCCGCAGGAGGAGAAGCAGCAGCAGCAGCAGCAGCGACTTGTCTCGACAGAGAGAGAGACTGTTATAGAAATGTAACACATTGCCATCTGCAGGCAAGTCAAATCGGCAGGCGGGGAGGCACACACACAAACACACACCCGGGGAAGGACTCACACACGGAAGCAAGGAAGCAAGCAGATGAACCCGCTGTGAGCGAAACAAACTTGTCTAATTTAATCAGAAAACTCATCATAGAAAATAAATTGCTCTTGTGAACTTGTTTATTATTCATTCATTCATTGTTGAGGATGGACAAGCTGCTATTTTACACCGAGCAGAAATAAATATGAGCTCATACTGTCATTTAGCGGTGTGAACTCAGAGCTGGCGGCTGATGTTGACTGGAGTGGACTTCAGACTGCAGCTTCATGACTTGGGGAATAATTAAAAAAAACGTGTAAGATAAGTCGAATGTTTATCGATCCCCGCAGCAGCAAGCAACAGTTTTAAATGGAAAAAAAGGAATATACTCGAAGTATAATAATGTAGAGAATATTGTAATAGAAATGGAGGAAATTATTACTGATAGCAGGAAAAAATTGCTTCCTTGGGTTTTCTTCAACTCTAGATTTGTGCCACAGGAGATCAAACACACACACAAACAGAGTTATACACCAATTGGAAAACCACTCCGACACATGTAGTCACACACTCAGACACACATCCTCTCGCACAGAGCGAAATGAGAGCCATCAGAGGGGCCGGTGATGGAAAGCAATGGTGACACCAGCCGTCAGCCAACATCAGCCCCGGGAAGATCGCCGTGACAACCACGACATCGACCCCTCCGAGAGATTATCGTCAGCTGCTGCCTCGCGGCTACTAGGCACACACACACACACACACACAAGCTCTCTCAGCCCACCCAAACTACTGAATGAAAGGATAGAAGAGGCTTTTAAATGAAGAATGAAGCTTAAATAACAGCAAAGATTTGCAAAGAATAACAAATCGTTGCATGAATTTCAGGATAATTACATTGAGAGACTCAGTGATTCAATGAGTTGGGTGTAAAAATAAAACCAGAATCACCGCCTCGTGGTTGCGTGCCTCTGCGCAACCAGTTTGGTTGAAGTGAAGCCTTTGAAGGGTTTTGATAAAAAGGCATTAAAGAGAAAGTTCTGGGTGAAATGGAAGTCATTCCAATGTTGACATGTTTGATTCCTGTGAATCATTGCCCAGCTAGAAACATGCCGTCTTCACCCGGAGACTATTTTTTACAGTGGACTGATCGAGACGGTGCAACGACGATCACCTGAAGATCGATATCAGCCAAACCAATACACTTGGGCTGGACCACCGCTACATGAGGGGTGATTGATCAGAGCCTAAAGGCAGAGGGAGATGAGTTACACAGCTCTCGTTCGGTGCAGGTGCAGTTCGACTCTTTAAGTTAATAACTTTTCTGGTATTTCTGTTTCGGGTAATTGAAAGTTACGCTCCAGCCCACAAGTCCACAGTGGCGATGGCTGCCGTCCAAGAATACGGATTTGAACACATCCAACACCCGACCTACTCACCTGACTCAGCCCCCTCAGGCTACTACCTCTTCCCCAACATGAAGAAGGAGCTCATGGTCATCATTTTTCCGAGATCTGTATGCTCCAGAACCACTGGACAAAGTGTGTAAATGTAGGAAGGAACTGTTGAAAAATAGATGTGCTAGGTTTTCTGGAACTGACTCCTTCTACCTGAGGCCATGAACTCATCAGTCACCCCTCGTATGTCTTTGAATGACTGAGTTCATTGAGAAACAGTCTGATTTGTTGAGTGTGTTCACATGCTTGGTCAATAAGCTGACTCTGATAGAACAGAAGACAATCACCGCAGTTTCACCAGAGTTATGGTGTTAAACACAGCTCAGAAAAGAGTTTTTGCACATTGTTAATGCCACAGTGAAGTTGATCTCCTACCTTTTTCGATATAAAATGTCATCCCTGTAATTCTATTGGACATTTTTGTAAAAATGTTGTCGTTCTTATTGTATGAATTCTTGAGTCATGGCCAAAAAAACATGTTTTGTGAGTTCACAGTGACCCTGACTTTGGACCACATCTATTCATTTCATCCTCCAATTGGATGTTTGTGCCAAATTTTGAATTAATTGCCTCCAGGCGTCTCCTGAGATATCCCGTTCATGAGAATGGGACATATGTGAGGTCACAGTGATCCTAACCTTTGACCATCAGAATCTGTTGAGTTTATCCTTAATTCTGAGTGGACGTTTGCACGAAATCTGAAAGGATTTACTTCAGGGATTCTTGAAATACTGTGTTCACAAGAATCGGAAAAAAAGACGGAAACGTTGTTGTCAATGAACTTAATTGCAAGTGAAATGGACAGTGTGCGGGAGTCTTTTTCCTGATTTTGTTGGCCTTTGGTCTTCTCCTACGCACCTGTCGACCTTAAGGTGTGCAAAAGCTGCACTGTGGTAGTATCACAACTACAAGCAGCAATTCAAGGAGTCAGCGGGGAATAACAACTTCTTGTTTGAACAAATTGGGTCGAGAAAATACACAATCTGATTGACGCGCAATTCTTAAGTCTTAATGTCCAGCCAGTTTAAGAGAGGAGTTGGGATGCAGCAAATATTGAACATGGACTATCGCCATTGGTCAGTTAAGATCATTCTTACAACCTTTCCCTCACTATTTCCTGTCCTGCCGCTTTCACCAAATCAGACATTCTTAGAGGTGAAATCCGGTCTAACTACTCCTTTAGACCGACCCCTATCAAACAGGCATTGTAGTCCAAACGTCCATCTCCCCGGCTGCATCCTTGAGTTTTTCCTGGGGGATCCCAAGATATCCCCAAGCCTGAAGAGCTATGTAATCCCTCCTGCAAGTTCTGGGTCCACCCTGGGGTCTGCCTTAAAAACACCCTAACCTGGTCCCTTTTGAAGTGAAGGTGGACTGGCTGTGCTCCGAGCAGCGGAGGAAACTCAAGTTGGTCGCTTTGCATCTGCAATTTTATGCCTCCGGTAATTACAAAAAATCTCGTGACTGATGGTTAAAGCTTGAACAGTGATGGACATGTAAAACAAGATCTTCGCCTTCAGGCTTGGCTTTCCTCTTCACCATCACCTCCAAACCTTACGTCTCAACCTTACTCATGAACAGCACCCAAGACATCTGAACTTCTTCACTTGGCCCTCCCGACCTTGAATAAGCAGAACCACCATTTTCCATCACGCAAGTACCGCGGCCTCTGACACGGAGGGGTTAACTCTCACCTGATAATCACCGCTATTAACGACAGAATAATGACGACCGCGATGATGATGATGATGGACGTGGTGATTATAACCACGCTGAAGGAGCTGATATCACTGCTCGCATGTGGTGGCTGTTTGTGGGAATCACAGTTATCTGTTCCCCTTTTTTTTCCTCTCACAGGCTCCACTTCAGTTTCCTCTGCTACTGATTACACACATCACCACCGCACAACTACCACCTGCTTAATCATCAGCCGCACTGTCATCTAGCATTTTATTGAAACTCCCAATTGGTGTGTTTATCTAAATGCACACACACATCTGTTTGTTTGCTATGTAACCAGCGAATAGGAGACTATTAGACTTAAACTGATATACGGGCTGGAAATTGATCTTTTATTTCAAATCGGATCTTTCAGAACCGTATATATTAACTGTATGTATTTACTGCATGGATGACCCCAACGTGACACCATGCCGATCGTCTATAACTCAGCAGATTTAACCGGTTTCCACACGAGTTGGTTAAGTTTTCATCCCGTACTCATTTCCATCACATAATTCTGGGCGACAGTCTCTTCTAAAATTGATGATAATGTACATTTTATATCCAGCTTTTCTTTCATATTCAAATGTTGTGCTTTTAGACAGACTGTGACAATAACGCTCTCTCCGGCAGAGTCCCCGTCGCATAAACAAGACGTCCTCGACAGACACGGCACATTTTAATACTCGTATTTGATTTTTGTCTTACTTCATTGTATTTGCTCCATTTTTCCATCGTTTTTCATAATTAATCTGTTTGTCTGCGTTTATTCCGTCTGACACTAATCCACTGCAGAGAGGGAAAAAACTTGTAAATGGACTTTTTTTTCCCCGCACCACGACGACATCAGTACGCAACCTTCAGCTGACGGGCCGTCGCCAGACGCCGCATGAATCCCAAATGTGCGTCTTGTGATTTTGAGCTTATGGCAGCGGTTTGTACAGTGAAATATGTGAACTGGGAGTGAACTCTGTAGTGCACGGTGAGAGCCCTCGATGCCTATGGGGGGAAAGGGAAAGAGAAAGAGGAGGCAGAGAGGCTCCTCTGGAGATAAGACTCGCAGAATTAATCCTCTTGATGAAGCCTCAGCCCTGGCCCCGCTCTGTTTATCTGCCATTCAAAGACTCCAACAGGACCGGATGGGAACATGGAAAATAGATTAGACTCCTCCTGTCTAGACACCACACACATACACACACTGGAAATACGCACACCCAGAGCGACAAATGTTGACAAGGCAGATGACAAAGCGCGGTATCATTGAAAAATAAGCAATTTAGAGGGAGCAAAGTGTCGCAGAGTTTCCGCCGCTGGTGAAGGAGAGGGTCGGCCGCACCGACTACAGCAGCTGAACAGAAGTCTGGGGAGCTTCACAGTGGTCATGTTTCCCCAGATCTGACATTAAAATGTCCTAAAAAACAAAATATGACCTGTCAAAGCTTTCTGTGAGCATTTCCCGATCTGATACTCCGATCGGCAGGATGACATTGTTTGTCAGTGCCTTCCAAAATCACTATATTACAAGTATAACGTTTATTTTACTGTTTTGTTGTGTTACTGCTGGTGACAACTCAACATTTCCTGATGTTGCTGCTTCACAACAAAAGCTTTTTTAATACGTAAATGAGGGGGGATTTTTATTGTGAAGAATTTATAGGAAATGACACGTGTTTATTGTCGAATTAGCACAGTTACGTTAGCAGCTGCTCTTCGATAGTACTGCGAGGAGGAAGAGTATTTACAGCCACCAGGTCCAGCCGAGTATTGTGTATGGAAAACTTCCTTGACCTCCTCATCACACGGCGACTAGATGAATAGTTGTATGATCAGGAGAGAGACCTCTTCCTGCAGTCAAGGTCTCCATCTTTGTCTTCAGTCCAACAAAATACCAAGTGTGGAATATATTAATTATTGGGCAGTGCGAGCAACATCTTTTAACCCTGCATCAAAGTGTTGCAGTTTGTAGTTTGGTACTAAAAAGGAGCGATGGCACAATGTTAGACTAACAACTTGATTTCCAAACATGATTCATTAGAGCTTCTATCACCCAGCTGTGCAAATTTTGCAGGCCAGAGTTGAACAAAAGTGAACCTTGACCTGCGAGTGTGCTGGTGCTGACTCTCAAATAGCTGGGAGATTTGCACTGAAATGGAAAAAATGAATCTGTGAATTTTATTAATCACAGCCTTTGGTTGAGTGTCGAATGGCAAAAAAAAGGGAATATTTGCAGAATGAAAATGTTATTTGACCGAATCTTTGAATCTGGATTGAAAAGTCGGATGGATTTGACCTGGAGTGGACATGGAGCCGGCTCAGGTGAACAGAAGAAGTGGAGAAGTCTGATAAAGGCACATTTTTAAAGCCTTGAGCCTGGTCTACATATCCTGCTTGGCGGAAGGTCTCGCTTTTCATTTTGGCAGCCACGTTAACAAGTGGCGGCAGTGGCGTGGCGTGTCGTGTATTCAGAAGCTTGCCTATTTTTTTTTCACGTCACACACATGGTCCTGGGCCGAAATATAAAACAATAAGACAAAAAGACGAGGACCCAAATGCAGACACGACGACAGTCAGGTTAAGTGGTCCGAAAATCAAAATCCATGCAATGAAAAAGGTAGGCAACGCCGACTAAAACCCAATAAAGCACAAACCAGGAGGAAACTCTGGGAATACAGGCCAGACTGCAAGAAAAAAACATGAGGGCAGAGAAGATAAGGAACAAAACACAGAGACACCAGGAACAAAACAGCATAGAGAAAACGCAGGCGACGCAGGACTGACGTGAGGACATCGACATCAGTTTCAGTGTCTTTATCTGTCGACACAACAGGTGAAGGGCAGCATTTTTCTGGCGTGCTTTCACGTAATCAGCTTTATTAATCAGTATCAAAGACAGACTCCGTGTAGACAGATAGGGCCGAACGACAGCGTCATATATACGTAAAGTCGGCTGGAAAACATAAAAGTGTGACTGTGTTTCTTGAGTGAGAACTGACGGACAGCGCTGCCGATTCTGGCGGCAGCTAAGAAAAACAAAAACAAAACTAGAAATTCTTGGAAAAGCATTTCAGCACTCGTTCTTCTGTGAAGTTTTCAGATTTAAAATTGGCAGCAGTGTCCCCTATTTGTAGCTCAGTTGGCTTCCTTTGGCGCGGCATTGCATCATTTCCACTCCCGTACGACACAGTCAACAGCAGGCTCCTCTACTCTAACTGCCTTAATAGTGCGCTGTCAAACATGCTTGTGTGTATTAGCCTTGTGGCCAGAACCTTTTGAAGGCAGTGCATCCTTTTTATGTTGTATATTTTCCAAAAAAACCCTGAAAATAAAAGCCCTGGCGCATGTCAGTAAAGACAACACAGACTCACAGGTGGTACAAGTTCTAATTTTCACACTTTTGGGAAAACGCTAATCACCTTTGATTACTCATCTTGTTCCTGTTATCGAGATAATAAGCAGCTGTTTTGTCCTGATCCATCACCGTCACCGAGTATTGTACCTCTAACTTCATATTCTGAATAATAGGCTGAAATTTCACTTGTTTTCTGTGAATTGATTTCCTTATAAATTCTCCCGGATCGCTCTCTCCCGAACAAACGGAGCAGTTTTGTTTAATAAAAGCCAAATGAATGTGGAGCTAAATGTCTCTCGTTGAATGCGGAGACATTTCGCAGGGTGGTGCACGTCGGGTTCAGTCTTCATCGGGAAACTGTACTCTGGCATGGAGGAGGAGGCGCATGTGATATCTGTCTGCCGGTTTTGAAAAGAGACAAACAAACAGTGAATAGCTGTGTTTGTGACGGATCAACACAAAATAAAAAAATCCGCACAGCAAATGCCACAAGTGCTTGTCAGTCAAACTGAGCGTCCAGAACCACAACGTCTTTTCTTTTATTTTTGAGGCTTTTGTCTTTCTCCTGTAAGGAAAACTAGAGTTGGATTCTGTTTGCCGTTTTATTTTGTAACAATCACATCTCACATTAAATCATCTTTCCTATCTGTTTCTCTCAATATGTTGATATCTATCTTCCAAACTCGAGTTTTAGATCTCTGAATGTCAGCATCTATGAACTGAAACTGAAATGCCATCGAACCACAATCCTACTGAAGAAGAGTGTGGAAACTGTTTTCACTTAAAACACAATTTTTAAAGAAGAGAAAAAGCATTCTTTGGGGTGAGATGTGTCTTGATAGAGGCTCACCCATGTCGGCTCGAGGGCGAAAGCAATTTTCAGATCACAAAGCAGTTGATGCTGCCAAAAGTCAATCACCCACCTTGACCCGACTGATTGAGGTGGCGCATTACGGGCAACATGGCTAAAAGTGTCAGTCTATACAGAGCAGTGCATCGAGGGTCTTCTGAACTTCTTCACTCGACGTAAAAAATGGTTGAAAATAAGTGCAGGGTGAATAAAATGTAATAAATAAAACCTAAAACTGCACAGAAGTCGCTTAGAAAAGTTAAACTTGTGTTGCAAACATTTTTAAAAAGGCTAAATGTCAAAGAAAGCCCCGAGGAAAAGCACCAGGCTTTAAAGCCAGTTTGAAATAGTGGTCAAACCATGTATTGCACACTTTTTCCATAAGCTTCCAGTATACTGGAATTTCTTTTGAACATCACAACCCTGCGAAATGATTTGGAAGGAAGTCAGACTTTTTTTTACTTCTGAGCAGCTGCCACTCGAATGAGCTAGGCGCTGCCTCCAACGCTGTATCCAGATTTCCTTATCAGCTCCATGTACTGAAGTCGTATTTGAAATGTTTCAGTGCATTCTCTCCCTCAGAATCAACAAAACGCACCCATCTCATTTAGTTTCATTGGTGCAACCAGTGGCTATTGTTAGCTAACACTTGCTAACTTTAGCGTTTAGTAATCATTCCTACTTAAGCTGCTGTTCAGCAAAGTTTTAGCACGTCACCGATTTTTTCACAAGAGCAGAAAAACAAGAAGTAAACACATCCCGCCTCGTGAGCGGACACATTTGTTGTTTGTTGCTTGTTGGTCATTGTTCCACCCACTCTAATGCTGTCTGGATACAAATGGCAACCCGACAAGGGAGGTCACACACAGACATAATTATCTTTAATTAAAGCTGCCGTCCCTTAATAACTTGTTTCTGCACGATGTAACTCTGGTTAGCAGTTAGCAACACAATGTGTAATGCTTTATGATTAAGCTAGTAGCATTTTATAGCCAGGTCTTGTCTCTGGTTCAGGTTATAGACTTCGACTGCTATGTGGAAAAAAATATGTGAGATTGCATGTTCACTTCAAGACATAACATTGTTGTGATGTGCTGATTTTCTTTGGTAACGTTACATTACATCAGAATAATTGCCACGCCCTACTGTAAGCTTCTTCTTATTGCCTGATGACGTCATTTAATGGACTGCCTCAAGAGAATTTTGTAAAATTTAGGGGAAATCCATGTGCTCATTTTTCATTTGCCAGTATCAAAGCCAGTTTGACGTCAGTCAGGTTGTGTTCAGTCTAGCTTGTGGTGAGGGAGAAACACCAGGAATGTCTCTCCAAAGTAAAAAAAAAATATGCCTCCTAATCGTATCTTTATCACTTATGGATGTCTAATAATCAGAATTTTTTGTTTTGTTTTTGTGCAGCATCTCTGGCTGCAGCACCGGTTGCCAGATATTAAAGTAAGACTTTATAAAGCTGCACACACTCACTTCGCCAGGCTGTTGTATGCCAGGAAACTGTTCCAGCACGTAACCCCCTTCTAAAACCACAAGCTGTTGTTTTTTTTTTACGTTAATATGCAGGTTAATTATAGGCTGTTAATTACCGAGCTTCAGAGGTGTTGGTCGGCATTTTTCTTCCTCTGGAAAGAGCCTCGCTCGTCAGCTGGAGGCAGGTCCAGTATTTATGCTAAGATAAGCAGAACACACTCCGCTTTCCAGCTTAATACGCAGACATGATTAATAAAAGGTCTCTTCATCTCACCCTCAAAAACAAAGCTAATAAGTGTTTTTCATAAAAAGGTTGTTGATGTGACTATACCGGTTGAACCTCTAAAGTAAATGAAGGGTTCATGTTTTGAACCAGCGAGCCTCCAAGTACATTACACGAGGCCCTGAAATGCAAACTCACCAGACCCCTCATGCACTTGTGCTTCCACTGAACGCGCTTGCTTTGAAGTTAGATTGATGCCCCCTGGAGATATCTACATCCATTTGTCACTAATTGGTTGTCATGGTACAAGTCATTCACTGAATTTTTGAATTTCTGCAATTTCATCAGGTCATGTGTTTTCATTTGTCTGTCTGTTCGCAGCCATTTACAGAAATACATTTGGGTCAAATTCCACTATTTGCCATCAATTCAGAGGCAATTCTGCCCTCGTAAATGAAAGAGATGGAGGAGGGAATGTGTCTATTACAGCTGGTTTGGATGCTGAATGAGCTCCATATGTATTTACTGTCTTCGTGGGTGTGTGTTTGGCGTGCGTGCAGGTGTGTGTGCGTGCATGTTTGTGTCGTGCACGGACGTCGGCGGGGCAGAAACAGAGGCAGGGCTGAGATAATTGAAAAAAAAAAAAAAAAATGAACACAATGTCTATATGATAATGTGTGTGTGTTTGTGTGTGTGCGTGTGTGTGAGACAGCTGTGTGATGATAAATGGACTGATAGCCGATCTAGCTGAGCTTACACCCTCTAATTAGTTTTTAATTGACAGCCATTAAAGATCCCCATTCCCAATCCTGATTATCTGTTGCGCGGAGCAGCGATCTAACTGCCCCCCCTTCCCCTTCCTCTTTTATTTATCTTCTGCGGCGGCGTGTCTATTATGATGTTGTACAATTTTTTACATTTAAATATCATACGTATATATATTTAACTGACTCTCCTACACAGTGGCACGAGCTTGAAACAAGGCATCAGTGGTTCGGCTGCGAGACATTTTAATGAGTTTACTTTCACCATTATAATTAGATGTGATATTTAAAAGGCGTCACTTGATTGTTGACAGGTGGTAATTTACACACATATTTGTAATGATGTACATTTTTTTTTTAACGTATACGTGTCTTGACAGAATAAAAATGACAACACAAGCAGCTGTTTTTGTGGAAAAAGCAGCGACTGTGGCTTTCTGATGGTCATCCCTCGAGCTTAAAATTGCCACATGGAATTTATAATTCATTGTCTTTGTTGTGTTTTTTTGTGTTACATCTTGTTCGTCAAGGAGAAACCTAAATATAGCCTCAAAATAGTACTGAATACTGTATGTACCACATGTCCGCGTGTAGACTCTGGGGTTTTCCATGACTGAAACTCAACAAACCAAAGCTCTTTTTTGCTTGTATTCGATGTTTTATTTAACAGCTTAGGTTGTATACATGTAGCTCCTGGTCATGGCAGCATTTTTCACTGACTGGTAGAGCTATAGGGTTGCAGACATATCTGAAGACACATCTAAGCAGAATGCGTGAGGTGTCAGCTAATTAACTGTGCCACTGATTGGAAAGTAATGACATCTTCAGTGTAACCAAAATGTTGTTTAATATTTGAATGCAACACAAACATGTGGCCACGAACGACGACGGATGGAGTAAATAAAAAATTGGAAGCAGCACATTTTGAGAAACTTCTTTCCTTACGTCGATTGTTTGGCCACCCCAGGCTTTTATTTGGGACATCAACGGTTGACCATTAATTGGTAAACCACTGAGAATATTTCTGATGTCAGTTTTGGTTCATTTGCGTACAGACACACAAACACACTCTTGCTAATGACTTTGCTAGCTAACAATCTGAGGTAACAAAACTGAGCATGCTAAAAGAGGCTCGACGTGGGAACATTTCCTCGACAAAAGCGACAAAGCCTAACGTAAATAGTGCGATGCTACTTTTAAGTTTAGTAGAACCAGAACTGAGCCATACCAGAACAAGAACAAGCAACCGGCTGCTATGTCTGAGGATGCTGTCAGCTAAAGATCACATCGCCGGTCGAATGAATGAGACTGATATGCTTCCAATCAGCGTGGTAGAGGGCGACTCTTTCAAAAAGCTAATTCGGCACCTCAAGCCCGAGTTTGTTGTTGAGATACTGTGATCAAACGCATTGCATACCACTTTGAGAAGGAGAAGCACGAGCTACAAGTCAAGCGAGCTCTGCCCACTGACACCGACTACATATGCTCTTCTCTCAGACCTTTCCCAATCCAGCAAACATTGCACAACCTCACCAAGGAGCTGACTAGTACGATGGCGACATTAGAGACAAAAGGACCGTGTGCTAACTGGTCTGTGTGTGATGTTATGTGTAGTTAGTTACTGGTTAAAGGGGTTATGAGCTATCAAAAACAAAATGAACTGACACTAACATCCCTAGTCTTTATTATTAGAGAACAGAGAGATAAAAGACATGAAGGAAGAGAGAGAGAGAGAGAGAGAGATGGGAAATGCAACAAAAGTCATGGCGTGAAATCGTATTGTTACGATTCATGGTCAGCGTCTTAAACACCTCACCTCAAGGGTAGTTGGAGTAAAATTAAACAATCACCAGTCAGAAGTGGAAAAGAAGTTGAGGCTGAAATTTAAAATTTAAGATTTTGTTTAAAACCTGTCTGCCCCTGCTCTATAACTGTATCGTAACTGATACGAATGGTGATGAAATCTACGGAAACAACACTCAGGTTAGTAAGCCACTGCATTGGGAGCCATGTTCCCCCCGGAGATATAGAAGACACATTTACTTTCAGTGGCTAGAGTTGATGTTCAGAGCTTTGTTGTCTGCAAATCACATTGGTGACAATCTTCTTAGTCAAAGGTCTCCAAAAAAAAAAAAAAGCTTTCTATATTTATCTGCATATTAAATCCACACACACGTCTGATCAGTGTGCCGGTTTTTATTTCAGTTTCATCTACTCAAAGTAACAGGACAGTGAGAAACGTGTTTCATCAACCATGCACAAGAAGTTTCAGGATGACAGGATGATAAGTGTTGACAGGATCATGACACTCTCTGTTGTTTGTTCTTCTGTGAGGTGTCACTGTCTGTGTGTGTGTGTGTGTGTGTGTGTGTGTGTGTGTGTGTGTGTGTGTGTTATTGACACACAGACTGTCGAGCATATGTGATCAGCTTTCATCCCTGGAGTCTCTGTCTGTGATTAGTCATGAGCAGCGTGGCTATTCAAAGAAAGTGACACTGTCAATCCAGCATATGTGCCACGCCTATACCAATGCCTACACACTGACCAGGATAAGAGCGCCAGTTTATCAGTATATATAGAGATATCTCTGTTGTCAGATGAGAAAGCGTCTTTCTTTTTCACCAAGTACGATAAACATCTTCGTTAGAGCTGAATGACGGTGCAGTTTGGCGTCTTCTTAAAAGGTAGGAGAAGCTTTTATGAGCCTTAGGGGGCTGGAAATAGAAACATAAACCCATGGAGGGAAAACATAATCCTTCAATTTTATTTGAAAAACATGAAAATTAAGAAAATATAAAACATAAGTATGACATAATAGATTTTCAGCCTACAGCGACGATTAAACGGCATCAATCTGCAACAATCAAACATGACAGAGATTACGTTTCATGATTACATTGGTGGCGCAGCAAGAATCACATTCACATGGCTTTTGTCACCTTTAATCACAGGCATATTCAAACTAGAATGGCACTCAGTAGAGCGCATACCTCTGCCAAGGCCCAACAGTGCCCTTTAATTCAGTCAAACCTAATCCGCTATCAAGTCAACAGCCCTGTATCACGCTACATTTTAAACAACCTATAACTGCTTAACCTATCTTAGGCTCACCAGATCTAGGATCCACATCAGCCATTCAAGTTTCATGGACATCTGTTCAGTCGTTTCATATAATTCTGCTGACAAACCAACCAACCAACAAACAGACACAGGTGAAAACAAAACCTCCTTGGTAGAGGTAACAAATGATTTGGGTTTGATTTGATTTTTAATATTTCTACTTTGTTGAGGTGCAGGGACCTTTGAGGTCACGTTTACAGTAACAACTACTGCTACAACTACTGGTTAAGGTTAGGGATGGTAAAATGAAACCAGCGTTGACAGCAGTCTTCTGCGTCAATGTCAAATGTTTTGTTGCCTCATCCATCCAACCCATCGTCCTCCTTGTGCAGACATTGCGGCTCTATAATGTCAAGAGACGACAGACAAGACACATAATTACTACCACTAATTACTGGGGCTTTGTCACTTGAACATAAACGTGTCATTCTGGGGGATTTGCTGAAATGACCGAGTGATTCAAGCTTAAAAATGGGGATGTGATAATACTCAGAAAAAATAATGAGAATCGGAACAACATATAGAAGCTTTAGTCTAAAATATTTTAAGATTGATTGGCCGAAAAACCCTAAATAAAAGAATTGAAGACACGCAAACAAAACATGTCAAACACACAACACACAAACACACAGACACTGTCATGGGATGATGCGCCTCAGGCTGTACCATATCCTCCTCTGCAGTGTAAAGGAGCAAGAGGGTGCTGTATTGAGCCGCAGGCTATCAAAGCATCTGTTTATTGTCTTTAGCCTCAGTATCCCTCAGATCAAAGAGGATGTGAACTCCTCATGAGTGACTGGCTTCCTCCACCAGCCTGAGTGTGTGTTTCTACAACACCTGATACACACATACTGTAGATACAGTAGAGTACAGTACAGCGTACTAACCCTATGCAAGAAAGAGATGGATGATTGGGAAAGGGAGATTCAACTGAAAGGAAATAAAAGGAAAAGGAAACCGTGGCAGGAAAAGAAAGTATGATAAAAGAGAATGAATGTTGAGGTGAGGAAAGGTAAATGGACAGGGAAGTGCAAAGGAAATGAAGATTAGGAAAAATTCATGATATAGAAAAGAAAAGGCAGACAAGGGAAAACATAAAGACAAAAATAAAAGGAAAGGAAACTGGGAAGGAAGCTGAAGAAAAATGGAAAAGAAAGCAGAAGGGACAAAGATGCAAAGAACCAGAAAGGATACAAAAATAGAAAGGGAAAAGGCAGGGAGCATCAAAAACGAGAGATATTCGGAGTGATCGAGGGAGTGTTGGTGTTGAGGTTGTGAGCTGTTGATGTGTTGGAGGGGTGGAGGGCCGCGTTATTAGAGGTCATCTCTGTGGATTACGGAGGCAGAGTTCAGTGCACAACGGCGCCATGCAATTTACCTCCATGAAAAATAGATGCAGCCGAGGAATGAAGTGACACATGCACTTACAGAGAGAGAGATGGACAAGGCGTGCTGGGTGGTTGTGAAAACAAACTGAACGGCCTGGGGAGATGACAGGCTGTGTGTGTGTGTCTGTGTGTGTGTGTGTGTATAAAAATACAATATACTGAAGTGCTACACTGATATCTCTATTTAATAGGTGTTTCAGAACAGCCTGAACATGTCAGACACGTTCTGATCAGGCTACATTCAGAATTTTAGAGGAGATCAGTATATCGGATGAAGATTTTCAGATCCTTCGAAAATGCCTGAAGAAATAGATAGCAAAAAAAAAATGTGTTATCAGTTCATAAGTTATTACTGTCACTCCCAACTATCTGCTGTAATAAGATTGGTGTATCTGTGAAGGACTGACAAGGTCAGGGCCATCCGTCCATTTGCCATACTCATTCATTCTCTGGAGGGTTACGGGGAAATATTGCGGAAATACCAACACTATTTGTATTCTGTATTCATGTAATAACCAATTCAAAGCATGTCAACTGACTGGACTCTTTCCTGTAAAGCTGAGCCCATACAGTGTGTATAATTGTCCAACAATGCTGTTGAGCAGTGAAAACCTTGAGTATTTCCATCTCGAGGAGACTCTTATTTCTTCTCTGCTTTACTTCCACAGCTACAAGTTAGCTACTAGTAAATAACCAATTCAAAATTTTACATTTGACGTGACAAAACACTACACAGTATGGAGGTTTGAGCTACACAACGGCCTACATAGAGCTGCAGGGACAATAAAACAAGCATTTACTGGCAATGGAGTACCCCATTGTGGTGTCTCTGCATTTATACATCTCAAGGGTATGAGTGCATGTTCACTTCATCAGCAACAACTTTTGCAGGACTGGACGGGTAAAGTGAAGAAGATGGGGCATGACAAAAACCTCAAGTCGTTGACCTGGCCACCATTGTCCAGATCCCATTGTGGTCAAGCATCGGAGGGACACACTGGGACAAGTTTGATCCATAAAGGCCCAACGTAGATCGGACTTGGCTCTGTCCCATCAAGGCATTAACGCAAGACTCTGGGGATGTCCTGTGGTGCCTTGTTGGCATGTCTCCTGGATGCTTGAGGTCTTTGTCATGTTCCTCAGGCCATTCTTGAGCTCTGTGGCACCACCTGCTATGGGGGCCACTGTATTGGGGAGTGCAGTTGCCATCAGGGGGTGTACTTAGGGTATATATGGTTAGTCGGCCGTCCGTGAGCATCTGTAGCCTTAGCTGTTGCAGTGTGTCCCTGTACCATTGGCGGTATATCCGCAGTCTGGTTTCCCTTTTTGAATGGCAAATACAGACGAGAGAGAGGTCAGCCTTGTCCCATCTAGTTCTTTGAAGGTTTTGGACTATCTGGGCCCTTGAGCGGCATCCACACGGATAGTACGACCCAAAGTTTTCCCAGTTTTGATGTTGTGGCAGATCAGTGTATAGAAAGACATAGCGTCTTCTGCTTAATGTCATGGTTTTACATTAATTCTAACCTACTGGGGTCCTTCAAACTGACCTACCAACGGACCGACCAATCAACCTACATAAAAACTTATTATGAGGTGTCATCTACTCCTACAGCCAAACACAGGTCGTTTTAAATGATTGTCATCCAACACAATTGCCATAGTTGGGACTGTGCAGGTGGCTGCATCCTCCAAAAAGTCCAGGGTGACCAGTCAGGGCTCCTTCCCATAAAAGCTAAAATATGGCTCCATTTAGCTCACGTATCTTATGTCCCTGACCTGTTTATTACAGCTGGCAATCCTTCACTTAGGCTCAGAGCAACACGGTGAAATGTGGCATCTCCTCCCTAGCTAATTTGACTTAAGGTGCCATATATTGACTGGGAGTGATTCTGCACCGCCCACGCAAGGACATCATTTTCCTCTTGGGAGACTGGGAGCTTCAGCTCAGGACAGTCCCCTCCATCATGAGACTGTCAGAGCGCTGCGGGGCACAACACCAGCTGATAATGTATTCTCACTAATCCAACACCAATTCCAAGTGAGCTTCAGTTTGGCTTTGCACTTCTGACCACAAAATTGTCAATAAATAAATAACAAATCACAACTGGCCTCGCCTTAACTGACCTGTAATGGTCAAACCCTAAAACATACGAGTGTGTGTGCATGTGTGTGTGTGACCACAGGCCTGGCTGAGGCGCCGGTTCTCCCTCCTGCTTTGTTGACAGAGGATAATTTGGTTTTGACAGCAGATGCTGCCTGTCCTCTCCTGTGCCCCTATTAGAAGCAGAGAGGTATCGGATCTGACAAGCAGAGGAATGTGGAGAAGCTCCCTGAACAGAAACCTCTCCATTCACCAGCCCAGCAGGCAACTTTGCGACTACGGCGGCAAATGAGTTCCCTCGCTTTGCATTTCACCCTCCTGTTATTTTTTTCTTTAGCATTTTTTGTCACAGCAACAAAAGGAAATGGGGAAGCGATGCGATAACACGCAGAGATGTCTCCCGTTTGTGCTATCTGCTGTCGTTTAGGAGGCGTCAATGACAAGATAGCGAGGGGAAGATGCATCGTCTCAATCCAGCCGCCCGCTACTCATTCAGTGTTAGCAACTGCAACAAATCACAACAGAGTGGTCACATTTACAGCGTCGGGGCTGTATGTGAAAGCACAAAGTGTCCCATTTTGGCCACCACGGCTACAGCTTTATGCTAGTGTGCATCATTCTACACCGTAGCCTGCTTATCCACACACTTTTTCCTCTCCACCTCTTGGCTGTCTGACCTGACATTTGATAACATTTTTGGTTTAAGACCGGACAAGTGTCTTACAAATGCTCACACAGACAAGTAGGCAATGCACACACACACATATCCCCAGCGGATCCCCCCGGGAGAAGCAGCTCCTATATCCTTTCTGCTTCCATTTAATATTTCATCCCCTGACTGGAGGCCTCATGTTTTATTGAGCCAGTCACTGCCATCGGAGGGGATGTACTACATTATGCACCATCATTTATAAATGGCCGCCAATCAATGTCTACCCTTACACATAACACTCACTAAACAGGCTTAGCTTGTCTCTCTGCCACCGCCGAGCACTCAGGCACATTGATATAAACACCTTCCTCAGCCCAACGCGGAAATCACAAACTCGTCATTCCCAACTTGGCTCGAGGAGATGACTTACATTTGGTTTAATGAAACTCAAAAGTTAGCAGAGGCAGCTCTCACATGCTCATAATTCACACGGAGGGGGATTTTAGCTCCCACTGGTTTACTTTGCTCCTCTTAATGTGAACTTCCGACATAAATATTTTACTTTGTTCTGTTTTTCTACACCGCTTCGCTCGCAAAGGAACACCACCACACTCGCTCATGCACACACACACACATGCCGACTTGCAAACACACTAAAAACTTAACCCACAGGCGCTGTGAACGAGGGCCAACACCGCCAAATAACAAAAATCTACAAAAACATTTCAACACGTCTTATCATTGACAGAGTGATTTAACACTCCACAATTTTGTTTGCTCCAGTTAATGTGAATTTCTGACAAAACTCCGTCTTCGCCCGGCTTCTCCACGCTCACACGGACGCACACACGAGCACGCTGACACTAGGTGATGGCACTTTTAGTCTCCATAACTTGGCCCTTGATCACTGTAATCAAACATAGGCAGCATCAGCCTGAAGCTCCCGTAATTATGGGCTGCTCGGGCCCCTGCATGAGGAATGCACAAAAAACACACAGTGGCGTGCGGGCGGGTTTGCACGCCGCTAGACAATCGCAGTTTTTGAAAACATACATACACACACACACACACAAAGACACGCAGGCCTGTGTGTGCGCTCTGCTGCACGCTCAGCACAGACGGAGCCTCGGTAAAGGACACTAATGAGTCCAATGAGACTGAGGGGAAAACAGCTCCTGAAATCTACACCACAGTAAAACACCTCAGAGAGACCGAGAGGGAGCAGAGGGAGCTGGGCTGAGGGAGGGTGGTGGTGGTGGTGGTGGTGGTGGTGGTGGTGATGGGGCTTCAGAAGGTAAACCGCATGAAGAGAGACAGAAAAGGAAGAAAAAGGAAGATAAAGATAGAGTGAAGGAGGGAAAACGAGAGAACTGACGGCAGCGATGGTGGTAGGTGGTGGGTTGCCAGGGCCCTAGCGGAGCTGTTGCCAGCTGTAACCATGGTAACAGGTTCCCATGGTGCATGTGTGGTGCAGCCAGTGAGTGTCAGGCTGGGGGTGTGGGGTGTTAAGTGTGTGTGGAGGGGGTGGGGGGGGAGCGGGGTAACATTTCTTTTTCTTTTTTATTCTGGCGAGCATCCCACCTTTATCAGCTGCCCGGCAGAGGAGGGCCTTACATAAGCTCTGTTTTAATGATGCTGCCTATAAAAACATGCGGTCTGGTTACATAAAATCATATTTTTATGAACATGGCCTATAAAAACTGGTTTGTGTTCAGTTTACGAACCAGAGGCACACTCATCGGATCGCTGTTCCAATGGGCTCGCAGCAATTCAGTGGCCTTGATGAATGAGAGCCCCGGGCCAGTGGTGGTCCGGATCTACAGAAGCCTAGAGCCAGTGGCTTGATCTTAGCAAGTTTCCAGCCAATGGAAAGCCTGAATATTTGTTACCCTCCAGCCAGTTGAGGTCCTGCAGTGATGTCACTAGCTAGTGCAGAAGGACTGGACAACAACAATGCCTAATTAATTGTTTTCTGATGAACCAGTTACTAAATGGGTCAACTTTACATCATTAGAATCGGTGATAAAAACACAGTCCCCAGAATACATTTTTAAAGCTGTGCTTTTGGTCCAGTTGGGTTTCGGCACCAAAATAATGTTTATAATATTGCAAAAATATCATCTTTTTGCCTTCCTGGTTCTATCACCACAAACATGGCTATAAATGGTCTTTTATCAAAATATATCCTGTGGTTTCACATTTCCATATGTTGATGGATGCTAAGCAGCCATCTCGCTGGCAGGCAGCCACAATCCCCTTCACACCCTGACATGAAAGTCAGCTCATATACATGTAATGGGAACATAATATGACATGTATTGTACAAATATTGATATGATATGTCTGTGATGTGCAGGAACTTAAAACGGCAACATTTCTTTTCTGGCAACTCAGCCTGTGGCAAACCATGGTTGAACCACAGGCCCCGCCAACCCCGACATGAAGGTCTCATATCCATGTAGTGAACACGAATGATATGAGACGTGTGACACAAACACATTTGAAGCTATCCCTGGTTTACAGGAACATAAAATACCAACATGTTTGTTCTGGAAAACACTGGTTGATTCCTTTATCGTTTCATGCTAACATCATTAGTAGCCTATATTTGATTGATTTGGCTACAAATTGTCCTGACGTGTCACAAAAATTTTCCAGTGGTTTTCGCACTTACAAATCTCGAAACACAGTCTTGAACAGTGGTGTCCGGCTCGGCAGCCATCTCACCAAGCTGGCATGCAACTCAGCCATCGTATAGATGTAATGAGCATGAATCTGTATATGATGCATGGTTTGAAGAAACATAAACTGCCAACATTTTATCACTTGTAGCCTATATTTGCCAACACAGTGTACTTTACCACCCTAAACAAATTCCAATGCAATTTGTCAAATAATGTCTCGTGCCATCATTTATAAAAACAGCATCCTCGAGGCCTGTGATCTCAGAGGTGTTATGAAATCCCATTTTCATCCTATTCGTGGTCGGCATTTTGCTCTATTCAATCATTCATTCTTCATTCGATACATAGTATGTAGTTATAAATAAAACACTCAGGTCGAGCTCCTTTTTGATGAACAAAGAAAACCTCTGGTCAGACTGCTCCGCACAATAGTGGTTTGCATAGCTCTTTGATTAACTTTGCTTGGATATACTCAAGAAAACAAGGTCATAAGAGGGGCAGGTGTGGCTCTTCTTAGCTATCTGCTCTAAACAACAGAATCGAGTCTCCATCCAGCATATCTGAATAAACTGAGACATGCTGAAATCTTAGTCTCAACCTTGACTAACGTCAAAGAGACAGACATTTGCTGAATTTACCTTTATATTTCAATTTTCACCACATTTGACTAGCGGAGTCCACCTTTCTTGTTCCTGATGAACAACAGGAAACAGCCATAGTGAACTGTTAGATGAACAGTTGCAGGCGACAGACTTGAGTTCAAATAATGTAGAAAAAAAGCAAAAATTTTGACTTTGATCTTCAACAATGTGACGGCGAGTCCTCTTAACCTACAGCTGCTCTTCTTCTTCTGTTGCGTTTCTGGCACAGTAGCTGCAAAAATCGAGTTTACCACTCCCGGTGGCCAATACATGTCATTTCCAATAAAACCCAGGACAGATTTCTTCAAGATTATAATTTCATTTAATTAAATTTAATTAAACTCTGCATGCTATCACGGTACTCTTCTTCACCTATAGGAGCCTCTTCTGGCAAATAGTTGAAGAAATTATTATTTCAGCTTGCGTCTTATTTTGGTCGTTTTGACAATCATTTCTTTTACTGTATTAGTTATAATAATGTTGAAGTCATCATGGATTTTGGACCTTTGTGGAATGATTTTGTCTTGTAAGAAACATGTTATCAACCTGGTGAGTACAATTTCAGAGTATTTTTTCCTTCATTGCATTTATCTGTCGAGGGACCTACCTCAGCAGTCAACATTTATAGATCTACAGTGTATTTGAGTTATACTTCTGTCCTTCACTGTATGGCTGCTGGAGTATGTTTGTTCACTGATCATTAAAGCAAAGCCAGGAGCTGCAGAGCACTTGCCCACTGGGCCTCAGATGCACATACAGACCACTACACGTGGAGAGAAGCCAGCATGTCTGGTTCTACTTGCATGCATGAATGTTCATGGACCCAGTCCAGTTTGTTCCCCGAAGCATAAAAAAAAAAAACTGATGGCAGTGGCAGCGACCACCGCTGGGGAAACCAGGGGAGGGAAAACAATTTATTAGCTTCAAAATAGAGTGTCTATCATGAACACGTTGGGGGAGCGGTTCTTTTGTTACAGACAGCAGGGACTTTGTCTACAAACAAGGGCAGAGGAAGGCAGGTAAAATGTTGTTTTCACTTAATTTTCTTTTAAAAATGATGACTTTTCACGGGGAAGGTGTTTTCATTTAGTGGACTCGGAACAACAGGAAGCTCCCCTCTCCCCAGCCACCCGTTTCTCCATGTAATCACCAGCTACATCATTTAAGAAATGAGTGCTGCTGCTATTAGACATTAGGTCATACTGAGGAAACTTTCAAGAAATATTTTGTTTTATGACGGATGGCAATTGTGAGCACCGAGCCGAATTATTCAAGCGTGTGCCAAAAGGCCACATGGTTGCAACCGTCGACGGTTTGTTTCCAGCTGGCGACCTTTGTTGCACGCCATACCCCTACCTAAAACAAACATTTTTGGCAGGGATAAAACAAAAATGTTTGGCCTCACCCCAGCTGCTGCTCAGAGCCGGCCAACTCCGGAGGAGAAAGAAGCGTGCAGAGCCAGACCTTCTGGAGGAATAAACACCCGGAGTCGCATCAGACTCTGCTCTGATTCGGAGGTGTTGACAGGGTTCAGATGTTACTCTTTAAGTGGATTTATCTTCACTCCTGTTTATTAACCTGACTGCAGCAGCGGAGGTGATCTCCATTGCCAGGTGTTTATGTTCTGTATTCAGACACATACATACATACGCTTGATGTGAGCCGTTGCCATCTAGCTTACAGCAAATGTACAGTAAAGTAAACTGGATGTTTGGGGTGAATAAACACAATTGATCCCGATGTCAACCGTTGGTGAAGACACAATTTAACAGCCACCATTTCAGAAATCTATCTGGTGTTAAAGACAAGGTCCCTATCCTGGAGTACCAAATGATGATACACACGTTTACCTCGAGTAAACTTGTGGTTGTGGTTTCTCCAGTTTGAACATTGTTGGAAAATGTTTTGCTAATGTAAGTACACAACTCACCAAAATATGTGAAAAAGCTCTTGTCATTTTCAGACATTTTAATGCAATCAATACATATTATGTCTTTAAACATTCGGTTAAGGTTAGGAACAGATTGTGCTTCTGATAAATAACCTTTTTGATGTTATTTGCACTATTCTCTGCGCTGGCGATGCACATTGGGACTGGATGTATAACATGAGGTGCAGAATTATCCAATATGGATGTTATTCTCAGTCTCCTGAGTTGGTCCATAATAGCATGGATAGAGGAGTTTTATTTTTAAATGGAGGACCAGTTGCAGACAATTGTTACATCAGTCTGCTGTGATACCACTAGCAGCGTCTCCTCGAGCCCTGCCGTGCCTCTGATGCAGGGGCCTGATCCCTCTAAGTCTGCTGTTTGCTGGGGGTCAAAACAATAGGCTGCACACTGTAGGATAACACATGGAGGCAAAGGTCAGCGCTGGGGAAAAAGGATGATCCATTATGTCCCCGCTACAGAGCGTACTGACACACCACAATCACACACCGTGAACAATACACACATTCAGCCACAGTCCAATTGGACAAGTGAAGAATGAATTATTCCTGCTCATCTATGAAATCTGGGATGTGTGTGGGCGGTTGCAGCTTGCCGCAGGCGTGCTTGTAAGTGTTAAAATGTGTATTTATGGACGGATGGAACACAATGTGAGAGGGAGATTAAAAAAAACGGCATTTATAGGTACAACATAGTCTTCTTTATGTAGAGTATTATGAAATTGATTGAGTTTAATGAAAGATTATGAATGAAGGATTAGCACTATACTATAGGTTCCTTCAGCATCATGCATTTGATTTTTATTTTCAACATTCTGTGGGAAAACAAACCTGCAAACTCCAAAGATTTAGAGCAAATCGTAGTAGGAAGCCAGTTGGCCCTCGCTGCTTTCAATGGCTTTAATGCATTTATTTATAAGCTAGCATTAGAATGAGGCATCACACCTAATTTCACAGTGAAATATTTATTAGGAGCTCCTGCATGCAGCATGTTTAACGTCAGCGGTATGTCTTGCTACTGTAAAAAAGAGATAAAAGACAATCATACTGTACTGAACGGAGGGGGAAGGGGAGAGTCACGTGAGAAACATGTTGCTGTAAATATGAAAGAAAAGGATGCGTTATTATTTATTAGAACGATGTTTGCCTGCTAAAGTGGCCGCAGTTGTTCAGGCTCCTTTTTCAACTCATATTATTTACTCTATAATGACTTAAATGCTTTTATTTCAAACGACACAGGTGGACAGAGACAAGAGAAATTGTGAATTTGAGACGAGAGATAGATCTCCAGTTGGTATTGTCCTCGCCGGCAGATGTGCTTTTTGCCAGGATGTAATTTGGGCCGATCCATCACGAGAGCAGTAATGAGGTCTAATGTTAGAGCCCACTGTGTCCTAATGACACCTCGGCTGTCCCATCGCCAAACCCACCATTCCAGCCGAAGACCCCTGCTGGGCTTCGGGCAGCTGGGACTTGACATCTGACCTTTAGTGAGACAGCCCCCTTCATCACACCCCAAACCACAGCCCCGGTTTATGAGCTGGACTGTAGCCTGGCAGATATCTCAATTGGTCGATGGTGGAACTGAGCTTTTCTTATTTTGATTAGACCGGTACTCCTTTTCAACTGACCATTTGTATTTTATATTTCCAACAGAGCTGACTACATCAAGTACTGGCCTGGCATCTCTTGCAACACCATGATGATGGACTGCAGCATTGTAAAGACTATCTCTCGAGACTGTCTGATTTATTTTTTCTCTTTTTTTTTGTTATAGTATTTTCCTTTTATTAGGTCATGGATGTGTTACAGAGATTCGTGTTTCCTTACATGTATGATGGGCCTAGTGTTGGGGTTAGTTGGATGGTTCATTAGCCTTTCATCCAGGCGACCATTGTTTGAGTCCTGAGAGAAAAGTAAGGTAAGTGGTTACTACAAGCGAAACCATAATCTTTTCCTGAACCTAACCAAGTAGCAACTATCATTTTAAGGGAGTCATTACTTTAAGTAATGCGTCAAACACGCCCAGATTTTCACCTAGATGATTGCTTTATGTGCCTCATGTGAAATCAGAAGTCATTTTGACTTATTTTAACCCAAGACATGATCTTTTCCTAAACCTAACCAAGTAGTTATGGTGCCTAAACCTCAGGAGGTTAGCCTGTTGCTGGTGCTATCCAACGGCCATATACGGTAGGCTGTGTCACTAAATTGGGTGTCATTGGCAGCTGACATATTCAGACATTTGAGCATTTGGATGTGTCGGTCTAATTGCTGGGGCAGCTTTTGTTAATCCACGAGATAAAACGGAAATCAGTGTTTGTGTCCCATCTCATTGTCAATATTGAAACACGAGGACAATCTTTCCTTTTTTTAAACCCTTTGTTTGTAGTTGCTGTAGCATAAACATACCTTACCTACCCACTGTTAGAATTTAAGATACACGAGCACAGCCTCTTTCAAATGATTCTGATGATATTCATTTGTTTGTAGAAAAAATAGACATTCCCTAAGAAAATGGTTCAGTTGAAGTGTTGCTGTTAGTCAATTCAAATTAAATATGCCATGCTGCTAGGGTTACGTTCAGTTGTTGTATACCTCGGAGACCAGGTTGATGGCGGACAAAGGACAGGACTTTTACGTTGGAGACTAGAGTTTGCATCATGAAAGGTTGAGGCCACTTTAGCACAGGAAGTGATGATGGTTTTGGTGAACACATTTGTGAGTTTACAGATATGTTCAGTGAGAATATTCCAAATTAAAAAACAATACAAATTTTAAAACCTTTTTTTTTTTTAGGAGACAGGGTAGCAGTTGGAGGCTTTAAAGTTGTTGCACCTCTACACAGGGACTTTACTGATGCTGTACGAACCAACACTATGATGTGTCCCAAATTGCAACTGAATTGCCTAAAACATAATCATAAAACCCAAAATGACACATTATTTGACAGGAATGGAAACTAAAGTAAAATACATGAAAGACGTGAAAGTGAACTGATGTGTTAAACACAAGCGTTTTGTCATTTTGATGAAATGTGTTTTGCCGGCATGACTTCCCTCTGAAATGAAGATAATTGTGGAAGTGGACAGAGCTGAAAGCAATTACACCAATAAGTTGAACACAACTGCAACAAATGGTGGAACCGATGTTGGGATGCTGTTATTTTAATTGAAAAAGCACATACTGGACTGTAACAAACAATTCAGATTGTGCATGAATGAACATAAAGGTCATCATTTCTGTAAGCACTTCTGTACATAATGCATACTTGAACTTAAAACTTGACATCTTCGAGAAGGATACACAAGAACTCAAGCACTGGAAGGTAAAACAATGAGGAGATGGAAACGATACAGCTTTAAGACAATGGGAGGAAAATCATTTTTCCCAACACTTACAGCATCTTTGAGGGATTTTGTGTTTTGGAACAAAGACATAAGAAGAAAAAGCAAAGTGGCAGAAAAATCTGCAGGTCTGAGGTTTTTAACCCATGAAGTCGTTTAGTGAATTCAAGCATTTTGAGATGAGTACAGCAGCAGCTAGCTGAGACCTGGCACCCTGCTAAATGCAAGGCTGAGCTCATTAGGACTGGCCCAACATCACACACACACACACACACACACACACACACACACACACACCAATCTGTCAGTGTTTTCACATTAAACAAGCAGACACGCGCGAAGAAAAACGCAGGAGGATCGAGACAATGCAGCGAGAGCAGCCGAGAAATGAGCCGAGCAAAAGAGGGAAAGAGTTGGCAAAAACAGCAAGGATCACACAGGAGCGGCGAAGGGGCGATAGAGAGAATGACAGACAGAGATCGAGTGAAAGACAGAGAGAAAGATACAGACAGAGAGAGATGGAAACAATGAGGGGAGAGACAAAGCAGGTGGCCTGGGTAATTGCCTGGGGAATATAATGAATGAGCCACAGTGCGTCTGACGGAATAGGAAATCGTCTCTATCTTCTCATTCCCCTCGCTCTCTCCTTCTCCCTCTCATTATCTCTCGCCCTCTCTCATTCCACTCCTCCCCTTATCCATCTCCTGCGCACCCTTTTTAAACGTATCTCCTAACCCTATCTTCCTTTCTCGACGATTGCCGGCGTTTTCTTTCCCCTCGACTGCGGAGCTGTTACTGCCCGTTCTTTCCTCTCGTCTCGACTCCCCACTAGTTTTCTGTTCCCACCTTTTTTTTTTTTTTCTTTCAAACATCAAACTTCCACCTCCGCCTGGACAGCTGCACCTATTCTGACTATTCAGCACATACTGCACATCGCTGGGATATCTAGAAATTCACAAAATGTCCCGACTAAAATGAGGAACTAGAAATAGAAATTAGTGTTTTCACTGAATGTCTTGGTTCAGCCACACACAGCATCAGTCTCATAAGCAGGTTTTTTTTTCAGGGCCATTGTTGGTTGATTAACTAATATGATTGTTAAACCCAGCAGGTGAACGCTGGACCAATCAGGCAATTAGGAGGAGGGGTTAAATGATGATGATGAACGTTGTAAGCGTGACACCACTGGATATTTCTTAAGGAGACTTAGTGAAACTAGCTGTATTTGTTGCGCCAAAACCAGATATCGTTGACGGGGAATGTGAACCTCTCTAGCTGTGTGTGTGGCAACCAAAACAGGTATTTTAAGCCAAACATGATCCTTTCCTAAACCTAACCAAGAGGTTTTTTTGCCTTAACTTAACCAGAGGAAAAGCACAGCGTTAAACTCAAGAAAAATATAGTCTGCAGAAATGTACATTGCCAACAATTATTGGGGCAACTGGGTTACAAACCTCAAACTGTCCTGTGGACAGGTGCGCACTGATTGGCTGACTAATGTTAGGGAGTGGGGTTCGAAACAGAAAAGATCCTTCTTTCAGCTAGAAAAAACATTTCCAGAACAGCCACCATGACCCGTCTGTTGAGCCAATCAGGTGTAGGAAGCTTCATGACGATGTCTTACGAGGAAAACAACTTGGAGCCAACAGTAAAAATCAATGTTTCTTAAATTCTGCCGATCTACGTTGTTTTCATAACTGATAAACCAACAGTGATACCTGCATCTAACAGCCACTAGACCTCATTCAAGAGTTTTAACGGTTGGCAATGCAACGTCTAATATCCGCAGCCTGTTACTTAACCCTACATAATTTCTCTCTGATGACGAGCTTGTCACCCGACCTTTGAAGGTATGCAATAAAATAGAAAGTGTTTACAACATAGCTATTCCAATCTGGTTCTGACAGACTACTTCATCCTTTACGTTTCCTTACATCTGACCTACTGTCTATAGGAGAAATCCATCTGGATGGACATAGGAGTAATAATAGAGTGGCCATTGAGTGTCCTTGCCATTTCACTTACATTGAGTAAACAGGTATTATACAAGAAATATAGATCCACGGCTTCAATGTTTACATTCAGCGAGAACTTGAGCTTGTTTTTTTTTTTCCCCTCTGGCCTCCTGTCAGCGGTCACTGAGCTGCATTGTGAGCTAGTGAATGGCTGGATGGATGCCGGTGGTCGCAGGTAGATATAGAGGACCAAGTCAAGATAGATAGGGAGGGAGGGGAGGATGGAAGGATGTGTGGGTGAGATACCGAGAAGAGAGGTGGTGGTGGTGGAGAGACAGATAGTGTCACGTCTACTATTCAGGCCCGTTTGATGAGACGCCTCAAACAGCTGAAAAGAGGAAAGACGGGGAGAGTAAAAGAGTGAAAGACCCCTTTCATCACGACGACTTGTGCCACATAACCCCTCCCGTCGCCTCCTCCTCATCCCTCCCTCCTTCTTCTTCCTCTTCCTCAACCAACCAACACCCCCCCCCCCCCCCCCCCCCCTCCGAAACCCCCCACGGATAGATAAAACACATTCAATCAGAGGGAAACGAGCGAAGGGGGGGTAAAAATAAAAGAGAGGAGTTCAATCACTCTCTCGATTTCAAAGACCGGGATCAGCATGGAGGTGGGGGCTTCTTGGAGGGTCTGCCACTGGGGTGATGCACACCAGGGCGTTAAAACTGAAGGAACTTTCATTTCATCCATTCGAGCTTCACACGAGGACGTACACATTGCAAAATACCCAACGGTGTAAAATAAAGAATTCACACATGCAGAATCACAATCCAGCAAATTAATAGTGTTTCTCTTACATAGGATAATGAATCATAATTAAAAACACAGAAACAGAACTACATGTAAAGAAGATGATAACGAGAACTTAATCATGATGAAAATTACATTATGAAATGTTTAATCCATTAACCAAGCGATGGGCAAGCAGAGAACAATAGTGCTACCACTGATACTGATGACAACAGAAGTTAAAGATCCTATTTGTAAGAAAAATTGATTTTTGAGTAGCATTTCCAAAAACTGATGCTTTGGGATGGTGGCTGACTACAAGAGTTGGGAATAAGACTCAAAAATCAAGTTTTCTTAAAGATAGCGCCTTTACACAGGGTAAAGACCTAAGATTTCACCAGTATGTTCCCATCCACAAGGTCACTTGAAATCCATTCAGACAGGAACAATGAATGCACAGGTTTAATGTGGACAAGTGGAGCTGATGAGAGCCATGACAGTCCCTAAAGTAATGTTTACATTCAGCGTTTCTTACTAAGAGTCATTGAACATATACTTAAGGCTGCTTAAATGAGTTTCGAGAGAGTGGATTTCTTTCCCCATAAAACATTCACACAGCTCACAGCTCAAATATTTTACTTTTGGCTGGTGTCTGGTGAACGTGCTGTGGTCTGGTTGTGGCTACAGCCTGTTTTTCCACTACAAACTGTAGGGTTTCCTCTTCCTAACTCTGAGCTGACAAACGGTGATAACAGATCTAAATGAATGAATGTGTTTCTTGTTTATAACTTTGGTTAGTTGCAACTAAAAGATCATACATCAGATATCACTTTCAGTTCATAGAAATTGCCAGTCCTTGGGGTTAAATGCCAGTTTTCTTTATTTTCACACTTACTAATTTAAGGTGTAGGCTTCCTTTCCTCCAGTCGTCGCGGTCCTCCTCTACATCTTGTGTGTTGTCTCTTTCGTCTTTGTGTTTTATGGTTTGCCAGCAACTGGCACCAACTGGCTGGATTCTGTGTGTTTGTTGTGTTTGTCGTTTTTCGTGTTTGGAGTTTGCAAGTGTCCCTTGCGTCTCTGTGAGTTTCCTCCAGGTGCTCAAGTTTCCTTCCACAAACCCAAAGACATCAGGCTCTATAGACGGGTGACTCTTCATTTAGTTGATAGATATTTTTAACACATCCTCATACCTAAAAAAACTAAATATGTAGATTGCCAGTGGCACCCATCTCTGTTCCCAAAGCAACATAATCCTTGCAGCGTTCCATGCATACCAGACCTTTCGCTGTATCCTCACAGTTTGGCAACAAAACTACTTGGTTCGGGTTAATCATTTACATCTGGGTAGAGAGGGGATTGGTGTGTAACCATAACCCTAGGTCTATAGACTATGGATGTCCCTCACACTTTGGACAAACAGTGAGACATGGCACCAACAGAGACACACTACACTCCCTGCAGCAGGCCTCGTAGGCTTGACTGTACTCGCCCAGAGCGCTGCCAAACCAGCAGAAGCTGGCAGTCTGGGTAATAGTCGGCTGTGGTTGCGTCTGCATCCCAGCTGATGTGTTAGCACCGTGGTTAGTGGTTAGATCGGAGGCTTTAGCAGCCTGTCATTCTCTCGGTGGGTTGAACCATATGTGGGTGGCAGTTGTGGTGGAGAAAAGAGCCAAGGAGAGGGAACGGACACAGTGATTTGGGTGGCGGCGATGATGGTTTTTCATGAAGTACAAGAAACTGCGGGCTAGTAATTTGGCCATATTTTCAAGTGTTTGAGCGCTGTGTGCATTTCTGTGTACGGACAAAAGCCTCCACACAATAACTTTAGGTAAACATAGTAAAGGCAGATTTGATTGCATCCGAATCTGCTGCAAATACAGGAGCTTAATATCTATCAATCAAAAAGCCAGGACATGCACAAAAAAACACAACCATGCACGCACACACAGTCTGTGTAAATACATGACTAACAGGCTGCTTTGACACCGCCATGCTATTGAAGTTGAAGGGTGTGTGACTATGCAGAAACACACAGTTTTATTGAGTCCAGACACAATGAGGAATTACACATTTAGCTGCTGTAAGAAGTACTACCACTGCTCAGCTGGTTTAACCGCTGTGGACTAACAGGGAATGATTTCATAACCTATTATATTCAAATGGCTTCTTTAACTACCCAATAATTTATTTGGCCTTGAAGCTGTGTGGGAATGGAGCCTAGTAAAGCTTCTACCTAAAGTCTTCCATTGAATCATTTTATTCTGCTTTTTGCCACACACAAAAGAGAGACTCATTAAGAGATGATGGTATTCAGGTCTTTAAATCTTGTCAAATTTGTATTTGCAGTTTTTCTTTATGTTTTTATGATCCGATCTGAACTTCCACACAACACCTTCCTTCCATCTCTCACTTAGGACATTGGATGTACTCCATCCGTCGGCTTTGATGTTATTTGAATCTTGGGCTTTTGAATTGGATTAAATAAACTTCACATAGTGGGAGGAATGGTTCATGAAATGCGATCACATGCCATAATGTGCAAGGTGAATGTTAAGTGACCGACTGAGAACACAAAAGACCATAACACTCCGTCGAGGTCTTGGTAATGAGGCTACTTGTACAGTCAAGCTCTAACTCCCAGTCATAGAGGTATTACTTACTGGTGGCCAATACTTGACGACCTTAGGAATGAGACTCAACCATCCGCTATCTCTCTCCAGGATCATTAATGGCAGGTTTTTCCTTCCTTTTCACAAAAGATGCTGAAGGGAAAGTACAACTCAGGCAATTAAAAACCATGTCCAGAGGAGCTAGGGTCTATTTTACATCACTGAAACTCAACAAACTCAGGGCTGACAAAGGGTGCTGGAGAAGGGGGCACCATGTTACTGCTACAAGAGCTATTCCAAAATATGGGACTCTTAGATGGAAATACACAAAACTATTGAATAGGTAATAGGACACTCAGAGCCTCTCTGTGCTGTTCTTGTGACCCCTCTCTCCTTGATAAAATATGATTCTCCAGTGCAGAGTGGGTACAAACAGCCCTCATGCTGGGGCACAAACTAATCATTAGCAAATGGAAAGTGCTATCAGCTCTCAGAGTAAATGTGTGGCACAGCCGGCTTGGCACAATAGAAGCCTAAGATAGCTTGTCATTCTGCTTGATGACTGGGGTAGAGAATAGTCTGTATAGAAAGGACAGGAGTTTCATATCAGGGAACCTGATTAAATGAGAAGCACAGGGAGCCGTTAGAGTTTACGACAGCTGTAGAAACAGTTCAGTGTTAATCGTATAAGTACGCTGTTTTAACAAGGTGTTAATTATACAACTATGCATTCAATAAATCTGATGTGCTTTTTACTTCCTGTGTTTTTCTTTTTCTTATCCAACCTTAAATCGAGACTGTGCTGTACATCTATCTGACACTGGCTGAACTTATAATTCAGAACCACAGAACCTCATGTTAAAGAGAGAGGCGGATTGGGTCAAGTCCTATATGATTATACACTGAGAGAGACAGAGGGGCTAATAACGACCTTTAAAGGTATTTTATTCTGAAGGACACTGATACAATGACAAAATTTAGAAAGTTACAGCTGACTGTACAAAACAAGGACAGATATTCGGATGAATTGGCTGGATCCCTGTATTTATTGTGACTTGAATTCAGTCTAAGGGTACTTTATTGTTATGTTTATATGGAAAGGTAGTGTAGGTACCAAAACTACTTGGTTAGTTTTAGAATAATATACTTTGGATTAAAATTCAAAACTCATGTCACATAACATTAGTGGCATACTGTAGCTACATCACTTGTGTTAAGTGAGTGTTATGATCATTTAATCTCATAACAACAACAAACAAATCACTGTTAAGTCAGTCTCAAATGGGAGGTGAAGCAGTCTCCAGACGTCTCCAAATTTAAAATTTTAAAATGGCACATCCGACAAGGCCACCGACCGGGCTGCTGTATTTGGTGGGTTCCGAGTGAGAACAGGCTGCATAAATAACACAAATCTGAGATGTCATTGAGTATCTTCTCTGACCATATTGCAACTCACATGGTCAGAGAGGTGATGATCGGCGCTGAAATTACAGCAAACCAGTTTGGTTTGTGTATTCCTGACACCGGTGCTAGTTGCCACAAGATTTCATCAGGGTACCCACACTGAAAGAGTCATGGGTGATTGTGCAACTCTTTGAAAATGCACACTTCATTCCTCAATTTACAGGGTGCAGATGGAAGGCACATACCTGTCCTGCCATCTGCAGCCTCAGATAGTTATAGGGATTTATTCATCTGGAAGGAAAGGCCAGAATTGCGCTGCACTACCTGACTGTTACTAACACACCTCCTGCTGTGCCTCTCCTCCCACTTCTGCACAGCGAAGTTCACAAGTCACCTGCAGCATACGCAACGTGTTTGCAGACGTGGAAAAAATCTGCATGCCCCGTAAGAAGACACCTTTGCTTATTAACGAAAATAAACCACTTCTCTTTAAAAAATGTGTTTGAGCTGCTCTCTTTAACTTTCATTCAGTCTGTCACCCGTTAACACTGAATGTCCAAAGTGAAAGGAAGCAGAAAGCTTTAATTTGTGGTCCTTTGTGAGCTCAGTTCTTGTTTTCACCTGCCTCAACATACTGTAAATGGCGTTAGAAACGAAGGTGTAGAAAATCAATGAATTCAACAGATTGCAGCGCTGTACACGGAGGCTGGCTGTGTGGAGAACACCACTATCTCCGGCCTGCTAATGGCTGACTGCCCCTTGAAATACAAAGTGGAGATACATGGAGCAGAGTGCAGAGAGAGGGTTTCTCTGCTCGTCTGAGCCGGAGCAAATGCAACAATGTCAACACTGATTGGATCAATGAATCAGTCGTTAGAGCATCTGACTGATGTTAGACGTTTACTAAAGAAGGATGTACACCTGTAGCGATAACAGATGTTGTAGAACACCTACACTCAGTCGGTGATTTGTTCATTTTTAACGGGGGGATGGTTCGTACCCTCACTGACCTTAACACTGTTACCTCTCAGCACAATCTGTATCTTATGTATTTTGTTACAGAGCACTGGCTTGGTCTTTTAGCAGCAGACACTACTCATTGATCATGGAAATTATACAGGAATGATAGAGGCAGCAGCGCGTCTCTATTATCCGCTTGGTCTTCCGTGACCACACGTTGCCATTTTTCACTTGACTCATGAAGGTGACACCACAGGAGTCGGCATCACCCTGGTTCCCTGGACAAAAGGCCTCTGGGACTTTTTGGATTATTGCAGAAAACAACACAAGTGAATGATGTGTTTTGTTCAGCTAGATAATTCTCACAGATGCGTATTTATCAACATATTTGAAAAAAAAATGCGACAACATCTTAGGCATGTGTTGACCATAGACCGGATTTCAGGCATTTAAATGAAAAACTTTTGGCTGCAAGCGATAGAGTCAATAGGCTACAATAATATAGTAAAGAACTGAGTATTACTTTAGTCTGTAGTTCAGAGAAAATTACAGATACAAGACGAAACTGACAGAAGAGCCAGACTCACAGAAAATGGCCTGATTACAAATCAGTCTGTTGCCTCAGCACCATGGACAGTGCCATGGATTTGCAATGCACAGCACATTACGACTACTGATGTTACAGAGCCACGGTCGGGTCCACGATATGTACAAATCCCAGACAGATGAAGGATCGATAATCAGGCAAACTAGACTAACATATTCAACTAAACAACCCCTCTGCCCCTGCACTCTCGCTGCTACGAGCCCCAAGAGCAGAAAAACAAGAGAAGTCAGAGTCGGGGGCAGGTGGAGGTGGTTGGACGGGTCATACGTTGGACTTTCCCTACCGAGAGTGGGATTCGGGTCCTGTTTGTGACCAAGAGTCAAGAGCTTATTTTAAGTTATGTTACGTAAACTCACATATGTTGCGTGAGACTGAGGGCAGTTTTTTGAACCCAAAATATGATCTTTTCCTAAACCTAACCAGTAGTTTTTGTTCCTAAGCCGAACGAAACCATGACACATATGAGTCTACTGAACACGTGGATGGATGGAGGAGAAGTTAATGTGGACATGCTCATTCTTCTTCCATCCAAGGAAGCAGTGGGTTTATTGTAAGGTATTATTGTATTAGGTAATTGGTGGTAATGTTACAAATCACTAGAATGGACTGTTTACTACTGGGAGAAACAGGATTGTTGATGAGGCATCAGACACTCGGATCTGGTTATTTGATAAATACCTTATATTATACCAAAAAATAGACTTCAACCACTGACTATCCAAGGCAGCGATCCAAAAATATGATTCCCTCTTTCTAGTGGTCCTCTCCTGTTAAACTACCGAGTGTTGCATTCTGTGTCTTTGATGTACGTAGTCGTTTCCTGAGCTTTGTTCTACCTGGCTGTAGGCTCGCTCATTACACAGAGGCCTCTTTAACTGCGACTGCTTTGTGGATGAATCAGAGAGGACGGATCAGGATGTGCAGGGGTGGAGCCAGCGAGGCGGAGTGGAGATAATCAAACACTGTGTCTTCACGCCTCGCTGTGGCTCCTCTTATTAGAATATTTTAATAGCACTTCTAATGAGCTACACTTCTACTGTTGACTAGTAATGCTAAGACGATGTGTACACACCACAGAGAGACTAAATTACATTTAAGACCCTGGATGAGTCTGATGAAGTGTTTGATAAGAGCTGCGTTTGTGTGGGTTTAGCCTGGATACTGTGAGCGCACATGCAACAGTCACTGGTTCAAAACACCGTCCTTCTCATCAGCGACGGGCAAAAACGAACGCGCAGCAAAGTCAGAATTTCAAGCAACAAGTCTTGTGAGTTAAACATGCATACAAGGCTTCACAGCAACGCGACACACAGTGAGCAGCGAACAAATTGGCCTTTACAAAGTTTCATTTTGAAAAAAAAAACAACTTGGATCTAAAATTCTCTGCAGTTGTTGGAGCAGCTTTGTCCTATCCATTTATAATGTGATTTCTTTGATGGACTAGCTGTCCGACGGGCACACACACACACACACACACACAGATGCCTGTAGCTACAGGGGGCGAACAAAATAGCACCACCATCTTACAGTTTAATGCAATTCAGTGCAATAGCCCTGCAATAAATTCCACCTTTGTGAAGATGATATTGTTCAGTTTTTTGTTGGGACTGTGTGAGAAAAGAAGCTCACTCGCCGAGGCCACAACCTACAAGACTAAAGCTGCAGTTTCAGATGTTATTTCATGTTATTTTATTTTTGTGATCCAATTAAATCATGATGTGGAGCTGTTCTTATTTTATTATTTTTTTTCTCCAAAATCTGCATAAATAATAGTAGAGACATCTGAAGACTGAGTTCAGTTGAAACCAGAGAAAAAGCAGGAAGTAAAACTTGTGTTAAAGGGTTAAACTACTTTTTCCAAGGTCGACATAACAGCCGACAGAGAGCAACGTAAGTGTTTTCATTTGGAGTTGCGTCCATCTCATAAATGAAGTCTGGTATGGTATCCATCACCTCCCGAGGGGAATATCTGGCTCGCGTCTACATTCATCAAGTGCAGAAAACTCTTCCTTTTTTATCTCAACAACAAACCTGCAAAATGTAGTGGATAAGAAGGAAAGACGAGGTGAAACATCCTACTTCTCTACTCTCTCGCCCATCATCGAACTCAACGTTTCGTGACTGTTCTTGTACAAAATCTTCCCACAGAGCGACCGACAGACGTATAAACACCTGGCTTATTCTGTGGTAGTTCCCTCCTGCAAAAGGTGTCTCCAGGACACACACACACACACACACACACATAGAATAACAAAGTAATAACATTACCAACCAATGCTGTCTTGGCTGGTAAATATTGATTAGAGCAGCTTTAATTAATTTTTTTCCCATTAGCTCACCTACATGCAGATGTTTATGAGAACAAAATGAAAATGTCCACAAATAGCCGAACTAATTAAAATAGGAAAAAAAAGAAAAACAAGACAATTACTGTAACAGTATAAAGAAATCAACATAACGCAATAACGACAACGACAGCAACAGAAATTGTTTTGGAGCTACAACTTATTATTGTACAACTTATCTTCTTACAATTTGTAACTTACTCGGTGTCAAAAGACCCACGACACCATATTCACGACGCAAGGAGCTTTTTCTCATCATACAACAAATTAAAAAAAAATAATTAAATGTTCCTCATTTCCTGATTTTAACTTTCCACCAAATTTCCTTTGAAAGCGGTTGAGTTTTAGATATATTCTGCTCATAAACAAACATCAAAACAAATTTGACTGAAGAGAAACCTCCTTGGTGGAGGTAATGATCAATGATTCAGAGAGCCTTTAATTTGTCATCCAATTAAAAATCCACGTAGGTCAGAATATATTGGCAGCTACTTCCTCTCGCTCGGTTAATTAGTCGTTTGCTCAGCCAAAATCCCCGACGCCAACACGCCGCATTGCTTTCTTTTACACAAAACTACGTTTCTGAGTACATATCTTGTCGACCACCGCCCCCTCCCCCTCGCCCCTCTAAGTTCTGCAGATGAAGATAGCAAGGTGACAGGGTGGCCGGGGAGCGAGGCAGGAGGTTGAGATGGAGATCAGGTTTTTATAAATCTCATTTCTGCTGCTGATTTATCAGCTCGCCCCGGTCCCTGTCAGCTACACACACATGTGACCGGCATGGCAAAAGGCTAACTCATTAGTCTGCCTCATCACAGTGGGAGGTTTTGCAAGCGAGCACACACACACACACACACACACACACCGACATTCACACACTCTTTCTTTCGTCTCACCCTCTTTCTTTCCTCGCCTATTTCCTATTCTCCCTTTTTTCCAATCAGTCTCTTTCACCGCTGCTCTACCTTTCCTCATTTTCATCCCTTTCTTCTTCTTCTTCATCTCCTTCGTCTCCTCTATCTCCCTCATTCTCCAGGTCTGAGTGGTGGCCTCTCCATCCAGGATTTAATTAAAGCAGTTTAAATGGCCAGGGGTGATCCTCATCATGTCATCCCCTTCCCTTTCTCTCTTCCTCTGGAGGTTAATATCAGACTAATCCACTCTTACCCCCCCTAAGCCCTTCCTCAATAATGCATGGCTTCTCTCTGGCCACCTAGAGCGGCTGCCTTGAACGCAGGCAGAGCTTACAGGACTCACATTCATACTGTCAATGATAGACAAACCCTTGTCTTTGTGTCAGATACAACTCGAGTATGTCACTGTGTTTACATGAAGCGGTCCTCTCAAGGGGCTGTGTTGTAACAAGTGTCTATTAGATGGTGAAATACGATCCAGGAAGTCTGGTGTAAGTAACATACTTATTAGTTTAAAGGCTTATCGGGTGCCAAAACACTGCATAGCAGACGTACACATTTTTATTGTCTGTCTTGATCAATTTGTAAAAAAGAAATGAAACAAAACACAGGATGTTTGCAGAGTGTTGCGCGGGGAGGCCCGAGAATACGGAGCCATTTACTGACGGGAGGAGAGCTCAGAGATTACTTTTTAACTTTTGGGATTAAAAAGTGGATTTATCTTCACTCCTGTTTATCAACCTGACTGCAGCAGTGATCTGGAGGTGATGAACGCAACATCACAGAGAGGAGAGGGGAAAGTAGAGCAAGAACCGGCGTCTCTGGTGAGTGCTGAGTTTGGTGAGAGTTGACCTGAATTCATACACATAGACACGGCATGGTGCACTTACGGCTAATGTACAGTAAAGTAATCTGGCTGTTTTGGGTGAATAAAATGCCCATAAGCAAAAATGGTCACATGGACAAACTCGCTTCAAATGGTGGTGATCAACACTACCAATAACATCTGAAGTGACTGAGGCACAAAAAGACGTTTTTTATCTTTGTAGCTCTTTGACCAGCTCCTTGAGGTTCAAGCAACCGGCGACCAAATGAAACACACCATTACTTTGAGTAAACTCGTGGATTTCTCCGGGGTTTTGCACATCGTTGGACGCATTTGGGATAATGTGAGGACACAACTCAACAATATATAACAAAGGTCTAGTCATTTTTAGGACATTTTAGCGCAGAATTCTGGCATGTATCTTTGAGCTTCATGAACATGGATGCATGAAGAAAAGTCACTCCCCGGGTGTACTTTACATGTGGCAAAAAGTTTCCAGGCTTCTGAGTTTCGGCATAAATCAATTTCCTTATTTGGCTCTGTTGCATTTTTTGATTATTCGAACGAACAAATCACATCCTGATCATGGAGGTGGTCATTATGGATATTTTTGACACCTTATACTGTCATCTGTGTTTTGGTGATTATGTGGAGGAAATGGTCAGCGTGCGTCACGCGATCCCTCAAAACTAGTGTGGCTACTGAATCATTACTGCTCCCCGGTCCAGCGCTTTTCTTGCTTCCTTGCGAGGTTTAATAGAAATGCAAAAAAAAGCATTCAGCAAATTTTAGAAGAGAAGAACCCCTGACTTCAGTGTGTCGCCCCCCATTTCTGACACCAAACCTGCACTGTTACAGATACCAGTCCTGCAATTTACCGTTTTGGTGGTGTGCTTTTTTCGAGCACAACTCGCCTTGAATCGATGTTAGAGATGCTTTCGCCTGTAGCGCGGTTTGAGAACGTGACTCTTAGGCAGCATTCTTTCCTTTCAGCCTCTTGAGCAATACTCTTTCAGCCCTCGCTCGCTCGCTTAAAATTACTTCAGAGGTTGGAGGCAGTTGAGGAAAAAAAAAAAAAAAGAAAAAAAAAAACATCCTGTCAGTTGTTGTAATTGCTTATTTCATAAACCGTAGCTCCACGACAACGCACCGGAGCAGGTATTCACAAAACTTGAATTAAGTGAATGAAAATACCTTAAGGTGTCCGTGGAGCAGCGGCAGTTCTGGATGACAATCTGCTATTAAACCAAGCACATCTAATGACCTTTTCACCAATAGCTGTATGTCTCTCTCCCTTTCCCTCTCTCTCTCTCTCTGCATGTGTGTGTGTGTGTGTGGGAGGAGAGGCAGGTAGTCTTGGGTTGCTAATGAAGACAGGGATATACACGACAACTACCAATTAAAGTTGTCAGAGCCACAGTGTTCCCAGGGTTTGACAGTCTCCTCGCACGGCCGCTGATTTTCCTTTACATGCCTTGCAGCGCAATTAGAGCCCGGTGGGTGTGGTTGGACAGAAATTACCTCACGTGCCATTGTCTTTCCCTCCATTATGGATTCATAGCTGGCATTGTGTGTGTGTGTGTGTGTGTGTGTGTGTGTGTGTGTGTGTGTGTGTGTGTGTGTGTGTGTGTGTGTGTGTGTGTGTGTGTGTGTGTGTGTGTGTGAATGCAACAGCGAGCACAGCACCCATCAAGCGCACATGGCTCCGGAAACAGAGCGCCACAGCCACCAATTAAATACACACTCGTGTTCACATTAATGCCAGCCGGGACACAAATGTGCATGAAGAGCGCCGGTGCACACATGTATGCACACACAATGGCGTGCAGACAGACATGCACGATTTGGCAGAGGTTATAATCTTTACCCCTTCATCCCACTCTTCTTCTGGTCTCCCCTTCTCAGTAACCATGAATCATCTCCTCAGAGAATTAAAAAAGACTACGGGGAGGTTTCATTTGCTAACCAGCATGGCTAATTGCTGCTTCAGCCATAGCCAACCGCCATAAATATCATTTCATGGCTGTTCTACATAATTTATGATGGAGCAGTTGATAGGAAGCGATTACCACTTTACCAGGGCTGACCTTATCCTAATTAGAGTCTCCGATTCACATTATGAGAATATATGATGAGGTTAGACTGACAGGCTGAGGCGAAGAGGAAGTGTTTTTCATAAAAGGACAAAATATATACATACAAATATCCTTACAGCTTCATACCAATTGAAGCGAACACTGATTGAATTCCACATCTCTGTCAAAAGGTCAAAATGCTCTTTGATTCGATGTCACCGTTACTACAGGTAACAAATTCACTGCTGCTTAGCTGCTCCGCTCAGAGCTGCAATAAAGTCTGTAAACAAGAATGGAGCACTTTATAATTAAAGCTTTTGGCCAGCGTTTTATTGCAGGACTTTTTATTACGAAGCAGCTCTCGCTTCCTTTTCCCACTGACTTCAGGGACTGCTACCTCGCTGCTGCACGGAAATATTCCTACAGACAGTGAGGAGCATTTTTAGTTTAAACTAAAATGAGCGTCGTCACAAACGCGCCGGGAAAACAGCAGGTCATAAACCTCGTCAGACTACATCCAGAAGATGTTTTAAAAAAGTCTTAATCAGTTACATTGTGAAGTAAGGACACATGTGAGCTCTGAGTTTGACATAGATGGACTCCAGAAACCTAGCTGGAGCACTCAGTTTATACACAAGTTTGTATTTCAGTATATTTTTGGGTTCGATTATACAGTAGGTCAAAACTACAAGAAAAAATAGAAGAATAATAGAAGAAAGTATCATTTAAATCAGAACATTTTCAGAGACAGGATGTGATACAAACATGGCTTCAAACAGGAACCAACAGGAAACTAATGTTACTTAACCCAACACATCCTCACATCTAGACGACTAACTGACAGTCACCGCCACACTTGCATATATCATCGTCCCCAAAAAACGCAGTGTTGCAGTTGCAGCGTCCGAGCAGCAGGCAAACCGGACCTTCATCATACAGTACGCTCGTTGTTTGGTTCATTGAAGGCAATAAAACTACTTGGTTAGGTTGAGAAGACATTCTAGTTTTCATGCTCTCATACGTTATATACGTAAGACCAGGTAGGTTTTGGATGTGACGCAACTTCACAACGTCCTGTGCTTGTTTGCATGGACCGCCCGACCCTGGCCTCCTCCTTATGCAAAGATTCTCGCTCTTTACACAACTCCTTTATACCACTACTTCGCCTTTATGTACTGTAATGTTGACTGCCGACAGGAGCTGGAGGGGAAATGTCTTTGCTTCATGAAGGTAACGTGACAGAAAGAAAGGAGAGCGGCGAAATAGAAGAGAGAGAAGTGGAGCCTCTGGTGAGGGCTGAGTTCAGCGAGAGTTGACCTGTCGGCGTGATGAAACCCAAAGTAGTAGCGTCCTGTTAAAACTCAAAAGATTCCAGTGCTCGTTAGCAAGCAAACAAACTTTTGCTGCATGATCTTCGGGAGTTTTATACACTCGATGTTGAGAAAAAGGTGTTAGCTTTATGTCAAAACAGCAACAGAGGAGTTTGTTGATCCATACACTTTCTTTAGAGCTTCAAACAGACAATAATGAAACCATAAAATAACTTCAAACAGCCAGTGAGCTAATCAATAACATTGCACCTTTGAACCTTAAAGCCAAAGTCTTTTCTTTTTAAAAAATAGTTGAGAGTATGCCGAAAGTTATCTGGAATGAATTTTATGGTCTGTCACAGTCGGTCTTAAAGAATATTCTGCTTCTGGGCACAAAAAACACTTGAGTCAGACCTGTTTACTAATACTGTTGCTTTCATTTATGTTGTTCTGATCCCGGTGTCACACCAAAGCATTTTAGTGTCAACGTTTCACTGGCTTTTTCCACACCGACAACAATAAAAATTGAAATCAAAGTAGCGGAGACGTGGAAACGTGAGAGGGAAGGAGGTAAAGGTTGAAACGGAAAGCGACAAAAAAGGGGCGAGGGTGGAAGAATCTGGTGCGGAGAATAAAACGTATTTGGGTCAGGGTGAGTCTAAAATGAGAAAGGAAGAATGTGTGAAAGAAAAATGGGATGAAAAGCTTTCAGCAGGTGATTTTGCATGTGTGTTATTAGAGAGAAAGAAAGAGAAATAAAGAGAGGATGCTGAGTCAAGATGAAAGCGTCGCCTTTTGGGAATGAAATAATGGTGACCAATGCATTTCCTCTTGGCAGGGAACACCACTGTATGTGTATGTGTGTACTTTGAAGTACAAATCTTTGAAGGGATATCACTGACTGGTACCTGTACTCACTCCAAGCCGGTCTGTAGTGAAGGCGAAGGTTAAGGGTTGCACTGAAGAGTTACAAGTGTAGGTTTAAGGCTGCACTCGGCATTTTTTGGTTAAATCCTATATCCTGAAATCTTGCATGTTGAGCACAAGCCATGGATGTTTAAAAAGATAACAGCAGCCTCCTCTACAAGGCGAACACAACAAAAGTTTCGCCCGGCTTGTGTAATTTTAGGACAGCATAAAAGTAGCATGGGAATTTCTGCTATTGTACCCAAAGACTCACATTGTGATGATACAATGCTTGGCTTCGATGCAACCCAACTACCAACCCATACCCCACTGGAAAGGGAGAGTGATTGGCTGCAGTCGTCGATGGATTGATTTGTTGAGAGCAATTACCAGCTCGTTTTGCCATGGCGGCAGGGGGCTGTCCTGGGGCGAAAACTAAACAGAAAAAGGTTGGGAACACTTTCATATAGTACGCAGCGACATAACAAAAACAAATATACCCAGCAGTATCAGGCTGGGAGAATAGAAAATGCATCTCCTGTCGAAAAGAGTATTTAAATTGGCAGATCATCAAATGAGAGATGGACTTCACAGGACTAGATTCACAACTTGGATTCATTTAATGACATTTCAGTGGATCCTTACAGACTAAACGAATATAAATCATTGAGGAATAGACACGAATTAGGCCTTTATGACCGTTTCAGAGTTACGAAGTCACCCCCTTACTCTCATCTCTTTTGTATAGCATATCCATATCGACAGAAGTACTTATATTCCAAGAAAGCACAAATACTTCTTGCAGATTTTGGCCCAATGAATAAAAGTTGGGGAGTGTTGGTTAACTAGGAAGATGTTGGTGAGACGTTGCCCATATGCTGACTTTCGCCAAAGTCTTCCCAATTATCAAACATTCCCCATACTAAGTTTTACCAATGCAACTCTCGCCAACGTCTGCATATACAGTACGTGTGCAACTGGGGTTGTTATGTACCGCTTTGAACTGGCTTAAACAGGTTGCTGACAACAGGTTGTAAAATATCTATAAACCCTTAATTTGGGTGATTACTGGATATAGTAACTGTTTTAATATTACTGGAAATCCTATTAGAAACATGTTACATTACTCCATTACTGCCTAAAGTAATACGTTACCCTCTGACGTTATATATTGGTTGCGCGTTACCCTAAACACTGACGTTAATGTTGCTCCATGTCTGCTGACAAGTTCTCTTAATAAAGTTACCGATTTTTCTACTGCATACAAACAACTTAATAAACTCCCAAAGAAGAAAAAATAATAAAGTTAATAAATCACAATTTAAAAAGCGAAAAAAACTATTTTTATATTTTCAGACTGCTGAATGCAAATCCGTGGGATCCGTGTCATGGGGAAAGCTCCCGTGTCCTGCCAGCATTCACTTAACTCCTTTACCCAAGCTCGAGTGTCCAAGTTGACTCCAGATAAGCAATGTGAACACACTGGGCACCGCATGGCACGAGCGCAGGGGCTTAAGACCCCCAGCTAATTTTCCATTTCAATCACAGGATGACTGAAAGCTCGCCAAAGTGTTGCACAAACCAACACCGTCCATCCCAGACAGAATGCCAAATCATCTCGCCACAAACCACCTCAAAGTGCGTGCAAAATCCTGTTTCTTTTATAAAAAAAAAAAAAAAAAATCATTTCAACTCCCACAAACCATACACTGCAATCACTCTTTTGTTCTCTTTGTCCATAATTTGTGGTATGAAGCGGGGCCAGTGGAGAACGGTGTATTGTCTTCAAACTACCAGGTACCGAACACGATACAATATCTAGTTTATGAGTCCAAATTCTTGCTTTCAGGGGGTTGCTATGACAACTTGAATGATGCTGGTGGTCGTGTGCTGTGTGCCGGCTGGGGGTTGAAGCGGGGGAGAGGGGAGGGTGGGTGTGGGGTTACTGTTCCCTCCCAAACCTGGGGTACTCAGGATAAACGCAGCCAATCAAAAGGGGATGTGGAGGTAATGAAGACTAAGGCGCTGAGAGGCAGGGAGCTTTTAGAAGCCGCCGTAATGCTGAGCACTTCAGACCCGCTCGCTCCGTCTTCCACAGCTCGTCGGATTAGCTGGCCTAGTCTCTATGGAAACCTTGCCCCACATGAAAACGCAGAACGCACACACGCACACACACACACACACACCCTGAAGATTTTTATTTCCCTCAGTTCAAAAATGAAACAGGATAATTTAAGTGCTACTTGTGATTTTCTGCTTTTTTGACATCGCTTTGCCTCGTGGATGTGCTTATGGAGTCATCAGCTCTGCTGAGGGAAAACAGGCCTGACTGCAGCAGACAGGCACATATATAAAGTCTGACTCCTCAGACCTAATGCCTCTCTATTCGACGCTCTCCACAAACTGGTGCTAAAATGTTCTTAGGGTATTTGAAAAAAAAAAAAAAAAAAAGAGGATACACAGTCAGGGAGCGAGAATCTCCCTGCAACAACGAAAGAAATCTACAGGCTCAATTAATTTCTCACCTCGAGGTATATTCTCTCTCTCTCTCTCTAGGTTGATCCCTGCTCAGCTGCTGAACATCGTAGCCAATAACCTTCGCTTTCCCAGTGTTAGCTCCAGCTGAGGGCTGCGGTTACGTCAGGGAAGGAAGTGCAGCTATTTGGAGCCGAGCCAGGAGGGCAGAAACCACCCACAGCATCTGAGAACACACAGGAAGGCAGAAATAGAGTAGTCAAGAGAGGGAGCTGACAAATGAGCACTTGTATACGGTCATACTGGTGCGTGTATGATGATACACGGGACGATACTGGGCTCGCACAGATCTGATTCACATCTCTAGATGATATAGTTACAATCTGGTAAAACCCAAACACGAGAGTTGTGATGTGCTTCGATTGGAATTTCAACGCAGCAGTCGGAAGATGTTCATGTTGATTTCACTCATTACGTACCCTAGTGACTGATGGTGTTTTGCAAGCATTTGAATGATTATAAATAATTGAAATAGTTATAGCTCTGAGTCCACATACGGGAGCGAGGGAGTAGGATATTTAGCATCTTAAACAGAAAATAATGTTATATGTTTAAGGCTGTCGTGTCTGCAAAGAAACATATTTGTGTGAGACAGAATGTTAGCTAACATGCAGCTCGTTTATTCTCTTAGCAGCTCCCCAAAAACATTTTATTTATACTGATGCATGCATCCTATGGTGCCCCGCGTACCCCAACCTAGTTCACGTTGGTTGTGAATAGATAAGGCTTATTGTCAAACCAGCCTGTCCTCATCAGAAAAATTTAGGTTGGCTGTGAAAGCAGCGTATTACAAACCATATTTACAATTTCTTGATAGGTGGTGACCTCTAGTGGCTGTGGTAAATATTACAGCAATAAATAAGTAAGGTAACTGATATTATGTACAAAACGTGCGTACATTTGTAACGTTGTTGCAACCCAAACTGTGATGTTTTCCTAAACCTAACCAAACTGCAAGTGTACGACAAAGGTCCGGTACTGGGAGTCACTGGCAACCAACCTTTTCAGTCAAACTGGGACGACCATCTTTGAACAGAGGAGGTGGCCTACGAAATTACTTATCACCCACCTACAATGCAGTACTGAGTTCCCTCCCCAGACAGCTTAACAACCATTCACACCTGGTCTCGCCCTAACGACTCTGTAAGGACACTCCCACACAGGGTTTAAAACCCTACAACTCCCCTCCAGTTAGTTAGAATTGAAGAAGCCTCTTAGATGAGAGGAAACATCTTCCACAAACTGAAACAAGTCCAGTTGCCTATGATACAGCACCTAGAATTGCCATGACCTGGATGACTGAGAACCTTCATCAACAACTTTTCAGTCATTTAGGTACCAGGATGTGATGTGTCAAACATGATAAACATACTCCGTTTAGACAATGAAGTTCATTGTTAAAATGTTAAATATCCTGCCTCCATTATGGGTTTGATAACCACATTTGAGGGATCATTGCAAAAAAATGTGTGTTCAGGTAAAGATTCTGTGTAAATAACAATATCATATCAATTAGAGCCCGACCGATAAAGGATTTTTAAGGCCGATACCGATACAAATATTTGGTGATTTAAAAATCCGATATTCCGATATATCGGCCGATATATATATATAGAAAAAAATAAATCCAGAAACGCGTAACAAAACATAAACAGATTTCCGTAACATTAGTTATTTGTAGTTATTTATGAGTCCTCACTGAAATAATATGATAATGCAGTTTAAAAATAAACTTGTTTGTTTTATTGTCACAACAGAACAGAGGAACATCAAAATTACTAGCTAAGTCAGTTTCACTCTCGGCTTACACCTAACAGCAGCAAAACTGGACATGGTAGTCACAAATATTGTCATGCTTATTTGAGTTAAGAGAACTGATGGGGATGTTCTTTTAATTGTTATTCAAGCATGGAACGCCAACACTCATAACATAGTTGAAGGGTGTTTCGTCCGTTTTTATTTTATTTTTTAAATATTCATTTATCGGCCATTATAAATGCCGATACCGATAGTTTGGAAAATGCCTAATATTGGCCGATAATATCGGCCAGCCGATATATCGGTCGGGCTCTAATATCAATATCAGAAGTTTTTTACCCTCCAATGTTGGTATTGGCTTCAAAAACCCAGTATCAGTCAGGCTCTATTACCAGATACCATTAGTCTGCATCTAATGATTGTTTTCATACTCCATTAGTCTGCCGATTATGTTATTGATTAATCAATTGTTTGGTCAATAAAACGCTTGAAATATTAAAAATGTCCATTACAAGTTCCCAGACAAATTCGGAATATTTTATTTTGTTGAAATAAATAAATAATTTATTAGGGTATAGAAGAGAGGAAAGCCAGGAAATCGACCAGTGAAAACCAGCTCATACTATAAATCTTTTATCAGACTGGTTGCCGGTTAATTTTCTGTTGGTGTATTAATTGATTAATCGACTTACGTCATTGTTTCAGCTCTAAATGTGTTTGCAGTCAAACATAATAATCAGTCAGCTGTAGATAATCTCTACGTAAAGGCCACATGTCCACAATTGTATATCTAAAGAAGCTGTAACCACTTTCCTTTTATACCCTGAAGCATGTGCAAGCTGAGTGACGTGTTCAGGGTTTAACATCGGAGAACATCTTCCTCTGTGTTGGAAACTCAGCCAGCAGGCACACTGCTGCTGCTGCTGCGACACCGAGGGGAGTTTTCTTTAAATGAGTGGTTGGGATCATGTAACATATCTGAGGCTTGACATGTGGAAAACATTGGAGAAGCTCACAGGGCAAAAAACAGCTGGAAGGCCATCATTAGGAATCATTAGATGCGAAAAAGAAACAAGCTAAATGTGTGGTATCAGGATTTACTGTCTGTTTTCTGTGACTGCCTCCCAGTTGTGTCCAATACAAACAGATTGCCTATAGTATCCAGACCATTAGGGTCGGTGCATTCTCGTATACATATTAAATAATTGCAAGCGAGCACGTCTTCACTCGGCACACATGAAGACGTGCAGGGGCACGTTAGTCAGAGGAGATGAGAGAAGCCGACTTGTCCTCGTCTCTCAGGAAGCTTTTCATGTCCTCCAGCAGCTTTTCCAAGTTGCTGAATCGCCTCCTGTTAACGCTCCTCCTGTCACCATCTGATCTGATAAAAGCGAGGATACAGAGCAGCTCATCTGTGCAGCTCGCCACGATAAGACTCAACTTCAAAAACCGGCCGGGTCTCGGTGTTGAAATGTTCAAAAGGGACCCGGTGACAGTCCACTCCTTTTGTCCGCGGCCAGCTCCGCCAGACAGTAATCTGCGGCCATGTCCGCCGCTCGCCGTGTGGGCCTTTGAAGCTCGGGCTTTAGGTTTGACCTCGCCGCTATGAGCTTGCTGTCAGGGTTCAGCCGTAAGCAGTCGGTGTGGACAGTGGATAGAGAAAAGGACAGGCATGGGGCCATATGACAAACCATAGATAAAGACAGAATCAGACTGTGTGGCACACAGATTATGGTCGGAATAAAACACGCTCTGAACACAGTTGAACCCGGCGCTCTGACAGCTGTCTGTTTGATAACCACATGTTACTGCACTGACCTATCAGACATGACTCCATCCCTCTGTTGTATAACTCTCATTATGCCCTTTTGTTAATTGCCTGTATTCTCACTAAACATCTTTTTTTTTTTTTAACTCCCACTGTCTCTATTTCTCTGCTGCTGGTGCTGCTGTGACCCTGTCTCCCTTCAAGCATCATTTAAGTTTTATCTAAAATAATCAAATCTAATTAACACTTGAAGCAAAGTCACTTAGTGGCTCGTTAAATTCTGTTAATTGTGTTAAATATAGTGGATCCCAAATTGGAGCCATTCCACTTCAGCTATATCTACTGTAGCTGTCACATTTAAACATTTTAAGCATGTGTTATTATTGTGGAAACTGTCATCAAATTTGCTCTCAGTTTTATGAGTACATAATCTAGACCCACATAAAACGGTGTACTACTGGTTAGTAGTAGTAGTTTTGGTGCCTAAACCTAACCAAGTAGTTTTCTAATCTAAACCTAACCAAACTGCTTCTGGTTAGTCAAGGAGCAGTTTTTTGAAGTGTTGGACTCACCAGGAGTCACTCATATGCTCTTTTTATTAGCAGGAATTAAAGCAAGACCTGCAGAGTAGTGACAAGAAAGTGAAAAATGGATTTTAAAAGCCACTAAAATTTAGAAAAACAAACATTTTCAGCATCTTTGACTCTGAGTGAGGATCTTGTGCATTGAGTGATATTTTCCTTAAAGCAGTAAAAAACTTTCACTGAGGCGTTTCATGCTCTCTGCGCCTCATTTTTCAGCCACCGTTGGATCCCAGGACCCCCAGACTGCTCCTGCCAAACTCACCCACTTGTTCATGTCATTCATGCATGCTTTCACGCACAGCGGGACCTTAATACAACACAGGAGTATATTTACTTGCTTTGTGCATCACTCTCACCGCTGTTGGCCCACAGGTCGACTGGCCCACTGGGACCGAACTCCCGCTGCTCCAGATGGTGCTGCAGCCCCTGCTGCCAAAGTCTCCATGCTACATAATCATAGCCAGCTGGTTTGCTAGGTAACAGTGAGGTCAGGGTGCCCAAAAGTAGTCATGGTCAGGAAGTATGAAGAAGCAGCAGTGTGAGAAGGCAGTGTTACTGTACTCTAGCTGACACTGTTCATATCGAGGTGTGAAAACTGACTGTATTGAATTCAGAATAATCAGAACCAATTCATGTTGTTTTCCATGTCACACCTATAAAAATCACCTTCTTGTAGAGTGAAATGTGAGCCTGCAGCAGCAAGTTTTGATCGGGCATGACACAACCACAGAGCTGGCAGCAGTGATGAATGATTTGTCTTTTTTTCCAGGTTAGGTGAACGATTACCTTGCAAGATTTGTGAGAACATGTGAGAACCAATCTCACCAGGCTTCAGGTTATACACTTGAGACCCAAACCACAGTGGTTTGGATGAATCAGCATCCCAAGAGGAACCACTGGCATAAACATTTTAAAAAAAATCCCAAATCCACAAAATGAAGTGAAAATCTTGCAAAAGTAATGTCCCATTCCTATTTATACCATTTCAACCACTTGCAGCCTCTCGCATTCAAACACGAAGCAGAGGACGTCAGCTAAGTCTGTGAGGGTTCGAGGCTTACGGCCTCCAGTGGGCACATTGGGCACACATGTGGTCATTTAGATATTGGGACTTGTCGTCCAAGAGTCAAATATTGTGTTTCGGTAGTGCTGAAATGATCCGTGAAACCATGAAGGTTTGAACGCACCATTTGTCAGCCAATTAGGTTTTAATAAGAGGTTTTCCCATATGGTTCAGAGCTGGATAAACGAACAGATGCCGGCTTAAAATGAAATGAAGGGAAAGCCTCGGGAAAATGGTGGGTGTCCAGTTTGTGTCAGACCAGTTTGGGTTTGTGTATCTCACATTAAAGGGCAACTCCACCAATTTTACACATTAAAGTGTGTTTACGGGTCTTGGGGAGCTCTACTGCATGTGTGAAAAAGTGGTATAAAGTCTTTTTGTGGCTCCAGAGGAAGCTGCATATAATCTGATGAAGGGCTGTCACTCACTGGCTAAGTTGCATTGTGGGTAATATGTAGATGCCAAGTTGCTTGAAAAGCAGTCCACTACCATAACACTGTCGTCCTTATCATGGACAGTTTAAATCAAATGAACCAAGATGACATATCACCTTTTTTTATTCCACGACTTCTTCTTCCTTTTCAGAAGTTTCGTTCTAGGTTATTTCCGTCAAGGCACTGAGTATACCAATACCCAGGCCTAATTTTGAGGTCAAGAAACATCTGAAATTAATATAATTCTGGGGGTACCGGGGTAGTTATTGGGTTGAGATTGAAAAACCCAACAGTGGTAAGAAGTTTTGAGGGGTGAACCAGCGCTGTACCGTTCCTGCCCTAAAGAACGCACGCCCGAGGCTGTGATTGCGGCACGCCACAGTGGTCACAGCTGCAGAAGCGAAGTATGAAGTGTTGAACAGTATGGGGATGAGGTCAGAGTTGCGGTACCCCCGCAGTAGTCATGGTTGTAGGAGCCAAGTATGAAATATCCGACAGTGTTACGGTAGAGCTCCATGCTTCAGGAGAGGACCTCGGCTCGCTCTGCTGGGGGATCAGGCTCAGCCAATCAAAACCATTCCACATCATTGGCCAGGGCCATCTCTTATCTAGCAGAAGTGGAGAGGCTTTCCCTACTAATGCCACCCAGCTTGCTAGATCCTCCATCCTTTGCTTCAGCACTCAAACACCACCCCCACCTCTCTTTTTCTCCCCCTCATTTTTTTTTTTTTCTTTCTATCCTCGCTTCTTCTCTCTGATTCTATCTCTCCTGCTCTCTCCATCCAGTAAAACTCTCAACTCCACCTCTCCTTTCTCTCATCTAACCGCACTTCATCTGCCTCCATCTCTTTTCATTTTTTTTCAGTAATGCGTTTTTTCAGTCATTGGTTACGCATTGCTGAGGTGTGTGATAGGGCCTCTATACACTACGCTGGAGAAATAGGCCCTGGTCACACTATACATCTGTGCTGAATCCTAATGAATGTGTGTGTGTGTGTGTGTGTGTGTGTGTGTGTGTGCGGGCGTATGTGTCATGCGATGCAGTACAGAGCGAGAGAAAGACATATGAAATTAGAATAGTTGGGACATTAAGTGCTTTCGACTGGCTTGATATTGCAGACGGGGACACAAAGAGGCAAATCATAGAGCTGATGATTTTTTTTTTTCGCCCCTCAGTTCTTCCTGAAAAAGGGAGGAAAAAGGCGGCAGGGCCCAAATAAAAAGAGGAAGCAGGCAATCATGTTACTTCTAATCTGTTAATCTTTTGCTTGGAGAAGGAGGTGGGGGTGTTAAGTGGACAGGGGGAGGGTGGGGGGGGGGCTGCTGGAATGAAATATATTGCAAATGGGAAAAGACACCAACAAGAGATCGGTGCTCGCAGATGGAGACCCTGCTTAATCAAGACAAATTGCAGATGGGCTCGGATTTTTTATCCTCACAGAAAATAGACTAAAGCTGCCATCCGAAACACTACTACAGCAGTCTGAATCAACAAGCGCACATGGAGGGGTGAGGGGGGAGGGGAATGAAAACACTTCCCAAGAAAGCCAAAGATGATTGCACACGCAAAAACGCACAACAAAAAAAAAAAACACTCTCACGTATGCAACTCAAAAGCTATTATTGCTTGCATAGTTCTAATCTTCTTAAAGGTTAGAGGAGGACAAGTTGTGTTTTGAATATCAGTGAGGTACTCCAGGCATCAAACAGCATATTAAAACTGCGTCCCCACTCATTCAAAACTCGCCTAAGGACGTGGATGACTCCTCCGGCTGCCATATCCCTCATGTCACAATCCCCGTTCCCGTACACAAATCAACAACAAATTCCCATTTATTTATTCTTGCATCATCACAGCGGCAAATTGCTTTGTAAATGGCACAGTTCCCTCAGCCTCTCCTGTAAATACAATGTCATTGGCGATGTTAATAATCCTTTTGTTTGCTTGACCAGGAGCTCTCGAACGCCGCCCGTTTCCTTGATTCAATTACTGCGGTTTAGGGAGTGGGGAGAATGAAGGCTGGACCTTAAAGCCGCCCGTGTTAATGACATTCAAATTGATCACTGCCACATGTTGCTATGGTGTGGCCCATTTAAAAGCGAGGGTAATGAAAAGAGGAGCTCTCCATTATGGAGAGCGTAACTAAACATGACACCTCCTCGCTGAAATTACAAGGCCAGCGCTCTCCGCTGCATGCAATTCAGCTCGGATGCAGCCGAGGCTGGGAGCAGCTTAGAGGCCCGGGCGCCCGCATGAAAAACATGCAATCTGCGACGCCGTCATGCCTCACAGACATGCTGATAGCCAGAAGTGTGTTTAAGCATACATGTTCATTCACCCGGAGAAAACATTCAAGGAGGAACTATGTTACAACACAAAGCAAACCTCTAATAAAGCTACAATCTGTACATATTTTTTTTTTGGCTTGAGGCGATGAGTGGCTCAAATTAATGCCTACAAATCTTTGCTCGAGGCTGCAAGATGCATAACAAGTTTAGCCGAGTCAGTGCAGGAGCAGGTACACAAGCAACGAGACAACGCATGAGCAACACCAAATGAGTGAAAGGAGTCTTCAGGGAAATTTTCGAGTCCCCAGAAAACTGAGCTACTTCTGTCATTTTCATTATAGCTAATGGTCTCCAGTTTCCCCACAGGGAGGCACCGTAAAACCAACAGAAGCTAAGCTAATATTGCAGGTATTTACACAGTTATTAGCATACTGTTACAGGGTTAGGTTATTATCTAGGTGTTTTCTATCACAGTGGTGCTTAAAGTGTCTGATGAATGACATGATTTTACATTTAATATCCCAACACATCACACACACACCTGTCTAGCTGAAATTTGTGCTACAGTCTACTGTCTGTACTTAATATACCACATTTTTTTCAGCAGCCATATTCGTCTATATGTCACATGTTTGGTCCCAAAGCTGTGAAAAACTGACTCGTTAGCTCACCTTCACCCCCTTTATCCCACAGCAGAGGACAGAGCACCTTAAAGTCCGTCCATTGCTACTGAAAGCATCGTCAGGCAAAAGTGCAAAAGCAAGAACAGAAATGGTCGCAGACTAAAAAGGTGTAATAGATGTTTTTATCATTTGTCAGTGCTGGAAGAAAGTTGCAAGCAGTGTGTCTCTGAGAGACCTTTCAGGATGCTCGACGGAAGAATGATGCTGTTTACACACAAGAACCCACCGGGGGAATGCCAAGCGCCGAGCACAGAGCCGAACTGAATGTGGATGTGCCGCATATGAATCATACTCGATGTATGTATGAACGATAATGAATGATAGTCGCTGTCGGACCGGCGAAAAAGGTGGACCGTTGAACAGGATGAATGAGAGGAAACCTTCAAACTACTGTGACAAAAGTCCAGAAATGGGCTTTGTTTTCATGCGCAAAGTGGTCAAGCTAAAGAATTAGCTGCTCAGGAGTCCGATGGTACCACGACCTTGGGACTCCTTATTTATTGGCTTTATGAAGACTTTTAGATGGCCTTTCCAATCATCCCAACCTTTCCCACTTTTGGTGCCAGTGAACTCAACGCTTAGTCTCATAATGTATGATATTTTTCTCTCTTAACAGATAATTGCATCAGAAACCATGTCACAAACATCCCACCCCCTGTAGGCGCCACATCAGAATGGAGATTTGCCATCTGTGCTCCCTTAACCTTTGGAGGGTAATGTGTTTTCTTGTTCCTCACCTGATTTGGAAAAATACCCTTTTTTTTTTTTGACCGACCTCTGCCACCCCCTCTTCTCGCCAACAACCTACCCCCACAATTAATCGATTTTTATTTGTTTCAGTTATTTTTCAAGCAGGAATATCAAACATTTGCTGGTTCCAGCTTCTTAAGTTTGAGTATTTGCTGCTCTTCTTTGTCATTTTTGGGGTTTGGACTGTACAAAAGAAGAAATTGGAAGTTGTCACTCCTGTGAAATCGTGATGAGCATTTTTCACATTTTGGAAAAATAATTGATTATTTAGTTGCAGCCCTACTTCTGTGAACAGATGCCTGGGTAATTCTCCTCGTGAATAAACCCAGAGCATCTAATGAAGCAGCTCTCAGAGACGCTCACAAACCCGTCCCCGGGGGATCCGAACCCACAACCTCCTGCTTGCAGAGCAGTTCATCTCCTTCAGACAGACCTGTCTCCCTAACCGCTGAGTAAATCTCATCTAAACGCTGTAATCACTCCAGTTGGACAAAACCTCCTAGTAATGCATTGGTCAATACTGGCCTCAGGGCTAAAGGGGACGCACTGGCATCAATGCATCTCTGTTTACTAGATGGCCAGTCACAGAGACAGACAGTCTTTACCGAGACGTCACGTCCCTCACAGGGAGAGGAGAGGAAGAGCGAGCGGACACATCGGGTCACTTTTCATCTTTAAGTCTCCCTTGGCAGCGAGACAGATGAGGAGAATCTTCTGTTCCCAGATGGAAAACGTCTGTGTGTCTCTATTTAATGAAATGGCATTACCGCCAACGCCGCTCAGCCAATCAGAAACCAAAACAGCTGTCATGTGACAAGTGGGATAGATAGCCCATCTCATAAAGTGCTTTTACATCACAGCCCGCCCGATGAGAGCAATATCATCACATTTATGAGAAAATAATGATTTCTTCTCTGAATTTATGAGCATCTTTCGAGAAAAAAGGGGGTTTATATGAATTATATCAGTATGAAGGAGGAAGAGGGAAGAATGAAAAAAAAAAGAACACTCCCTTTAATTTGTTTTTCCCCTCAAGGGAATAAATACAGCTCTGTAATATCAGGCATAAAAGTCAATCTTGTCGACAAAGAATAGCCCAATTAGTTGAGCGAGGAGGAGATGAAACAAAGGAATCAAAGCAGATCAATAAGGTAGATTCTCTCCTGCTCTGCGACCACCGATCTTTACGAGCTGCTCTGAGAGACGGACGAGTCACAGCTAACCCGCCAATAATCAAGAGGTAAAACTTTCATAACACCACTCGTTGATGGGTCTGTGCACGGACATGATCACCGGCTGGATGTCCTGCTGGACCCATAAAGGAAATATTAAAGGGGATTTCATTGGGATATTCACACAAGACTGCGAGAAGGGAAATAAACCTGGTGCTCCGGTTCAGTTTATAGGGGCTTTAAATGATTAATCGTCCTACAAACTTTATTATCTGTGCCATCAAATATACAAACAACAAAAACGACAGAGGAAATGCTGAAAGTTGAAAACCACTGATACCTGACCTGACAAGTGGAAGGGATGGTGGTTGAGTTTGCAGTGAAAAGCCTGTCAAGCCAGTGACCGCTGTTCAAGACTGTGTTTTCAACATTTGCGAATGTGAAATCACTGGATATTTTTAAAGAGACACCAGGACTATTCCCACTAGCGTTTGTGGCAACGAAAATCATCATATGGCATCTGAAACTTGTATTTTAATCCAAAACAAGATGTTTTCTGAACCCTTACCAGGTGGTTTTTGTGTCCGAACCGAACCCGACCACACGGACAGCATTGTCACAACAAAAAACTGCAAACTGAACATACATTAGAAACATTTAAGGGACCAAATATGTCGTATTTTGAGTTCTTTAGTGTTAAGGGTGGTTTTATCAATCTGTCTCCTCTATAAGCGTCTAATCAACGTGGTGGAAACACAACAATTTGCATGCCAAAGAATAAATTAATATGTTTTTAATAAGAGCGCCAGAGGCTCCCAGTTACATCACACGTCTTTCAGTCAAGTTGCGCTCTGACTTCTTCTGTTCCTGCCGGATCATTTGTCCTCAAATGGTGCGTGATAAAAACCTTAAGCCGACAATACACAATGAGCGGTGAAACACTGTAGAGAGAGTGTGGGGCCTCCTGCTCCATTAGGTCTTCGTGTTGTTAAATACAAGTGTATAACTAGAAGAGAAGTCCAGTCTTCTCTCACAAACATGCAAAGTTCCCTCCAAACTCGATAGATGCACGTACACTGCATTTTTTAAAAACTTTAATGGTATTGACAAGGTTGCACACTGTCTCAACGACGTATGTAGGTGTACATATATAACTACTCTTGTTTTTACCAGTTTTGCTCACATAGAAGTCTATACAGTCAGATGGTGTGACAGTTATTTGAATGTGGCGGTAAACCAGCCCCAGACTCCTTTAAAAAAACATAGCGTTTTGTGGGTTGTTGAGTCAGGGGAAACTTTACTGCATAAACTCTGTGAAACGCATGACAAATTCTTAAGTCTTCGTACCATTTTGTGAATTCGGCACATGCGATACATTATTATTTTCATTTTGTCAGTCTGTCCTGGTGCGTTGCAGTAATGGCTTGTTAATAGCAGATCAGCTGCTTTATTTCTTTCACTTTTCAAATATTTCTGTTGAATATCGCATCTTCCAGACAGTTCATGGCACCGAACAGACGTATAATCAGTGTCTCAGGTGCGGTTCTCTCTCAGCCTCACTCTCTAAATTTGAACAGCATCTACTGTAAAATTTAGCGTTAGCCAAAAACAAATATCTCTGTCACTGTTGTGTTTTTGTACGGATGCCAGCATGTTTTTTTTTTCAACTTCTGAAATGACACGTATTTGCATAATCACTCATTGATGGATGATGTTTTTGTGAGGGAGAAGAAATAGACGTACAGTCATTTTTAGGGATTTTAAGAAGATAATAGAAGAGAAAAAGAGGTATTTGTGGAAAAATCATAACAGAAACACATTACTAGTGGAAATACTGTGTTTTATGTACATCGTCAAACCTGTCTTTAAAGTAGAGCTACTGGTCAGTGCATCACATTAACCACGATGTCTTTTCTTTCTCCTCATACATGCACACACACCCCACGAGTATGAATCATCGTATTGAACTTCTGAATGAAATGAATCAGCCGTGGTTTATAATAAGGCGGATGACTGTAGACTCTGGATTAACATTGTTGTTGAGGCTATAATTAATTCCCCCTTTACATTTCTTTAACTTTAAATCAAAATGTTGTAAAGTGCGAAAATAACAATTCTAATTATTCCGTATTTTCATCATGATCCGAGTCGTGGCAGGGTGCTTATTAACAACATGTATACAGTATAATAGGACACTTATACTCTCCATGATAAGAGGAAAATATACTCAAGCGTACTTGTGTGGAATCCAATCAAATGTCTCATTAGAATGATTTCAGTTTAATGGCTTCCCATAGAAACGGATCAATTAAACACTGTCACCAAACACACTGCATCACATCCATCACGCCGGCCGATATCCAATTTTTGAATAAGTAGTGACCCGACGTATCAGCAAACCAATTAATCAGTGTAACCCAACGAGGTGACGTTCCTCGGCGAGGGTTCAGACGGAGCGCGCTCAGTCCATTTGCGTGGAAATGAAGAGGTGAGGCCGGGCTGTTATAATGCAATTATGATGCCAGCTTCCATTGCAGAGAGTGAAGCGAGGGGTCTGTGGAAGTCACGCAGGACCTGCCGCTCCCTCCGGCCACGTCGAGTCCCGCCACTTGTCACTAAGTGATCCACGCCTGTCCGACACGAGTTCTCTCTCTGTACCGCTAAACCCTAAACCGCCACCACCCACCCCCCCTTCTCCTTGCTCAACATCTGTCCCACGGGTCCGGGCTCTCATCCAATCACACGCCGCATAAATCCATAACTTGGGCTCTCCCCTCGGCCCCCAGGAAAACACAATAAACTGCGTTCATCTTTTATGCATGATTTTCTCTGTCTCTGTAGCTAGCTTCGCTCTCGGTGCATATCAATCATCGCGGGGACGCTGCGGGGCAGGGAGACGCAGGCAGAGAGAAAGAGCGATGGCAGGTGGGAAATATACATGGCTGCACAACAAGGCAAAATGAAGAGTCCTGTTCCTTTATCCACTGACTTGGATTTCTGTTTCAATTTCGTCTGCCCCTTCCCTCCCCCCTCGCTGCCCTTTCCTCCACCTCCTCGATATAAAAAAAAAAAACACAAGTTAGCAATATAAAACTGACCGGCTCACCTCTCGCTGTGCATCCATAGCTGCGAGTTAACAGACACATGTTTTTAAGAGACACCTTCTCCCTCAGCCTCAGGGGAATAGAGGTTGAGGGGCACTGTTCTCCCCTCCCACACAGAACGTACACACGGGTCGGCTTTGCAAAATATGTGTACGGCGGATCTACGTAGGCCTCATTGGCATGCTAACATATTCAGGACAGCCGAACCACAGCTGGCTCAGTGTGGGAGAGGCCAGCAGTTGGGCTTGACATGAAACTGGACGGCAGGGAAAAAGAAATGACTCTTGTGTAGCTGCAGAGCATCACCGGGCTGCGGGTCAGCAATAATAGTTTTAATTTATAGTGTGTTCTTTTCCAGAGGAAGGACGATAAAACACAATGACGGCCTTAAAACAGCAGCATGAATTCAATTAAGCAGCGAATGTTAACACAATGAGTAGAATAAAAATCGATGGAAGATGCAAACTTATGGTAAATGGTGAGAAATTGGTTGTGTAGAAAAGCACAAGAAATACAAAAACAGCATTTTATCTGAATCCTTTCTAAGCTATTCATCAGCTTTCAATGTTTAGAAGCAAATGAACTCAAAGAATGAACCAAGATCAGGAATTGTTACGTGGGAAGTAACAGAAAAACTGCAGTTTGGAGTGGGAGGTTAATTAAAAGATTAAAAGAAAGTTTCACGGCAATTTCAGCAATGATCTGTTAACCGTTTTAATAAGTTATCACTCAAGTGACGATCTCCTTGTCCAGCTCTCTAAATGTAAGGCTTTTCTCTGTTTAAATGTATTGTAAAGTGAGTGTATTTTGGTTTTAAGCTGTTTTAATGTATAAACTAAGCAACCCAATCGTCTGAAAAAATGCTTGCAATATATGTTTCTGCAAACCACAGATATGGTGCAACTTTACGCCGACGATGCAGTGCTGATGCTCTAGTTAGGTTTAGGCACAAAAAACACTTGTGTTAGGGTTCGGAAAAGATCATAGCTGGAAATGTCCAGCTTTCGTTTTCCACAAACACAGCTGGAAGTCGTCCCAAGGTCTCCTCAACAATGTCCAACAGTATCTCACATACCAATGTTGAAAGGCAGCCTTCACGCCTGTAACTCCACTGCCAGTCCCCTCTACTCCTGGTATGAAAGTCGGATCATAAATATGTAACGTGAATGTGATTTAACACGTTTTGTAGAAATGTCAACAGATTCTAACGTATCAGTGGTTTTGCAGAAACATTATTCGCCGACATTTAATCCTGCTGACTGTGCTGAAAATAAGCTATTCAAAGACGTCGCCTTGGGGTCGCAGGACTTTCCCGCAATTTTAAGGCTAAACAAATAATCCATAGATCTGAAAAAGAAACCACGCTGTATATTTCACATGCATTTTCTCCAAATGCCCAAGGTCTCAGAGTGTTAAGTGCTTTGGAGGAAAACACTGGAATGCAATTAAGTAAATGACAAGGACATTCACACTGCTAAACCTGATGTGACGTTAACATTTGTACGGGTGCAGACTCACCACTCTGTGAGTCAAGTTGACATGTCTGTCACAATGAGTGTTGTGGTGTTTCTTTCCTTGAACAAACAGCCTTTACAGTACAGACACCAGCTGGCAATATGAAGTATTGACTAAAAATGAGAAGCCCGGTGCCTGAAAAGTGTGTATATTTCTTCTCAGAAGAGGGAGAAGTCACATCGCTCACAAAGTTCAGCAATCCAGGTATTTTACCAGCCTGGAGCTGGATGCAAAAAGGAAGGTTATCACAACACTCCTGAGAGGTTTGCAGAAAGATACGTCCCAGCCGAGAGATTAATTTTTACAGTTACACATGGAATCAACATACTTTGAGCCGATATGATCTGTTGCATTCATTCGTTCATATTAACCGGTGAAAGTGAGGTCAGAAATAAGAGCAGCGTTAGCCTGAGAGCTTAACGAATCAATGAACCTGGGGCGGAAGTGGAAATCAGACCTGCACCCTCAGGGTTGAGAAGTAGCAGATTAGCTGTAATCAGGAATAGGCAATCAGATGCTTTCATGAATTGGAAGCATTTTGAATAGAAAACTATCAGAGACAGTGATTTTATGACACATATCCCGCCCCTTACAGCCTCTTTACAGCCGATCGTCTTCTTCATCACAGCCAACCCAGGAAACATATCAGCCAATCGTGTTGTTTCGCTGACATGAGCGCACAGTTGAAATTCACAACAGCTTCAGTCGATTCGGTGCGTCCAAAGGCGGACTTGTAATCGCCCTGGAGGAATAGGATATCAGGCTGATGCACAGGATTGCGATCAAGTGCTCTGGTGGGATGAGCCGGCAGCGTCACGTCACTGCACTCTGGACCGAGCCGTAAAAGAAGTTGGCTTCATGAAACTGTGCGCATGCGTGAAAGAAGTATGACCTGTGGGGAAAAACGCATTTTAAACCATATTTTGGAGCAAAGTCACCTCATCTTTGAAGCGTTTTGTATCAACTTTGTATTTAAATGATGGTCCTGGTCTCGTTTTTTGCAGCTGGGTCATGTTTTTGTTGTTGCATTAAGTGGAATATTTTCAACGTTTTATTTTGAAATAATCCAAAAGTATTTAGATAAGACAGAACTGTTGTATAATATAATGGATTATGTTACCAATTACAAAAATCGCCATGTAATTTCAAGTTTCAGTTACCTGACCCAAAGTTATCCACCTTAAGTGTTAGAAACCTGCAGGAACAGTCTTTGAAAACCCCTTTGACGTCCATGCATTATACACATGCCGCAGCATTTAAAGGTACTTCACTCTGACATATCCACCAGCATCACACGCAGAGCTATTATTTCCCTCAAAGCTAATTCTTGACAAGTGTTTTGGACAAAAGGTCTTTTGCAAGAGAAGTTGTGCTTTGAACAACCACGGCGGTGCACGAAGGTGTTCATTATTCTGATCCACACCCCCACAGGCCAATCCATCACAATCAATCAGTCAATCAAACGCTCTTTCCCTGATGCTTTTAACCAAGCCATTTGTCACCCTTCACCCTCGGTTTCACAGCGGCGTGCGCAGCAGGAATGCACATGCGAAAACAAAAATGTTTTGCGGTTGTAATGGAATAGTCTGAGGATAAGGTGTTTAAAAGCCTCCATGTAACTGCGGCGAGTGTGTTCCCAGGTACGTCAGGGGCTGAGCGGCGGCCACAGGGAGGCTGAGATTACAGAGTAAAGCCCTCCTCTTCGTCCCTCAAGTAATAAAAGTGAAATGAGACTGACATTTCACTCTGGAAGACACACACACACACACACACACACTCAGTCAGCCAGGCAGTCACACATGCACACACACACACACACACACTCGGTGAGCTGAGAGACTACAGGACAAACACAAAGACAGAGAGCAGGAAGTGGCATGCGTACACCCACACACACACACAAATATGCAATGGCCCGTACAGCGAGAGAGCAGAACAGAGGGTGACGAAGGCACAAGACAGACTGTACTGAGGAAGGAAACCCAGAATTCAAAATAAAACAGAGACGGTTTCCCAAAAACTTTGGAAAAAAAACTGCACAGTTATACATTCGGCATCTTTCCGTCAGGTGGGCTGAAATTATTTTAAAACAAAGAGAGTAAAGGTTTATTTCACGAAATCTGTGTCAGGAAAGAGGATCTGATGCTGAATGTTTATCTGCTGTCATCGTTCTAGGTTTTAGTTCAGATGATTTCCTGTTGTATGTTCACAGTTTATCCTCATGTGTCATGTTTCACTGTCCTCTTCCTGTCTTTGTCTGTTTTCCCACCCCTTTTCTTTGGGTGCCTTCCCGACCAAACCTGTAGGGAACCAACGACCGCTGCAGTCCACCTTAAACTTCTTAGAAACATCTGATGAAGACCAGCGTTAACTTGTTTTGGGAACCGTTAATTTAATCCACCTTAAACTTCCTGGGAACCACTGATTTACTCCCACTACTGATTTAGTCAACCTTGATTCTGTTTTGGTTACCACACCTTAAACCTGTTTGGGAACTACTGATGTAGTCCTACTTGAATCTGTTAGCTATAACTTACACGTTATCTGGTAACTGCCGATAAAGTCTGAGTATTTAGGGAACCATCAATTTATTCCATTTATTCCCCCTTAAACTCAACAGAAACCACTAATTTAGTCCAGCTAAACTTATTTTATTACCATCCCAAAGTATTTGACGGTTTATGAATGAGACTCAAAAATTAACTTTCTTACAAATTGGACCTTTTGTCTTTGTTGGTTCATCTGCATCTCCTCTGTGCTCATGCTTGGTTCTTCGTGGCCTCTGGTTTGTCTTCAGTTTTGTATTTCTCTTCAGTTTTTTCCTTGGACTTTCCGTTGCCTGCTATTTGTTGATTGCATTTTTGGATTCTGGATTTCAGATTTTGGATCGTCAGACTTTGGACGTATCATTAAAGCTCACTTTTTTATTGTTCAACCTGTCTGACGTGGGTCCCTTTATAGCAAGTTTTTGAAAAATGTGAGCGGCTCTCCACTTGCACACCCAAATTCTTCTTGCTGGTTCTGGTTCGTTAGATACAACTATGGGGTGGAAGCCGACCCGACGGGAGCGTCAGTATTTGACAAGTTGGGAATGCCACTCAAAATTTAATTACAGGACTTACAGGTCTAATTTATAATTAGACCTGTAATTCACAAACAAATCGTGACTAATGCCGTCAGTCTCTTTTTGACTCATTTTAATGGTGGAGCTCAGTTCTGCCAAGTTTCCATCACATATTTACTGAATAGCAAAAAAGAAAAAAAAAAAACCAAAACATAAAAATTGTATGAGATTTTTCCACTTCCATTCAAATTCAATATTTTATAATTCAGAAAAAAATATATGGAGGTAACTCCGGCCAGAGACAGACGGAGAGAGACAGAGTGTGGAAAACAGGGAAGCAGATAGAAAGAGTTATTAAGCGCATATTAATGTTTGCTCTCCTCCTCCATGGCTCTCTCTCCTGAGATACGCCCGTTGCTACTTTAAGCATGAATACTTAATCACACACCAAACACTGTCTAATTCCTCTCCCCCTGAATGTGAGGAACAAGACGGAGCCAGAGACACTGAGCGAGGGAGAGGAAAAAGGGAGAAAAGACTGAAATGTCACGGAGGCAGTGCTGGGATACTAATAAAGCTATGCAAATAGCAATTAGCTGAACCAATAACCTCTGAGTCAATACCAAGCCACCCAAATGGGAATATCCCAGGCGCCGGGGCTCACGAGTTCAAAGGTCACGCTGTGATTGGAGGTCACAGCCCAAGCCGATAAGTGACGCATTTCAAGAGTAAGAGGGTCGTAATTGTGGCCAAGATGAAGAGGCGCTAATGTTTGCATGAGTAAAGGGAGTCACCGCTGCTCTTGTAAAAGCAGAAAACCTATAACTGCTTGTATTATGTATGTGCAATTTGAGCGCGGTTTTCACTCCCCGTGCGACACTTTCAAATCAATAAATGTAAAAACGGTGAAGAAGTGAAATAATGAATCATCATCTCGACTGTGTGATGAATGAGAAGCTCGAGGTTTCATAATCAAGATCTGCTGTAGGTTCTGACGTTTGCCAGATTTTTGTTTTATTTTTATTTTTTCAGAGACATCAGAGAGAGAAAAACATCTGAGCACCAAGAAAAGCTTTCGCACTAATACTTTTACTGCTACTCCGGAGATAAAATTAGCATAGGCAATTAGCAGGAAAACAACTCCGGCAGTTTCTCTGAGTTTTTTTTTTTTACGAACATGGGTGGCACGTGTTTGTGTGTGCGTGTCTGTGTTCTGTGCTGGAAACATGGCTTGCCAATCAGGGGAGCGACAGGTGCAACGTTCGCACTCTTCCCATGAAACATGCCTTCACAGCGTGAGATAAACAAAGTGGGGAAAATCACTGTGCAACTTTGTGCGTGCGCGTGACAAAACGTACAAATTCCACTCGCTCGGTGAAAGTGTATCATGATTTCACACCTTTTCCTTCAGCACTATAGATGCTTTCTGAACAGACTTACAACACCGGGTACGTGACGCTCGCCTGGGGCTGCTGCTGCTGCTGCTGCTGCTCCGCTTGGCTGAGGTCAAGATCTGTTTCCATTCGGAGAGACTGAAATGGTAAAGTGACGCAGAATGTGTTTTTCTTTGACTACATAAATACAGATATGCTGGGGGAAAGGGACAGGGATATATAGTGAGTGTGTAGGTTTTGCAAAACAATATTCTTTTTGTTTTTTTTTACTGCATTGTATGCTTGAACAAAAAGGTTTGAGGTGGACTAAGTTACCAAGTTTAAGGTGGATTACATCAATGGTTCCCAAAACAGGTTTAAGTTTAACTAAATTTCCAGGCAAGTTTAAGGTGGACTAAATCAGTGTCTCCCAAAAAAGGATAATGGTGGACTAAATCAGTGGTTTCTGGCAGGTTTAAACCAAAAAAGGTTTAAATTGGACTTCACTAGAGGTTCTTAAGAGGTTTAAATTGGAGTAAAACAACGGTCAGTTCCTGGAAAGTTTAGGGAGACTGTGTCAGTGATTCCAAAAACAGGTTTAAGTTGGACTAAAACTGTGGTTGGTTTCCTGACAGGTTTAGGCGGACTGAATTTGTGGCCCCTGTCGAGTTTAAGGTGGATTAAATCAGTTGTTCCCATAGCAGGTTTAGGCTGGACTAAATCAGGCGTTCCAAAAAACAGGTTTAAGGTGAAATCAGTTGATTCTGGCTTGTTTAAAGTCGATTAAATCTTTAAAGTTTGAGTTGGAATAAATCAGCGGTTCCCAAGAAGTTTAGACTTAAACAGCGGTTGGCTCTCACCTGGTTTTGGACAATGATTCCCAAAACAGTCTTAAGGTGGACTAAATCAGTTGTTCCCAAACTGGGTTATAGTATGAGGTGGACAAATTCATTGATTTCCAAACCAGGTTTAACAAGGACTTAACCATTGGTTCCCAATAATCCAATAATCAAAAGTGTCCAGAAGATCGACAGGATGAAGAAGAAAAAGATAAGACATACGTCTGCTCTGTGAATTTATCTCAGACCACATCCACCGGACCAGACGTCTGTTATAATGAATGTTTGAATCAATTATTCAAATACAAATCAACTCCTATCAGCGCCACCTTAAAACGTTTAGCTTTGTTATGGGTCCTCTACGACTCAAACGTATTATGCAAACATGTACAGAAATGACACGGACATTAAAATTTAACGAAGCAGCGCTGAGTTGTCGCTGGCAGTAAAAAGTGTAAAAATAGAGTCGTAAAAACCTCTTCAGTCATCTATTGTGAGAATCAATCTTATTAAATCACACCCTGCGGAGACGGAGAGGGAAGAGATTACTTGGTTGCTCTTCATTTGTCTTGAGCCTTTTAATCTGTGAGAAAGAGCCCGAGATGACCCACGTTGGACGTGCACGCACGCACATAAACACACACGAAAAAACCCTTTTTGCGGGGGCCACTTTTGATGTGCCTTTAGTCCGGGTGCGTAGCAATCAGGAGCAGCATGTAGCCCGAGGCTAGCAAGACACCATAAGATCCGCTGCAGAGGAAAAGGCAGAGCGATGCAGCGGTAAGTGAATGTGTGTCGATGGGTGATTTTTGAGGAAAAAGCTTCTAAGTGTTTACAGAAGGCAGAGCGGATATAAAAGCAGAACGTGGGAGTTTGTCCCTCAGTGGATTTCTGGAATGCTCTGTAATATTTTCATTTTATCTGCTTCAGAGGGGAAGACGAGCTTTCAACCCTCTGTGCTGCTGATGGAGCGTTTGGTCTCCCTAAACTGTGTGTCTGTGCACACCCTCGAGTTTCATTGTGTACATTTTGTGTTTTTCTCGAGCCCCCATGTGCCAGTATGTTAATGTTTGTGTTGATGCACGTGTACGTCATGTCCTTTACAGCTGCCTTAACGTTTCTTTGTGTTTTCTATACGTGTGTGTATGTATGTGTGTGCGCTCTGGCCCCATCTTGCTTCTCTAAGCAGGTCTGGCTGTGACACAGTTGCCACTAATTACAGATCAGGCAGATTAAAACCTGGAGAGGAACGGGCCAATCACAATCTCCCCTGGAACTCTTCTTCCACACCTTGCCTTCCCCTCCATCTCTTTTGTTTCGCTGTTCATCGCCCTGTCATTACCTCTTGCCCATCTTAAACCTCTCCCTGCATCCCATTGACTTTTAAGTATCATAACCACTGAGAGCTGCACTTAGGATGAAACTACATCGAGACTTCTAACAAGGTAAGAGTAAACATGGCTTCCCTTATGAATGATGCAAGAAACTCGAAATGGAGGAAAATTCAATACGGCATGCATAAAATAAAGATCAACTGGTGGCATCTCGGCTGCATCTGTATGCTTAGCTCTTCAAACCTTTGGCTGGTTTTTGCTTGTTTTTTGTTTACTCTTTATTCACAGCCTCACTGAATATATATATACATCAGATATTCAGTATTGTCATTTCCAGGATGGGGTAGGCAAGACAGAAAAGCCATCGTCGGTTTCCCAACCACCTGATCACAAGGAAACCATATGATTCTGCATTATGACATAAGAATAATTTGTCTGTACGTTTTTAATTTTGTCTTGTTTCCATCTAGGGGTGGTTGAAATGACCAAAAAACTAATATATCGATCTATTTAATCCAAATCCTGATTCACAATCTAAAAGACTCAGTCCATCCATACAGGTCGACTGTGAAATCAGCAGATTATGACCTGTATTTACGTTTGTCGTTAGCCAGCGACCTCTAGTGGTTGTAGTAATTATTACAGCCACATAGGAGGAAGCAGTGTAAAGAGTGACCCACAGGAAGGAGGTCCGTAATGGTGGTTGGGTCAAACAAACGCAAGACTTTCACCCAGAAGACCTCTGTTCATGTCCTGTGTGAAACCAAAAGTCGACCATTACCACTTCAACTGACGTAGTTAAGTCATCACATACATTACGTAACTGAAGTCACATACGTAACGTAGATGCTGAAGTTACATAAGTGGCGTAGTGATTTTAAACCAAACCACAATCTTTTCCTGAACCTAACGAAACTGCAAACTAACAACGCAGGCCGGTACGTCTGTCGCAGGGTCATGTTGTTTTGGAAACTGTGATAAAATGACTTTTTCGGAGTAAGTAGCAATTGAAATATTCATATTATTTAGGTATGAGGATGTGTTGGATGTCTTCTGGCACAAGTTTCTCTTCCGTCATGTTGCGAGCTATAACTCACTGCATTCTTTACATACAAGGAAGAGCCGTGTGAATTAACTCATCCACTCTGCACACCATATCTCGTTGGCTAAATGTTGGTGTTGACGTAGTCTGCTGGTCAATGAAAACAGAAGTAACATGACATTAGATACCGTGATCTCTGTGATGCACCTGAACAGCGTGGATGCCTTCCAGCTGTTTATGAATTGAAGTCCATGTGTTGCAGTTTGCCAGAGCAATGACTCAGAGAAAAGCTTGCTTTTTAAATTCAAAATGCATAAATCTGCTGGTAAGGGTTAATGGTCACACCACTGAATCAACTATAATCCACAATAACAAAAAGATTAAGCACAAAAAAAAACAATCAAGAGGAGGAGAGAGGGAGAGAGGAGACGGTGGCGGCTGCTTGCCGATGTCAAGCCTGGGGATATGAGTGGAGCAAATGAGGATGAACCAGTCACTGCTCCAGACAGGCAGCTGAATAGACATAAAGAATGGAGAGACAGGATGGGAGGGCGACGGGGAGGGGAGGATTGGGAAGACTGTTATTGTGAGCGCCTACGAGTGATGGCAGAATCCGGGTGCTGGGTGTCACTTTGGAACAATCAGGACTGACGTTCCCAGGTGGCGTGCAGCAGGAAGAGGGGGATTCGCCTTCCAGGGCTGCAGCAGCACTTTCCATCCTCATCATACTTGGAAATAAAGACTGTGCCAAAACCCCAGACCTGGAACCATCCAAAACATGTCACCGACACCAAACGGAAAAAGCCCGAATGATGAGAGCTGGAGGAATAAGACGAGCTTTTTTAGGGATTTGCTGAAAGGTCTGTTTGATTTACCCCAATGAGCTCACGTTTTAGTAAATTGTTGTTTGGCTAGTTTAGTAATGACGAGGGCTGAAACTTTTGTGATGAAGATTTTTTGTGAAGATACCTCACAGCACCAAGCTTCTTTCTGTTTGGATTCAAGTGTGTCCAACTTTTAAAAAGTAATGCCGTCCAACAGAGCCCACATGCCTTCTGCCAATCTGTCTTCTTCGTGGCAAAAACAGACCACAAAAGTGGACAAAATTCCTTTTAAGACTTCCTTCAGAGATCCATCTTTAATGTTTGTAGAGAAGAAGAGACTGAGAGCTGATTCAGCTAAATGTTGCTTCATCTTAGAAGACCTGGCTGGTTCTTCAGAGCAGCTTGAACGAGATGTGTTTTTAACATCTTAAGGCTCGCCGGGCCCAAAAAGCTGATTTTTTTTGGAAGTTTCTGCAAAATCCAATATGTCGTTCAGTGAAGACACAAATTAATGTTCAATAAACAATTTGTAAAGGTCATGTTCTGACAATATCTGTGCCTAGCCTGGAAGGTTAGGGTATTGATTGATGAACTTTATTATTCCCAAAAGGATAATCACGTCCAATGTGGGCACAAAAGACACGTCAAAGACGATTCTACAAGGGTTGGAGTCGACAGCCGTGCTGGTGGCTCTGTGAGGCAAAGTAATAATAGAAATCAAAACTATTTACATGAGAAAGTCGTTGGTGTTGCACGTATTTTGTCTTAACAAGTGAAATTTTGACATAATTATGATATCAGACAAAAACATAAGGATTCACTACAGTTCTTGGAATTCATCCCGAGGGGAACATGAATGTCTGTATCAAATTCGATGGTATTCAATTCAATAGTTGAGACAATTCACGTAAAACCATGTCTCATGGTGGCTGTAGAGGAAAGGTGAGGGATTCCCAAACCTGTAGAAATCATCAGTTGGAGACCAAGTTTGTCTGTACAAAATTTCACGCCTGTTGAAATACGTCAAGCCGACAAAAACAGTGTCGCCAATTGGGAAAAAGCTGATTTGTTGCTCAGCCATTAAAGGTCCAACTTGTAAGAAAGCTGATTTTTGAGTCTCATTCCCAACATGTCACATACTGATGCTTTGGGCTGGCGGCCGATCCAACCTACCAACCCAAAGCGTTCAGGAAATGAGACTCAAAAATCAGCTTATGGACCTTTAAGGCTTGGGTCAGGACACGGCTAAGATTAGGTTAAGGGTTCAGGTTCGGCAAGTGGTGGTTAGTCGTCAAAACAATGAATCAACATGTAAGGATTATGGGTTAAAGATAGGCAAATGTAAAGCCCTTATGATAATGCAGCCATTATTTAGAAAGGCATAAATACAATATACAAATATTTTTAAAATGTTATTTTCCATAATCACAAGATAATGGACACGTAATACAGCATCAGTTCTGCTGCCTACACTGGTGCTTGGTGCAAACTGTGCAAATTGTCAAATATGATTATTATTCCCAGGAAGAGTGGGTTGTTTTCTTTCGTTGTGAGTAATTTGACTTTTGTTTTTTGGCGGTGAGCAATTTGTAAAACCTTTGAGTGCTGAAAGGAAGGTCCATCATTGAAAACGGTTTAAGTGAAGTGGACACAGCACTGACAACTGGTAATGACTGTCCATTAATCTATCAGCCACAACAAGCCCGGATATACTGACGTCATCTCGGAGATAAGGTGAGCTGTCCGGAGCTTTTTTTTTTGTTCAGTTGTTACACAATTTTTTTCTGAGCTTCCAGGTTTCATTTGGGAGTATGTCAGGTGTTCAGCCGCATATTAATCAGCAGCACAGACATATTAAGCTTTAAACTCTTCTCTCTTTCACCCATCAACATCACTTTGTATGCCTGGTGGTTTGAAACACTGTGTTAGATATTAAGTCTGTCTGTCAGGAAATCCGCCATGAAATTTAGAGAGCAGATTGGCCTTGGGCAAAGGAACTGTCGATTAGATTTTGGTGGTGATCCGGATCTGGGATTTCTGCCGTTCCACAATTATTGTTTTTTATCTTTAATCATGGCACCGCTCGAGATAGAGACTTGATTTAAAATCCTAAAGGTGTGTTTTCAAGGTCAGGCAATCAATTTAACTTAAATCGTCAGTGAAGGAAATTATATTTTTTTGTAGAGGAACAGCCGGTTTAATGATTGGTCAGTGTCAGCAGAGGTTTGCACTCATATTTTAATGTGAACTGGAGCCTTTTTTGGGCTGTGTGAATTAAAGGCCATTGAATGAAATACACATCAACTTTTTAACATTTCTGTCTGACCTTCCAGTCTGGCTGCTAATATCTTACAGTCAGGTAACTTATGCCGTTTTTCCATCACATCTGCCAGCCTGGCTCCACTTGGTGCAGCTGGGGTTCACCACAACTGGGCTACCTGCAATGACGCTGTCGTCCCGATCCCTGCAGCACTATCGTAGCATCAACGCTAATGCTAAAGTGGCTCCACTAATTCAGTTACAAACACGTTTCATTTCCTATAATTTCTTCACAATAAAAGCCCCCTGTTACTTAGTCATTCAAAAGCTTTTATTATGAAGCAGTATTACAGGAAACGTGTTTTCACCAGCAGTCACTAAACCTGTGAAAGTGAACACGACGAGACAGTAAAACACAGCAGATGTTTGACGAGAGAAACTAAAGAGATTCAGTTAGAAGCTACAAAAGTACTGAAAGCTGAACACGCGGGGCGGCCGTGGCTTGGCCCTACTCTGTAGCAGGTCCATCGCTGGCGCAGCACGGCTCAACTCAGCGCAGTAAAACTGGTGATGGAAAAGCAAATCAGCACGGCTCGGTTTGACTTGGCGCAGCCAAAAGTGCTAATGAAAAAGCAGCATTAGTGTGTACCAAGATGTGAAGGCCATCGATTGTCTCAGCATACAGTACATAAACAATAACGTCAACACTCAGTTTCAAACCAAATACTGCAAAAGTTGGCATTTCATTCATTCAAGTGCCCACTAAGAAGGCGTTGTTGGTGGCCACATCCTCACATATGAGGCCACATTCGTGACGCCAACTAGCTTGTGGCAGTTATGTACTCCCCCAACCACCCTGCTCATTTCAGTCTTTATTTTTGGGTCTTTTTGGTGGAGTAAAGGCACGAAATGAGTGCCAGTGAAGCAGCACACTAGCACACCAGAATTTGGAAACCGATGATATTCCCCGCCCCAAACAGCGATGTCATCCTCCATCACGATGTGCCACTGCAGACATCATCACATGCCGATTCAGTAGACGTCACCCAACCCTAGTCCTAAGAATTCAATTATTTACTGCCTATGGAGCAGCTCCAGGATTCGTCTCGAGATAACATCAGCAGCACAATCTGTCTCTCTGTTCTTCAGCTTGAAGGAGGCTTGTTGAAATTCATAAATTAAAACCAGGCCCGTGCATATCACAGAAATGACATACGAGTCCTCTTCTTTTTTTTTTTTTATGTGTGGATGTAGTCCACGCTAATAAAGCCGAATTTACCTGAAATTGCTGCTGCTCGTCTGCAGAGCAATATGAGCAGATCAAAGACACAAATCAAAAGATATAAAAGGCATCCTAGCCCGCCCGCTAATGATGTGTGGATTGTTAAACAGCCGAGTGAGACACCAGGAGGTTTCTCCGTGGTGCTAGCCAAGTAAAAAAAAAAACAAGACTAAGAGAGAAAGAGACAATAAGATGGTGAAAGGAAGAAAAAACAGAGAAAAGGAGATTCAGCAGCTTTGGAAGGAGGGACTGGCAGGCTGACTCAGAGGGAAGAGCAGAAGTGAGGAAGTGTTTTCATCTTCCCTCTCCCTCTTTTTCTTTTTTCTTCTTGCCTCTCCATCCTCTTCTATTTCCATCTTGCTACATCTATCACTCTCTTCCCCTCTCTTACTTTCTCTGCGGTATTGTTCTCTCCGTCAAGAGTTGTCATGACAAGGCTGTTTATTTCTAATGTTTGACATTTCGCCCTGTGCCGCTCGCCTGAAAGAACGCACCGGGATGAATGCTCCGCGATTTTCAAAGGAACATCTTGTTATTAGCCGGCGTTTCCCCGTCCTAACACACTCGGCGCGCAGATAAACACAAATGCATCTGCGTGCACACACACACACATCCACTGCATACACAAGCGCAGGGGTGCATTTAAATACAGAAAGATCTATCAGGCTTTTTAACCTTTCATCTCTGAGCAGAGAGAAAGCAGGTTTTTCTGACTCCCACACCATGTTTCAACCCTCAGCCGCATCCTCTCCCTCCTTCCCTCCATCTTCTCCCGCCCTCTGTGGGATCAAATTAAAGGTAGTGGATTAATAAGATGCGGGCTCTGCTCTGAATGTGTGTTAATGTCGGCTACAGGACCGTCCATTGAGGCGCTCCCAACAGTCAGAAGAAGAAGAAAAGCCTTGGGATTTGAATCTATTTTCTCTTTCGCCCATTTCTTTGCCGTTTCCATCTTCTGACGCCCGTCTTATCATTTCACTCTCTTCTCTCTTTCTTTGTCTCACATTTTTCTCCTCTCTATCGGCGTTATTCCATTTTCTCCAAATTCTCCTTTCAGCTTTTTCTATCATTTTTACGGTTTGACCCGCGTCGGTTTTGACACAAGGACCGAACAAAGTCCTCCAGAGCAGAGGATCTCAAAGTCAGGCCAGCAGCCTGCCAAAGGTGTTAAATGCAGTCTTCAGAAAATGGCTGATTGTTTATTCTAATATATGTGATTTTAAGCCACTTAAGCTGTGTTTTTTGGCAAGCGCCACCTAATTACCAGTATGATGCACATAATGAATCTGCAAATTACTCACGTGAGCGATTCTGATCTGCCAGGAAAATCTACTTGGATGCGGTTCAGGAAATGTCGTCATGGCTAAAAATAACTGATATTGACTGATGGGACACAAGTGGCCTTATCTGGTGTCAAAGTCGCGCTCTTTTAACGAGTCCTCGGATTAAAATGACAAAATAGAGTCGCTGGCTGTCAAAAATCAAACGTATGAGCATTTTAAGATCTAGAAAACTATACTGGCAAGAGAGCGTCGATTGTTGGTATTTACCAAAAAGTACAAAATGCTCAAAGATGACTCCTCTGATTTATTATGATCTTCTTTTTGGCCAAAGTTTCAGGAAAAATAGAGGGTGTCTAGACAAGTTTTGTCCATCACAGGTCTTCATGAGCCCTTTGAGGGAGGCCGACCCCGTTCAGTCGAAACATTTTCTCTTTTTTAGTCCAGCCGAGTTTTGTGAGCTTTAATCCAGTGTGTCATTACTTCTCCATCGAATCGATAATCCTACACCTGGACACAATGCACACACATCTACACCAGGTGCATCAAAGGAAAGATCACGGCCATGATTAATGGAAACCCTGACCTCGATTTTTGCGCTATAGCAGCATTGAATTACTTCCATCTTTGCCTCTGATAGAGGAAGGTCGTTATTTGCATGGCGCCTTGGCACAGCATCACAAACGTAGGTTGTTTGTTTTTTCATAAAATGACTGGCGCTGACAATTTTTCTTCAAATACAGCAGCCTGGTCAGTGGCCCTACGCCTCTGAGTTTGATGGTGTAGCTTCCCCTCAAGCGTCACTTCTGCCACTGTAGTGCAGTCGTGTAAAGAAAGAAGAGTCCAAGTCCTGGGCAGCGGGGGTGGGTGGATACTTCACAGACTGGATTTTCCCTCTGGAAATCAGGGTTCGCGTTCTGTCTGCGACCAAGACTGAAGAGCGATTTAGTGAGTTTGTCATGCAGAATAACGCCTCTTCCTTGCATCACCTGACATGCACACACCTTCTACCTTTTCCTGGACCTGTATTTGAACAAATTGGTGCTTTAACTGGTGCTTAGTGCCTCTAACAAATACAAGAAAAACAAAAACTAATGCTAATGATGATCAGTGAGTGAAATTGCGTGTAATAAGTTACGTTAGTTGCGAAACAGAATATCGTCGCTTGAACCCAAAGTCTGATCTTCTCCTAAACCTAACCAAGTAGTTTTGGTGCATAACCCAAACCAAACCGCTGTTATGTAAGTAAGTTAACATATGTTAATGACCTAACTTATGTTACCTAAGTGACTTAACTAACATTACCAGACTGAATGCAGTATTTTAACTTAAAGTATGATCTTTTCCTCAACTTTGCCAAGTAGTTTTGGTGCCTAAACCTAACAACAACCATTTGACAACACACTTTATTTTAAAAGTCTAAGCAGATGTGGTATATTATGCATTACTGACCTTATGTTTGACGAGTTGAGAGTAAGAGCATGTCGTGCAGCATGTTTTACTGCACCTTTGTTAACAGTTTTATGTGGCTTTAAGTTGTTTTTGCCCTTTCTTGGTCTGACTTTAGTTCAGTCTCAACCACCTGAAACCATAAAACCAACAATAAAGACTGTATGCTACCTGCACATGCGCCTCAAAAACGGTAGAGCAGCACAGTAAACGTGGCTCGTGGAGGATACAACAGGAGGATGTATCCCTGAAGAGTTGGCAAACCAATCTACACATAAAACAAAATTGGACCTCTGTTCTGCAGGTGCTTAAACTGCAGGACTCAATTTGAGATATCCATATGGTCTCTTTTCTGGGGAATGTGTCAGGAACATGAAGGCCCCACAATACAATGCAATACAATACCAAATCCAAACCAAAGTTGTTTTTTTTTCCCTATTTGGATCCGCTGAAATCTTATCAAATGGTGGTCCACGGCCTTAATATGAGTCTGTCTGGGAATCCATCAAATGAAAACATTTGCTCAGGGGAGATAGATAAGCAACAGTACAGCAGAGAGCGGGTCGATAGGCCGACACCAAAAAGCAGGATTTACTCAAAATGGATTAGATAGCTTTACTTCTAAACTGTATATTGCAATTGACAGCTGGAGCCGGATCAAAGCCAGCACCGTGTGAGATCCTGGCAAGGTTTGGTCAATTTCCATCAAGTCAACTGGACGTGGAATTTGTCCATAGGTGCCTGATCCAATTCGCGGCACTGACGCGGACGTGAAGTGAAATTGAACAGTGGACTGAATGCGTGAGGTAGTGTTATTGGTCTTTTCCCTCCGCTGAGGCAGACAGAAGGAGAAGGCCACTCTCTCTGAGGTGTTGTGCACACCTTGTAGGCTGCCAAGCCCCATTAGAGGGTGACAAACAGACGTCCACTCGGCTCAGCGCTGTCAGACCCCGGTAATGAAAGACACATCAGCCTCAGAAAAAAGCAGAGGAGGAGGAGGAGGAGGAGGAGGAGGCAGAACAACAACAGGCCATGCTCTGACACAAACACATTTTAAGACTAATGGCTTTAAATGCAACCGCACTGTGTAGCAATGCAAGGCAGGATAAAAAAAAAAAAATGTTCTCTACAGTATGTAATGAGAGGAAGGCGAGGGACAAGAAAAGACTGGGTAAAAATAGATAAAAGAGAATCATACAAACATGCGAGATAAAAGAGAAACACATGAACAGAAGGTTCTGCAAGATCTGATAAAAGAGAAAGCAGGAAGAAATAAAAGTGCGAGGGTCCTTAGCGACTTATCGAGCTACATGTGTCTGTGCCACGCCATTAAACGGCAAGACACAACGCCAATAATTATCTCTCGTTTCAGCCACATTGCTATGAAATGATTTAACGGTGCTAGTAAAGCGCTAACACAACAGAGAGTCTGTCTTCGGTGCTGTGCATCAGAACTGTGCGCTCCATAACAAAGCCGGTTCAGAGCGGCTCTATTCCCTTTGCAGTGAATCAGAGTTGCACTTTCTGAGGCGTGCGAGAATCCATAAGTACATAATAATGAATTATACACAAGGTGGCAGACAGGTGCAGCTCCAGACGTTATAGATTGAGCAGTTTGGGAGTCCTGTCATCATGAACCCACGGACGCCGGTGTAGGAACCAGTCTCCTGCTGATGCGCAGGGCACGGCGAGGCAGACTGTGTCATTCTCCATCCCTGCTCGCTTTGTAATCTTTCCAGAGAGGAAGGATGAGACTCGGCTCCGTCTGGGGGGAAATGTATTTTGTCTGAGCGAGAGCGGGCGGCCTCATCAAATCTATATTTCTTTATCGGTGCCGCCTTGAAAGAGTGGAAGAGAGGAAAGACACGGAGAAAGAGAGCGAGAGCGGCGGTCGGGGGAGGGGGGGTTATCGAATTGATTAATTTAATGCCGTTTGTAGCGCATCAGAGGTGGAGCTTTTCACCGTGCGTGCCTCTCAAGTCAACCGGAAAGAAGTGTGTACATGATGAAAAGTTATGAACTCGAGAACAACACAAAAAAACAAGACGAGATGAGATGAGATGCAGCTGCCGGCTCGACGGATGTCAGTTAGAAAGATATCAGTTTACAGTTAAACAGTTTCATGTTAAACCGACAAAATATCAAAGATCTGATGTTGTTCACACATTCGTTTCAGCTCTGATAAGATATTCGCTCGCTTGTGGGCGAGTCTTGCCGCTCGGCAGCACATCTTGGCAGTGCCCCGAGGCAGTACGGGCCGGGGTCAGGGTCAGACCAGGGTTAGAGCGGGAAATTAAAACTGCACACGGCACACGAATCAACAGTCAAATCTGATTTTAAAAAAACACTTTCTAATCTAGCGACTAAAATACTTTTTTAAATGATGCTTCCCCCCCAGAGGTTATACTTTCTTTTTTGTTACGACACCATCTGCGGGGAACAGGCACAGCAACACTGGAGACGCAGGAAAAACAGACAAAGACAGGAAGTAGAAAGTAAAACATGACACTTAACGCTTCACATGGTTTGTCTCCTGTTGTATAACCTCTCTGCTGTGCTGTTTGCCCAGGGACACTTCGACATGCAGACCAGGGGAATTGAACCAGCGACCTTTCAGAAAACAAGACGCAGGCTCTACCCCTGAGCCACAGCGGCTGAGATTAGTTATATTTCTGTTTACAGTCTGTCAAGAACAAATCTTTTTTTCAACCAAATTCCTAAAAAGAAAAGTACAAATGCTGTCCTCCCATTTCCAGCCACTGAAACTGTAGAAAGTTAACATGTTGATTTCTGGCACACAAATTATATTTTTGGCAGCTTTACTCGCTTTCACCAGCCGAACCAAGTGGCGACACAAAAAAATAAATAAATAAAACACCCATGTGTGCATATGTGTGTGCAATATGTGTGTGTGTGAAGGTTCCTCTCAATGGAGTATGACACACTGACATTTCCGTTGTGGTGTGGATGCTTGAAAAGCGGCACACCATGAGCAACACCAACACCACTGAGCAATTCAATACTGGCCTGACAAAATCATTACGCCGTTTCCTCTTAGGTTAAAACCCCGCACTACATGGCCACTTAGGAATATGGATCGGACTTGTAAAATGGTGAAAGGGCAGGTTAATGCAATCAATTATTTTTTAACAGTAATTGCTATGCAAGAGTCCTTGACATACCCACACAGTCTATCTCCGTGTAACGTAATGGGCCTCAGCGATTCTTTTGTGTGGGTTTTTTGCTGTCGTTGGCCCCCCGATGACATTTAGAAAGGGACAAAAGATCAGTCCATCGGAAAAAAAATCACATTTTATGGTTAAGCCCCTGTTTTTTTAGGCACAATTAAAGCAAAACACTGTAATGCACAAGGAAGTCGGAGAGGAGTCCACCCACAAGGCTGCACCGTTGTTGTTATCCGCATTTGTTTATAGGGCTGCTAAAAGTTACGTTAAAGTTCAGACATTTTGTTAAATCTACATGTGAATTCCTCTCAGATAGGTGATCGTCATCACCGGACGATGGAAGCGATGACCAAGAGTCAAGCAAAAAAATTTCAAGTGACATTTACACTGGTGGTGCTCCTGTAGAGCCTCCAGGAGGCAAAATGTCATCACATTTATCAGGATCGCTCACAGGTGGCGTGTTGGCATGTCATTTAAATCTGCCTGCAACTGCTTAATGCCTTTAAGGCAGTGTAAAGAGCAAAGTGACACCGTGAAAATGAAAAGAAAAAAGAAAAAACACTCTCGCACATCCTGATCACATCCATAACGTGAAGTTATCACACGGTGCAAAGTCTTGTACCCAACTTCTGGTGAACAGAGCATAAGTTTTAAATGCTAGCAACAGCCGTATTTTCAGTTTAAATTCACTTTACATTTACTGTTTAATGTTTTTAAAGAAAGTGAGACACAATGCCATGATCCGTCCCTTTATCTGGATCCACACCAAAAGTTAATGGGGTCATTTTGAAACAAGTCCCCATCTACTTCAGTTGTTTAGCAGAACACTGCTCCAGAAATGTTTGGTGGACTACGAAACTTCAAATTACAATCACATTGGGCTTTACAACTTGTGCAGGAAAGACATCCTTTTGTCCTTAGACCCTCGATTCCAGTGAGGAATAACTTGCCGTGTTGAGAAAAAACACCTTTTACCAAGAGGGGGAAAAAGAAAGAAGAAACCTCAGGAGGAGGGATCCCTCTCCCAGGACAGACAGACGTGCAGTAGATGTCGCATGTACAGTAAAGAACAAGAAAATCACAGTTTACAAGTTGCATTGACAGAATATCTGATACAGATTATAATATATGTGAAGTGTGTGGATCCAGGGTACGACTGAGCAGGACGAGGCATCGCCAAGTGGTGCCCGGGCCACACGAGCTGGAAGAGGGCAGGAAAAACAGAAAAGATCAGATCAGAAATACAGATATAAGGAGAAAGTAAAACAGAGGAGAGCCATAATCCTGACTTTCTATCAGCATGAGAGTGTGTATTTTCATTTTTTGGTTTAACTTATCCTTTAACATCAGTAGTTGCCCGGCCCAGATTCACATCACGGTCATGTAGATTCATACTGAACCAACAAAAAAATTTGCTTCTGCACCTCAAGGTTCAACTGCCATGAGCCAAAGTGTAAAACGGCCACATGGTGGCTCCATTTAATCCACATCCACACCAGCGACTAATGAGTCCCTTTGCCCCCCGGTCCAACATTACACCTAATTCCACGGATATCCACTAACACCTTTTCTGGGATATTCTGCTAACTGGCAGACAAACGAGGCTGTAAATCCACCTTCTCTGCGGAGGTAACACTTGTCTTTTCTCATGCTCGACCTGCCGTCTACACTGTAAGCTAATAATGGTATTTGCCGTGTTACTGCTTTTATATCGTGAAAGCCTTTCCATTAAAAAACCCGACAGAAATCTCGCAGGGAGCTACATCGATGAGCAAATGAGCACACAGCACATGAACACACACCACGGGGGGGGTATAGAGGCAAAGGGGAGAATTTCTTCCCCCCGGCACTCTGGGGACCCTCATTACAGCAGAGAAAAGTGGGTGCAACAAGACATGGTGGGGTGGGCATGTGAATAAAAGCAGCATGGGGGGAAAGATATTGGGACTTCTTGCATCAGTCTGTTTCCTTCTTATTAGTCACCTTCCGGCACTGCATGTACAACTGACCACAACACTGAGATCAGCGGCGTCTGCAGAGGTGTCTGGAACATGACAGCGAGAAAAGCTTTTTCATTTGCTTGTCAGGGGCAAGATGCTCAGGTAGAGAATCCACCTGCTGACTTTACAGATGTCACCGAACAGGATTTTAGTTTTTACGGATGTTGGGTGTCAATGTTTTAGCTCTCGCTGTTTGCAGCTTTAAAGGATTGATTCACTGAAATTAAAAGAAAAGGGAAAAAAACAAACTTACCTTTTGCTCCTGTCTAGCTGAGCTTTCAGTTGAATGTAGTTTTTTGTGCTGACGTGTTGTCCCTGTTTCTTTGCGATTGAGGTCTTGTGGACAGCAATACCAAAGTTGTACAAACACTGAAAACTTTTTTTGATGCTGACGACAGATTTCTGTTCACCTGCACTGTATTTGTTGCAGACATCTCACTACTTGGACAAGTGAAACTAAATCTGTGTTTTTATGGCACGTGAGGAAAAAAAATTCTGGGGATCCATTTCTGAGGCTAATCTAGAACATTCTCACTCCTGTTTTTATGACTTAAGAACAGATGGAAAAATGGTTTTGATATTATAATCTTTCTAAGTTCCTTGTTTGTTTTTCTGTCTCTGATACAGGTGGGGAAGAAAGAAAGGAGTTTTGGCAGGTGAAAAACAAATCGTGAAGAAACAGGTAAAAGTTTTGGCGTGAAAAAAACATCTTTTTTTAAAATTTTATCTTGTCAGTATATTTTATCCTGAGTGTTTTTGTCAAAGTCATTTCAGAAAAAGAGGCTGAAGTGCTACCACCGCTCTGTGTCCCAAACAGGACTGAAAAACATTCAAGTTTTCATTCCGGTAAGAGTTAATTTGCATTGCAAAAAAACAAACACTTAAAAAAGTGATCCGGACAATTTATTTTTCCCAGCTGCCAAAACTTTTGTCATTTGTTTTGACGGATGAAAAAAAAAAAATCATCATCTGCCAAAACTTCCACCTGTTTCACAGATGAAAAACATTTAAGGTACTGAGAAAGATTACTGTGGTGCCTTTTTTTAAAACTTTGATTGAAGACTAGTTAGATCAGACTCCGGGTGTCCGTACGAAACACTGCTGGATTCACACCACGTTTTAATAAAGACATATTCTGTTATAAATGTTCTTGTTCATGTAAAATATCTTGATAGTTATGAAGCCCAAGGTCTACACCAACAGAAGCTCCTCTCTCCCACACAAAAGGCAGCTCCTGAAACGCCTCGTCAATAGTCCCGCCTTTAATCCCGTGACTCTGTGACATCACACTATGTCACCATGTCACACATTTGCATTATTTGTGCCTTTGCAGCTAGTTTGGCACATAAGAATTAATTTAGCACAGCTGCTCTGTTGTTGTTAGCGGTGCTGGGTCGAGCGTGTGTGAGCTGACCAATCAGAGCAGACTGGGTGTTCGGGAGGGGGCGGGACCTAAAAGAGACAGGAGCTAAAACAGAGCGTTTCAGACTCGAGCATTTCTAACTGATGTGTTTTTTAAGTATTAAACATGTAAACCTATCGCAGTAGTGACCCAAAATAAACTGATGGACCTGAATTTTTGTACGACATAGTTTGTTCACCAAAAAAGTATTAATAGTTTTATTCTTGACATGTCACACTTCTGTCGGTTGCATTTTGGACCTCAGCGTCCGGACTAGTTGTGATGTAACAGTCATGTTTGTCTGTACACATCTTAAACCCTGTTTTAAAAATAGCTGAGAAACGTAAGTGTGAATTTGAGAGTAGTCTTCTAATGTCTTAGTGCACATACACCGTTCTGCACAGTGCAGTAATAATAAGTAAAACACATCTTTCTATTAAGGAAATAAGACGATTGTGACTCGATGTATGTCTGATTCAAACAAGCCTCTACAGTCGCTGCTGTTTGTAAACACCTTTTTTTTGTCTCTGCCTGTAAATTGATCCTGCAGAAGTCCATTAGTGCACAGAAACTGTCACATTTCACATTTACCGTTTCTCACCTTTTTTCCCGTCTTGTTTCGGAGAATCCAAGGACAAAGACGGCATCAAGCTGCCCGGGCTGTTTGATTGACAAGCAATCTCAGAAAAACACACAGCAATAAGCACTAACCACCGCAGATTTTTGCCAGAATCGAAGAAAAAAAACACAGCGAGATGTCACAGGTGAGAGCTTTAAAAGCTTGCTTTGGTGTCACGGGGAGCTGCTGATGTGAGTACTTTGTGTAACGGGAATAGCACGTCTTTAATGACTGACTTAAGTAATGTGATTCATTGCTTTTGACAGTCTATGCTGTTGCAAATCACACTATAGCAACCGGAGAGCACGCACACATCTTAAAAGCCACTGACTGAACTTCTGCTTCCCAGCCCACGCTGAAGGCAGACGACAGCTACTTAGCCTTTTCCAATTATGACTTTAAGTTAATTGAGAGGAACGACAAGCACATTTTAGTCGGCGTCGTTGAATTGATGGGCATTCGGAGACTGCGGGAACTATTAGAGCTTGTTTATGAAAATAACACGGGAGTAATATACATATTCTTCATACTGTGTTTATCTTGTACAACATATACTGTTCCTTATACTACCAGACACTTAAATATAAGGTTTGAATCATAATCAAACTTTTTTTTCTGCTCTCACTCTGTGTGTGTTTGTGCTTTAAAGGGCTCTCATTCAGCCATTCGGATAATTTGATTGTAAATCTGGCGAGTGGCCGAGGTAATATAAGGGCTGAGCTGTCATCTGGGGGCTGCATCAAACCCTCGCTAATGAACAGGGATGCAACCGCCCCGCCTAACACGCCCGACCAGCGGCTCTACGGAGAGAGTCGAAGTCAAAGCGGGAGAATCCGGCCCGGCGTCGGGTAGAAAGGGGGAGCTCTGACTCGGAGGTACCCCGGGTAGCGAGGAAGAGGGGAGCCAAATGACGGCCTTTATGATTCGGCTCAACCCGCCGGCCTCTTGAGAAAACCAATTACAAGTTAATCTGCACCGGAGACGGAGGCGAATAAGTTAACATGGCCGTCCGAGCAATGAGAGCAGCGGAAATTGGAAAATAAAATACTGACTACTGAATTATAGTGTGAGGGTAGTTTTCAATTGAGGAGTGACAGCAGATGTTACATCTTGAATCCTCTCTGAGGATTAACTTGGGGTTAGTATTCACTGTTAAAGTCTTAGTTATGATCACTGGAAATCTTTTATCCCTACCAGACATGTAGCCGTTGTCAAGTGATCTAAACATCTAGAACACGTTTTCAGATCAAGGACCACTTAAACATTTTTAAAAATAACTCACAGACCGCCTCGTGTTCACTTTCCAACATCCCCAAAAACAGTCGGCCTACTGCAACAGCATATTACAAACAATAGCCTAATTAGATGACGGTCTTGCAATCTTAATGTAGAGATTGGATGTCTGGCCCAAAAGCGGATCATTTTAGTCTCACGTAGTGGTCAACAGCCGATCTTTTTCGACGTAAGCTGTAATACCAGCGTAAATATGTCGTGCAGGCAGTGTCGCAAAACGTTTGGTTACATTGCTGAAGCCTGACAACACAGCAAAACAGTCAATTGAAATAATAATGTTTGAATTTACATACAAGTTGATTTAATATCAGAAACAACACGGTTATCCTTCTCACTACAAGGCTTTGGAGTCGCTTCAGTGTCGCACATTTAAATTTCATTTAAATTGTTATATTTTACCAAATCTACTCAGGGACCACTAGGGGGCTCTCATCCATGCACCATATTTTTGAGATATAAAACCTGTAATAAAATTAATACTCCTCAGGAAAACTGGTTTTGTAGGATCTGTGACCCATAAAGACCGAGCCACAGTGGCCCATTTCACCTTTCAGCGCACTGATAAAGCCTAGATTCACAAAAAGCATGCCGTGTTTTCGACCTATTTAGTGTTAAGTCTTTTAGTTTGACTTGTTTGATGGTGAAGAATAATACCAGTTAAACCCTGGTGGGAATTAATATCTGCACCGACACAAAGTTTAGTTACAGCTCTCGGTTTCATACTGTTTGATAAGCCATGCATGAGGATTAAGAAGGAGGCAGCGCATCAAGTCATATTGGTAGAGGAAAAAGTGAGAGGGACATATGAAGCTTTGGTTCTTAGAGCGAGTTGGCTCAGAAGTTTTCTCCAACCGTGACCTTGTGCTAACCACAGCCACCAATCTCTGTGGAGCAGAAGGATGCTTTCAAGCGTTTCACACGAGTGATGTGTTGGTTTGAACGACTCGACTCTACGAGCCGGCTCCCGATTGAGAGCGAGAACAGAATAAAAGTGCCGATGAACATGGTCATTAGTAAGTTCAAGGAACATCAAAGTGAAGACCCAAGCATGGTGAGACTTTTGTGTTTTCCTCTGCTAACATAAAAAACAGTGTTCAGTACAAATCAATTGTTAAATACACGTAATAGTGTTTTAACATTATTTAAAGCTCCTGTTGGTAAGATGGTAATACTCACGCTTTGGCTTTCTCAACTCGTCAAATAGGCGGGACGCTTTGGGATTGTAGGTCAGGGTTGGCCGCCGTCCCAAAGCGCCAGAAAGAATTATGGCCATATGGAAATTATAATCATAGCCATTATAAGTCAAAACATTGCTAAATTGGGCTGAACTGTAAGAGCCAGAGAGCCAAAAGAGCCGTTCTTTATGCTGAGCTGAGATAAATAATCTGGCTCACTGAGAGACTGAATTCCCTTCACTGTTTGATACTCAAAAGATTTTGGTTTAATCCAACATTTAAGATCAAAGTTGATTGCAATGTGAAAACGAGGCCCTGTTCACCGTCTTCTTCCAACAAAACTGTTGTGCAGATCATTGATTGTGAAAGCATATTGCAGGCGATGATTGCAAAACACAAGTTTTATGGTTACAACACAGATGTTGACATCTGTTAGTCAGTAATTACTCCTGGCGTAACACAGCGAACGTGGGGTAAACCACACTCTCAGCTGACGTTTTAAATTCAGCTGGAAGGTTGTGTTCTGATCTCATAAGATGGCAAGACCTCTGTTGAATGAAGAAGTGATTGTTTAAGTCCGTGTAAGTGGTGTTCATAACAGTTCAGACCAATAAAAAACAAATTATGGTCAGACCAAAGGGAACAAACTGCTCTCGGTAAAAATGGCCACGAGAGCAGGTTATTATTGCTTCATCTGCTTTTGTTTTGCACGGATGAAAAATGTCCAACCACATGTAATACGACTGCAATTCCAACCAATTAGGCAGTTAGTGGTTAAAGCAAGACCCCCTATAGAAGCTGCACTTCAACAACACTGGATGAAAAATAGACTCGAGATACATGTTGTTCTCAGGAGGTTTTCAGTTTTAAGGTTTAACATGAACATTGTTTGTCCTTTAATCCTCAAAGACTTGAGGCAACGTTTGGGGCGCCTGACCCTCCTGTATTTATTCTGTCAAAAATGTTCAGAGAGTAAATAAAAGGTCGTCAAAGCTATGTTATGTGTTGGAGGGATACTACTACCAGCAAATCTGTAGTGATCTTTAAAGCAGAAATAGACATCTTTTCAAATTCCCCATCCAAGCGTTTCCTTTTGGTATTACCGTTGGCGCCACTGTCACAAAGACAGCGTTAGCATTGCTACTGCTAATGGCCTTGCTACTTTCCAAAGCAAAAAAAAAACCTCCAACAATATGACCTTTTAACCCGGTTTTGAACTGTCTCAATTCCTGGTGGTAAAAGAAAACACGTATCAGCGGGGGAACAGACTTTGACACAACACCAGAGCTCTCCATTGAGTGAAAGCCCATCCATAATCTCAATTTTACCTTGGTTTCTATCGCTCTCCCTCTTCAACTTGTGAGCAAGGTTCCTTTTTTCTTTTGCAGTGTAGAGTTTCCACAGTTGTTTGAGTAGTTTCACCATTACCTGGGGATAGCACCCAGGGAAAACCTTCAATTTTCCAGGAAAAAATCCAACCCGCTCGCAGACCGACTAGCCCAGTGAACGCTTATAGTTTATAGGGAACCGATGCAAGGATGGTGTCTTTATTTTTTTTTTTTTACAGCTATTGAACTGTGTAATTAGCAAAGCAAAATAAGTTGTCCATTGCCAGTTGAAGTGGCTTTTACTCTCTTCTAAACTTTAACATGAGTCAATTGGGGTGATAAGAAGCAGAACGGTAAGCACGGAAACACAAAAATAAACCAGCTCAAGTGGTTTTAACATCATGAAATAGCCGGGCTCTTTGGATTAGAGTAAATCAAAATTATAGCTCTGAGTGAAACGTCCATAGAAAGGCAGAAAGTTAGTGATACTGGCCTTTCATGCTCTCTCAATAATTCGTGTATCCTTCCTCTGCTTCTGCTGTAGTGGTCAGTGAGCTCCGAGGCAACTTTGATGAATTAATCCAATAGAAGAAATTGGTCTTTCAAATGTAAAGAGCACCTTGGTTCTGGAAAGTAACTCATGAAGGGAAGAAGGTAGAGGGGGCATGAATCAGCATGAGAGGGGGAAGTGAATGGACCGACCTGAAAGAGACTGGAGGGAGTGTGTGTGTGTGTGTGTGTGAGTGTGTGCCAGAGCGAGTCAGGAGGAAATAAAATCATTCCAGGTTAAGGTGTGTGTGCGTGGGATCTTCAGGACAGCTCAACTGCTGAAAACCTAAGAACCAAACCATCCCAATGAAGGTCAGATCAGATCCTGATAGACTCCATGTAGTCATCAAGTATAGTTTTGTCCATTGCTGCATTTTGATAGAAACAAAAGTTGTTTCCAAATTTGTAAGAAATAGAGAATTGCATGATTCCCCGGATAGATTCCTGAAAGTAAGGTCTTTAGTTACTACCTTACCTTCTAGTTTGCAGGTTTTAGGCAAAAACATGAGAAAACACTGGGTTTGCAACCTTTCACAAGGTTCAAGTGTAATAACTAATGATAGTCGGTTAATTTAAAAGGAGAATCAGTCCCAACTCGTCAAATACAGCAGCTTGCTCAGCGGCCTTAAGCTTCAAAACTAGTTCTGTGTACGACCTGTTCAACCGCCCCGACCAACCCCTGGCTCGGACTTTTCTCACTCTTGCTACTGCACTAGAGGGGCTCTTCAATAAGTGACAGAGAGGTTAACCACAGCGTCAAACTTAGAGGCTGGGGCCACTGAACAGGCCGCAGAGAATAATGTAAGATCTCATTGTTTGTGGCTGCACAAATCTTCTGAAAATAAAGCTTTTGCTTTAAAAAGGTCTTGGTTTCTCTTGTTGCTCAGATAAAATGCCAAGAATCTTAAACAGGGACGGATTATATATGTAATCAATGAGACGAATGGAAATTGGGAATTGTTGGGTAAAGATTTGATCAATCACGAAACGGACCGAAGTCTAGAAAGAGTTCTCTGATCCGGGGAAAGCTCCCGTTGGGTCCGACCGGACAGTTAAAGTAATGTCTGTCTCCCAACTCGTCAAACACGACAGCTACTTACCCCTCCAGCATCGGTTTTGCATGTGAAAGGCTCTGTGGTCATGTTAGTAATAATGCGTGATATGCAACACCTGGTTTACTTTCAAAATGAAGTCTCTGTGGTCAAGTTGGCAAATAATAGGTCATTTACAATCATTTCCCAAACTTTGGGAATATTATCGAAGTTGTCGCAGTTTGGTAAGGTTTAGGCACAAAAGCTACTTCAGTTTAGGGAAAAGATCAAAAAACGGGATACAACAACTACATTCAGCCTTGTGATGTGATGTACGTTAGTTACATAACATAACATAAAAACAAAAGTCCAGTTATGACGCATCCAAAAAGCCTGACCTCCCCCCAACATGGACTTCTGTCTGTCTTTTAACGACTTTACTAGATGGGCACATCGAGAAGTGATGCTAGAAGGGTACCGCCAATGTCAAACGTAAACGTCGGGCCACTAATCAGGCTGCTGTAGTTGACGTGTCGGCTGTGAATAACCTGATCCATTCTTGGGTTTGGGTAATGTGTCTCTGTTTTGGGTTGAGTACAGACAGCAGAGTCTGTTTTACTCATTTCGAGATTGATTCTGATGATGAAAGCGAGGACGGCCAACTGCCTTGGAATTTATTGCAGGTTGCCTGATCTAACATCTGCACGAGCCCACCTGTTGCGACAAATATATTAAATCAAGACAAACAGCCAAACTGGAACATTTTTCACATTTAGCTTCACAAATGATTTCATCTCTTATCTATTTGCAAAAGAAAGATTTCTGTTAAAGGTGACAAATTGCATCAAGAGGAGCGTGATTTGATCAAGCATCTCCAGAATTGACTGGTATATTAACGTGTTATTCCTTCAATTAGCGTGTGACATCCCTGTGCTTTTCATCACATGCCTAATTACAGTAATTGACGTGACTTAAACGGAGTTCACTGTAATCATGTAGCCTATAAGAGAAAGAAGAATTTTCCTCCTGTTTTTTTTATAATAAATACCACCCTTCATCATGACAGACCCGAGCATATGTTTGCTCACTGCAATTACAGTGGATTTTACATGTGTGCTCGCGGCCAATGAACATGTACGAGTTGGCAGGGTGCAATAGTGGTGTGGAGACGCTCCTGGGGCAATTTCATGTTGAATTTCAGCGCTGAGAGATTAAAAAGCCCAAAAATGTGAAGTAAAGCTCAGATGACACACAGTTTAACTCAGCCTCGGTAAAGACTCGAGCCCCGAATGAAAATGCCACTTCCTGCTATCCAACTTTGTTCTTGCAGAGAGAGACTCGGTGCATCACACTTACACACCTCTCTGTTCAAGCACTCTTAAAAACAGGAGAAGGAAAAGAAGAAAAAAAAAAAAGCTGATAAGTTTCAATTGAGCATAAACTCAATCAGGGCATCTGAGATTGGCCTCGTGAGGATGAAGCAATGTGACAGGCCTAAAGAGGTTAGACGCCAGGTTTATCCAATTACAGCTCAGCAATAAACAATCTCAGAAACCCTTTATCCCCCAATTGGCTCATTGCTCCCTCTCTCTCCTCACTCAGTTTGAAACTTGACCCACCATTTGTATCTATATACGGGCTGACGGATGCCCTTGCGTTGAGCACTGACACTACTTGTGATGAGTGTGTGCGACTTATGTCTGCCAATCTGCGCTGGTGGCAAGCAGCCCCTCTGTGCTCCTGCCCGCTAAGCAAATATTCACAGACTCTGATGGCGTCGTTTTTTTCTAGATTAGTGGAGAGCCGTCTGCAGATGATGATAATGAGACACTCTATTTCCCCTACTCTGGCCATTTGAGAGACAGTGAGACGGACGGATAATCTGGTTTGCGCTGGGGGCCTCATCCATAGACTTCCACCGTCGCGTTGACATTAGCGCTAAGACGTATTAGCACATTAGCCCTGAATGGGCGATGATGTGTTCTCAGTCAGTTAAGCGGAGTATTATAGCGGCTGTGTTATGGTTATGGTGATGGCTTTATGGAGTCGGTGACAACTCCATTGATCTCCAGACGCACCTGCTAATGCCAACATTCGAGTGAACAACAAAATAGTCTGAGATTTGTGAGCGTGATGGAATTTGCAGAACGGGCCGCGGGGCGAGGAAGATTTAGATTGAGCTTAATTAAAAAGACAAACAGGCAAATAAAAAACAGGCTCGAGGAGGCTGGAAAAGTTAATGAATAGCAGGTTGCCGCTATCTAACGGATCGCGGTCGGTCGATCGAGACTAAGTGAACCGGTTTGAGAAGGGAAAGCTTTCACAGAATCTATTTTGATCCTAATTTAGCGGTCTGGATGTCCCTAGAAAGCAGGGGCCCTGCGGTCTAGTCATTACACGCCACAGGCCATAGACACAGATCTATAAATGTTTGGTATTAAACGGACCCATTGATGGTCTGCCCTCACTCCCTTTGCTCCCGTTAATGGAGCTTTTATGAATCTCAGGCCTCATTTGTCTCTCATGGTTAGGGGCTTTCTGCAGTCTGAATTGTGTAATAATGGCAAACCCAATTTGCTTTGTGCTACGTTAATCTCAACACGCCCCTTCTCTCTCTTTCATGCTTCCCTAACTGCATTCAGCTCATTCATCAATGATTCTATTATCACTCTGTTCTTCTGACTGTGTGTGTGTGCGCGGTGTGAGAAAAATCATAAAAATAAACCCAAATTATGCCACTCTACTCGTAACAGACAAGTAAAGCTACAATGAAGAAAATTCTGAAAAAAAAGGGGAAAAAAGCCATTAACGACGGGGCCATTATCTCTTTTAAAATTCCTTTTTTTTGTTCAACATAAACCAAAACATTTTCTCCGACAATCAGACCATTTTTAATGAAGGTTTTTTTTTTTTTTTTTTAAGTAACAGAATGTGGTCTCGGCAGAGCGACTGTTTAAGCCGCCGGTATTACAGGAAATTACTGATTGAGGTTAAAGGGCTCACATCTGTTTTTGGGAATAGACACACTGGTCTCAGAACAACCATGCAGGACTGTAATTACAAAGAGGACTGCAGTTGCTGCTTTCGCCTGCATATGGAAAATGACAAAACAATGACCTTTATACAACAGATTACATACCATACACATTTCTGTTTAGTCCTCTTCCGCTCTATCTCTGCACTCAGACATCCCCCTTTCATGTGGACAAAGATGCTTTCAATGGCCGCACTCAGAGGAGGCACTTATGTGTTTGTCATGTTTTTACTTTATTGGACAACTGATAGAATTAAATCAGAGAGGAAATGAGGAGAGAAAGAAAGAGAGGGAGATGGGTGTGACAAAGAAAGGTCAGGAAAAGGTCACCAGACTGAATCAAATTATGGGCTTTGTAGTTATATTGTATGAGCTCTACGGCTACCCTGTTAGGAAATGTTTTAATTTGGTTCTGGAGCTGCCTTATGATACATAGGGTGACAGGAAATCATGCTGTTTGGATGATGGAAACATGGGTTGTTTTTTTCACAGCTAGTTGCACAAAAATAGCAGAGAAAGTGCAGCCAAATCTTCCCAATGCTAAAATAGCTCGACAGCAGTGAGTGCTAACAATAACCATGTTAGTTGTTTATGTTCATTGTGTTTTCTCACATGTGAGTGAGACATAAGGAAGTTTGATATGGCTGGCGATGACAGCAATGTGCTACACTCACAGTACACAGCCACTGAGCTTGCTGTTCAGCAGGTTGCTAACTCAGTAGCACTAAGCACACAGCCCCTGATCCAAAGAAGAGGTGAGCACCAGCAGCAGTGACATGCTGTCGATCAGCCGCTAACAGAGTAGCACAAAGTACACAGCCCTTGAGCCTGATAAAAAAGCCACAGCAACATGCTCCGTTAGCGGCTTACGTTAGCACAAAGCACACAGCCCCTGATCCAAAGAAGAAGTGAGCACCAGCAGCAGTGACAGGCTGTTCTATCAGCCACTAACAGAGTAGCACAAAGCACACAGCCCCTGATCCAAAGAAGAAGTGAGCACCAGCAGCAGTGACAGGCTGTCTATCAGCCCCTAACAGAGTAGCACAAAGCACACAGCCCCTGATCCAAAGAAGAAGTGAGCACCAGCAGCAGTGACAGGCTGTAGATCAGCCGCTAACAGAGTAGCACAAAGTACACAGCCCTGAGCCTGATAAAAGAGCCACAGCAAAATGCTCCTTTAGCGGCTTACGTTGGCACAAAGCACACAGCCCCCGAGCTGAAGAACTGAGCCGCAGCTGCAGAAACAGCCTCCTTCAGTGACTAACATTAGCACAAAGCACACAGCTACAGCAATAAGGAGTAACTGTCGCATCAAGGAGCCTTTTCGGACTTAGAAACATTCGTAAAGGCGGAGTGGCTCTTGAGGTAGGGGGCTGGATTTTATTGGTTGGATACTTTTAAAATTTAGCTTGCTCTTGCTGAATAATACAGTCTTACCAACCTTAGCATTTCAGTAGCACCACCTAATGGCGAAGTCACATCAAACTTTGCAGGAATGCTTATTAGTGTGATCATATTATCTCAATCTGGTTGCAAACACAGGTTTTGTTGAAGAATTATGACAGTTAATGACAAATAGGACATGCATACAAGAAGTTGGTAACTAGTTAAAAGGAAAAGTTTGGAAAATCAAAGGAATAATTCAATAAAGGAAATGTTTCGGGCTAGTGAAAGACTGAATTCATAGAAAAATACCCTCTAATACTTTTGTATAAAGTTTTAATGGTGGAAAATCCTCTTGGGAATACCTACCAATAAAAACAAGATAAGAAGAAGAAAACCAAAATATAAAGTGCATTACAAATGGCCACACATTGTGCTATTGGAGCTGAATATGAATCAAAAACTAACCCTCCGTTTCATGGCCTTACTTTGTAACCAAGATTTATGGAAATGTCAAACATAGCTTTTATATCCCAGGAAAAAAAGCAAAAAGCTGACAAACATTAAATGGGACCAAAACCAGCATCCTTGGTGGAGTAACAACATAAAGATTGTTTTACATGTATGCAAACATTATTATACTTTGTCCATTCAATCAAAATAATATATCAGACATTTTCAGTGGTAGAGAATATGAATGTACACAACAATATAGCTACAAATCTCCTCCGGCCCGCAATATGACTCTTGATATCGAAAACATAAACATTTGCAAACAGCACGAGAATTTGGCTGTTTTTACTTGTATCCTTGACATGCTTGAAGGTGAATAGAGCTGAAATTGAAAAGAATACCAATCTCATAATTTACTCACATCCTAAAAGGTTTCAGATCAGAATTTCATAGCCAAAGAGGGTCAGAGCTGTACTTTGGTTTATTCAGGGAAAAGCTGAGTATGTCAGAGGCTGGAGGGGAGCTTTGAGATCTTCACAGAAAAGGACGGACTCTGTTAAATGCAAAAGAAAACAAGATATCTTCAAAAGAATTTAGCTGAAACACCTTCTGATTCTGTGAAAACTGTGTGTGCATATTTTACCTCCTAATGAATAAAGCTCTGCGATAATCAATCCCTTCATCATGTAAATCAGGTACTGTATCCAGTATCAAGTATGACTATCAAGTTGATTATCTTGATTTTAATGCGTAAGACACATCTATTCTCTTGATGCTCAGTTATAGTGCTGCCCTCGGTGGAATGTATGATTCAAGCTCATTTCACAGGCTGCACATTACTTTGAGGGAAATGTCCACTATGTCTTGTTCAATTTCTCCAACTCCACTGTGACTCAGTCAGGTGTCTCTGAGTGTGATACTGAGAGAGGTCAGCAGGGAAGCGATGGCAGGGTGGACACTCTGGTCCGACTTCGAAATGAAGCAGAACACCCTTCAGATCCTGTGTGAAAACAATGTTATAGTTATTTTATACCAGAATTGATTCTTTTGGTCATTAAATGTGATTCAAATTACAGCCATGGACAAAGAAACTGGTTCATAAATTGAGACCTGGCAAAGGAACTGCTTCAAGATTTCTTATCATTGCAAGATACTAAATTTTTGAACATGAGTCACCTCAGATTCTGCTTCCGCTCCTGACGGGAGGAGAGCTTGGCATGACTTTTTTAACTTTTGGGATTAAAACGTGGATCTCTCTTCATTCCCATTTAACAACCTGACTGCGCATTCAATGGTGATATCTGTATATCTAGTATTAAAGGCAAGAAGAAAAATGTGTTTCTGATTTTGTTGTGAATTGTCCCTTTAAATATTCTAATGCAGACTTACCATTTCTACTAGTCAAAAATTAAAACCTTGGCTGGTCATGGTGGAGTCTTAGAGACTTTTCAGTTCAGGGTTGAGATATTTGACTCAATACCTTTTCATATAAATAGCAGCTGGACTGAGTGTTTTATTCAGAGTAGGATCACTCTCAAGCAGAGAAGTAAATGGAAGCAGATTGAAAAATTACAGCATCCTAAAGTCGGACTAAAACAGCTCCTGTGGCTCCAAACAACTCTGCTTGAAGTTAAGTCTTAGCCGTATTCTTTTAACTACAATTCCTATTAGTTTCATTTATTTCTGAATGGTTGCCGCTTAAACAGAAATATAGTCGCCACTGTGCTGCTTTTTAAGCGACGGAAAACGAATGCACAGTGTACTGCGTCTGCCTTGTTGATTGTGATGGTTGTTACTTGGATATCCATCAACATGGCTGCACAGAAAAATGCATTTAGGGGCACAGCTCGGTGGTTTTTCCTATTAGTAATGTTCTGTCAAACATAATCTGTCCTGCTACCTCGCAGATGAGCCACAGTTGAGAGAGGAGAGGAAAATAAAGACGTTAATCTCATTGTATGATTGCAAAGAATTATCAAACCTTATTTTGCAAAGCTGGCTTGTGCAAAATCATGAATTAGATTGTTGATAAAGCAAGGATATTCAAGGACCATTCAAGGATGTGATGTGTTCAGGTACCTTCTTGTCATTCCTCTGGTAGTATTTGCAAGATATAATAGCAGGAAGATTGACTTTTACAAACCAGCTCATAAGCGCCAGCCCACATGTCCTCACTTTGGAGGATTTCTCTCGTCTTTCTAACCTTGTTAGGACATTTGGTGCTCGCTGGATGGAATTAAAAATAAAAAATCACAGTCTTTGGGTACACATGCAGAGAAAGAGAGTCACAAATGTGATTTAGACAAAATTTGTAAGTGTAAGCACTGCTCGAGCGTCTCCATGTGAAGCACCGTGGAGACATAGAGAAAAATGTATTTCAGAGAATTAGATAGGCAAATGATAAGAAAAAAAAACGACTTTGAGAGGAGTAAGAGAGCGTAGGAGTTGGTGTGAAGGAGCGAGTTTCATCTGTGCTGCGAAAAAAGATGGCAGAGAGAAAAGGGATGGCAAAAGAGAAAACAAGAGCGTGGAGGAAGAGGAGGAGGAGGGTGGGGGAGACAGGGCGAAGGACGAAGGGCACACTGGGATATGTGAGCGAATGCCAACCGGACAGTTTTCGTTATTCTACTCTACTACCAGCGGCTGCCAAGGCACCTCCTACACACACACAGACACACACAGATAGACGAACACACAGTCTCGTGCCCTGAGCATGTTGTGCGAGTGTGTGAAGGAGAGGAATTGTAAGAGTGAGAAGTAGATGGGGAGAAAGAGGAGGAGGGATGAAGACGAGGAGGCCAGATTGCAGGAGCAGCTTTAGGAGCATAACTCAATTCTCTGGCTATACTGACGGCGATGCACACTCTGTCTCTGTCTTATTCCCTCTGCCTGTTTGTCATCGCCTCTGCGTCTCTCTCGCACGTACAAGTTAAAAAAAAAAAAAAGATGGGCGTCCAGCAATGTGGTGGTGGTGAGCAGGAAAAAGGCAGTGGAAGCTGTAACCTTCAGTGAGCGATCATTATTGTGCAACACAAATCCTGGAATAAATAAAGAAAAATCATCTAATTGGATTTTTAGTCCTTCCCTCCGAGCAGAGCAGCTCTGGAAGCAGAAATAATCTCATTGGTTGAGTTAAACCTTGGTGTGTGGACAACACATATAAAAACTGTTCATGAAGATTCAGATATTTATAAAATAATGTAGCAATTGTTCACTAATTGCCTTGAGCAGTAGATCGTTAATGGCTGTTTGACTTTCCCATAACATCACGCTCATGGTGGGAAGTTCAAGTGCGATAAACGTAGGTAATCTGACAAACTGCTATCATTTCACAGCTTCCAGTTTGATCAGATACTGTAAAGACACATCTGGAGGGACGTTGGGCCTGACTTCAAGGTTAAGGAACATGTTTAATAACCCATTAGCTTTGGTTAAACAACAGCTAACGTTAGCATTCAAGTACTTGATAGTGTTTAATTAATTCTAAAATATCAACACACTGTTGTCTGCACCTGCAACATGAACATGAAGGAAATTCACCTTTTAACCCAAAAGAATCCAGAACCAATCTCACAGCAAGCTTAATATACTGTCAACCTATCAAGTGCTTAATGATAATTTGCTAGTAGGCTATACGTTCACATCCAGCAGAGAAACATCTGGGAAAAAAAGAAAAGCGTTTCAATGAGGCCAAGCTTGCTCGATGCTCAATGAAGAGAACATCTTCAGATGATGACGGCATTACACAAAACATCCAGGGAACAACGCACCTTTTAGCAATCATCTTCTTTGGACCTTGAACCTCCATGTCAGATTTCACAATACTTCAGCGCCATGCTAGCAAGGCTTTACATGAGCTTACACGAGGCTTTGAATAGAGCTGAGGGAAGCTTTAGACATATTTCACTGGAACATAGGTGTAGTGATTATATAGACGTAGAGTGTAGGAGTAGATTATGTTACAGAAGTGGTGTGAAAAGTTTGCATGAATGTTATGGATTTTTTTCTGATGTAAAATCTTGAAACCATCGAATTATGGTGTAACTGACATGAATTCAAGCTGACCACAGCTGCTGTTTTCTCTGGAGGAGGAAAATACCAACTTTTGAAACCGGTGCTGACCAGTCTATAACGGACATAAAGAAGGAGAATCAAACCAACACAGGATTGATACCTTTAATAATGACCCAGTAAACTCATTCTAGCATCCTCAGATGGTCACAAACTTTATCATACAAATATGTTTATCCAGGACGGCGTCTCTCTGGAGACCCTTCAGCTTGAGATTTGAGATTTATACAGGACAGCGCCAGCACACACCCTCACACACCTGGGTTGTGTTGTCCAGCTGTTGGGAAGGAATAACAAGCTGTAACATGCGAACAGAGAGGAGAACCCGGGAGAGACGGACATCTGGACCGAGAACAGGGATGTGGAGAAATAAGAGCCAGAGGAGGGAAGGCAAATGGTGAGAAAAAAAGAACGAGAGAGGAAATGAACATCTGGCTGTAACACAGCCCTGGAGGCCTTGTTGCATTTAGCCATTTGTAACATGTACGGAGAATTGCATCAAATCTGTGTAGTGCCACGAGGCTGAATGTAGATATTATCCCGCAAAACAACAAAATGGTTGGACCAAAGCTGTTGATGGACTGTCTGGAACCTGTTATGACCATATGTGGTAGCTAAAACCATATGTAGACATGCAGGTTCAAGAAGTTGTGAGCTTTGCTAGCTGTTGCACGGGAATTTAAATAAATATAATAAATATAATAATAATGAAAGATGCATATGTGTGGGGCACTGAAGCACAAAAAGCCAGTTAGATAATATTTGTTTGTCTGACAAAAGCTGCACAAACATGATTTAAAACATCTGCGCTATTATTTATTTTTAAAAAATGGTCCCGCCTGCTAAAGTCTCGTTCATCTATGGTTTTTTTTTGTACACTTCGAGAGGAACCATGACAAAGCGCGATAAAGGGGAATTCATGAATCAAACCCTGGCCGACCTCAGTTTGCCTCTCCCACAGTGTACAGCAGTGGATATCATCAAGGAGGCTTTTTTTTCATGACTTTGCTGAAATCCATTCCTCATAAGAAAGGCATGGGGACCCAAATCCTGCAGCTGAACAGTTATTATTCAAACATAAAGGGAAAGACCAGAGGCAAAGTACAATGTAGATGAAATAAATTCAATTAAATTAAACTGCGGCCCAGTACGGCAACAGTACTCAAGAGTGCTTACCCAAAATAAAACTGAGGGACCCCTTGGTTTGTCGCACAGGCAGACTCATTAAAACAATGAAAAATGTGAGTTTGTTTGAGTTGATTTTCTTCACGTTTTCATTATTTTTGTCCAAATTAACTAATAATCCAATGCCGTTAAACAAATGTGTAGTGGATCCAGAGATCCGGTGCTTCACTTTAGAAGATGAAAAAGAGGCATTTCCGTTGGGTGCAGACTTAAGTGACCCAAACACTGGTTGGCTCGAATATTACTGGTGGCATCCTGACAAAAATATGTATTTATTCTACATCACTTTTCATGTTGTAATTTCATCCCACATTTGCACTGGATTTAGTGGTTTATAACATGATGCCGCGGAGCAGAACCAATTCTTTCGGTTACTTTAAAAGCCCCCAAAAGCTTCACATCTCAAAAACTTTGTCAAATATTCATGACTTAATAAGCAACAGTCAATCTCTGCAGAAAAAAAACTTCCCTTGGTATTAATCATGAAGACTTTAACACTCAAAAACACAGGGCTAATCTGCGTCAGGACTGTGTGGGTGTGATTTGGTCAGATTTGATTGACAGTGGCCTGGTAACAAAAGTAAACAACCAGACATCTGTAATCACATTTTGAATTGCATATGACTATTTTTGTTTATTTATTTATGACTTTGTTATTATTCCTGATTGGTAAACGGAAGTACATAACTGTATCTTTTTCCCGCCCACTTCAAATCAGTGAGAACACAACAAAGCACGGACCAAAATCTCTCTTATTAAATAACTGAAAGATATTTGTGTGTTCATTTGCACATGTAGGATCCTACAGAAGCGTAATGAGATATGTGAAGGTCCTGCGAGAAGCTTGGGTGGATGTAGCCCGATTGCTACAGCCCCGACCCAACAGTACTATATAATTTGAACAGTTAACATTAACCCACACAATTCTGCATGTATCATTAAACTAATAACGCTACACTACATTTGCTGCTGCAGCATGTGGCTCCTGCCAGTCCTGTCTTTCTAGATAGAGTTTGGCTCTGTTTGACTGCATATTAGTTAAAATGCTCTGATATTTAACTGAAGAAGAGAAGCGCTGCTGTGAATCTCTGTGTGTGTAGTATAATGCGCACGTCAGTCCACGGATCGGGCCGGCCAGGTCATAAATATGATCATTCTGATTAATAGGGGGATGGCATGTGGGCGGGTGAAATAATTCATCTTGAACGAGGAAAATATTAATTACAGAAGCATCCGAAACAGAAGAAACATCATCAACAGGTCCAAACACACAGAGTGAGATAGTTTGGAGTAAAGCAGCTGTCGAAGAAATCCTGAGCTCCATCAGAGCTGTCTAAAAATACACACTTCAGGAGGAATGGGAGTTTCCTCTGTCCTTTCACGTTTATGACTGCAGCTTTAAGTTTTTGCTGCTTGAAATTACTGCTTTTTATGGCGGCGTGGAGAGGATGAATCGAGGGGTCTGACAGCCTGAGGAGTGAAGCTGCTGTGTAGGCTGGGGGGACGGCACCTAAACAAGTTTGTTTCACTGTTTCCATCTTTGTCCACAGGGGCCACCAGTTCCCTGTAGTAGCTTTGAAATAAATCCAAAGACCATAGAGAACTTTCATGTGTCATGTGTTTCTGATAAAACCATGGCTTTACTCACAGTAATACATTGACATTATTATGCGCATGTGCAGTAAATACAGCTAATTTGACAAAAAATTCAGTGCTAACAGCACGCTTTGTGTGCAAATTCAACTGTGCATTCCCATGAGCATAATTGGTGGGCTGTGTATTTGTGCTTGTTTGTGCCCAGATGTATGCCTTGCGAACACACTTACATCATACACAAATGACGAACACAACATGTGACTTACCCTTTTGACTGACTGCGCACCCCTAGTTGATAAAAATAACTACCTTCATGTCAGAGGCCTGCCCACATTTCCTCAAACCACTATTCCTGTTTTCCAGTGGAGGAGAAAATGCGCATCAGAGAAGCCTCGGCAGTCTATTTGGCTTTCCTTTGGTGTCAACACAACATGCTGCTACTGTGTTACAGATAAATGGACAGAGTTGTGTGGCAGCCTGCAGATTTGGCAGAGAATATCTCATGGCTTTAAATAAAAAAATAAAAGAAGAAATATAGGGTGCATTTACCGCTGCTGTGAGTCTACAGAGGCCAGAGAAAAAAGAAGGAAAATATGGCCCTGGGGGGAGGAAAGTGAGCGATATACTGCAGCTCCCTGGAGCCTGCTGTTAGAGCCACAACCTTTACACCGCCCTCCCCTGGGACTGGTCAGGTGCAGCTTGGCATCAATATTTAACACACTACACCTTGACTGGACTTATGGCCGCATCAGCGGGAGACACACATGCACAAACACACACAGACATACAGGCAATGAACACACTTAGAAAAAAAGAAAGTTCAAAGGGGTGCACATTCTGTTACACTGCACACACATACACATAATGGTGCTGAAAGGTCAGGGTCAGAGACAGCACATCAGTCCTTTTGAACAGAGTTAACTTAACTAACTCAGTATAACAGTATAGCAGCCAGCACACTGGCAGTATTTGACTCATTACCTTACAACCTATTCATAACTCTTAACCAATTTCAACAGTCGTATGTGTATTTTTTTATTCGTAAGTGAGAGAAACACTTCATAAATGTTTCATTTCTACCCCAAAAAGGATGCTTTAATCCTGTCTTTTAAAACAAGACATAACTGTGATGTATATCTCTTACTACGAACGATCATAACACCAAACAGCACTGATGTCTGCAACAATTAAAACTTTTTTGCTAATCAGATAATTAGGAGTCAGGTTCAAAGTTCCTTCTTGCCCTTGGAAAGAGCAGTTGAGAAATCAATCTTACCACAGGATCCATTTAGTGGCTGCTGTGGTGCTTTCATTCATATTGTATGAGCTTCTTCAGCAGACAGAGTTTAGTGAGTCTGTTTTCAAGGTCAAGAATAAACTTTTACTTCTAGTTCTGCACCGACACAGATGAGAAATACTCTGGAAGAAAGAGGGCAGATTCCATCTGTTGATGAAGATCATGCAATATATGACTGAAAGCTCCAGCTCCAGCTATTAAATGGACTTTGTCTCCCTCAGCTAATTTTAAGTGACAATCGCTTTACTAAACTAAAATGTAAATGACTATAATAGTATGTAACTCAGAGATAAAAGATGAACTGATTAACTTAATATTATCAAAAGGTGCAATAAACTCTCTGTTAGCTATCTTTGGCTGTAGCTAGCTGCCCATAGCTATTTAGCTCAGGTAGCTGCCTGGACTGTGACCTTGGATCGCAGGTGGGCAAAAGGACTTAACTGGGCTCAGCCACCAGTGCACATGGTCAGAATGATTGCAACACTGCCTCCCAGACAGGCACATGCTGGTTTAAAGACAGTATGGAGGTGATTTACAGCGGCTCTGACCAGGACTACAACAGCGGGGATGAGAAGACGATGGCAGGCAAGAACAGAAGAGGCAAGAAGCGGCAGAGAGTGAGAGAGTTTGGCATCAGCAGTGGTTGAAAACGGTGCATAGAGCTGAAACATTTTGACTTCTCGCTCTGCGAATTGAGGATTTATTTCGACTTAACCAGAGAGGATTGTGGGAAGACAAACCGAGACCGTTTTGGTGGGTTTCATTTTGTTCGTGTGGGGTTGGAATTATATATACAGACATCTCCCCGCTGAAACTATGGAGAGCTATCAGACTCTAAGACACAAAGTGGTATTATGAGACAGGACAGCGCCGTGGCTAGCTGGTTAGCATGCTAACTTTGGTAGACATCTCTGCAACACAGCACATAGACAACTTTGACATCATTACATTTTTTTATTGCTAACAGATGACATCACTGCAGCTGAAATCGTTCCTCTCACTGCTGCCGACCAGCCAAAGTAAAAAATAGTACAGTAAAGTCTTGTCACCCAGTTCTTTCTGATGCTAAATTTCTCTGACTTCCATCTCCCCCGCTTTATATCTGCACTCAGCCGCGCAGCGCTTCCGCCCCGTCCCATCAAAGCGACATCACACTCAGCTGCACATTACCATCCTGTTGGACTGTTTGCTCAGTCAAAGCAGGACTTTAAAGGCTCCCCCTTCTAAGTTAATGGCCCAGTTAAGGAAGCGGCGGCGGCTGTTTTTAGAAGCTGTCCAGAAAACGATGCTGACAGGAGCCTTGTTTTACCTCATTTCATCTCATTTGGAACTCATGTCCTCATTATGTCAGCGCTGCGATGGAGCTGTAAATAAAGGTGGTGGAACAGACAACAAGAGACAGTGAGGTAAAAGAAGAGCAATAGAGACTGCGTGTCCCGTGGCTTTTTCAAAATACAAAGGCTTCAATCAGGATATGAGCTCTAATTTGCCAGGACCTGTCGAGCTGGTGCAATCACTCACACTCTGAAATGCACACACACACACACACACGCTCCATCTTTAAAAATACACTCACGGAGATGCATGAACACAGAGCCAAGAACACAAGCACCCCGGGGTACTGCTATGTACATTTATATATATTAAGTGTGAAGGTTTTGTTACGTTCCCCCTGCCTCGTTCTCGTGCCACGGCTTCGTTGTTTTAAATCTCTCAGTGCGTTAGCTCGTGTGTCTTCTAGCCATTCTGATTTCCAGTGTTTTCATTGCCTCACTAAGCTCCAGCAGATGTTTCTCTGCTTTTCTAAAGACCTTCTCTGCAGCCTGGGCGGAATATCAGAATACCTCTTCCTAATCCACTTTACCCACTAATCCCTGCTCCGTAGACCTGTTGGCTTGCTTTTTATACAACACTAGTTCTTTCTCTCTCTCCCTCTCTCTCGCCGCCATTCACCGGGGGTCTTAGTGAGATCACTATCGAGGAAACCGGTGGAATTAGTCCGCGTCAACGGACCAGGGGAGGGATCTCGCTGCCGCTTGATTTACTGATATTCAGAGGAAGTGGAATTGATCGGAAGCAGTGGGGCCCGGCCACTGTCTGCTGGGGGCTTTGCAAGGAGTGAGTTAAGGTTTCCATTCCACTGTTGGCCCGCCAAAGCAATGGGGACGGGATTTAGCTGCCTGACAAAAGCTTGAGAGGGATGTGATATGTCATCTGCTGCTGTGGGATACAAGTGGATATTCACAGACACAGCGTAAATAAAGGCAGAAGGAACAGCCAGTGCAGGAGACGCCGCACAGACAGCCCACATCCCACAACCCTGAATGAATGACTGGAGGGTGAGATTTGATTCAGGCGACTGGCAGCGGGACATCTGCAGGGGGAGAGGGACAGAATTAGGCTAACTGGTGCGTTTCAATCCTTGTATTCTCAGAGTCCTTGTGCTCAAGGGGCCTTGCAGTCTGAGAAAGAAAAGGCTGAATCAGTTGCTAGAGGTTGACGAATGGCCGCTCTAATATGTCTGGTCAAGTGTCCTAACTGCAGCAGCCTAAGGAGCAGTTGGCTAGGGAAATAAGTCCACCCAGTCATATGAAGAACAAAGCAGTAATCACATTTTACCACTCATATTAAACTCATGGTGTCTTGTTTTAGCTATGCAGCGCTGCACACAACAATATCACAGTTCATGCATTGCCATAAGCAACACCGATAAGCTGCCGTCTCACAAAACACATTCAAACATATAACTGTTTGAAAGTAAGAGGATTAAGATTGGAGATGAAGGAGCCTCTTAACACCGAACTTGGAGTAGAAAGGCAGAAAGTTGAATTTCAAATCTAAATCAGCATCACAGAAGATGCGTTTTTGGCAGCCACCAATAGTTTTGACATGTTTTGCATGCTGCGTGTATACTCTGGGTGCCAATGCCTTTACATCAACTGCCCATCAAGCCACCATCTGCGAAGCACTATGATCAACTTGTGGCTGAATCTGTTCAGCACCAATATGGCGTTTTTCGGAAGTGCCCAGTGACAAGCCTGCCCAACTGAAATGTCAACACAAAAATGACGTTTTAAGTTTATCTATCTATCCATCCATCCATCTATCTAACGTCAGTGCAGACTGGCAGGTTAGGAGCATGGGCAGCTACTGTTAGCCTGTTAAGCACTGCTAGTGGCCATGTACTAAAGCAGTGATCCTCATTATTTCATGACTTAATTGATAGTGTGAAGTTGTGAATGAATAGCGAGCATCCATGCTTTTCTCTCTCTCCAGATAAAGGGCAAATGGCATTGCTATAATGCCAGAAGTGCGTCAGTAACTCAGGAGAAATCACCACAGCTAAAGTCAGCATATTGGAACGGGAAAACAAGGGGTAGGGGGTAAAAATTGGAAATGGATCTAAGCCTGATAATGTCAAGTTTTGGTTAGAAAGTCCTTAGTCAAGTCTCACGTTGAGATCAACAACCCCAAAGTCAAGCCGAAGTCCTAAACTTTCTGTTCAAAGTCCAAAACAAATCATTGGTTTGTCTGCTTGCGCATTTCAGATTGTTATCTGCTGCCTGACCGTAGCTGCTGTTGATTGACGAAGCAATTAATACCCCACTGCCTAAACATGCATCTTTTAAAGCCTCTGTATATCTAATCCTTGGTCAGATCACCTGTCTAAGAAGATGTCTGCTTCAACATAATCATGCATGAAAACTTGAGCTTTTGCAAGAAAATTAAACAGGTCGAGATATCCAAACAAACCCTTAGTGCTCGGGAACTGAATGTCTGAATGTCAGCGTGTTCTGCATCTCAGACTAATCTGTAGATTCTCTGCTTGTACCATGCTATTTTCTCCCTTTGTCTCTTAGCAACGGGCACTTTGTCAGCCGTGTCAAAGCATTTCTGTCAGAGGTGCTACAACGAGGTGTGGGCAGCCAACACGTCTTCAACCCACTAAGTTTGATCTCAGAGGTTTTTAATTCTCGCTAGAGATCAAAAACAGGTGCGGCAACTTTTCATTGTTAACTCCGCTCTGCCGTCTGAAAATGCAGTCCATCAGAGACGATCGTGAGTCACACAATTCAAGTTCAATTCAAGTCCAACAGTCGAAGTCTCCATAGTGACTCAGAGAATATGGCTATTTCTAGACATTTCACTGCAGACAAATTGGTCCTACTTGGGGCTCAATTACGGAAGAAATGACCCACAATTACCATTTTTAAGCATTTCTCAATGTATGATAATGAGCTTTTGTGACTGGTGCTCAACTATTACCTGACAAACAACATAACTTCGAGTCTTTGTGCAAAATGAACAGCTGAAGTTGCTCCGTATGTTCCTTTTATGTACCTTCATCGTGGAAACCTGCAATGTTACATTTTTAATCCCTCCACTTACGGCTGGCAGATTTGTCACCCAGAGTTTGACCAGACTCCACCAAGGGACCAATAAGCTGACAAATTTTAAAGCTCCCGTTAGTAAGATAGTAAAACTGACGCTTTGGGATTGTAGGCCGCCATCCGAAAGCACCCGTTGATTTTTGAGTCTCATTCCCAACTCGTTAAATACTGTCTTGCTAACTTTAAGCTTTAAGATTTGCTTTACATAACAACATGAAGGGACAACTTACAGATTTACTGACACTTCTATTGAGGAAGGGACAGGAAGTGGAATATAGTTCACTTTCTGGAGATGCCTCTCAGTAAAAGCTAGAGAGAGACCTCACAATTGCATTTTCTGCCATGTCAGAGGAGACTGAACAAGTGCAGGGCTGAAAAAGTGTGTCGATGGATGGCAGATGTGACCACAATTGAGAGGAATCAGGCTTTCAGTGAAGGATGTTTAGGCGGCCTTTGATAGATCTCATTACAATAACTGAACAGTAACTGTAAAACCATTCAGTTTCCTCTCAAGGGAAACTGTCACTGATATCGCTTTGCACGGCAAATGACAAAATTAGGTTGGAAACGCTTTGGACATCCTGAAACGCTCTTTGAAATCTGTCCACTACGATGTCCCAGAAATGCCATATTTAATATTATTAGCACTCGTTCTCAAACGCAAGGTGTGACTGTGAGTATTTTTAGAAAGAAGAGAAGAGTTTGTAAAAAGGCGTCTGAAGTTAAAGTTGGTGGAAAATGGAAATGGTCAGAAGAAACTGGTAGCTCCTCTTTCAACTTAACATGAGACAATCCCACGCTATGGCTGCAGTTAAAGATTATTTTCATGATTCATTTGATTTACAGATGATAAACGGGTGTCTTTTTGTTTGTTTCTTTTGTCCAACCAACAGTCCAAAACCCAAAGACTCGTTTAAAGAAGAATTTTAAAGAAAAGCAGCAAATTTTTACATGTAAGACTGGAAAGATTAGTCGCTTATCAAAGCATTTGCAGATTAATTTTCTCTTGGTCAACGAGACGAATCGAATCATCGTTTCAATATGTGCAATATGAGCTTACTTCGAGCCAACCAATGGAAGTGCACCTTTTTAACATTTCAGTCTTTTCAGCCATTTGAAGTTCACTCAAAATTTCATTTGACAGTTGGACAGAGACAAAGCTGGTGTGAGGGAGGGAGACGGGCATCTGACAGGTGGTGACAGACCAAGATCCCGGGGAGAGAGAGAGAGAGGGTGAGGAGGGGAAGAAGGGTTGAGGGTGGAGGGATGACGAGGCTGAGAGACAGATGGAGACTCAGCTCTCGCTGCCTCTCCCCGGGGAAACAAACAGCAGATCTGAGATCTGAGCCGAGAGAGACAGAGATGGAAATAAGAGGGAAGGCAAAGAAATGCCAAGTGGGGAGAAGATGATTTTTTTTTTTTTTTTTCTTAACCTTACATTGTGGTGGGAGCTCCATTCTTCTTCTTTCTTTAGTGACCCATTTTCAGATTCATAAATTTGTATGTGGCTCTGCAAAGTTCAACCACAGTCCTTCGCCGGTGACGACCGATCAGCTCGGTTCCAGCTGTCCAAAGGGTCGATACACAACGGTACCAAAGGAACACAATGGAAGTTTACTTAGTCAGCTATATAAATGAATCATCGACTGTTTTGATGATTGGTTTGAGTGATATTCTTTGGTCAAAATAGTCAAAATTCGTTGACTCCAGCTTCTTAAAGGTGAACATTTTCTGGTTTCTTTCCTCCTCTGTGACAGGAAACAAAATATCTTTGTGGTGTGGACAAAGCAAGACGTTTGAGGAGGTCATCTTGGCCTTTCTGAAACATTTAACATCTCTCACCATTTTCTGATCCTTTGATGGACCAAACAACTATTCGACTAAACAAGAGAATAATCGTCAGTCATTTAAAATGCCTTCAGATATTTACCTAGCTTGTGTTGTGTCTCAAGGGACGGTAACGTTGATCGATCTGTCCACCCCTTTGGTCAATACCGGAATATCTCCATAACTACTGTATAGATTTCCGGACTTTCCTCTTGCGCCACAATGAGGTGTACAGTTTTGGATTTTAGTGTCAATGTTTTGACAGCTATTGGATGACTTACCATCAAACATAGTACACACACATTCAAGTTCCCTACAAGATGAATGGTGTTAAAAGGAACACCCAAAAATTTTTAATTTAGCTATAATCTACACTCCTGCAGAGGGAAAGTCAAATATGTTGAAAATATGTTGGTTTCATGGATTCATTTGAGGAACGTCACAGTTTCGTCATCTTTGCCACCATTTTTTGACTCTTCAGTGTAACAGAAGCTTACATATACCTCATGATTCATTACCAGTGCATTTTGTGGCATTTATTATTATCATAACATTAACTTTTCCACCTTATTCAGGTTTTTATCCTCAAACTGTAAATCCCAAATGAAAACAGGTGGACGGAAACACACTTTGAGTCTTGTTTGACGGTCTGGTCGGATTAACTTTGGCTTGTGCAGCTGCCTTAATCAAAAATGCAGTGACACTGACTGACAGTTGAGAGAGGGAGAGTTTAACACGATAATAATAGGTGAAGAGTAAGGATCTGCCTCACAGAAGAAAGAACAGTAAGCAAAGTGAGAAAAGATGAAGAGATAGTAAGGGAGAAGACAACAGAATAGAAAAGAAAAGAAAGAAAGAAAAAACAAAGCAAAGACAAAGACGGATAAGAGAAGAGCACAGGCTTCCACTGAATGGTAATTAAAGGGGAAAATGTCATTAATTAGCAAACAGGCCAGCTGTGGCGCTCTTTAAAGCTCTGCTTCCTAACATTAAATATAGATTACAGGACATGCAGAACACACACACACACACACACACACACACACACATGTAGAGACAAAATAACAGTGATGCACAGATCTAATTAGTGGGATTGATTTTCTCTAACCCCAGTGGAGAGACAGCAATAGGAGAGCGAGATTCTCTAAATGCCACTCCTCTGCAGGAATCCTCTCGCTCAGGGGGTATGCAATGAAAGACAAACTGACAGAAAGAGAAAAGAAATGGGAGAAAGCGGTGGGAGAGGGAGAAAAAAAAAAAAAAAAAAAGGGAAGATGGGCAGGCAGCTGTCGGTGGAGAGAAAAAAGGAGCAGGAGGGAAATAAATAAAAACTGAGAGAGAAGAAGGTTGCAAGGAGGAAGATGGAGGAGAGGCAGCCGGCCTTTACAAAGTCTTTAGATTACACGGCCGCTGGGATAAAGCTCGCAGCCGTGTCAGTGTTAGCGACCTGCTCAGGTGGGGAAAAGAAAGAAAGGTAGAGGTGTAACAAATAAAGTCAGATACAAAGACAAGAATAAAGTGAGCCGTGGTTGTCGGCAGCAAGTTTTACTTCCTGCAACAAGGAAATCCACCTGCCAGTTTCCGTGGTAACTGCAGGGCATAGTTGGGAGGCATCTCTTACCCCCCGCCGCCGCCACCACCACCGAGACCCTGTACCCCCACACCCCGAGTATACATGAGTCCCCTTGCTCTGGCTTTTATCCAACTTTATCACATTTGGGCATTTTTTGGATTTTAAGTACATTTGGGGATTTGCTTTATTCCAGACCTGTTCAACTGATGAACCTTTAACGACCTCATTCTGGCCCTTTGCTCATTTTGTTATTAGACTAATGAGTTAATTCATTAGTTTGTCTGTTGATAAGCACAAAAACATGGAAGTCCCAAACAATCATGGGTCAAACATATTATTTCCTCCGTTTTCCCGTGATAACGATTTCAATTTTATTTGTTTTCTGGAGATCACAAGTTATGTATGCCATTATCAGGCAATAACAAATGTTGTTTTCCTGAGACAACGGGGGCATTTTGTCGAGATCTCGAGGAGACAAACCTCGACTCAGGACAGTTTAGGGCTTCAGTTCAAAAATAGTCTCATTTAGTTAAAAACGTTTGAACCCAGGCTGGTGAAGCAGAGGCTATAATTACGAGAATCAAACAAAGAAGGTGCATTGTTTTTTGCCTTTGTTTTTGTACAATATTTCTGTAAAAAAAACTAATAACCACAGTGAAGAAAAAATAAATGAGTAAATGTAAAAGTCTGGCTCCTCTGCACTTAAAAAAAAAAGATTAAATTTCAAATCTGGCCCTCTAAGATGCTCTGTTTTGCACTCTGACACCTTCTTTACATTCAAATGACACATCCTAATCATTATAAAATTACAAATGTAAAACTCAAAAACTGTTGTTTATATTCCAGATGAATTATGAACTGTGATGTTATAAATATCAGTTGGTGTGTCGAACACAGCAGCCTGGTTGGTGGCCCTACATTTGGATGAGCCCTGTAGCATCATGTCTGGAAGAGTCTCTCTGTAAAAGAGTCGGAGTCCGGGGTGGATGGAGAGCAGGGTTCGCTTCCTGAGTTTGACAATGTCTGAGTGTATGTCAAAGTCTGACTATGGAGCCATTCTTGTGCATATCCGACACTGAAGGAGTGGCATCATAGTTTGAAGCTGCTGTATTTGACGAGTTGAAAGTGAGACCGTGTGGTTTTGAGTATAGAGATAAAGCACTGATTGCTATCGTTAACATTTATTGACTAGAGTTGGAAAAACAGTTCAATGCAGTTACATTAAACTTAATTGGAAAATTAAAAAGGCTTTTCTTTTACTCACACGCAAAATTAATTAATCAATACTGACGATCGATTCTCATCTAATGCACTTACTTGGAAATGAAAGCAATTACGAACATCAACTGAAGATAATGTGTGTTTCTTTGTGCATCTTTACATCTATGTAAACATACCATAGATGTGTGCACAAAGGAAAATTAACCTTTCAGATAAACTAAAAAAAAAAAACTCCCCAAAAAATAGTTTTGACGCTGGACTTGACATATTTTTAGATATCTGGACGAGGAGTAGCTCTTCAAGATGAATTCCTCCCAAAAGAGCAAAAAAGAAATAACACGATGTATAATCTCTAAGAAGAGCTCAACTTGAAACAGTCAAGCACTGTGCGAAGTAACTGATTTCTTTTCCTAGAATTAAAATACAAAAAGTGCATCTGAAAAACTGAAGAGAAGCCTGAACTTTATCAGGCTGTTACCAGACAAAAGCCACCATAATGTACACATACAGATGCTTGGATTCAATAAATCACAATAGTGTGGTCACTTGATCACCAGAGATAGTGGTGTCCGTGCCCGGCGGAGTGATCCGACACGACTGAAGGCCGAAACGACAAAACCGAAATCTGTTTTCCAGGTCACCAAATCTAAATGAGACGCAGAAAACACAGACACAAAATACTTTTTTTCCCAGGCCCCTCCCTCGTCAGAGAGTTCAATTACAATTCTGAAAAAAATACAACAAATGAGATGCTACAACAATCCAACAACAGCCTACCCAAAATAACAGCTATTTACATGAGCATTAATGGTATTCCCACCGCTCTCATACAGCTGAAGGGCATTTGTTTGAGTTATTATTAGGGAGAGCTTTTGCTGGTTCTGCTTAGCAGCTTGTTAAATAAACTCAATCTCTGTGCTAACTGCTGCGATTCTGTGAATGGTCAAACAAAACGCTACATTCTTTGTGCATGGCGCTCGAAACCGGGCTTGTTTTGTATGATAATGATGTTTGTGTGTGTGTGTGTGTTAGGGAGGACTTGAATGACACCACAAAATGTCCCCTCAGATATCCATCAGTCATCGAATGAGGAGTGACATGAAGCACAAAGACGACAAAAACACACGCAGAGATGGCGATACACACATGCCAACTGTCACTACCACACACACACAAATACTCACTCACACTTTCAGGTAACAACTACACGTTTTTTTTGTTTTCATTCCTTTTTTTGTTGAGTTTTGCCGGTTTGTCCAAAGATTTTAAACATGAAGTAATATGTATGGGTAGAGGGTGGTGTCAGTGCAGTAGGGATAAAAATTAGATGCACTGTGCTTTTTATAAGAAAATACGCTCACTATCTGTAGAGATCTGTATTAATTTACTGCGAGTGCAAACCGAACATTTCCTCTTTTATTATGGGGAAGTCTAGTCACAGGAAATGCAATATGTTCAGTGAGTTTAGCACATAAGCACCTATATTAATCAAAAGTACATCCACAGAGCAAAACAATGGTCATTTTTTCAGTATTTATTGACAGCAGATCAGTTTGAAACATGTCAGAAGAAGCAGCTGTTCGATGAAGAGCTTCGGGCGACAGGCTACACACCTCCAACTTCTCAGTGAGGTAACTAACTCCTCCTCCCTCAGTGTTATCAGGTTTCCTTATTTGCTATGGGTTTGAGTCCAAACTAGACACTGTTCGTTTTTCTCTTTGACAACAGATTCTCCGCCATCATCTTGTCGGTGAACTCTGCTCACTCCTGTCACGTGATATGTCAAATCTGACTCCTGCTATGCTGCTGCTTCGCTTTATGGTTGTAGTATCGCTGGTTGCAAAATGGTGGTGTGGGCGGTGGGCAAATAATGTAAACAGTGTACGCCTGAACACCATGTAACATCGACTACTGCAGCAATCCTACTTCACTGATATCATCAGTGTGTGTTCCAGTCCAACCGGTCAATTAAACTGAGAAGAAGAAGGGGTGTGATTTCTGTCACACAACGTTTTAAGGGTTAGAATAAAGAAGCAAAAAGTTGCACATTAGAAACAAAACACACACAGCAGCTCTGCCTGAAACCAGACAGACACACACTGTGGGCATTTAAGGTCAAGCATAAAGTAAGTTTTGCAATGCACCGTAGGACATAAACAAAGAATAAAGATGAATCCCCCGTGGACGGCGGTCTGAAGGAGTGCAGCATAAAACTATTCCACCCTCAGCCAGAGTGTGTGTTGGTTCCCAGAGACGCTTATTGATATTTCCTGGGTACACACTATTTTTTTTCCTTTATCACTCTACTTGAGCCAGAGTGATTGTATGCAAGTGTTTCTGTATGTGTGAGAGAGTGTTGGTGGTAGCGCCGTAGCTCCCAGGCTAACAGAGTCTGGTGCACTGTGGGAAAACAGGAGGCTTTTGTCTTCTTTCATGGTTTACAGCACTCTTTCGCTGCTCTATCGATCCTTCCCTCCATCGCTCCCACACACTTGGCCCCTTCCCCATACCAACACAGCGATGTGTGTGTGAGTGTGTGGGAGAGATACAACTCGGTTGGTCCACCTCTCGCATGTTTTCTGCCATGTACTGCACAGAAATAGATTCCCATAGAAGAACAGTAGTGTGCAGGCTCAAACCAAAAATTCGAAAATCTGCTCATTTATGCCTGATTTCACAGTTCTTGACAGTTTATACATAGGATGATGGTCTGAAAAGTCAGTAGGGATCTTTTTGCACGCCAATTCTGTGGTGATGGAGCCTGAGAGTGGCACTAGATGACAGGTCCCGGGGTCACCAAAGTTATTACGCTGCTGGCCCTTGAGAGAATAAATGTGGACTGTAAATATCAGACCAATCCATCCATTCATTTTCGGGGAAAAATGTGGTGACAGACAAACAACGGAAAGGACAGATACACAGAGGAGGGGAGCATGATGTCATTGGCAGATGACTGTAAACACAACATAAAAAGCTATCAGAGTCCAAGGTTACCCAACAGACAACAACTGGAAAAACTACAGTGCATGTAAATATGAAAAGCTTTTAAATCCTCTGAATCTACAAACAAAACAATGACAAGTCAACATGAGAAGTTTGTTCTCACCGGAAAGTTCGAGAGTTCAACCCGCTTCTCTCCATACAGGCGACAAGCTGGCAAGCCAGTGACCACAGTTCAAGACTGTGTTTCAACACTTCAAGTGTGAAACCAGTGGATATTTCGAACGAGGGACCACGGTTTTCTGGCAACAAAAAAACAGATATTTTTGACGGGAAGCTGAGACATTTCAAGTTGTGTTTGCGGCGACAAAACTGGGTGTCTTTAAAGAGACCTTGGGACATCTCCAGCCGTGTTCATGTCGAAAACAACAGATATTTTTTAGAAGGAAGTCAGTAGATCTCCAGTTGTGTTTTTGGTGGCAGAAACAAACCGAACTCTAATCAAGTGGATTTTGTGCCTAAACCTAACAGATTAGAATTGAAGTGAACCTAAAAAAAATGTAAGTTTCAACGTATCAGTAGTTTAGCAGAAGCGTGCATTGCCATCAGTTATTTTAGTGATCTGGTTAAAAAAAAAAAAATGCTTGAGTATACTCCGTTTACTTATCTTTCTTATATATCTTGTCTTACTATGACTATATGCCAGGTGCTAACAAACAAACACAATGTGGCATCTGTACACAATGTCTTCCCTGTGTTTCTGCTCCGTGTTGCAGTTACCACGCAGCTCCAGTGGTTTCTTCGGGCAGCAGACACACAAAAATTGTCTGCAGGCTCCTTCACTCTGAACTCCTTATTCACACCTCATTGCCACACCTGTGTTTTCCTTCCAGGAACAAGACGGATCCATTCCCTGTGTTATCTTTGATGTGCTATCTGAGCAAACTTCCAGTTCTTCCTTCAGCACTTCTCATTATTTTGTTCTAAAGGAAATTTGAAGATGCTGAACATGTATGAAATTTAAACTTAAAAAGGGGATTTTGATTATGCTTTCTTTTAAATATTGAGCTGATGCAGAGAAACACATGAATTCCCACATGAAGACCAACTTCATGTTAACAAAAACTAAGTAATGATATTAAAAACAAACATTCAGTGAAGGTCAGAAAGGTGAAACAAAAAAACATGCTTATTTCACTACTGGAGAAATTAAAAATAATTATAACAATGCCCCGCAGTGAACTTTGGTGAAAAGTCCCTAAATGAGAGTAATCAAACACAGTTAAACATTTGGAAATACATCTTATCAATAGCTGGCAGTGTATTTTTTTTTTATAGCTAATTAGCAGGATAGATAATTAGTTTCACACACCTCTTTCCTCATCGGTTTCATAAAATAACTGTATTATTGAGACATCCCCTTGGCCTCTAACCATGAAACATTCAATAAAAAACAAAAATTATCTCAAACTAGCCAACTTCATCTGAAAACAGAATAAATTGAAACAGAAGTCATAATTAGAAATAAAAATTACCATGAAAAAAACGGATGAAGTTTGCGAAACATTTGTAATATTAATTCTGGTTCACATCAGGTGAAGCACAGGAAAGGAGTCGAACTAACACACACACTCTCTCTCTCTCTCTCTCTCTCTCTCTCTCTCTATAATTCGATCTCCTCCACACACACATGTGAGCACACAAACGTGCCAAAACCTGATCTTCTCGCCCTGATGTAGGAATTGACGTTTTCCCTGACACCCTTTCTCTAATCCGGCTGATTTGATAAGAAATCTCATTCCCCCTTCTGAGGGCACGCTGAGGGACCATCCAACAGATCTGGCTCCACTTCATACTGCCCTGTCAATGCTATCTCCCATTGCTCATGGCAACCAGAAAGGAAATAAAGCCTGGGTACCGTGGAAGGGGGGGGGGCAGTGCGGAGGGTAGCCATCGCGGCCGCAACGCTGGCCCCCTCCGGGACCCTCTCTGGGAAGCGGCCTGTGAGACCCGAGCCGATCGATTCTTATCGACAAAGGCGGTAATTACATTTCATTAGCTTTCAGCGCTAATCCACACGGCCCGGCTGGGAATACGAAGCGAGAGACAAAGAGAATGAGGAAAAGAATAATGGAAAAGGTAAAGAAGTAGCAGGGAGGGAAAACACCATAAAGACTAATCTGTGGTTGCTTGTTTCAAAATGATGCAAGATCTTCATGCAATCAAAGACGATAGATTAGGGAAGTTGCTCCTTTTGGACGAACCTGAAGTCCTCAGGTGCAGCAGGTTCCCATCAGCTGTGGAAAAATTTGTATCAAAACAATAGATACCGACATTTGCATAATGCATGCTCAGCCGTCCAACCAGGCATCAGTGAGGACGTCATGTACAGTCACTACTTGGTAAGTCACCGCCATGAGGTCATGTCTACCGCCAACATTTGCATAACTTTGGGTTTCAGGAGTCAAGAAGTGAAGTGTGATTTAGCTCCATCCCAACTTTACAGTCTTTTGGAGATGATGCCCTTCAACAAATCCAAGATGTTACAAGAAGCATTGACAACTCATTTTGTGGTTCCTTGCCAATTCTGTGAACGGTGGCAATGGGATTGGGTCAGGACGGCGCCATCTCTTAGCATCTCTTATCTCTTACCTGAGAAGTTGCAGGGTGCCAGGAAGTTGCTAAATGGTGGCCAATTGTATTTGTAGGGTAGTCGATGAAAACAAAAACCGAGAACTTCCCTTCCGAGGCAGCATGGGAATAATCATCTTTTGGGTTTCCTGGTAGTCCAGTAGTCTGGATCTTATAAGAAGATAGATGTCATTCATCTTTATGATGGTGAACTGAATTGCCTGGCGAAACCAACTTCAGTAGCCTGTTTGATCCTGCAGAACGGTCATTCAGTGGGCTGTAATCAAGAATGGGTCTCATTGATGAGTTCAGGGTCAGCACTTCCTAGTCTGTAGCACTTAATGTCCAACTTCTATCTGTGGGTTTGGTGCTTTGGTGGCTCAATGCATAAAATATCATGTAATGCGCTGTTATCAACCGGTTTTAGCTGACAATGGCTAACGTGACGACAACTGGTTTTCCTACATTTTGTACTGGTACTCAGTCAACGCTGGTAGGATGTTATTCCCAGCTCTAATTTAATGAAACGTACCATCTGGTCTCTGGTCTTCTACGGGACCAAGACATTTTTTTAAGGATTTCTGCACACTACCACCAAAGAAGGTGGTGTGCCTCATAGTAATGGGAAGAAACCCAGAGATTTCTGTATTTTGTCAGATGTAGTTTTATGGCCCATTACACAAGAATTTAGTTTAGTTTGCACACTCTAAAAGTTTGGCTGGTACATCCTAAAAAGCAACTCTTGGCAATTCCACGTTCTTAGTATGACAAATGGTGGACATTCAGAGGCGATTCAAGACGTTCTTAAGTTGATCTGGACAGAAATCAAACTTGAATATCTAGTTTTTTTAATTATCTGTTCTCACTCTCTGTTTGGTGCTCATGATGTCTTCTGTCCATGCACCATCTGCCTTGGCGCTTCCTGCCGGTTTTTAAAGCACATTAGACAGATAAGGATTTTGGCCAATGGGTCCGCAGACGACAGTTTGACTCACCCCACACTTAACCCTTAAACCAAAAGATTCAACCATTCTGAATTAAATACTAATTCATCCTCTTTTTCTGTCTCTCTTTCATACTCCCTCCTCCTCGTCTTTTCTCTTATCCTCTCCTCTCCACTTTTCCTCAACCCCCGAGGAGCATGTCAAAATGTTAATTTCCCTTAAATTACTTGCCATTACAGCGCAGATATGGGCAGCGGGAAAGAGAAAGAGTTATTTCTCTGTAAAGGTGAAGTAGTGAAAGAGCTGTAAGGGAGGTTTTTTTGGTTTTTTTTCCTGCAGTCTCCACCTTAGATAAAGCCTGTTTCCTCTCCGGCTTTCATTTGTTAAGAATTCGGCATCATTTCACTCATTAGCAGGAAGACGGGTAATAAGTTCAAGAGCGTCATCAAGCCTTTAATTAACATGCCTGCCCATTTACCATGGACGGTGGATATAAATTCATTTGTCAGACGAACAAGGAATTTGCAATCTTCAGCCACCACAGCCACGACAAAACGCTCAAGGTTGTGGCTTTTCTTCTGCGCACAGTTTTCAAAGCAATTAGTGTTGGAAGGACAGTCCGTGACATTTTCTGTTGGGTCAAAGTTCAACTGCTCAGCTTGTCGACAGTTTTATGTATTAGACTCTAAAAAATGTTGTGAGACCACTCAGACTAAGGACAACTATCCTAAGCATTGAAAAGAATAATTCCTCTGTCCATTTTGTCATTCGGTTGTGCATATTTTTATTAGATTCGATATCTAAAACAGACCACATTATGTCAAATGAAGATATAACCAGTTCAAGGTTCGAAGCAGAATAAAAAGCAATTTGAGCACCTGAGCGGTAAAACTCAACATTTGACATTAGCTATGATGGGTCGCTAAATACAACAGGTACATAAACATCTTCTAGTGAGGATCAGTTCACAGCATCATCTGACCTCCAGGGAAAGACAGGCGCATCAGCTGATCGTGCCGGCTTAACGCCCCACAGGTTTCTGTCCAACATCAGCAGGCCAGTAACTGAAGGAAGCTGTTGAAACCATTTTCCTTCTAACCTTTTTTTATAATTTCAGTAGATCAGTCCAACTTTGGAAATGTTATCCTAAATGTTTTTTGTTTTTCTTTCAGTTAGCCAACATACATCGCTAATTACCGATCAAATACAACTTCATTATCAAGAATCAAGTAACCAATTTCCCATTTTACAAGTTGCATTCCTCAATTACCTGTTACGATACTACTTTAAATATATTACTAACAGGAATAAACATTAATATCTACAATCGTTTAAGTACCTAAGTATAATAGCTGTGTCTCAGTGGTTGATTGGTGAGAATATAAATGGTTAAAACATGTACTTCAACGTACTGACCAGCAGAGGTTGGGCAGAGTAGTTGAAAATTAAGCTGCAACAACTCACTTCAATTAAATGGCCTGCTGAAGGGAAGTTACAGACAGAAACTAGCCGGACGTTAAGCTGGCCTGATCAGCAGACGTTAACCGCAAACTAGTTGGAAATTAAGCTGCAACAACTCCTTTCAATGTAGCGACCTGCCGAGGAGAAGTCAGACAGAAACTAATTGGAAATTAAAATGACAAGTTCAGCAGAGCGGTTGAAAGTTTTTTTGGAAATGTATTAAACAAATTTCAAGCTATTTATTATCTGCTGATTGAAAAAAAAAAGCAGAATATTATAATTAAATGATATTGGTGTAATTTTCAATAAATGTTGAGGTACTTATTGTGGTAATTTGGGAGTAATTTAAAAGAAATCTTGCTTTTTAATTGCCTCCTACTTATCGTGACATTTCTGGACCTGTTACAAAAGGAAAGTTCTAACCACCAAAGACATAAAAATATATGTAATTAAATCGGAAAATGTGATAATTTCACTGATGTATGAATTTGGAAGAGAAACAGGTAAAATACAGGAGAGAAAGCAGTACAGTGCTGCTGGTCCACCGCGCTGCCAGTGTGTGAGAGAGCCTGACTGACGAGCGATAAGAATTACTCACCTTTGTGACTGCATGTGCGTCACTGCCTGGCTGTGCTGCGTATCTATTTGTGACTACAGTATGTGTGTGTGCGCCTCACCTGTCAGCCCACCTAACCTGCATTTAATGGGAGACGTGGCTCATGCGGGATCCCAGGTGGGAGGTGCCTGCTGAAGCGTTTGGCGGAGAGAGCGGAGGGGACTCGGCGCCGGCGGTTTGCGGGGGGTCGCGGGGAGATTGACGGATCAGCCGTGGGCGGTGGCTAGCATGTCGGAAAAGGGATCTGGCGTCCAATCACCTTCAAGAGACTGGTGTGTGGGAGGATAATTACAAGTATTCCTGTCAGAGGCGTCACGTTTCCATTGATGCACTGGAGTGAGACCAGCCGCGATGTAAGGAGGCGAGTGGGCGAGGCAGAAAGACAGGAGAGACACGAGAAGTTGGATTGCAAAGAGCAATTAATTAAAGTCTGCTTTTATCCTTTTATGTGCTCATATTATTGGCTGGATGTTTAGAGCTTTTCATATGAATAACTTGTCATTTTCTTCTCAATTTCTAATAAGTGATACATGCAGAGGATTTGATATTGAATAAAAACTTAAAATAGTTCTTTGATATTAAACAAAAGCAACAGGAAAGAGGAAAACCAGTTCGCTCCTCGTGGTTTTGTCTCTGCAAACTAAGTATGTCAAAGATACAACAAGCTTCCACATACAAAAGAGAGAGGCTTCCACATGCATCTGAGTATTAATGGAGTTCAACACTCAGGCTTTTGCATGCGAGTGCCGGCACTCGTGTGTGTGTGGGTGCTGATGGTTTAGCATGGAAAGGGCCCTGAAATAGCCGCGCTAAGCTAACAGTGTCACTCTCCCACACAGTCGAAACCACTAGACTCCATCAGTGTTACTACCTCTCACGGTTAGTCTCGCACTCACTGGAGGGACGGGGGTTTTCTGTGTCTGTTGAGGGTTTGGAAAGGGCACCACGCATCAGCTTTGACTTGAAATGTGTTACTACAAACATGAAGACCTCCCATTGACAGTTTTGGCCTTCCTTTAAACTCCTCAGCTCCTTAAGTTACGTCCTATTTGTGAAGCTAAAACTTCGTAGTACTACTGTGTGGTTTTGAAACGAGCTGTATCCTAACTGGCCCTTGTGTGGCTGTTCATTTCTGTCTGACAAGCTGCCAGCTTGCTGCAGCCCCTGAGGCCCGGCCCCTAATGTCAATGCATCGATAAAAGGACTGTCACACAGTGTGGTCGGATAGTTCACTTGCCACTTCCTTAAATAAACACTGAGGTGATTCATCCGAGTGGATACACAAGACTGCTTTAGCATAAAGAAATCTGCAGCCTGGGCAGAGTTGGCATGGTGATTAGTTTGGTTCAATTACATTTTCTTAGAACTTGGCTTAGTTTAATTTAGCTGATTGTGGCCATTATTTATATAAGATATAACACCATGTAATCAACATCGTGGCTGAGAGCTGAGGATGCAGGTACACCACTGAAAGCAAAGAACATGAGCAGACGTTGTAGCCACTGAGTCATTCACATTCGTATGTGTCAGGCAACTGGACTTGTTTCAGTTTGTTGAAGACGTTTCGCCTCTTGTCCAAGACACTTCTTCACTTCTTGCTAACTGGATGGGAGTTGCAGGCTTTTAAACTCTGTGTGGGAGTGTCCTCACAGAGTCGTAAAGGACACGTGTGAGCGTTAGGGCCACTTGTGGGTCGTTGACCCAACCGGCCTTCATGTGGGTTGCTATGGCTAGGTGAGCCCAGGTGTGAATGGTTGTTAAGCTGTCTGGGGAGGGAACTCAGTACTGCGTTGTAGGTGGGTGGGTAAGTAATGTCTTAGGACACCTACTCTGTTCAAAGATGTTCCAGTTCAGTCCATGTTTCTGGTGCACAAAAGAGTATCTTTAATGAGACCTTGGCACAATTTTAGGCCATGTTTTCTGGCGACCAAAACCAACTGATTTTTACGAGTCCGTGGAACAACTCCAGCCATGTTCGTGGTAACAAATCTTTAACGGGCCCTCAGAACGTCTTCAATCGTGTTTGTTGTGACGAAAACCGTCTGTTTTTAACGAGTCCTCTTGACACCTCCAGCCATGTTTGTGGCAACAAAACTTTGTGATTTTTAATGTGACCTGTGGACAACTTCCAGCCTTGTGTGGCAACCAAAGCAGGAATTTCTGAGCCAAAACATGATCTTTTCCTAACAAAGTGTCTTTTGTACCTAAACCTAACCAGAGCATAAAGCACAGCGTTGTGACGACACAAAATTGACCCTGAAGAAACGTCAAGTTGGAACATGAGTAGTTTTGCAGAAACATACATCGGCAACATATTCTAGCGAGTGGGTTGTTGTTTTGTTTTTTCTTTTACCTGATGTCACCATTTGGCTCTTCTGAGCAGCATGTGAAAGTCCATATGTGGAGTGAAACTGACTGCACATAATTTGCACTTATATCTATAGACATCTCACTTCAACCAACCTCCTTCACGTCCTTTAGAGTAAAAACTTATCAACACTGAATTCATTCAAAATGGTGTGAATGCATTTCAATTAAATCAAAAGACACAAACTGAAGAAACTACGAGGATTTGCTCAAGATGCAAATCCAGTGAGGTTGAAAATGTTGTCACACGTTGTAGAGAAAGAAACTGGAGCTCCAGGTATTGTTGATTGTTGGGCCAATTATAGTTTTGTAATTTTGTAATCTTCCAGTTTCGTTCATCTGGCAGTCAAAAGCAAAAAAGTAATGATTTGTGGTGTTCAGTGATTCGAACCAGTCGCCTTCTGATCTTTCATTTTTGGGATTATTTGGAGGCTTTTTCACAGGAGACAGGTGAACATGTCCCACCAATAAAAGCACAGTTGTAAATAAGAAAATTAGACATCACTTTCAGGGTCCTGGTGTTGTTTATTGTCACGCTGCCTCGACTTACTGGATTGATTGACTAGGACGGAGCCATCGTTAGTAACATGTCATTAGTCACAGCTGTGCTTTTTGCCTACAAGGACACCTCAAAATGTCTGCTGTGAAAAATCTGACAACCTGGAATTGAGCAGTTAGCGTCACATAATGGGTGATGTAATTATTTTAAAAACAAATTTTTCACAAAAAAAAAAAAAGGGAGAGATGGTAAGCGCCAAATGAAGGATTCATTTATAATCCGGGTAATCAGGTTTCCGTGCAGAACGACAGCTCACCTCCGGCTCACCTACAGCTCTCTCTGCAGAGTTTACAGTGTCTGACATCTTTTTACACGTCGTCTCATCCAAATTTAGCAGGTTTTCTTTAGCATTTTCTGCTCACACGCAGCATAAACCGCTAAAAAGCAACAGTCTCTGATGGGAACATTGTTTCCAACACAAAAATGTGTATTCTCGTGGGAGTTGGGGGGTTACCTTGTGACACGACTGTCTGTCTTATCCATTTCTTACAGTATGCAGTCTGCTCTCACGGATGGGACTCAGAAATCTGTACAAGTTAGTAGTTATTTGTGGGGTACTCGTCTTTTTGGCTGTTAATCTTCAGGCCTGCTTCCAGGTTAAGATCAGCGTTAACTGGGTCTTCCTGCATTTATCACAAACACACTCATCAGTGTGTCCGTGCGAGTTTTTGCAGTCGATGTCAGCCACAGAAACACCTCAGCAGTCAAATCGGCGCAAATAAAGTCGGACAAAAACTTCACATCACGTCGTGCCTGAGTGGAGTTTAATAGTGATCACAATAATAACAGCATGCAGTGGGAACGGCTAAGTCCAGTCTGCTTAACTGCTGCTGTCAGCAGTATCACAGACAGCCTGCTGCAGCGCCGCAAACCACAACACACACACCATTTAATAAGAGCGAGGTGCAGGCCGCCGCTCAATACAGCTTTATTCTGTCATGGCTAATCATAGCAAGAGCCGTGAATGGGAACAACACGGAGCCGCGGTGTCGTCTGAGACAGATGAATTGGAGATAAACCTCGCACATCAATATAAACACCACTGGATGGTCTCATCTCATACGCACAGGATGGAAAATAGTCCAAACACGGTCTTACAAAATATCAAATTGCTCACAGTCTAACCCCAACATTCAAATTCTCTGCTTTTGTCTGTCATATCTTTATTTCACTTCTCTTCAAAGAGACCGTATTATATTAAACAGGCTGTATTTTACAGAGACTCATTAACAGTTTCTTCTTCTTCAAAATCCTTAAACAAAAATGGTGTTTGGTTGGTGAAATGTCAACATAATTATTTCAAGTAGTGCAACAATTTATTCATGTCATACTACTTTTTTTTGTCTTGATGTTTTATCTCTGGCATAAACACTTCCTGCAGATGTTTCACAATAAAAGCGCTTTGAGAAACAAACATTTTGTGTGACAGACCAAGCTCATCTCAAAGGTCCACTCACTCACTTTTTCAGAGCTTTCAACTGCATCTGGCGTTGCACGTGACTGATTAAGACAATAAAATGCAGTTGAAACGCTTGAATAAGATGTTAAGTGGAAATTTGAGACAATATTATTAAAAAAGTGAGGTAATATCTTCAAGTAGGGTACAGAAAATCCATCAATTATCTCCACACAGTCACCAGAATAAGATGCTGGTAGTTAACACCTTTGCAAACCACGGATAAGCTCATCATTTGACTTCAGTTTCACATCACATGTTTACGACCTGACTTTTTGACAAGGCTGCCAAGCCAGTGACCACAGTTCAAACTGTGTTTCAACATCTGTAACTGTGAAACAACTTGGGAGAAGTCGCGACAAATTCCAGCCGTGTTTATGGCAGCCAAAACAGGCATTTCAAGCCAAAACCTGATGTTTTCCTGACCCTAACCACTTGATTTTTGTGCCTAAACCTAACCAGAGAATAAGCACAGCACTGTCACAACATGAAACTTAAAGCTGTAACCTGAAGAAATCTAAATCTTCAACATATCTCCAGTTTGCATAGATGAAAACATTTATTTTGGCGATTTGGATGATTAACTATAACCGCTTGTTTTATGCAGGATTGCAAGGGGCGGGAGCCAGGAGCCTGGGAGGAAGCCAGGACATCTGGAGGGAACCCATGCAGATATCGGGAGCCAGCCAGCCTGAGACTGGATGGACAAAAATATCGATCACCTAGTCAAGATTATCTGGTTTTAGCCTCTAAAATCTGAGAATTTGCAGATTTTATAACCTATATTTAGATGCCCCTTGGAAGCGGTTGGAATCAACTCATCAAATCGCGGCAGGTAGATGACTTGAAAATGAAAATATTCATTAGTTGCAGCCCTAAAAACTGAGTCAATCAGTTGCTAACAGGCATCGGAATAAGACTAGAGGATTATGTGTTTCACGGAAGAAGGTAAAGTAAAATTAAAAAGCCAAGAGATTGAACATTAATTATGCAGATTGATGATGGGATTGACCCCTGTGAAGAGATTCAGTGAAGGAATTATGAGCTCCGGCTTTTCATTAAGATGACAGTGAAGAAGAAGAAGTAGTGCAGAGAGTCTTCAGTGGACTTTTGCCGAGCAGCGGCGAGGCCGCCGTCTTCACAATCTTCTCCAATATTTTCTCAGCAAACTGACTCGGCCGCGAGCCCAGCAGCTACATTTCGACTCTCCGGGACACACGAGCCGAGGCTGAAATTCCTACCCGGGCCTTATCGATAGGTAGCCATCTAATCAGCAGCCGCTTCAATTTAGCCTCAATACACCTCTGGCCAGTCACCGCGGCAAACAGCTTAGCACTGAGCATTGAGCCGCAAAAATGGCCCACACCCATCGCCTTCGCAATGAGACCAGCCAGACGGCGGGCCGGAGCGTACAGTCAGTGTGTGAGGGGGGTAAAAAAAAAAAAAGGTGAGAGAGCGAAGCGATAGCACATTCCTGAACTGTATGTCTGCTCAAATGTATCAAAAATCACTGCACGGATGGATATGACTCGCCTTGTATTCGTTGACTCTGGGCAATATCACAGCTAAGTGGTGCAGCGGGGTGGTGGGTGATCGGAGGAGGAAGAGGTGGGGGGGGGTGGAGGTGGAGGGGTGGAGGATATCTAAGACGAATTAGAGAGACATGATGAATGACGCAATATTTTCATGCCAGAGGGAAACTATTGCACTTCAAATTAGAGGGGGTGACAGAGAGAAGGAAGGAGGCAGAGGAGGAATGAAATAAATCCGCAGGAATAAAAGGGCTAATGAGAGGGGGAGAGCGTTTTATCGCTGGTGGGAGAAAAGAAGAAGGGACCGGATGAACGAGGGTAATATTCAGTTTGTCAATAAAATCAGTCTGATATTGGCCTTTTTATTGAAAAGCTCAGACCTCATGCCGTCAGTGTTGTCCACCTCCGAAATGACAGACAAGATGGACTTTGATTGATCACAGTGTTATTATTATGCCGATCAATACCACACAGGCTGGCAGATAATGGTAAGAAAACGTGCATTTACACAAGTACTGCACTTAAATACTAACGTGAGGCATTTTTCAGCCCTCCAACCTAAACATCAAAATGTCTGTCATCGGCCTCCAAAGAACGACTCGTGTAAGTGTTTCCTGATCCGACGCCAACCGTTATCTGTCAGTCGGTGCCCTCCAGAAAAGAAAAAGAAGGTTTCCTGTCGCTTTTGTTCTTTTCATCAGTTTATCCTTCCTGTAGTTCTTGTCTTCAGAATTATTTTCCTTCCTCCTTTTTGTTGCTTTCTTTCTTTACCAATACAGAAAAAAAACAAAACACAAGGTAACACAAGGTTTTTACCCAGAAAAGTAGCCAGATGGTCAAATTTTGTATGTTTCATAGGCTATGTACCATATTGACATTTCTACTAAATGAGGTGGAGGTGATGGATGATGAGGAGACCTCGGGTCAATTTCCAAAGCAGTATGTTTTCCTACCCTTAGTGGTCTCTGTGCCTAAACCTCACCTAGATCATAAGCACAGCGAACCTAAAGAAACGAAACGCTTTGAGCTCAACATACCTCACTAACCACCTAATCTTCCTCTGTAGTCCTCCCTCTGGTGACCTGAGATTTATCTTGAGTCAAGAAGGAAGGAGTTTAGCACGCCTCAGCCGCTTCACATGGAGCTGGAAGCCTGTCCAGAGCTCTGTGACTCAAGGAACCGGACTACCTTGGACTTTTTTCCTTGAGTTTTATCTCGTTTCATGTTTGTGGGTTGCACCCCAGGTTTGGAAACTAGGGGACCTTGATCATTATTTATAAAACCTTACTTTGACGTAGAAATGATCTTTTCTCTGATCAAATTCAAGACTTGACCGAGGTGATAGTCCAGCTGGTTGTGTAGGGTTACTGCAACAGCATCCAAGCCTTTGGTGAGGAAGACTACGTCTTGCCTGGCTTCAGTCTCCTCTACCATCACTGATCTCATCTTACAGGAAGTTTTAATTTCTTTGGATATTCCTGACTAAGATTTATACATCACAGGTGCGTAAGTTACAAATAAGATTCTTGAATGACCTCAAGAATCAAGAACAAATCCAAGAACCTTCTCATAAATGAGGCCCGTGGTCTGGGCTGGTCTGGTCAGTATCATCTTCAGTCCTGTTGTTGGATGTTTACTGTCCGGGGCTTTCCCTTTTTTGTTTTCTGAGGGAAACACAGAGTACTTGGCAACGAAATGGTCAAAGATATTCACAAGCTTTGTAATTTGTCAATCGGCAGCTGTAAAATTCTTCAAGGGAAAAGCTGCCAAACTAACAGAGTGAAAGAGACAGAAAGAAATGCGCAAACAGTCTGAGAGGGAAAGAGAGGAAGAACGTAGTCAAGGTAAAAGACTGAGGATGATGATGAAGAGAAAGCTGACTGAGGAAGAGAGACTGTCAGATAACACACACACACACACACACAGATCTCTAACACTTGCTGGGGTTAAAGTCCTCTCCGAGATGAGCTGTGCTGTGTAATATCCAGGCTTCCGGACCACTGATCAGCAAATCCAGAAGTCCGATCACACTGACAGCCAGCAGCCCATCTCCCCCTCGCTTCGCTTCACTGCCTTGATCACACACATATATACCGTGTATATATACATACATACTCTTATATACCGTGTCTGAGAGGGAGTCAGACGTGCCCCCATTCACCCTCAGACCAACACAAATGATACGGGCTAATTCAGCTGTACTGCTCACACACTCATGTACCTGTCAGACTGAAGGAGAAGAGATATCCGGGTCTCTTATGACATGTGGACAGAGGCAGGATGCCAGTGAATGTAAGAGACACATGACAGAGAAATACTTTAAAGTGGCAGCAATAGGGAATGAGTGTAGAGTTAACATGATGTGCAGGTACCTGAAATAGCATGAATAAACATAAATTAAACACAACTTAAGCTTTTCTGATGAATCCATTATTGAGTTTCCAGAGGCCAGTGTGATGATTTCATAGCGATTTTATGTCTGACCAGCAGGTGAAAACCCAAAGAGAGACAATCTACCATCATATAAGACAGATAAAAGGAGCAAACCTTCACGTTTGACGATCTGAAACTGCCGATTGTTTGGCAGTTTAGCTCAATAAAGGACTTCAATGATCAGCAAATAAAATATTCACACTGTATATATCAACTTTCTGTCCATCGAGTAATCATTTCAGTATATCCCAGCCAATACTGAGTGTAAGACGCAATGACAAAACTTTGCAGTTGTGTCCGTAGCTGAGATCAAAATAAAAGTCAAGTTCGAAGATGGGTGTGGTCTCTGCAAGGCGCCCTGAAGTTTGGGGGTCCCCTTACTTTTTCGCCGCTGGCCGACATTTGTTTCAAATCGCGGATCACCGACTCACATTTTCAAATCATTCCTGTCCACTCCGAGACATGAGGTAAAAACCAGAGACCATCTTGTGTGTGGGATCACACCAGCTGCGAAGCCAAATTTGAGTGTGTGGTGCAATGAAAGAAATGAAATGAGGGAAGAGAGTTTGGCGGAAAAAAAGATGAAATTTAAAGCAACAAAATAAAACTTAATTTTAAAAGAAAGACCGTTGATTTGGGAGTTTCATCCCCAGATCATCAAATACTGATGCTTTGGTTTGGCAGCTCGTGTCGACGCCAATGCCATCTTCCATCTTCCTCCATGAACTTACGTCGTGTTGCTTTGTGTTGCACATTCTTTGTATTAAATACAGTATATATGTGATTACTAACATGGTTACAAACTGACCATGAGGATGGTTAGACGCATTGAATAAACCAGACTCACTACTTTCAAACCGCATGTTCACACCATACACACTAATTTGGTATTGCAGCTGTTGTGACCCCATCACAAGACGGTCTCTAGTGTTGATATTTGACTTACTTGGTGTTGAATTTTTAAAAAAAACTGACATATACATCGATATCGATCCAATATACGTGTCTGTCGACATGTGGGCCTGGCTGATTTATTGGTCGAATTTTACGCAATTAAAAAAAACACTTACTTTGGATAAAAATAAAAACACTTGTATTGAAGTCTACTTTCAAAATTTCAGGTTGATATGTTTAAGTGCTGAGTTTTTTACACTACAATTGGCAGTGAGTGCGTGAATCTTGAACATATGGGTTTTATTTTTGGTGGCTAATGTAAAAGTTATAAAAACAGAAAGTAACAAAATATTAAAAGGAACATATTCTCTGATTTCTCTTCCTGGCGATCACCAGCAACAATTAGCACCGCATGGTCGGATCAGCTGGAAAAAAAAAAATCAATGACGCACTTTACTAGAAGCTAATGAAGTGAGGCCAGTGTTAATGCTACTGACCTATGACTGATTTTAATCAAACTCTTCAAGGCGGCGATTTGAGGCCGGTAATCAAAGACCAAAATAGAGCGGATGCAATTAAAAAGGCTGAATAATGACTTGACAGCAAAAAAAAAAGAGAAAAAAATAGAGAAAATTGCCAAATTGATCAGGTTTTAGGGAAGTTCGATGGAGAAAGAGTCCAACAGCTTGTTAAAAAATGTGGCGCCCTGTCAGAAACCACGTGTTGAGTGACGAACAAGCTTCTGTCTGCTTTTCCTGTCAGCGCTTCACCTTCCATCTCACCTGCCCGATTGACATCACAACCCGAGAACAAGCCTGCAATTGATGTTCGAGTCTGATATACCACGTTCTGCTTTTCCCAACCATCCTGCTTGTCAGATGGAAAGTAAAAAAGCTGAAGGCCATTACCTCCAAAGCCATCCCTGCGGAGGAGCTGTAATGGGGCCCCGGAGATGAAACTTCTTCCGCTTTTCAATCTTTCACTCCTCGTAACATGTTTAAGCACCGAAAGCGTCCGTCGTCTGTGCAGGTAAAGAACATGTTTGCATTGTAAAAGGGAGGCCTATGAATAGAAATGACTCAAGCATGCGCACACTCCTAAACACACATGGCGTGGCCTGTACGCTGCAGTGGGTGGATTGGGGGTTTTCTGTTTTCTCCCAAGGCAATCCTTGTTTGTCTTTTACTTCCTCTTTAGGTGAAAGAGACGGGTCAGCGTCTGTTTTCCCTCAGCGAACGTCTATTTTGCAGCGCGGTGGGAAACACAGGCGAGACTGAGGTTTTTTTTTTTGATGCAACACAGAAATGGGAACAAAATGTAAACATGCCAAACGCCCATTTTCCCCCCTGGGAAATCAGGCCTTGTGAAGACGAGGTGTCAGAACACATTCAAACATGGCGTATTGCTTTGCCTTGGTGGTGCCTGCTTTAAGACAGAAAAACATAACGGCAAGAAGACCAAAAATAAAAGAAAGGGAAATAAATCGGGAGGTATGGTGGGGAAAGAGAGGAGAAAAAAAATCAAAGCGCCGTGCAGTCGTACAAGCCAAGCAGATGGAGAAGCAAACGAGGAGGAGAAACTTCATCAAAGTTTTAAAGTGATCGTCAGCGGCGAAGAGCCGGCGTTTAGCGCTTGTGACAGCACTTTGAGATTTTTATCTTGCACCAACTGCTGCTGTGTATTTTGTCTGAACTTTTCTATACTAACAGGAATGTGCACGTACAGAAGCATACACTGTACTGGAGAATATTTGCTGGTTATTAAAGCGGAAATCAATAATGTTTTCAAATTACAATATGTCGTTGTATGTCATGCAGGTGTAGGCATGAGAGGCTCACAGGTAGGAAGACAGGTAAAGGTGCTGGGACAGCACACTCTATAGGATCTTTGACAGTGAGTAGAAATGTAGCGGTTATATTCTGCAGACCAATAAGGGAAATGGGGAACAGGTGAGTATGGTGGCCAGGGGGGAAAGGTCAGGTGAGGTGAGATGGAATGGCTGGAAAAGTGGTTACTGCAGGACAGATGAGCGAAAGTGGAAACAGGTGAGCAATCGGTGAGAGTCCAGGATGAACAGAGACAGGTGGCATCTGGTGGACAGGTGGAGAATGACAATGAAGGAGCCTGTGGAAATGGAAATTTAACCGGAGGGAAGGGCAGAGAAACAGAAAGCATTGACGACTACGTATGTATTGTATATGATGACTGAATAACGTGGACCAGCTTTGTTGGATCATGATGATTTTAGTCTGGCTGTCAGTATTTTACTGTTTAAAAGTGATGTGGAGTGACTGGGGACCAACTCTGTATCTCTTAAAAATCTTTAAATCCTTTTTTATCTTTTGTTTTTATGGCGCCTTTACAGTATCGGCCAATCTCGCTGCGCTAATCAACATCATTTCCAGCTGCAGCAGGCAGCTGTTTTGAGCAAATAAGCCCTAAAAAAAACCTAAAAAAATACCTGCAACCTGCCAGGTAACAAACAGCAGGCAGAAAGAAAGTTAGTGTCTTGCTGGTTGAGACAACAGAACTGACAACAGATTGATGAGTTGGACAGAAACCTGAATAATGCTGCTGTATGTCTCCTGACTTGTTGGCTGCCATCAGAGTAAATAAGATGACATTCACCAACGGCAGTGGCCGATGTTTATCTGTCGTGTCACATTTAAAAAGTTCAGTTTATCATGGAGGTGTATTTGTTTCTCTGTCGCCCTTCACAAGCAGTGCATGAACTTTTCTATCCCCCTAGTGGTCAAAACCGAATTGAAGCAGCTATACGTGAAGATATAAATATCTGTGTTTCCTGATGACTAATGATGGACGACAACAAACAAGCCCAAACACACTCTTTATATGGCGTTTCATAACCCCTTAACAGCGTATAGTTGATGGCTCAAGCCCCCCTAGACGGTGGGCGGGCATCCGAGCACAAAACAAGGCCCGCGCCAGGTGAGACCGTTATTCCAAGCAAACTGCCTGATGACTAATTCAATGAATCGCCACAGGAAAGGGAATTATCAGTCTACAGTGCTGGGCGGCTGATTGGAGTAATGATTGGGGTGGAGAGACAGAAGGGTAGAGGAGGGGGAGTCGGCGTGGGAGGGATCGGAGGGGGGGAGAACGCAGCAAACGCCACGGTCCTGATTTCTTTTCTAGCGGGGGGCAGCTGCTCCAGTAGCCTGGCACGGAGCCAAACACACCGGGTTTAGTTTGTTATTGAAGGGAAGGCAAAGCAATCAATCCGGAGGCTGGAAGGAAAAGGAGAGTGAAGAATTATTCTTGATAAGTCGTCTGAGGAAAACATAATCACGGCTGTGCGGTGTGAGCTTGTGATGGGTGTGAAAAAAAAAAAACTTACTTTCTCCATATTTTTTTTCTCTTTCAGTCAGTGTTTGTGTGTGTGTGTGTGAAATGTTCTGGACTTGTGTGAAACCCAGAAAGGTGTTCGTTCCTCAGCTAGCGACAGATGTGTCAGAGCATGAGACGACATGAAGCTCTCGAGGGACTTCTTTAAGTGTCACTGGGAAGCTTTACTGCACACACACACACACACACACACACGTAAAGAATATTTTTTTTTTGTCAGAAGTGCTGAATAATAGTGCTGTACTAAGCAGGCTGGGCCAATTAGGCCCGGTGGGACTGGGAACAAGCACCGGGAAGTGTGTATGCGTGTGCATGCGTGAGTGTTGGTGGTGCGCGTAGACTATCCTTGAGTCATAGGCAGACAGCAGGACTGAACGTCAGAATATTGTCAGACATCTGCCTGCCTGCCACTGCAAAACACACACACACACACACACACACACAGACGTACAGAACATGACAGCAGGAGAGGACGAATGCAAGAAGAACGGCAGGAGTGGCTGGGAAAAAAACGAATCTGAGAAACTACACATGGACATGCTGCTGTGTAGACAAGCTAGTGGAGGATGTGACCTCATATCTGTGCAGATAAAAACCAGTGTGGACTCATATTGTGTCTCATATTTACGTCTGCATTCATAGTTTCCCGTAGAACTTCTCATACAAAAAGAAAATCATCTATAAAAAGAGAGATAATCAAGCAATGGCTAAAATCTACATTTTTAAGTCACAATTTTGCTATTTTTTTGCTTCTACATCCCATAACCAGGCATGTCCTAAAATGGCCTCTGTCTGAAAATAAACTTTTTTTTAATTTAATGACGATTACCTCTCCTCTGGCTCCCCCCTGAGGCCAAATTTTCATTTTTTCTGTCCCCAAACTTTGTAATTTTTCCAAAATTAAGTCATCTTTTTTTTCTCAATAGAACTATTTCGTTTTCTGTTCAATGAGCTCATTTCACACAAAATGGTAGGACTGAAAGAATCAAGGTTTGGAAAAGAAAAAGGATTCCCACACCATCTTCAAAAACCCAATTCCCTCAAAATCAAGGACCCCACCTACCATATTTTGAGACATGGACCATGGTTTCTTCTGCACAAAATATGATTTCAAGCCCTTTTAATGACCCACATCTATTTTGTTTATTTTAAAAACCTTTCAAGGTCTTTTCCCTGTAAAGTCAAAAAATTTCAAGGACTTCAAGTGCCTGTAGCACCTGTAAATGTTAGAGATGTACAGGATGTTGCAATGCAGAAAAGAAAGGGAGAGTGGAAGAAGAGGCGTACGCACTGATGGGAAGTAAAGGAGGTGAAGGGGGAGATAAGATGGGAAAACGAGAGACGACAGAAAGTATCGAGGAAGAAGCGAAAAAGGTGGCGAAAGAGAAAAGAGATAAGAGGGACTGGAGGAGGTTTAAGTGAAATTAATAGTGATGATGAAGACGCCCAGGGAGGCACAGTTGCCTGTTTGCTACAGCCCAGTCGTACCATCGCCTCCTATGGGTTTTCCTCCAACACTCCAGAAGGTTCCACCTACACAACACACACTGCCTCACACATCCACGAGGACCCGTCTGTGAGTCTGCACACACACACACACACACACACACACACACACACACACACACACACACACGACAGTCCTCTCAGGAACTCGGCAGATCCATTGAAAATAGTCCTCAGGGGCAAAACAGTCTGTTCTTTCACACGTTACCACTCATTGGAAAGTACAGCTGTCTGCTCTGCTGCAGGAAGTCAAGCTCCTTGTCTGATAGCACTACACCTCAATGTTTACAGTCTACGGCCAATTAATGCAGAATATAGACAGCTTTCATTGCCTTCGTTGACAAGTGAAGAAACTCATTTAAGTAGTATACCATGCTACATACTTATTTTCTACTTTAAAGTTTCTCTGTTCAGAAAAGAAACCTGCCCAGACAAAGCAACACATCGTCATACCTAACAACGCTTCTGTTGCTTGGTTAGGTTTAAAAAAAAAAGTGTGGTATGGTTTAAAATAACTGCATTACTAAGGTAACTTCATTCTGAGTGCTGTATCGTAGGCAACTGGACGTGTTTCAGCTTCTTGAAGATGTGTCGCCTCTCATCCAAGAGGCTTCTTCAGTTATAACTAACTGGAGGGGAGTTGCAGGCTTTTAAACTCTGTGTAGGAGTGTCCTCGCAGAGGCGTTAAGGACATGTGTGAGCTCTGAGTTTCAGAGTTGTAAGTAACAAGCATTAAACAATGTGGCTAACGAGCGTGTGTCCATGCTTCTCTATCGCCAATACCACGATTGCCGTAACAATGCAAAAGAAATTATGACAGCTGAAAACGACATGTTACGGCAACATTATCTGCTGATGACATATGTGGGTCTTGAAGGGTTGAGCCCTTTTTATAGGGGTAGATTTGAACCATTACCGCTTGTAACTCTGTTCTGAGAGGACAAGGGTTTGCTTGAAAACGAGGGGTCCAATTCTGAAATGGTTCATTTCCTGGTGGATAAGTGATTCAGTCTCAACCTGACTCCTGTTGGGGGTGTGGTTTTCCAAAATGTGATGCGCCTGAGCCTCATCGGCCATTGCAAGAAGCTAGCTTGAGAATTATTCAAGGTCTGACCTGGGCTAACAAGGGGAGATAGGACTGTCTTCAGGGCCTTTCTCCTGCATTTACTTTGTTGCTTCAGCCCCAGACACATCTAATCAATGAGCATAGTGACATTCTCATGTGGCTTATAGTGATGCTTGGTTTAATTTTTGTATCTGTCTAAAGAAACACAACTAATTAGAAAAAACCCAACATAGGAGAAAATGCATCAAGCACAAACTGATTTGGAAGAGACAAACTAAAGCTTTGAAAATGCCCTAAAAGATTGTGATCATCAGGTACTGACTCATCAAAGCTCCAACATAAGCAGCAATTTGATGACATTCACTCCCCAGATTTGGACATCCCTGCTACCTTTTGTTTTCTGCACAGTTACATCCGTCTGTAGGGCACATTTCACATTTTAGATATAAAAGTAACAGCGCTAAAAGCCTGAGGACCTATTAGTGGCCCATTGAGCCTTTTTATTATATTTAACAATGAACGTGTTAAATAGAAACAGCAAAACACTGATTACAGTGCAAAGCCTTACCAGTCAAACTTGAGTTAGTCCTGAGAGCACCTCTAGCCGAAGGCCATGGATTTTCCACCTTGGGGGCATGAATGTGCTACTCAGCAAATCTCATGCTAAGGTGTATTCTGTTTAAGAATGTAAAGTTGACTTTTTGTCCAAAGGGTAGCACTGAAGAAAAGAATGAAAAAGGTTCACCCTCTAAAAAGGCTCAATACATTTCAAAAACAACCTTTGTTCTTACATGAAGTGAAAGTGTTGCTGTGATGGTGGTGTCAGTGAAAACGTTTAGTAGTTCTCCAAAGGCATTAAGATGACTTGATCTGGTTGATAATGGAAATGATGGTCATGATTTGGTGACAGCTTGACATGACGTGTTGATCAAGGGAAAGCATTGAGAATAATGATGCTTGAGGAAATGTCAGGGGGGTCACCAAAAATCATTACGAATCTATCTTTAGGGGACAAAAGAATATGAAATGAATATTCATACCAAAATTCTTCTCTTGGACAAACAGACCCCAAGAGGTGGTACAATAATCAATAGACAGATCGATATGCAGGACAAAGGATTCTGGACAAAGACAAAAGAGGGTTTTTAGCTAAAAGACACATTTTCATCTCAATGGCTGGCTTTGAACTGCCTGTCCATTCTTGATTTAAAGCTCTATTTTCATTATCTACTTTTGTCTTTAAAGAGGACACTATGACAAATACCTCTTCTCTGAGTCACATATTTCCCTGAATGTTTTTTTTTAAGTTGCTTGTCTGAATGCTCAGATTTGATTGGCATCACGTATGATGATTGGTCTAACCCCTAAATTCCACAAGATCCGTGTTTGGTCCGTGTTCGGCCCGTGTTTGGTCCGCCACGCCAGCGGTGCTGATAGGTTTAACTCTAGTCTAAGTGCGTACTTCCACTGGCTCCACTGCGTTGTGCATCCTCTCTGTTGCAGCTCCAGCAGTCCGGACCCTTCTGTAGGAGACACGCAAGGCTTCTATTTATGCCGGATTTTCAGAATAAAACATTCAAAAAGGAGACAAATCCAAGAAAGTCCTCCCTTCAGTTGGGAACACTAACCTTTTGTCTGTTTGTTGTTGTGTGTGAATTCCTGGGCAGCGAAACCAGTGCTGTAAAGCCTAGAAAGCTGTGCCTGGGAAAATAGAAACTCTCAGTCAAATTTCCGTTATTGTTAATAATTTAATTTAATATTTTTATTTATGTCATATGTTGGGGTCCTCCGTGACCTCGAGTTTATCTTCGGGGGGTCTTTATTTTGCCACATCAGAAGTTTTTACTTGGAACCATGTATTGTCTGACCTCCACAGTGTACCCAAACACTGTTGCTGACCGAGTGATTCTCCATCTTTGTCAAATGGAAACTTCCCACAGAGAGAACAACTATCCCAGGCACATGACAGGGACTTGAAACCATTAGAGACTTGGGGTGAGGTGGCACTGGATCTGTGTGGCATGAAAACAGACTTTGTTTTTTCAATGTGGCACGGACCAGGATCCCTGTGGAAAGCCCACCAACACCTTGTTCAATCTGGGCCTGAGGGCAGAGGGGATCATACCTTAATACCATCTATATCTACTAAGATGTATTCAGAAAACTAATGTACAGCATATTAGCTCAACTCCGACTACAAGTTCTCCACAGATTTTAATTGCTTTCGATATGTTTTTCTCACAATATTTAGTTCCAGCAGAGACAAAAAAGCTTTTTTCAAACACTGCTTCCACCACCAACTGGTTTCTTTTCTTCTTCCCTCTCCATCTCCCTCCTCAGTCAGAAAGGTTCCCCATGCAATTGTTAATCTAATGCCACTAGTACAGGAGTTGCTGCCGCTCACCTGATACCAGTAAGTCTCAGACGACACACTCCAGCTCAGGTACAATCAGACGGCGACAGGCCCAGGAGCCCTGCAGCTTCACTAATGTTTTTTAGCACTTTCAGAAGCCTCGGTCCCAGAGTGGATCATTAAACTGGAGAATACCGGTGGCAGATGAACCAAAGGCGCAAGAGCTTCGTTGGATCGCTCCCAAAACAGAGCCGGAGAAGAAAGGGAGGCAACGAATGGGATGAGAAGAAAGTTCTCCCTTCGTCTAAACACCGCTCATTAGCCGAAACAGGTACGCCGACGAATGAAGTGACGGCAATGGTAAAACAAAAAGAAGATGTCATGGAAAGTAAGAAGAAAGACTCAGGGGTGCTGACAATGAAGGAATGACAGTTTCATGCCGACTAGGCAGGAGTGTCTCATCTACTGTTACACATCCCCATCAAAAAATACCTCTACTCTAACAACTGTTCCGCTTCCTGTCAATTAGGTGCCAGGAAATTGCGTGCACATTTGTCCAGGCGGGATAAAAAAAAAACACAACACACACGTACACACTTTAACTACATAGTGGAAGGAGTGCATGCACCCACCCACGCGTGTGACACACACACACACACACCTCATCAAGCTACATCGACGGAGCCATGATTAGTCTATCCGGGGCCCAGCATGCAGCGCGTGTGGCTATGCATTTGCTTGACTGAAAGTGTGTGAAGCAGGCATTTCTCCATGCTTTGTTTGACAAATAGAAAGTGAACGCAAAGAAACTGTAATTATGCTTCCCTGAGTTAGCTGTGAACTTTGAAAAGAAGAAAGATAAGAGAGAAAAAAAATATAAATATAGAGCCAGCGAGGCCTTGAGAAAAGGGATGCAGACGGCCTCTGCTGCCTGAATGGTGATGACGAGCTGAAATTACCAGACATACAGAGCTGAATCAAGTGGAGAGCTGCCATGAGCTAGCAATTAGTCTCCAGTCCCCGGCAACACATGCTGCTACCATACTTTCAAATGAGACAAACAGTTCTTCTTTGCCATTACTCCTAAAATTGGCTGTGACACGTGGAAGAAAAAGTCTGCTACCGGTGTCATTTTCAGAATTAAACCTAATTGAGTTCATTTCGGAAGAGGACGGCAGCTTCAGGTACACCACATGCGTGCACATTTTGATGGCAATTATGTTCGGTGCATGCCGGAGGCTGTTGCTGCCCTTTCGCCGCCTCCTCAGCCCTAAACACCAATCAGCCATGTTGCACTTAGACATAACAAGCTCACGGAGAACAGCGGCGACTTTTCTGTCACTTGCTTCTCCTGTGACTCTCACTTTCTTTTCTTTTTTTAATGAGGTAAAGGGTCAGTGTCCGTTTTTGACCTCGGCACGGTTGTATACTGCATAAATGATGTTTACACAGGGATGCTGGAGTGCGAGGAGCCGCGGAGGCAAACTTGATGGAGAACGATGTCTGCAGGGAAGGGGGGGGATTTTTTCCAGACTTCTCCAGCGTGAGCCGATTGGCTGCGGCGGTGGTGGAAGGGTAGACGCTGTTTATTTCATTTGGTGCATGTTAAGCGCAATGTGTCGGATAGTCTGTTCTCACCGCCTGGCTGCTCTGATCTCATCCCCTCGCAGAGGAGTTTTCTATAAGCCTCAACATCAACACAGCTCTCGGTGACGATTACTTCAATGAAGAGGAGAGGAGCGAGCGTTGAGGAAGAGGGGAGAGAGGAAAGTGTGATGAGGAGCAGGGAGAGGGGAAGAAAGGAGAGGAGGTAGGAGGAGAGGAGCAAGTGATAAGGAAAAGGAGGAAGGGAAGCTTGATGAGGAGAAGGAAGAGGAAAGAGGAGAGAGAAGAGGAATAAACGAGAGGAAAAATAGGAGAGGGACAGGAAATGGAGAGAAGATGATAATAAGAGGAGAGAAAGAGAAGAAGGAAGAGGTGTAAAGAGGAGATGAAGGATGAAGCAGGAACAGGGAAAAAAGAGGAAGGAAGAGGAAAAGGAAGAGAAGAGGGAAGGAAAAGTGGGAGGATGTAAAGCAAGAGGAAGCGAAAATAGGGAGTAAGCAAGGAAGGGAAGGAGAGAAGAAAAAGGGACATAAAGACGAGGAGAGATGGTAAAGGGAGAAAAAGGGGGGAACAAAAGGAAAATGGCAAGATAAATTGAGGTGAGAGGAGGACAAGAGACTGGGAAAGATGATAAGAGGAGATGAGGTGAAGGAAAAATAAGAAGAAAAAAGGTAAAAGGGGAAGGGTGGAAAGGAAGGGAAAGGAGGATAAGGACAGGAGACGGAGAGGAGATTAGATCAGATGAAATGATGAGGTGAGAAGGACAAAGGGAGAGGAAGAGAAAGAAGGAGGATAAGAGAATACAAATGGAGCAAGAAGAAGGGCTGGGAAGGAGAAGAGAAGAAAATGGAGAGGGAGATGAGGAGAAGGACGGGAAACGACGACAAGAAAGGAAAATCTGAAGGATAGAGAAAAGACGGAGAAGGAAGGAAACAAACAGAGCTGAGGGGGAGGAGAGCAGAGGAAGAGAAACGTTCTGGCGTAATTGTTCAGATGTAGAAAAAGCACATTTTCTTCTGTCTGTCCTTCACTGTCCACACACAATAACACAAACTGTACTGTACACTCTTAAATGTCAGTCAATCATGAGGACAGCTCGCTGTTCTTCGCGTTCGTCTTATCTCCGCTGTCAGAGTCGACAGTTTGTGTTTTTTTCTGTGCTCAAACAGCAGATCAGGAGGCCGACATTAGGAGACTATTGACTCCCTCCAATGCTTAAAAAAACACATATCTGCCTTCGACGGCTGTCAGACAATCCAGCTTCTGGGAAGGGCTGGCACCAAGGTTTGTGAGTCAGGAGCTGTTTACACTGACGTTCAACCAATATGCTCCTCCTGAAGGCTAACATTCATTTCTTTTGTGAGGAAGCTGAATATTCTATAACTTTAAAGCGTTTTCATATTATAAGAATGAATATACACTGTTTTTTAAAGGTGTCCAGTCTGAGTGTTTCATATGCATTGAATGTGAAGGTCAGAAGAAATTATTGTACTTTAGTTGAATGCCTGCGTCTGCCATCTGCCTCTTGACTACCTCTGTGGGCTCCACAGATACTGTTACTGTTTTTAAGGCAGACAGTTCATCAAGATGATTGACAGGTGCTCGATAGGTGGGACATGATCGACCAAAGACGGGGTATAAATTCAACTACTGCCATACAAAAATATCATTTGTGTTTTCACTCGAGGCAGAGAAAATTATGTATTTAACATTAAAACAATCAAAGAAAGTAGAATTACTGCCTCAAAGTCCTCCACCAACCAGTCAAACTGCAGGTCACATCAGTCTGTCAAGACTCAACTTTGAAGGAATTTGATAAAAGGTTTTAATGATGCAACATTCCTGCATTATTAAAATGTCTAACAACGACTAGACCTTTGTTCCACGTATTGAAAAAGACCAAACATAAAGGTAAATGAAACATAGCTCAAGTTATGGAGTCTAATAGTGGCAAGAAAAGGATACGGCTACGTTTTGAGTGCAGCACAGGGCCGGACAGCTGGAGTGGCGAGACCGAGGCGATCCCGCAGTAATTACAGAATCACGCGTGATCGCAATTATACATGTATGTTTTATAAACACAACAACAAACAGACAAGAGGTTAGTGTTCTCAACCAAAGGGAGGACTTGCTTGGATTTGTCTCTTTTTTGAACGTTTTATTCTGAAAATTACCCGATGTTTTGATGTTGTTTCGGTGTCTGACTTCCTGTCTGCTCTGTGCTGAATTCAGCTAAATTGACGTGCCATGCTCCGGCATCCAGCAGAAATAGAAGCCTTGCGTTTCTGCTGCGTAAGGGTCTGCCGGAGCTGCAACGGGGTAGATACGCAATGCAGCGGAGCCGTGTCGAATCCGAGATGGATCGAACACGGATCTGGTGGAATGTAGATCCAATTAGATATTTGTAAGAAGTTTTAATTGGCAAATGAACTTGAGTTATGGCCAAAAAAGGGTTTGGGGGGGTTACAGTCCTTGAGTCCAAACAGACATTTGTGCCAAAGTTGAAAAAAAAATCCTCCAGGTGTTCCTGAGATATTCCTTTCATAAGAATGGGACGGACGGGCGGACAACCTGAAAACATCATGCCTCCGGCCAAGGCTATCAACGGTGCAAAGGCATTAAAAAAATATCAATCTAGTGTGAATATAACAGCTGCAAAGGAACAAGGTTGTGTTTTTGCACGAGGATGCAGAGAGGTTTACTCTATAAGCACGAGTGTTTGATGTCGCAGATCAAACACTGTATAGAACAGAGCTTTTTTTGGCCCTTGAGGGCAGGATGTACAGTCGAACATACGTAGGCTCTGTTTTATTTTAGCTGCCATGATGTTTTAGTAATGTGCTGGAGAAGCTTAAATGTGCAAAAAAGGACTGTTCTGAGAGATAGAGTCAATTCAAGACGTAATACAAGGAATGATGTTCACATACATGGAATACATCCAGAAGCTGTACTTGGAGTTTGTGGTGGTAAAGTATGCTTTTAAAGATAATTGAACATCCAGGAAAGGAGAAAATAGTCTATACTATACAAGGGAAGTGCAGTGTGTAAGTCTGTAGGACATGATAAGGTGGGGCTCATCATTTTCAGTTTATATTTCCTTTACTTTGGGGGAATTTTTCTGGGTTTATTGTGATTATTAAAAACCGAGTCTCTTTTTAGCTTCTGATGCATAATAAGCAGCTGATTTGAGCCTCGCATCCTTTTATCTCCTCGATTTCTTTTTCACAAGAAGCATTTTCTGAGCTGTCAACATCGCAAAAAGGGGAAATAAAAGCTGTGTGAAAACTGGTATTAACTGATGTGTTTCTTTTTCTTTTTTTAAAGAATTGGGTATTATTTGAACCAAAGGAGCCTGCGCACTGTCAGTCAATGTTTTAGTCCTTAGACAATCACAAGGAGGTCTGAAGAAACAGAAAATCATTGTAGGTGCCTTGCAAGTCAACAGTTTCTTATCCAATGAAACCGTCAATAAGACTTTATAATGTCCATGGACTTTGTCTACATTTTTTAATCTGTTTGTGAAAAACAAAACTTGTGTTAGTCTCACTGACAGAGGCTATGTGCCCCAGATAAAGTTTCCCCTTACAGTGTGGTGGGGAGCATAGCTTGAAAACCTTTAAAGCGATGGTTGGTAAGTTATTCTAAAGGCATTTTTTGTTCTATAAAATCTCTTAACATCCTGACAGAAACAATGAATCAAATGCTCCGACAAATACAAGAAAAATATCCAGTATCTGCGACTGTTGCAGGCCTCTAATAAGCTGATCTAATTGTGTCATTCGGCCAATATGAAAAGACTTGAAGGGCTACCAGTCTGTCTTCCTACATACCTGGATGCCTGCACGCGCTCTGTACGTGTTTGGCGTTCTCTTACATGTAATTGAGACACATAGCTGGATAGCGATGACAACAGTGTGCTGCGCTCACTGTACACAGCCTCTCGGCTTGTCGTTCAGCAGCTTGCTAACTCAGTAGCACTGAGCACACAGCCTCTGATCCAAAGAACGACAGGAATAGACTGTTGTCCAGCCGCTAACAAGGTAGCACAAAGCACACAATCCAGGAGTCTGAAATGAGAGCACACACACTTTAGAGGCCTACGGACTCCGTTAGTGACTAACGTTAGCACAAAGCACACAGCCCCTGAGCCCAATAAAAGACCTGCTGTGGCAGCGACACACTCCTTTAACAACTAACACAGTACTTTATAGGCTAACATTAGCACAAAGCACACAGCTACAGCAGAAAGCAGCAACTGTCATACCAGGTAGCCTTTTTGGACTGAAGTACGTTACTGGCGTATGTTTTCTTTATATGATTGTAGAATTTAACGGAGTTGTACCAAATACTAGGAGAGCTTGTTGAATGTACACATCTCCCTGCTGGCCAGCAACAGCTATGGTGCGGTCGGTGTTGGTGAAGTCAGGCGGTGCTCATTCGTATGATTTGGAGGAGTGGCTCTAGAGGGACGCCCAGAGGGACGGGGTTGGATACTTTCAAAATGTAGTTTGCTCTTGCTGACTCCTACAATCTTACCAACCCCAGATATAAGTGCTCAAAATTTGCATTTCATTCATTTCAACCAGATAGGTATTGATATAATAACAAATGGTATGTAGTCAAACACAATCACACCAACACTGGCTTGATAACATGTACGTGAACATGCACTCCCCAGACAGACAGTGAATTACTGTAGGACACGATCACCGTCCCCGTTCACACAGGGACAAGATCATCATCGAGTATGAAATCGCATAAATTGTTCCTGCTGACGCCTGCAGGAGAAGTGGTGAGAGATTTCAGTGGGGAAATCTGAAATTCATTTGACTGTTTTGTTTCCCCCATGAGAACGCTGAACAATATAGAGTTCATCATGTAGAAATGAATACTACAAACTGCATATCCACAATTTTATTTATTAGAAAAAAACAGGAATATTAAAAGGATTCAGACTGAACAGGCACATACCACACACACATCGGGGTAGAAACTCGTTATCAAGCCACTGTGATCTTGCCATTGATCAGCGTGCAGATCAAAGCAAGGAGCATGGCTGCAGAACTGTGTTGGCTAATTACCGGGTCCTGTAAAGGATTTTGGTCTTTAAGCATGGCCTCTGGGCCTCAACCCCATAGCAGGGAACCTGTGATCATGACCACGGAAGACCTGACAGGCATGGAGATGAAGCCTACGATTATAAACACTCAGCTGGCATATGTTCACCATGACTGATTGGCCTCAGCGCTGCCAGACTTCAGTGCCTCCCTGCAGAGGAGGCATCTGCGAGCCGCAGACTGATGTTTTGTGGCGTATACCTGAAAACGTACCATCTCTTTTACATTCTCTCTTTTAATGGCGCTTTTCAACTGGCATGTTCACCGATGATCACCGCTGTCAGCATGACGGCTCTTGATTGAGGGTAGATTTGATAATATGGCATGGCAGGTAGTGATATAGTTTCGTTTGTGATTGTGATGCAACAGGTTGGCAAATGTAGGCTGGTTGAGACTTTCAAAATGAAGCCTGCTGACAAATATTGTACATATTATGACATATTATGAGTTTTGGACTGTTAGTAATGTTGTGAAACGGTCGCGGTTTGGTTAGGTTGAGCCACAAAAACTACTTGGTTAGGTTTAAGAAAAGAAAATTATTTTGGTTGAAATACATTCAGTTATGTCACTGGCACTAATTTACTTATGTATGTGAACTTACCTACATGACATAACTTAAATACAAATCAATCTTAGACACACACAGGGGGCAAACCCTTGTCTCTGGGGAGAAAGTCCGGTGTAGGAACCATCCAATCACCCTGACCATCCTCTGACTCAGACTTTTATCACTCTTTATATTACTGTACTAGACCGGCGCGTCAAGAAGTGATGCTAGAGGGGTAGCTACAGTGTCAAACTTAGAGGGCACTGTCCAGGCTGCGGTATTTGACGTGTTGCTAGTGAAAACAGGCTGGTCATGTGCACATTAACCAAGTTTCTGATGGAAGAAAATGATCAGACATCAGGTCCAGCACATATCCAGGTTTTTGAAAACAGGCTGGAGGATGCTTCGGTGCACAAACACATAACCATGATACTACAAAAACCCAACCAAAACCAGGCTGGTCATGCAAACAAACAGTGGCGTGATGTCTCTGTGTAGCTATTTATGACACAGAGAGAGGAAGACTTTTGTCCTCCCACATTTGGATTCAGGCTAGGTTCGGATGAAAAAACAAAACAAAGAAAACTGTCAGCTGCCGTCCCTTGCTCGGCCTGAGGCCGGAAAGACTGAGGCCAGGTCAGGCGTGTGCTGAAATTTCAGCCCCATGCAGTTTCTATATTGGCCTTAAAATTCAAGTCCAGCTGTGGCTTTTTTGCTCTGCAGCGACCCAGAGGCTGAGCGGATCCCGGCCACACTCCGCACTGAAGGTCTTTTACTCGGCCGACCTTATCACAGTGCATAAACCTAACATGTTTCCCCGACAACCTGTCACACATAAGCACTTGCCACAAGTTATGGAGAGCAAGGCTGTGAGTGTGAGTGTGTGTACGCTGCCTGGCAGAGCACCGAGTGCACCCCTACCTCTGCTGTCAATCTTGCTCTCACACTGGAACAGCCGGGGCATGTGGCCTCTCCTCTCTCTGCCGGTGCAGCTAACACACAAACACACACGTAGCACTCTGCCACCCGCTGCGCCAGAGCTGCTGATGGACACACGGGGGCTTGCTGCTGGGGCGCTCTCATATTTCAATTACTCTGTCTCCCTCTTCCACACTCCCTGTCGACGTCTTTTCTCGGCGACACAAAGTGCACACCAAACTTCCAGCGGAGGTTTATTTTCAACCTTTTTTTTTAACCGAAATTCCCCGGCTGCTGTGCCTTAAAACGGTGGGCCGGAGGTTATAAAACAGAACATAAATGGAAACCCTACCTCGACCCCCGCCAACCAGGAAGAAGACGAAGAATAGAGAAGTGACAGAGGCTCTGATAGCCACTCATCCGTATAATCACATCCCGCTATTAGAATACTGCAGCTATCTGATGCCATTTGTTGTATCAGTGGATAAGCATTAGTGCTCATTAGTCACATGCATTAGCTCCTGGATTGGGCCTGACAGAGGAGTCGGTTTGGGATTAATATAGCGGAATAGGGGATGGGGTGGAAGAATGATGTATAGACAAGAGGGTGGATTGATGGATAGGTAGATGTACTGACTGCTAAAATGATTGACGGATAGAAGAAACGGGCATGTATGTGTGGAGACAGAAGATAAATTGATGGATAGATTGGATGGATGGAACGATGTAGGCGGATAAAAGGACCAAGGCCCGAGTCAATCAGTAGGGTTCAACCACAGTGAGGTTCTGAAGGCAGATGCCAATACTATTGGTCGGAGATAATAGGCAGGCATCGCCTTTAACTCGCAGATTACTCATTTTAATGAGTGATTAATGATTGAATTAATTTTATCAAGCAAGAGAGGCCAAACATTAGCTGGTTTCACCAACTGACATAAAACACAGGGCTCAGCGTTGATGTTTTATTTAGATTCCCTGGATCAGAAATCTACTCATACAAAGTCCATTTTTTAATAGAGTATAGAGTCATTAGCCCGACATGGCGTTGCATTTTACTTGTCCTGGGCAATCCTTATTGTTGAAATAGTAATGAGGCATTCGTTTGAGCTTGGAAGTCAGAGTTTCCCAATCCGCAATTTCAACTGGATCCCCCCTTGCTTGTAAAGTCGGATGCACCTCAAAGTCCAAGATGGCTGCTCCAAGCATCGACATGCTATGAAAGTGTAGCTCAGGTGGAAAAACGCACAATTAGATGAGACCAATAAAAGAAGAGAGAGAGTATTTATTTTCCTTAATTTTATTTATTTACATCGGCAAAGTTTTAAATATCCTATTGCATTTGAATGCACCACTCAGTTCACATGACCCCTCAACAGCCAATCAGAGGCTACGCAGGCCACGTTCAGCCTGTCACCACGGAGGTGAAGTGCAGGCGCGTTGTTCCTTCTGCTGTCAGCCGCGGGAGCGGGGGCAGCTACCTGCTGCGAGGGCGGACAAAGGAGAAATATCCCGGGTTAAACTGTGATAAGAGGAAGATGAAGCCAGCGCACTTACCTACTGGAAATCCGGAGCCGAGTGACTGAACGAAGGAGACGAGTTACGTCGGTAAGACGAGTCATTTATTGGATTAAAAAATGTTCGTTGATACTTCCCGCCATCGTCCATGCTAATGCTAGCTCCGTGCGTCGCAAGCTAATTTCCATTTGGTGAGCAGTTGCCCGCTCTGGCATCAACGTGCTCGGCTTTGAAATAGAGAGCAACGGTGAGAAACGTGTCTCGTTAGCTGCTCTGATGCTATCCTTCTGTTGTTTGTCAGTGTGCTAAAGAAAGCGGTGGCGGTAGTAAAGTCTATGAAAGTGAACTGAGGTGAATGATAGTGCAATGTTTTGTACATGTTGAGTATATTGGGTCTATTATTTTATGCCGATCTATATATTGAAGGGAAGTCTGTTTTGTTTTCCTATTGCAAATTTAAAAAAAGTAATTTGGTATATCATATGAGAGCACAATTATATTTTATTTTGTAAATGCAAATGATTGAAGGAAACACTTTAACTGTGAGTTTAAAGTAAATTGGAGGGTAATTTTCAGTGCGGTTTCTCTCGCACTAGTAGGCCTATAGTGTAGGAGTAATTAAAGGAATAGTTCACTCTAGAACGAAATTCAATCATTATGGACTCACCCTCATGCTGATGAGAAGTCCGGTGTAGTTTCTTATTCCTCAAAGTGCAGCTGGAGACCCGCGGGGGTACCCTCCTGCAGCGATAATCCATATAACAGGCGTAAATGGCGTCCGAGACGAAAAGGTCCATAAAACTACACAAAAACTACACAAACAACGTCATTTAGTACATTTTTCTATTCTAAACAGCCACTATACTAAATATATTACTATATTTCCTAATGAGTTTATGGTCTCAATCGCTAGTTTCAAGTCTTCTTCAATAGAGTATGATGTCATTTTTGTAAAACATGGTCCCATTTAGAGTAGAATGGACGATGAAGCGGGGTATGGTGTGGCTATGGTCGTCTCTAGCTCCAAAATAATGAGATGGTGACAGCCGTGATGTCCAACCAGGAGACTAAGACGATGGCATCAGGCACAAAAAAGATATTCTCAGTATGAAGGCAGATTGGTGAAAGCTGATCACCTTGCAAGGTCATTATCTGCTCTCATTGTCAAATTTTCACATGAGTAAGAGCAGGAGACTTAATTTGTGAGCCCACTGTTTTAATAACTATGTTTTCCATTTTTATTTCATCACTTTTGAGTAACTTCTGGACTGTTGCCTTGCCAAAACTACATACAAACCCAGGATTGGGTGACCTTGGCTAATTTAAAAGAAACATAATAGTAATGTTGAACCTCATGGACTGCAAAAACTATGCTACACAAGGAGCTTCACTTATATGTAGGGCTGACAGACAAATAACTGATAAGTAACCAGTGCTGGTGCTATAAATTATGTTTTCTGGCAACTGGCGAGCCTTTCTTGGCTAGTATTACTCTTCATCTTTGGGTTTTGCACTGTTGATTGGAAAAACGGCAATCTGAATACAAATAACAGCCTTCACATTAATCTCTAGTAAAAATAATGAGGCCGCAGTCCTGATGTACGCTCACATTTCTGTTTTACATGTCTGGATCTTTGCTGTCGGTTTGCTACATTCTTCTCGAATCAAATTCCGTTTCACTGTTTGCAAAATAGCAACAGTCCAGTTCCCCACGGGCATCATTAAAGTTAAATCAAATCTGAATTAATTGCGCATGCTTTTGTAGAAGCCGATCAAAATGTCTCATTAGAATCAATCATTCGGGTTAAGGACTTCCCATAAAAATAAAAACGGCGGCGCTGATGACTTCTGGCGCACATACGTTACAAACAAACACACTGTCACATCAGAGGTGTGTGACGGGGGGACCGGCTGATATGTGATTTTACTGGAGCTTCGATATCTAGAGGAGATGACAGACGTTGGCTTGACAGAGTGACAAATGGTCTACCTCCACGTCTGTCTAACCTCTCAGTGTGGTGGTGGTGGTGGAGGGGGGGTGTCTGGACCAAACCCGAGTAAATGTTAATCAATAGCACATCCCTATTAGAGGCAAGCAGATGCCACCTCCACCTCTGTGCCGCTCCGTGTCTTGTCTAAATGAAAGCTCGGGTCAGAACCACAGCTGGGGCGCACACATAGACGCGCACATACGCAGACACACACATACACACAGTGAATGATGGATGAAAGTGCAGACAGAAGAAAGGGAAGGTTGACTGCGGGAGTAAAAGAAGTATGTTAGTTGAAGGTGGCCAACACGAATCAGTGCAGAGTCGGAGCCGCGGCGCTGCTGCTGAACTGGCTAAAGTAATGAGGCCGGCATAGCAGGGAATACGGCTAATATGGAGAGATCAAACTACTGCTACACCTCTTAGGAACACGCTCCCTGGGATCCCTGCACTTAGATGTGACACCCTGCGGGCTCACACACAGCCACACACGCATACACAGAGGCCACGCGAGTTAGCTTGGCTTCATGCGATGTGTATTTTATCTAAATTATGATGTATTGAATAACAAACGATGCAGAGATAATCGCAGAATCCTGGAGACTCATGAATATTGCAACAGTGTTCTTACCTTCAGTTTAAGACTTAATAAAGAGGAAAAAGTTGAGAAAATACTGATATAGAGCTGGAACCTTCGTTGCTGTGGACTTTCTGAAAAGTTGTTTAGAAGTTATCAGTCCACCACAGACCTGGACTTCTGAGACTGGATGATAATTAAATGGTGGACTGAGGTTTTACTGAGTGTATTTTGTGTGATCAGTCTGACGATTTGATGTTTTGTCAGTTAAATCAGGAATGCAAGGCTCACAGGGAAAATGTGAAACGCGTTTACTTTCTTCGTAGCATAGGACTTCCTGAGGATGAAAGTCCCAGGGTTGTCCTGCATTACTCCAGTAATGACTAAGTTATCAGCCAGAATGATATATGAGCCAACATTAGCTTATCACAGCAAATACATAACAAGATATTTCAGTACAGAAATGCTGAGGATATGTCTGAGGGAATAGAAACCGTGCCGATGCCGAGCGCTAAAAAAGCTCAAGCTTAACTGTAAATGTCTTTCTTAGACGAATTCTGATCATTGTTCTTCTTCTTATGTAAAATATAAATAATAATATATCCCAAATATCCATCGTATGGGCTTCAAAAATCAAGCTAACACTGTGGTTTCTTTTAACTTAAACCGAACCCAAAAGTTTCCTTCCCAACAACAACAGCAACAACTTCAAATGAATACTTTTAATTGCTGTACTAAATGCATAAAATGTAACTTTAGTTAATCAGTTATTCACCAACATTCAGTTCAAAGGACAACTACGCCAGTCGTCTGCTAATTAGGCTGATGAATTAATGATTTGATTGGCTGAACAACTCGGGAAATGTGGGCGCTATTCAGAGGTTTGATCTGTACAGCTCAAAGTACAGTTCAAACTGATGGTGGGTCGAGTCTGGAAACATTGTGCTGAGAAGGACCAGGAAGATACTCTTATCTCTCGATTGGATACTTGGATGCCAGTTCAACATTCAGATTCAATGTTGAGATTGATCGCGATATTTGTTTGTTTTTAACACCAGACCGTGGAGAAAAGTTGAACATTTACCTGACGATGTGACCCTATCCCTATGAGTCGTATTTCGAAAACTAATTCACATCCCGTAGTGTGGTGATTAAGTGGTGATTAAATTACTTTTTAAGTTATATTTTGCTGTTCCCAAATTTCAAGCTGTTGCTCCAAGAATAACAAATAAAACAGAAAATATAAATATATATATACTGAATAGCATGCAGTGTCTCCACCTAGTGGTTGCTGATTTTTTCACTTATTGGAAAGTTTTGAGTTGGAGATTGACCCTTTGAGGTTGCTGTAGCCGAGTCTTCCAGTAACGGATGGAGTTAACAATTCACAGAGCACATGAAATATTATATTCAAACCTTGAATATGAGCACACGTTTTATGCCAAACGTGGAGTAAATTGAAAAATTGTTGAGAAAACATTATTAAAGACATCCCTCAGGACGTTAATACTAGTTTGCATTACGCGTTTGAGCTAGCGGTTAGCGCTCGTCATTTAAAATTGATTTCAGGAATCCCTGCAATTAACCTGGAATCATTAAAAAAACCAAAATAAAATGAAATGACCAATTCTGACGACATCCTCAGGATAATCTTAACATTATTATTTTATTTCATTGATTTGTCTCTCCATTTTTCATCCATGGTTACAGATGTTTATTCTTGTTAAAACTTCACTGTCAGGTGTAAAATATAGTTACTGCGAACAAAACGAGCGAGAACTTATGCCAAACATACGTCTGTACAGCTCACCTGGCTTTATTGTGGGTTTTTGCCTACGTCTTAAAAGGGTAAATAAGACAGATTGAGCGAGAGGTTTGAAATATACAACAAAGACATTTTTTTTATGAAGGCCACAGAAAAAAAACACAGCCGCCTGCGCACGCTAAGAATACAGAGTAAGTGCTGTAACGGCTCCCGAGGGAGGCCTTGTCAAATAAACAATGAGACGAGATTAAATGACATTATTATAAGAAACTAGCTCGAGTCATCGGGGAGAAAGAGAGAGAGATTCGCATTTGCATCCTTCATTAGGTAATGGAGTTGTTTGAATGCTGACGCGTCGTGTCAGGACACGTCGACGCCAAAGCAGACGTTTATGCTCCCCGTGTACGCCATCCCTCTCGTTTAAACTCTACAGGCCTGTCAGAGCCGCCTGAGCGAAGCAATCGCTCACTCTCTCACACACACACGTACAGTAAACACACACACACGTTCATCCAAAAAGAGGCTGTATGCATTCAAGCATTCTCTAAACTAATAAACCTGCCTATGGACTTAGCCAGTCTTAGTCTGAAGTGTCATTAGAAGTGGCAGGCAGCTGTGGCAGCCTGTGAGGGGCTAAGAGGCTTGAGCTCCCACCGTCTGTAATCCCCGCAAACAAAGTACACGCCATGCTGCAGAAATAAATATATAAAGTAAATAATACATGCAAACATGCGGCACACGCGCGCGCACACACAAAAAAAACAAAAAAACGCGTGCAGCCTTTACAGTAGGTGATGCGAGGAAGGCGCTCTGGGAAAAACTTCAAAGTGACAGCGGAAATGCGAAGTCATGTATACGGCAATCCGCCTTAAAAAGTAATCTGACACACTGACGGCTGCGCGAACAAGCACGCATGAGGTGCACACACACAAACACACACACACTCACAGTCTTGATTTCACTTTTAGGGAGGCAGCATAAGAAGCACATTTGGCAGAAAGACACACACGCACACATAGAGCTTGCTAAGTGGTAATAAAGGCCAGGGCTTATTAATGGGACAATCTGACAACCAGCAGTGCTGTGCCGAGGATTCAAACGCACACACGCGCACACACACACACAGTCTCATTCCTGATAGCTGTAAGTTATTGGAGAGGAGGTAATGTTGCCGGGCAGCGTCTCCCTATAGTCACATTTCCACTTGGAGATGAAACAGCTAATTGGACATGGGACCTTCTCAGCTCCACAGTCTCTAGTAATGGATTTGGGTGAGGCGAGCACCCTCCCGCCCCGCTTTACCTCGCATTTTATAATCCCCTCTGCTTTATCTACCCTTCAGCCTCCAAAACCACCAAAACATATCCAAAACCAGTATAACCCTCCTAACTACACCTTTGTTGAATATTTGGTTGAGGTGTGGACTAAGTTCTCCTCAGTATTTCCAACAATGTTCAAACCCTGTTCAGTGTTCGCCTGGCGCTATAACTGCAGGAAGAGAGAAAAACTACAATACATTACCTTGTAAGAGTCACACCAGGTAGATCTCCATTGGCAAAGGTGGTAACTTAACAATGGTAAACATCTGGGTCAGTATTAGCTTTGTGAAATATACGATAATTTTGTTGTTAGGCTGTAAACGTAGTAACGAAACATTCTGACGAGACCTTATCATGTTATATTGTCTCCAGCAACGTTCAGACCCAGAGAAATCCTGACGGTGTGTTATATTTGGTCGCCCGTCGCTATAACTTCAGGGAGAATCGGAGGGTGAGGAAGGAAGTTGGTGAACGTGACTAAACATAACGTGAATAAAACTTTAAGACATGACCTTGTTGGCCTGCGTCATGTCAGATAGGTTTTCATCAGTGATGGGATGGCGGCCGACCCGTCCTACAATCAAAAATCTACTTTCCTTACAAATAGCACCTTCAATAATGAAGTTGTTTGGCTACAAATGTAAAGATATATTATGTAAAATTCCTGCAGTAAAAATACCAAACCTGTGTTATACTTTCCATTGAGTTGCGTGCTTATGTTACAAAACATCTCCAACAATGTTCGGACAGGTGTCGGTGACCAGTGTGTGAGGAAGGAAGTCAGAACTCTCAGTGTAACGTAAATATAACTTTAATAGACCTCAGATAGATTTTCCCTGGCAATGGTGGATATTTACACACCACGAGTTGGTCATTGGCCAATGTTGAGACCTCCATTGAGCGTCTGTTGCCTGAGTTTTTGCAGTGTGTCCTGCACTGTTGGCACTAGTCAGCCCTTGTTGGCAGCTTTCTGGCCGATCATGCCTGTTGGCTCAGACGTGGAGGCCGTTGTTGATAGAAATCACTGTTATTGACTGTTCAGCCAGTCAGCGCTTGAGAAGAGAAACAGACAAGGAAAGAAAAAGTCCTCTGAGCCTGCAGCTGTAACATCCATGATTTCATCCATTTAGTGCCTCTGTTCCTTATTCTGTTTCACCTTCATCTCTTCACCGGTGCCATTTGCAACTTTTTTTCCAGACATATTCTCGATTAGAAGTTAGCTATATCGGTGTCAAAAAACGATGCTTTCTCTGCAGTCTCGGCCTTCTGGGTTCCCTTTTTGAATGAGGAATACAGACCACTGCCACCTGGTGGTACGGAGATCTCTTCTCTCGTGCAGCCGCATAACTTTCAAGCTAGCTGGACGTCAGCTGTGGTCATTACAGCGCCTTTGCTCGAGATACAGGAGGCGATGTGAGGCAGCACTACGGTTAGCCTTCATCGCATTGCTTTTGTTTTCATTGTTTGATCGAGCGACCCCAAGCGGCACACATTATATACTCTGCATTTCATTTAAGATACAGTTTACCAAGCTTTTGATGCCATAATATCGTTGAGTTATATGAAAAAATATGGTTTTCCTTTTTGAAAAACAAGCTCTTATTTTATTATTCTAAAGAAGGTTAGCCTAACGATATTCAACAACCTGAGGTCGTTGAAAAAAAAAGGCCAGGCCACATGCAACATGAAAAGAGTGAACATTACTTCCTCACATAAACTCCCCTGGTCTCCTCATCATTTCTCACTTCAGTTTGCAGCTCGCCGTGAAGCTATTGAGGCATTTGAGATATTCTTTTAAAACACTCACAGCTATTACATCTTCTCATGTGTAAGTGTTTATCTCTATCTCCGTCTCTCTTTTCCCCCGCTCGGCGTCTCTTTTCTCTCCGGAGCTCCCGGTGTGAGTTTCTCTTTGAAATGCTTTCTAATTAGCACGTACAACACACAGCCGGGGTTAAATTAAATTGCTAAGATACAAGGAGGTGGAGGTCAGCGGCTCTGCAAAGACCGTCAGCACAGATAATTGGGAGATATACTTTATTTTTTTCTCTCTCCTTCTCCCTTTTGCTAAATATCCATGATCAAAATGACACCGGATGGCACGCAGACAGTTTGGCAGTGGCGGCGGCGTTGCTGAAGCAAAGACGCCTTATGAAATATGAATTTATTTTTAGAGATAGAGGAAGACAAGTAATTAGGAGTTGCAGAGGGAAAATCGCTTTCATGTCTCCTCACACTGTCTTTACTCAAACGCTCCTCCACTTGGGAAACAACCTCAGTAAAACCTGATACATCAGGGCCAGTATTGGCTCTGTGAAATATAAGATGATCTAGTTGTTTGACTGCATATGTAGTAATAATGTTCCTGATAATAAGTAAACTGGCTGACAAAAGGAAGCCATTCGGAGAACATATGGTGATATGTGTAAATCTAATTTATGTCATCAGTCAATGGTTTAATCCCAGTACATCCCTTACCCCAACCGCTTAGCTCAACCCCTTAGTTTTGCAAGAGGGTAGGATGTTCTGGTTCTTGTTGGGATAGAGAAGGCGGGCCAAGTTATAAGAGGGTTATAAGAACTCTGTTGTTTCATTGTATTACGACCCTTTTCTTTATAGAAAGCATAAAATAATTGCCACTAGCTTCTGGATGTCTTCGTAGCTAACTAGCGAGCTAGCAAATGTTACATTGTTGATGCGGATTTGTGCATGACATACTTTTTGACATATTTTAAAGATGCCATATTATGATTTTTGGGTTTTTGCCTTTACTTTATATGCAAGTCCAAACCCCAAAGTCCACGCCAAAGGGAGTTACTCTCTCCCACAGGAAACACGGCTGTATCGAGGCCATGCTTACCAGCTGTAGCGGTGTTATTTTGGATCACACTACCTTGCTCGGCATGACCCGCCCTACTCTGCCTCTGATTGGCTACATCCTGTCCGTTAAGTAAAGCGCGTGTGCAACTCTCGCCAAAGATTGAACAGAGGCGAGATGTCTCACTCTGCAGCTAAAACGGAGCGTTTAAGACGGGGGTTCTGAAGCAATGCACCATATGAGAAAAATAAAGTCTCTCCTCTCTTGCTCTTCTAATATCAGTGCAGTGCAGGGTAGGAGCTCTGGTTGCTAATGTTAGCCTATAAAGCACCGCTAATGGCCAGGTAATGGCTGCTTATTATTTGATGAGTGTATGTTACATAAATGCTAACATAAATCAACGACTACTGATGACGTACAAGGGTCTGGAAGGGTTTTCAGTTTTCATAGGGACAGATTTTAACCACCACCACTTGGGACTTCACTTCCCTCGCCTTGACTTGCCCACGGAAAAAAAAAGACTTTCCTGAAATTTGGACCACATGCCAAGGATGTTCGATGGGATAGAGATTTGGGAGACCAGGTTGAGCTTGGTCTGCAGTGTTTTTTGCATGGGTGGTATGCGGCATCCACATTAAAGTCAGGACCTGAGGTTTCCCAGCAGAACATTATAACAAGACCATTGATTCTCACTTCACCTGTTTATTTGATTTAAATGTTGTGTCAGAAATGTGTATTTTATCTTTAAAACTGAAGCTAAACTCCACCACAGATCAATCTGACAAGGTTCAATTCTTGAAGTCTGTTTTGCAATCATTTTGTGATGTATTGTTTATCCTCCTGTTGAGAACTGACTACTAAATGATGCATCTTAATACGATGATATTGCCATGGCAGCTACAAAGAAGTTAGGGAGGAGAAAATGTCTCCTCTGTGGAACAGGTACACATTAGTGTCAAATACACTTTCTAAATTGAGTGGTTTCGCATGAAGCAGACTGAGGTAAAGTGTGAGCATCAAAATGTCTGAATTAAGTTTTTATTCCGAAAGCAAACTCCCAAAAAATGCAATACCTAAAGTGCACCAGTGTAAAACCTCACACATCCGGGTTGTTAGTATTAATGACCACGACCAGCAGCACAAACTATTAGCTTGTTGGGAATCGAACACATTTAAACTGTGAAGTAAATAATGTGCACAACACGAGATGTATGTAACGTGGGGAGCGTGAGACGGGGGAAGGGTTGAAGTCTGGGAAAAAATGAGAGAGCAATATGTCAGTGTGGTAACACCTCTAAAAGTCACCGAAATGCCAGGTCACCCTGCTCGACGGGGGAGAATCAAACCACACGGCGAGTGTGTGAGAGCACCTTGCATCACATGTCGAGTTTACAACAACTCACACACACACACACACACACACACACACACACACAATCGAGAGCGAAGCACCAGCTGACCGCGGCTGCCGCAGCTGTCAACGCCTCTGTCATCAGCTGCCTGTGATTTCTTTGTTAGGAGTGTGCGACGATACTTTTTGCACCTCTTTGATGATTATTCCTTTAATAAAGCCTCTGAAGGTGGAAGGATGACGTGTTTGCTAAAGCTTGTGTGTGTGTGCTTGTGTGTGTGTGTGTGTGTGTGTGTGTGTGTGTGTGTGTTTGGCTCTGATTTCCTGCTGTATTGTACGTCGCTGGCACGTTGTCTCACACAGAGGTACTGTAGGTGGGAGGATGATGAAGAGAACGAGCGTTAAAAATGTATTTCGGCTTCATTAATATTTCACACGGATGGGTGCGATTGTACAAACCGATGACGACATCCCAGCTCCGGAAAAAAAGCCTCCCACAATGCTCTGCGGCGACCTGCTGAGCTTTGCTTTTGCAGCAGAGTAAACAACGTCTCCTCTTAAGCACGCTTTCCAAATCTAACTGTTTGACTTTGGCTCCGGCACAAACTTGAACTGAGGCGAATTCCTAATATTCTCTCCCTCCCCTCCCTCGTCTCCCTCTCCAACCTCTCTCATCATATCTTAGCGATCGCTGAACCCTGACAAATCTCGAAGTAGAAAATTCTCGGTAACTGAAATACGAGACGTCTGCTGGGATGTAATCTCGGAGCTCACCCGCTGACTCCCCAGATTCAGACTGATATTGTGTTTTAGGAACGTGCTGCTTTTTCAAAAGAAGTAATTCACGAGAAACCTTAACAAAAAAAAAAAAAGAAAAAAAAAATATATCTGCGATTGCGAGAACAATCCCTCTTTTCAAATTAGCTCCTTGAGCACAGACACTGGAGTGTGCAGCGCCATGGCACTTTGAAGGTTTACCAAGGCAGTGGTGTAAGTCTTTGTTGGAGTAATCTCTCTGTGAGGAATAATCCCTGCTATTGAATAAATAGGATACTGATTAGACACATGTACCTCCTGCGTCCTCCATTACAACACATGCAAAACACAAAATGTCTGCATCCACTGCAGAAACCATGAGGTAGACCAAAGTAACAGTATGTGTCTCTATATCACATCTGTGTACATTACCATGACATCTTTACATTGTGTAAATACATTCACATATTTCTCTGTTAAGTCACTAAACTTCCATTGATAAATGATAATGAAATTAACGATAAATTCTCGGTTTATTCAGTTAATAAACTAACCAATGGAATGTGCAAAAGCAACAAAATCACCAGAATAAATGTGTGTTACTGCAAACTTAAAATTTCTTTATGTTGCAACTTCAGGTTTCTTTAGGTTCAGTATTAAATGTATTCTTCCGACAACGCTGTGCTTGTGGTCTGGTTAGGGTTAAGAAAAGATTACGTTTTGGATGAAATTACGTGTATCGGTGACCACAAACACAGCTGGAAATAGTCCCTGGTGGTGTCAGGCTTACAAATGTTCATCAAAAAAATATCCACTGGTTTCACACTTTGACACAGAAAGTAGAAACGCAGTCTTGAGCTGCGGTCACTGGCTTGGTAGCCCTCTCGCCTATAACTCCATAACTGTCCCCACCACCTCCAGATATGAAACTCAGGTGATAAACATGTCACGTGAACGTGACACCACACGTTTTGTAGAAAATGTCAATATGCTACATAGCCTGGGACACGTTCAAATGTGAACCTATCAGTTGTTTGTGGAAATGTTGGTCGCCGTTGTCCTGCTGATTTGTCAGTAGTTTGACAAAAGGGCCCATTACAACTTCCAAAAACCAAAGTGGGTTATATCAAAAATATTCAATTCCATTTACGAAGGTATCCAACAAAGCAATGAGGAACATCCTGACATTTAAGATGGCAAATGTTTTGTTTTTTGTTCAGTAGTTGTTCAATAATCATTAATTTTCTCTTAATCAATGAATCATTTCAGGATTATACAGACTCTGCACATTTGACACACAGTAGCCGTATATGGTCTGTGTGTGCTGTGTGTTTAATACATATTCATGAGCCACATCAAAGGCAGATTCTCATCTCTTTGTGGTGAACACAAGTTTTTCTCACCCTAAATGTGCATTATGTCCCACTGTTGTGCATCAATCAGACAAAACCTATAATAAAACACCTATTTTCAAATAAAATCAATAATTTGTACATCTGAATTTTCTCATAATTATACAGTAATATGTCATAACAATACATTTCTACTGAAAGTGCATAGTTGTTTCAATGACTATTTGTTGACAGAAAATCATTTGTTAATACATTAGCATTAGCAGTGGGCTAATGGACAACTATTGAGGTGGCGATGAAGTAATGAATCAAAATGTCCAACACTTCCACCTTGTTAGAAGTCAGGATTTGTTGCTTATCGTCATTTTAATTCGTAGTAAATTGAAGTTTTTGTGTTTGGACAGTTGGTCCAATAAATAAAGCAATTTGAAGACATGACCCAGAGCTGTAGGAAGAAGTGTTGCACATTTCAGTATATCAGTGTTTTCTGACATTTCTCAAAGAAAAGATTATTTAAAAAAATAACAAAAAACGTACTGTCCGGTTAATTCATAATGAGAAAAGTCATTTTTTGAAGCTTTATAAGATTATATTGCTCTTTAAAACTGATTCAACACACAGGAAACCTTTATTCCTTTGTGTATATGTATGAAGTCTACGTATACACAACCCTCTATAAGGTCTCCCAAGCTGCCCACACACACTAATACACACACATAGTAAGTAACAACCCCCCCCCCCCAAGACATTGATCCTCAAAGAGTATTTACTTTGCGTGCGGCTCTGAAGTGCTGGGTGGAGTGGGAGAGGGTTCAGTGGTTAGATGGTGGTGGAGTCACCAGGAGGAGAAGAAGAGCAGCTCTCTGTGGAATCAGCTCTGCTCATTACAGCAGCTGAGGAACGAGCTTTGAACAACACACCATGTTCTGAACCAAGAACCACGAGACGGAGAAGCTGTTTAATTGTGTGAGATCGCCGACACTGCAGGGGGACGGGGGTAAAAAACGTCTTTGGGGAAGCGTTCACCTATTCAGGTGACACCCTCGCATTTTAATTAGTGAATTTTAAATGATTTTGAGCTTTAAAGTTTACATTATTTCAGCATTATGAAGTGTATATGTCAATTTATTTTAAATGGACTTTTCACAGTCGAAGGATTAGTTTGCAGACTTTGCATTGAGTTCAACTTTGACAGAGGATTTTGAACTGTTGACCAGCAACAAATTGATTAGCAGACATTGTTGACCTCTGAAGAAAAAGATATGTTTTTGCCTTTCGAACTCAAGTAGAGTAACTTTTTCTTAATTTTCATCTCTAGCAATGAAAAAAATTGCAATCCCAAAAGCCTATGGGTTAGTTTACTTTCAATAGTGAGACAGTGTTGAGCTGATGTTGTGAGTTTGCCTCATAAATTTACTCTTCGCAATTAAAGTGGCTGTATATGAAAAGTGTTTACTGTGTGCCCCCGTCTCACCTCCATCCCCTGTGCTAGGCTACCATACCTGTTCCTTTTTTTTCAACCTGCTAACATAGTTAACTTACGTTACAAACATAATGTAACTTAAACTATGTAACTAATATACTTATTTAAACCCAAACCGTCATATTTTCCTGCCTTAACCTAACCCAACCCGGACTGTACAACAAAAACCCGGTACCCCTGTCACTGGTATGCTGCAATGGTCGCTGTTGAGTCACTGGCAATCAACCTCTGCAGTTTTTTGATATGATGTGTTGTATTTACACCTCTCTGTAACACATTTAACTTTGTCTAAAACCTGGTTAAATCCTCTAAAACAAGTTTCCACCGGTCTTAAACCCATCTGAAACTTTTTTGATCCGTGAGCAACATACAATTTGTGAGTATAAGACAATGCCGGAGTTGTTGAAAGCTGTTGTTGAAAAGAGTCATTCTCGTTGCCTCCTAGCTCGCAGCCTTATATTGTGCTTAAATGACGGCAAATGAGACTGGATGCCAATTAGGATTGCAAACGAGAGTGGGACTACCAAAACAGTGAACTGTTTGTTCAAAAACCAGAATTGATCCTACGCAGACGACATTCTGATTTACAAGAAGGAGCTGGATGGCTTCAATGGGGAGTTTTTAATAAGGTATGATTGTGCAAATTGCTACGTCTTTAGCTTTCTCCACCTGAAAATTGCTAATCTTGAATATGAATATGATCGATGGTCTGTTACGAAAGAAGAGACAAAATAAAGGCTCTAGGGTTTTATTGCAAAAACACAGCAACAGTCCACATCGGCTGAAACTCATTTTATGAATGTATTTATGAATGTGTGTGTATATTCCATATTTCCATGCTGACAAAGGGTGCAACAGGCTGTGTGGCTCCATTCTCCTCACTAACTTGGCCTTTGAGAGTCAGAGAATTTCTAATGAGTTTCTCCCCTCTCTCACTTGCAGTTTGTTCACACACACACACACACACACACACACACACACACACACACACACACACACACACACAGTTTAATGAGTGTGCCTTGCACTTTCCTCATTAGCCACACAGAGCCTTATCGCAGGCATCAAACGCAAATGCACCGCCACCCATGACAGGAAGAGAGAAAGGAGGAAAGAGATCTTCCCCCTCTTTTCTCCTATTTTTTTCTCCTCTTTCTTCTCTCTTGCTCTGAGGTTAAAACATTTCATTATGAAGCCACATCCATGCACTGACTGATGGCGGAGAGGGAAAAAAAAGACCCCCAGATGCACTTACAGTGTATATATATATATCTCCCTCTCGCTAAGATGTTGACTAACTTCGATGGCAAGCCGAGATCTTCCCTTCCATTCTCCTCTTTCCGTGGGCAGAGGGAGGCTATTGTTGCTATGGCAGTGATGCATATCTCGCCATGTAGAAATGGAGAGGTGGTAGGAGTGAGTTGACAGAACGAGAGTGTGTGGCAAACGGCTCAACCCCTCAGAGTCGGACTAAACTCAATACAGCCCTCCTGGCTCGGCTGGCTGAATGTAAAAAAAAAAAAAAAAAAAGCGAGAGCAGTACCTGTAAGAGTGCTCTGTCTCGAGTAGGATGAGCTCCTCAGAAGAGTTTCAAGTGTCAGACATGAATGTCACAATAGCTTGAGTTGCATGCTTGTTTTATGACAGAAACATCAACATGACAGCAGCCTGTGATGCACAAAGTCTGTCATTGTAGTTGGGGCGGCGGTGGCGGCGGCAAAGGGAGGTGCTGCTGGGGAGGAAAATGAATGAGACCAAGGCAATCTTTTCATTTTGTTTTTTTCACAGGACGAGTTTGTCAAAAAAAAAAAATTTCAGATAGACTTGAAAAGACTATAGAGAGGGCGGAATAATGTGCGGGAGTGACTGAAGGGTCTGAAGAAAAGGGGGTTAGTTTTTCAGCGCGAGACGCCTCGAGCCACTGCAGAGTCATTAGAGTAGATTTGTCACATTAACAAAGGAGGAGGAATCGGCCCTTTTTAAAAGGGGGAAGATAAAGAAAGACACAGACGTGCAAGCACAAAGAGGCAGGGTGGGGCAGGAAGGGATTTCAAGACAGTAGGGAGGAGAAGAGGAGGCAGAGAGGGAGATTGATGGAAGGGGGAACAATTTGAATACATGTTTGGATGGAGCAGAGGTTATTTTCTGGAGGAAAATCTCTTCATGCCTGGATTTAAAGGGAAACATCCCCCGCCAGATCTTCTTACAGCTGGATATTATCCATGTTTGATCATCAGTGCTTTGGGAAAGGTTCAGTTTTAGCTCCAACAACAGGGATGAAATCATCAGGACCGGGTTTACAACGAGGTCACTGTGGCCTAGCAAGCTGTTTGAGAATGTGGGCCAAGCGTGACGGTTTGTGTTCATGAGGGAGTCTTGAAACTGAGCACCATGTTCTTCTCTGGTGTAGAAATTACAGAAGAGAAAGGCTATCAGTTGTTTGAAAACCTGTCAGATTCGGGCACGTCTTCCTTTTCGGTGAAGTCGACTAGCAGCTGGTTGGGAAGAAAATTCTCTGGATTGTGCTCTAGATTATGAACTGAGGTGACGACTTTAAAGTGGTGGAGGGCAGCAGTACACAATGTAGTATATAGCCTGCTGGAATTGAATTCAGAAGTTGACTTGGGGAAGTCAATGTCCACATGAAGCAGAAGGCGGAGAGCTATTTGCTTCCACATATTTACGTGTTTCCTGTAAAAACAATTTTGTAAGGAAAGACTTTTGGAGGATAATGATTGGCCTTTGTAATAGTCAATAGTCTTGCTGGTGCCCAGAATGAGATGATCTGCAAAGGCCCCTCCAGTAGATTATTCTAAGGCTTACAGGACTTTTTGGGCCCTCCCATGATGCAAGATGGGTTCTAGTTTGGCAAAAGGGAATACAGTACCATGGTTGTTTTCTTGACGGGTTTATCATGGCAACCAGGGACCTGGATAGCTAATAGGACTGCTGACGTTAGCTGCATGACCAAGCGAGCAAGGGATAACTGTCAGACAGCAGCTTAACTCCGTAAATCGCCTCTGTACTGGATTCCCCTGTTGTCAAACCTGAACGGTAATAGAGCACAAGAATGAAATTACTTTTTAGTTGAGAAATGCTGAAAATTGCATGACTTTAAACAACATATCTTCTCATTTTAAACCTAGACACAGATATGGTTTCATTTTCTAGTGTCAGTGTGGGTCACTGGCCTTGTTGATGAGGCAAGTTGCAGATGGGGGAAAAAACTGTTGTCCTGGCGAGAGGTTTTGCACGACTCTGCAGTCAATAAGTTGATTATCAGAACCAAAATTGTCGGCCAAACGCGAAAAGTTTTTATTTACCGTCAATTTTTCTTTCCATTAGTCGAGACATTTTCTGTTATTATACTCCGCGACATCATACCGGGTCATCTTGATCCAAAAATAGTCCCAGAAATCCGAGCTACCTCATTGTGGCTCAGCATTTTTTAAAGTGGTAAGGCTTTTTTCTTTTTTCATCACCATGTCACTTTGACTACGTGAGAACATTCATGCCTCGATCACAGACTGCTGACAAAGGTGCTATGTGCACCACTTTCTGCTCCTCACATTTCCCATAAATCCCTCGTTCTCCTGCTAAAAATAACTATTCTGCCTTTCACCTTTTTTCATTTCGGTTCACAGGAAGAAATACGAGAGGCAACAAACTTTTGGTGTGTGCGTTGCAAACCAGCCCGACAAGATTTTTCCAACAAATACAACCTGTTGACACGTCTGTATACGACTGTAGAGGCTGAGTCTTCTTAACAATTGTCTTCTTTTTGATTATTCAAGCAATAACACTGAATATATTCACGGTAATTGAATCACAGTACTCCACGTAGCACCTGTATGGTCCACAGCTGCCTCTCAGCTCTCAGACACCCCGCCGTCTCTCCTCTCCCCTCACGCCGCCCCATCCGACGGGCTCGATATCCTTTTTCTCTACCTGTTAAGATGTTAAACAGTCCCCGGTTAGCCGCTCTGCCGGCGCTTTGATCCTTTGACGACCTGGTCATGCTAAAAAAAAAATGCAAAGAGGCGCACTTGAAAAGAGAGGATAAGGAGTATGTCTCAAATAATACAGCTCGGCAGATGGATTTGATAGAGCCTCAGAGTGATGGATGCTTTTTTTTTCTTCTTCTTCTTCTCTTTTTCTGTGCAACCCTTTGCTCTCTTCAGAGTTGCATTTGTGAAATGAATCTCGAGGCAGAGGAAGGAGAGGGGCGAGACGCATTTTTAGATTCCGAGGGGCTTATCGTGCCGCCGCCTGATTATGGCAGAGGCTGTTTTTTCCCCGTGGCTATATTAGGATTGCAGGAGTTTGACTTGCAGCTAAAATCATGGACTATTTCTGCCCTTTAGGCAGATTTAGCGGAGGACCTAAAGCTAACACCCTATATCACACACAGTGAGTTTTCAAACATCCTATGCCTGCTGCGTCTCAGCCGAGGATTTGTGAAAGAAAATACCTTGAGCCCCCCCGTGTCTCTTCCCCCCACACACACACACACACACAGAAACGGGCTGATAATGATGGCATAGCTTGTCAGAATCCGGCACCTTTAACCTTGGATATCAGAGTTATTGCTTTCCGGTGTTACCTCAGCTGCAGATACAGTGGGTGGTTAAGTTGCCATCATGGGCTGAGGAGCGGCAACTGTATCTTTTCAATCTCTGACGAAGTGTGTGTGTGTGTGTGTGTGTGTGTGTGTGTGTGTGTGTGTGTGTGTGTGGAAGCTAACTCGCCCTGGTAGGATCATCTTTGTGAAGCCTCACCAGGCAGATGCAGGCAGGCAGGCTAGTTTTTTCATTGATGGGGGGGGGGGGGGCCCTACCCTGCTAATAGATTCAGTCATTTCCACTAATAAAACCCAAATCATCATATAAATGACACTAAATAGGGAGAAGGCACGATTTAATACACGGGGTAAAAAAAAAAACAGATTCCCAACCAAAAAAAAAGTCATTAAACTAATTTGATGCGACAGGGCAAAGTCGAAATAATTCAGGCACTTGAGTTAATGTTTTTTTTTTTAATGTCTCCTCTTCTGCTCGCAATTAAATTGGCAATTATGAGTGTTTACGCGATTGATTCCGGAATAATATCGGTTCATTCCTGATCCGAGCCTCCTCTTCATCTTCAGAGCATTAAAAATGTTCATATTCACGTTGGACTGTTTTTTAGGGGGCGAGTCAACGAGGCTCAGAGCAGGAAGTTAAAATATATTTCAGTGTATGTGTGTGTGTGTTCATCTGGCGTCAAATGAGGCGGGGAGTCTTGATGCCTCTGTTTGTCTGTCCTGAGGCGCACACACACACACATACGCACACACAGACGGTTCCTCAGGACTCATAATCACGATGAAACCCGACGGACTTCATCTCAGTTTCCTCATATTTTTCTGCTATCGCCACTTCAATTATGAATGAAGATGTTTGATTACAACAGGAAGAAAAGAGCAGAGATTAGAGAAATCTTGCTATATTCTCTCGCTGTGTGTGTGTGTGTGTGTGTGTGTGCGCCTGTATAATCAGTACCTTGATGGCGCAGGTTAAAATGATGCTGATTACGCTGGATGAGGGAAGAGATGGATAGAATAAGAAGAGAATAACACTTGTTAGCATTCCTTAATGAATATAGATTAAAAACTAGAGAAGCGGTACAGGGGATTCGGGGGAGATTTGGACACAACGTTGAGTATTGTATCACATCCAGAATCCTGTTGCAAACCGATAATAACCATTCACAGATGCCAAATTATTCTCCTGGTAAGACTTGGCCAAACCCCGAAAATCTTCCTTCTTGAATGGCGCCGCATTCGAGGAAAATCTCGAAGCCTTAATGACACATCAAAGGCTGTGTACGCCGTGCGCTCCTGTGACCCAGATTCACGAGATGTAGGCTCAATTATTATGCTGTCAAAGGTGCGTGTGTGTGTGTTCATGTGTGTACGTGTGTTTTTTTTCACGTGGGTGTGCAGATATGAGCCCTCTTTTGTGCGTCCCACTGAAGTCAGCGCTTTAATTAAAGCATGAAGAGATGTAAAATGCATGGCCCCCAGGTTCACCGCTCCTTTTCTTACATTATTAAACCATCTCAAGCCAGTGACAAACAGTAAACAAAAACAACCCAACCCTTGGCTTTTCATTTTCCTACAACGGCTGACAAACTCTTGTCAGCGACACGTGACACATTCCTTACTGTGCGATTACGTCAAGCATAAAAATAGCTTCATATGTTCTGCTTCAGCTCAACAAACATTAAATCTTCATGATGAAAAAGTCATAATACAGAGAGTAATAATAGACCTTGTGTAAAGTTCAAGGAGTTCTGCGCTGCCATATGTGGCTCTATTAATATATTAAAGTCGTGCAAAAGTTCCACATAAGTTTCACTTCAGTGAAGTTTGAAACGCACACACAATAGTTAAACTAGCAAAGAACATAAAGACAGTGAGTCATGAGACTACATAAGGAAGACTCGTCAATATGTTTGGACGTTATGTTTTCGACTGCGTCTGTCTGTTTGTTGATTGGTTTGTCTCCATCAAACTTGGATGGAGGATGGTTCTCAGCCCGCAATAGACCCCATTCCTGTTTGATGTGGATCTAGATACAGCGACGGATCCAGAAACTTTTTTTCACATTCTTTAACAACGCAAATATAGGATGTTTTTTTTACATTTTCATCTGTTTCTGAGGAGATAATGGGTCGAGTGGATTTAAATATATTTCACTATGTGTACACTTTACAGCCTGCAATGTCTTTATCCTTACTCAGGGTTTTTCCACTGACATTCAGTCATCAGGGTTTAGGGTTTGGCCCCAGTAATGAACTTGGAGAAAGCTTATTTAGCAGATAACAGAGTTTCATTTTGTATTTTAGCTAAATCTGCTTTTTGCCATCAACGGTTCAGTTGGGTTTATTAACAACTACAAGCTTTTATTAAACAGCGATTACAGCTGTGTATATGACTTATACATTCTGAAATATGTCTCATTTTCAGGTTCATACTTTTATTTTTAATGCTACTTGAAAATGTCTGCTTTAATATTCAAAAAGCACATTATTTTTTCCCACTCTCCTCCCTAAAAGCCCAGTCTGCTCTGATTGGTCAGCTCTCACAGGCCTGAGCATGCTCCACCCACCTTCATAGGCTCTGCGTTTCTGCAACTACGGCCGTGACTGTATAGTTGTGACATCACAACCTTACATAAGCCCTGACGGCCTGTTTGAAGGCACATTTTCTGAATACAGGGCCGTGTGCATTTCTCTGTGGATCAAGTGTCTTGATACTTTGACAGTAAAAGCACCTGAACTTGCTTTATATTCAAAAATCAAATCTCTCTTTCTACAATATGGTCCCTTTAAGTTGGCAAGGTAGCGAGTTTGCTAATGAGCTAGCCTGCTGCTGGTGATGAAAAAGATAATCCTAAATCCTATCATCTGATTCCCTGAAAAACTCACCTTACTCGCCTGTTTTTAATGATGAAATCCACAGAATCAAATCTGGACTCTGGGTTAAGACACAAGTTATCCGCCGGTCCTGTTATTTCTGGAGCATTGTGAAGTTGTTGGCCGCCGGACTGGGGGAAGTCTGGAAAAATTTAATTTGATAAAATTCTCTGGAGGAGAGAGTGAAAATAAATTGAACGGGTCACGTTATTATCAGGAACAAAGCCGAATTTATTTTTTCAACTCGGCACTTGGCAGTGTTGTTCAGCTAATTTTCACCACAGCTGGCACAGCTGGAGCAGAAACAAGACTCTTCAAAAACACATTAACAAACCAGGAGGGAATGATAGATTTGGGGCTGCGAAAGACACTTAAAATATAATGTAATTAAGTTAAAGTAGTCGCTGCACGGTCGCCTGTTGCAGATCTGACAGAAGGACACGGGATGGTTGAATGACACCTGTCGGGGGAGGAGGAGGAAGGGGAGATGAACAAATGTGACAAGATGTGGGAGGGAGGGCAGATGAAAGCGCCGTGCTGCTCCAACTCCCCCTTGGGATGGAGAGGTATCTTTAAAGGGGTTGACACGATGAAAACACGAGCTTGTTAGGGTGAAGGAGAACAAAAAAGAAAGATGAAGATGCAGAAAAACAGAGGAGAATGTAAAAATGCTCAAAGCAGCAGGTGGAGGTGGGGGTAATTTTCCAGAGAACCAGGTTATGATATGATGTACTTTTATCCCTGTTGTTTTTATTTGCCTCCTCTCACAAAGGAGGTTTATTATTATATCCTCTGCAAAGCTGCTGCGGCACATACGAAGGCTGCCACTCAACGCTGCAGCCAATAACGCTGGTGGCGCTCTGCTTCGCTGCCATGAATTCATTCCCCTTTCCACAAGTAGCAATTCATATTAAAAACAAGCGAGGATATGAGAGGCAGAGCTCATATTAAAGCCGGCCCCACCCCGCCCATCCAACCCATTCACCCATCCGGCGCTTCTTCTCCTCTCTACCCGTGCGTAGCTTTTTTGGTTTTTATTAAACGAAGGCGAGGCTCCAGCCAAATTTGGACGGGGACGGAAGAACATCCCTGTGTGCACGGAGGCAAAAAATAAAAAAAAAGATGAAGCGAGAGCGGAAGAAGAAAGATAGCCGCGGACAGTCCAGATGGAGACTCACTAGCCTTCTCACTTCACGTCGAGTGTGATGTGTGTCTGTGTGTGTGTGTGTGTGTGTGTGTGTGTGTCGTATGCGATCCATCACCCAATCTGCCAGCAGAGGCAGAGCTCGGCTTTATCTCACACTAAAAACTGGCTCAGAGCTCCTCTAATTGGCTTGAACGGCGCTGCCATCCTTCCATATAGTTCTGTCAGAGAGGGAGCTAGTCAAGCATGATCCATTGGCCCCGGCGTCGGCGCTCAAACCTATGTGAATCTCTTCACATTATGTCGGCGCGATTGGTCCCTCCGGGGGCAATCTTTAAGGCGCCTGTGGGGAGAATTAAACCTGAAGATATCCTAAAGTCCTCAAGACTTCACTATACGTTTCCTCCTGTGCTATCTAGGTTTAGCAGGCCTCTCCCTGCGCCGCTGCCGCTTCCTCTGTCGCTCGGTCGCCTCCTCCTCCCCTCCTTTGCCTCCTCCCATCTTCAATCACTCATTCTTCTTCCCCCACACATCTTTCTTCACCTCCTTGATGTGAGCAGTCCCTTAATCCTCTTCATCTCTCATGCATTGGGGTCCTCCCTTTCTTCCCTCCGTTTCCTCCTCACCTCCATCTCCGACTCTCCTTCCCTTCCTTTCCTCCCTTCCTTCCACTTATTTTTCTGCCTCTGTTCTCCTCTCTTCCCTCCAATCACTGTTATCTGCCATAGCCTGTCATCATCCAGTCATTATTGCCCCGGTTTCCTTTTTTCCCTCCGTCCCTTTACCCGTCCGTCGGTGACCTTTCTTCCCTCTTCAGCCGTCCTCATCATGGCTGCTCTCCCCGCCTTTTGTCTGTCTGTCAAACATAATTTGTCCTCTCCTCGTCCCTTCATCATCGCCATTCTCTTCATCCCTCCGTACTCGCTCGTGAAGCGGCGTGACACGTCTTGATGTTTACCTTCTTTCAACGAGGACTCACCCCTTTTAATAATGTTTTTATTGGGTGTCATAAACGCCGGCGTTCCAGGATCAGCGGGCCAATATTTGCTTAATTATTCAGGCTTAGATATTTGCCTTTTAATGAAATCTGAGACACAATAAAGAAATCACATTATGGAGGGGAGCAGATAATGCTAATATCCACTGACAATTTAACTGATTATATACTGTAAAGCCTCTCTTCTCCTGTTTGTGGAGACATCACTGAGTTTAAGAACAGTCTATTAAATGCCACTTAATTATATGATAAGACCAGAGCACACACACTCACACACACACACACACACACACGCACAAACACACACACACACACACACACACACACACAGACACACAGGGTGATGGAGACGATACATACACATGCATTAAAGTGCACACTGGCGCGCACACACGCACTCACAAACACATGCGTGAATCACCATACATGCTCACAGAGAGCTTAGCGAAGTCCCTCTGGAATCACTTTTCAAAGAGAGGCCCCTCTGTGTCATATTAAAAGGAATTACAATTAATAATTATGTTATTATAGCAGCATGACTCCGAGAATGGCAATGACCAACATTAAATGACACCATAATAAATGTTAATATGGATATGATAATGCGGTTAGAATATCTGATATCCAGCTCAAATTAAATGTGCAACTGCAGCAGCCGGTCAACATAAATATGTGAGTGGATCTCCGGTTTAATATCACTGCGGCGCTGAAGACACTGTAACTGTATTAATTTAAAGTCCCCCTCCGGTCAGAACTGTGTTTTTCTTCTTGTTCCTACAGTTGAATCTCTGAGCTTCGCTGTGTCGAATGAGGTATGAGCAGAGTTTGAAGCTAGAAGGCTGCAAAATGTAAATGTTCTCTGTGCTAACTGAAAATCAGATTTTTTTTAAAGGACAAGTTCACCAAAAAATGAAAATACAGTCATTATCTCCTCATTCCCCATGCTGATAGAAAGTCAGGTGACGTTGCGTAGTTCACGAGACATTTCTGGAGCTTAACAGCAAAACAGCGTTGCAGCATTCTGCTAAACAACTGAAGAGGATGTGGACTCGTATTAAAACGTTGAAAAAACAACTGAAAAAGACATTAAATTGCTCCATACAGCTTGTCTGGCAAAGTCTTTGGAATTCAAAATTGATTAGAAAAGACGTTATTCACATGTGCAGACAGGGTGCTTGCTAAAGCTTTTAAATTAGTAGCTAATAGTGGAGTTTTGGCTTAAAAAAGGATGTAAATAATGTCTTTTTCTGTCAATTTGGAAATGTAGTAGATTTTGTTTGGACAGAAGCAATGTTCAACCAAAACTATGTAAAAATGATCAAATTGAAGACCAATAATGGCTCGACAATAGTGGTCGGCAAGTTGCCATTGGCAGCCATTTTGAGAAATTGGTGACCAATTCTTTGCCTTTGGTTGCCAACAAGTTGTCTTCGTGATATTTAAAGGATAAGTTCACCCAAAAAAATGAAAATGCAGTCATTATCTCCTCATAATCATGCTGATGGAAAGTGTCATTGTCTTAAACAATTTCAGTAGAAGAGACCTTGTTTTGAAACAACCAAATAAAAGACTTAATCCAAGTTTCCAGAACCAATTTAAAATGACATTATTTAAACAAATCAGTAGCCTTAGCTGCTAAGCAATTTGGGATCTCAGGACTTTTGGAAACTTGACGTCAGCCTGACAAGTTAAATGGAGCCATCTTAGGTTCCCCTTTTTAGGTTGTTTTGATTGAATTTCATTTTTGGGTAAAGTTATCCTTTAAATGTTGGGGTTGTAGTTGTAAATGATAAACCAGACAGTGCTGCACGTGAGAGCACTCCAGGCTTGTTGCACGGTTTTACAGATCGACTGCAGAGTCAGAAGTTCAGCTGACCTGGAAACATTGCGCGAAAATGTGCAAATTGATTCGACTGATGTAGAATCAGATCAACTTGAATGAAAAACAAAACAGAAATGTGTGAAGTGTTGGGAGGCAAAGCACCCTGAGACGCTGTCTTCACACTGAGGAGCTATATATAACTTTGCAACACTGGGCACTATGTCCTGACACAGTGTTAGCTCCTTTTCTATGAAATCATGCTGTTAACATCTTGGTCCTGTTTGTTTTGATGACAGGGATCAGCCACCATACGTCAAATTCTTGCTGAATATATCCACACCAACACATATAGCTTTGAGTCTCTTTTCTCAGCTCTCTCTCTCAAGGTAAATTCTATATTAAGAGGTGGCACACTCGGAGCAGACTCAGCAGTCTAAGCAGACAATGGTATAATCAACGGTGAACCAGTGGGGCACTGAATCCTTTCCTGTGAGTACAGAGAGGGGAGAGAGCCGGCGAGGAGGCGGGGAGGAATGAAGGATGTTACCTGGTTGTTTGTCTGACAGTTCTTCCTCTCTGTATCTTCACCCCTGCTGGCAGCACTCATCAACAATATTAATCAAAGTCTGATGTCTGCTCAATTAGACCGAGCCTCTGCTCGACAACAACCAAACAACCGAGAGAGCCTCAGGTGCACAAATATGCACACGTACATAAAAATGCATGCATAAACCAAGTGTGCACCGTCCCCCTCTTCAGCTTTATTCATAGAAATATTCTTTAGGAGCGAAGCAGCTCCTCTTGTTAGCAGCATGAAACAGCGATAAAAGGTAAGCCTCAAAATTCAAAGATCTCAATACCCAGAAATCACACAACCTGATGTCAATCTACTGCATGATTGCCAACCCTGACATTCAGTGCTGATTTATACCAAAAGTGGAGTGGAGTCTTTTTGTAGACGAAAACGCTGAGCCATTGCTCTTCAGGCCCTTCAGAATTTCACAGTTTTGCTTCAACACTTGAGCGAACACGCATGACAAACAACAGAACTCCACCGGAACACAGGGTCAGATCTGTGGCATCTCATATACAGTCGGTGGTTTTCACGGTTGCTGCCTCATTGACTTCATCGCTGAGGCTGATAAGATAGGGGTGTTATAAGCAGCTAAAGTAATTATGAAGGTTTTATTTGTGCTATAATGCCGAGGTAAGTTTTGGACAAGTGTATAAAAATTCTTCAACATGGAGTCCTTGCTAGGGCTGGGCTCCAATCGCCAGCTTAGTTTTGGGTCCAGTTTACTCTTAATTATTCAGTTATTTTGGACCATTGCGTGTGATCTTGTGGCATCCAGTTCTGTGTTTGCAGATTACGCCAAGTAAGGAGATGGGGTGGGGTCGGAAGTCCCATGGGTGGGGCATCCTAATGAGACAAACGGCACTATCTGCTGAATGACTGCAACAAGTCTTACAGCCTGGGGAATGAAGTGTCTGTAGTCTGACTGTACGGCAACGGATGCTTCTATATCTTTTGCCAGATGGCAGCAGTGCTGGATGTTGTCTCTTAGTATCCTTTGGACTCTTTGAAGACATCTCACTTCACCGACATCACTGATGCTTGGAGGATGGGTGCCAATGATGTTCTGGGCAGTTTTGACCACCCTCTGCAGGATGTATGGTATTAGGTGGTATGAGGTCTTCAGATATGACCGAGTTATGACTCAGAAGGTGTATGAATTTTGACCCAAACCTCACAAAGACCTCTGCTTTGGAATCCAATATAATTTAATATGTTACTGGATTCATTTTGTCATGACTGTTTTTTGCACTGCAGCCTTTTGTTCCCTTAACAGTCATTTAAAAAAATGGATAAAATGGAAACTGCATCGAAAGAGAACGAGTTGAATTGATCAACCTTGGACGCAGATGCCTCAAATTTCCAACTGGCAACAAATCTGTATCCTCGCCTACTATTTCATGGCATTACTCATCGTCCTTTCTTGTGATGCTCCCAGCGTCTACAAGGCATCTTGCATTTTTATCTGACTGGGCACTCCCTCGACATCATGCAGTGGAAATTAACAAGACAGATGGCAGATGGAGAATCCATAATGTTTAACGGACGTCAAAAGGCCAAATGCCACTCCAGGATGCTTGCTTAACACCGTCTGACTTCCTCTCCGAGAATGAATTTAATGGCAAAGATTGGTGTCATCATGAGTCAGTGTACTGGTAGGTCCAGTCGTAAAGCATGACAGCGGGGGGGGGGGGGGGGATTGGAGGAGGGATGTTCTGTATACTGAAGTTATTTATCCTCTCTTCATCCCTCTCCACCTCGGTACATCCCTCTATTCTGGCATGTTATTAAAAACAAACAGCTCTATAGTCTTTAGAGTACGGGTGGCCTTGCTGCGCGCGCACACACACACACACACACACACACACACACACACACACACACACAGTGGCAGCAGACTGGGACACTTAATCCAATCTGGGAATTTCAGAACAATATGACGCCACTTAACACAACTGACACATCTGAGTTTGTAGCACCAGACAGAATGACAGAGAGTGAATGCTTATGTTTATATCCAAGTTATATTTTCAACTATGCTATCATAAGTTCGTGTGTGAACTTAACCTGAACTTTTTTTTAGCATCACAACTTTTCAAGATGCAGTCAGGAAACTTTACACGTGCACAACAAGTACAAAGCCATTCTGTGGGAAACCCTGAGGTGTGTAGGTGTTAGCGATCAAAATGAAAGCGAAGTTTGAAGATGGGCATGGGCCGAGCAAGGAGGCTAGAAGAATGGTCTTGCACCCCCACTGGCGTTACACCCCGGCCCACATTTGTGGAGGCGGTTTTAAGTACACTGTCACCATGATGGCATTAAAACCGTGCAAGATGCAGTCACAAAAGTTTACAGGTGTGCAGCTGAGATAACCATGAAGACTGAGTTCAAAGATGGGGGTGATCCTTCCCATGAGAACTACTACTGAGTAGTCATGGCTCTTAACATGAACATCTTGATGGCTGTCGCAGCTGGTTTGATCCCAACGCAACAGTACTGAGGTTGGTTTCTTTCTGGGCTTAGCTCCTGGCACTAACTAGATAAAGGCAGCTACAATTAACAGCAGTTAGTGAGCACTTTAGCAAGTAAGGTAGTGGTATAAGTCCATCAGGGAATGCGATAAATGACCTTTGTAATATAACTGGCCTCCATCGATCGCTGAGGCTGCGTACAGCCGTGGTCAGGAGGTGTTCATTGGGAGGCTGCTGGTTAGCAAAAGCTAGCAGTTACATTAGCAACAAGTAAAGTTATCTGTTGTTGAGGCAAAGAAGAAGGAGGACAGCAAAAAATACTTTCACCATAAAATATGTCCCTAGAAACACTTCCAAGATAGCAAAATTGTTCAAGACACATTCGCCCAGCCCACATACCACATGGACTGATGGCACTTGGGCGCTCTCGCTCCTGCTTGCCAGATCTGAGCCACAAGCGGGACCATTTCTGTGCTGCAAGTCACGCGCTTAACATGACCGGTGACATGCAAAAATTGGTGAGTCCAACAACATGCAGATTTGACTTGTTTCCCTATTAAAGTATGACCTCTTGATGCAGTTTTTGGTTACCCCATCCCCCTTAAAGTGTGACTGATTGGCTAATGGAGGAAGTGTCTGCGATTCCCCGGCCCCCGTTTTTGGGCCCTTGCTGCCTGTTCTTTATGCATTAGACCGGAGCACTCAGGACAGCTCATGCTAATTCTCTCCCTGAAGAAAGTAATTAGACCACCACACTCATCTAATGCTCAGTGGAGGAGGTGGGAGGGAGAGCGTCAGTGGGTGGGTGAAAGAGAGAGGAAGAGAGAGAGAGAGAGAGAGGGGGAGAGTGGGAGATCGAGGTAATGGCGGGGTGGGAGAGACCGAGCAAAGGACGTAGAGGAGAGAAAGCAGCGAGGGATGCTTTTTGGCCCCTGCATTTCCAAGAACCATTCATTTCTCCTCCAATTATGAGTCGTAATAATAATTTCATCACGGTTTGCTCCTAAAAAACTGTTGGTCCTGTATAATGAGAGTGGAATTATTTGACTGGTCGCAGAGGGAATTGAGTGTAAAAGAGATCAGTGGAGGAACAGTGTGAGAATGCGTGTCTGAGTGTAGGTGAGCCGGAGTAAAGAAGCACCACCAGTTTAATTGAGTTTTTGGGGTTTGTTATTATCATTTTCAAGGCTAAGCCAGATGCACCTGACACAACTATATTGTGGCTTTCAAGGCTAAAATTATGTTGACACCTGAACATTACATCTCTATGAGATAGCTGGTGCATCTTAATTTAAAACCATGAGGATCAATATACTGCTATTAACAGCTTCCACTCTACTGGGAAGGCTTGAATGCAGTTATTTGCTCCAATTCAAGGTTGGCCACCAATGTTAGGTGATCAACCCAATCACCAAAATAAAAATGTAAATGTCGTAAAACGTAAAAAATATGTCGTAACTTCTTTGTCTTGCAACTTCACATTTCTTCGTCTTTAAATATCAGTTTTATGTTGAGACAATGCTGTGCTTATGGTCTGGTTAGTTTTATGCAGAAAAAAAACCCTTAGCCATGGTTAGAAAATGATCATGTTCTGTCACCACAAACAGGGCTGGAAATTGTCCTGAGGTCTGGTTAAAAACCTCCAGCAGTTTCACGCTTACAGATGTTGAAATACAGCCTCAAACAGCGGTCTTTGGCTTGGCGGCGGTCTTGTTCTAACGTCTTGTCAAAAATTTTGTTGCCACCACTATGGCTGAAATATATCCTACCGCGCATTAAAAACATCCAGTGGTTTCTTGCTTACAAATATTGAAACGCCATCTCGAACAATGGTCTCTGGCTTGACAGCGGTCTCACCGTCGTGTCCTAACATCTAGTCAAAAATATTTTGTGTTGTTGCCACCAACACAAAAAATATCCAGTGGGTTTGCGCTTTCAAATGTTCACACCCTGTCTTGAACAGTGGCCTCTTGCTTGGCAGCCATCTTGTATGACGACAACATCCCCTTCTCCTCCTTACACGAAAGTCAGCACATGTAATCTGATAAGACATTTATTGTAGAAATGTTCATATGATATTTAACATATTTGTAGTTTACAGAAACTAAGAATGCCGACATTTTCTTCTGGTGATAATACTGTATAATATACTTGATAATACTGTATGGCCAGACCATTTCCTCTTAGACTTTACTTTCTTCCTGGGGGTATTTTCATACTGAAATAGGAAAGGACCTTCTCCACACTTTCTCCACAAAGTTGACAAGCACATTACGGTCTATAATACCACTGTATTCTGTAGCATTATGATTTCCCTTAGTTGGAACCATGGGGCTTAGCCAAAACTATGTAAGACTGCCCAGACCAAAAAGTGTTTTTACAAAGTTTTGGCAACATGCTGATGGAAGATATTAACAATGTTTAAACTCTTAACTCTTAAAGTTCCAGGATGAACAATGTCAGCAGGGGCATTTGTTAAACTGGCAAAGTGGGATTTCCCAATTTGTGGTAAAAGACAAAACAAACCCCAAAAATCAAATATATAAATATTTATAATTGTTTAAACCAAGTCCCAAACTTCAACAGTGTAGAAAACCCCAGCATATTTTACAAACTCAACTTTCAATGTGCAATGAGAGCTAACAAAAGATTTCCTACATACTTTTCTTTCTTAATAAAAAAGTTCCACTGTGTCTCACAGGGATCTGCAGACTACTAAGTTTGCAAATTTTCAACTACTTGTGTGTTCGACAGTATTTTTCTCCAAGCAGAACCATAATTTAGTGAGAAAGACAGTTAAAAACTTTTGAACAACTAACAACAAAGCTTGCCTCTCAGCCAGGTCAGAGGGGTCATGGTCAAACCACAGTACTGCATTCTGGGGCTGGCAGCAGACCAGTGCTAGTTCTGTTGATGCTCTTGGCCGGGAGGATGATGGCCACGGCATGACTGCCAAACTGAAGTCTTTACCCTCTGGATGTACCAAGACAGAACACATCACTGGGAATATGTCTACTTTTAGCAGCATTTGTATCATAATTACAACTTTATTATGACTAGAGCTCGAGCAGGTGCACGTCAGGTCATGAATGACACTGCAGAAAAAAGTGAATGAAGCAGAAAATTAGTCATACATGAGTCGGTGTCAGCCTCCAGGATGAAGGATATGATGCCATTTGTTTTTATTGCACGCCAATTACAGACCGTGGTGCATGAAGATACTTTTATGTATTTCAACTTAACGAAAAAAAAGTTGAGCTAAAAAGCAAGATTGACATAGAGATATATAAAGACGAGAACAATAGAGTGCAGACCTCTGTATAGTTTCCTGGAAAGCCCTCCATGGTGCTGCAGGCTTTAGAGCGAGGCGACAGTCGCTCACAGTCGTGATGCTTGTTGGAATGTGGGAGGAGGGTTATTTGGAGTTGACGCTGAACCTTGATCACTCCGGGACCTGTCATTTTATTGTTTTCTGTTTACTGATGGATTGGAAACGATGGGATAAGATTGGGGATGTTTGTGCTGTCCCCCTCAGTGCCTTCTCTATATACTGGGGTTGTGTCGGGTTGTGGCTGTCATCTCATATTATCTGCAGACTGACATGGTGCTGGTACTGTAGGCGAACGGTACAGAACATCTAAATAAAGAGAGGAGAAGAAATAGAAGAAGAAGAAGAAGGGGGAACTGGGGTAACGCTGCTCACGGTGACTCACCATTGAGCCTCAATAATCACGAGAAAACTCCTGAAGATTCGCAGGAGTAGGATAAATCTCACCCTCTGTAATCATTCCACATTAGTACGGATCAATAACCCCGTCCAACCGCTGTATACATATAATGGTCCTGACATTCTACAAGGTCGTAAAACATCCTGCAAATTGTCCCCTTCAGTCGGCTGAAACTTAGTAGGTCACTGACTTGATTGAGTTGCTTCCCTTTACGTTTCAATCCTGCCTCCTCATTTTGCATTTTGTTCCCGAACAGCTGTTATTAATAATGTTGCTTTTACGCATTTCTACATTTCACATCCACCACATGCTGGGGTTGAATGATACAGAGTTCACTTGGTTGGATAAGCAGTGGGAGGTCCGTGAAATATGAGTCAGGAGATGCCGCTGGTAAATAATCGAGATTTGCAATGCTTTTTGATATGGCAACATAGATGAAAACAAGCGTTGTAAACAAACTACACAGGGTGGACAAAGTAACAGAAGTAACAACAGACATTATTATCGGAGGAAGGAAAAAAGGCTGCAGTTCTTTTAAGGATGTGGAAAAAAGTTTTTGGCAATGTTTAGATCTGCTGGTTAGGGGCAGGGAAAAACTTAAACCCTATTTTTCATGAAACTTGTGAATTTATCGAATGCAAATACGTTTTTTTTTTTGTCCCTTCGGGTTCTTTTCATGCCACCTGACCTCACATTCTTCATCTGTTCTGGGACTGTGTGGAGCAATCGTGCGATCTGCTGACTGCCAGCAGATGACTGCTCTGTCAAACACACCTATTTTAGGATCTGTCTGCCCGTGTGGGAGATTGAATTTATGACATAACGTGTCATGAATTCACTTTCCCCAAAGTCCTGTCCTTTTGCTGGTTTTGTAATCAATTGTCATACAAGTTGAAAGTTATTTGTTTTTTGGATACCTATACAAAGTTTAAGAAAACACAGATTGTGATATTTTAAGCCTTAAATGCACTCAATCTAATATGATGCACTGTTGTTGTTGATAATTATCCACACTTAGTGGTTCCAACTAGGACTGGTGCCATCTTTGGTTTTCTCAACCAAGGTATTAGGACCAGCAAAGGTATCCTAAAATTAATCTAAAAAAGTGAACAACAATTCCTTTTTGAAGTCGCCAGAAGAGCTAGTTGTCAGAAACCAGTGGACAACAGAGTCCTGCGGTGTGTTGGGCTTACAGAGCTAACGGTTAACGGAGCTAAATACACAGCAGGGCTGAGCTTCTGTTCACACGAACATGAAACATTAAACATTTTACAACACAAGTTTGCTTCTTCGAGACTTCTTTGAGTTCCTGTAACTCTAAAGTAATTCAATTGAGTGATTGCATACTTTTTATGGTCTCTTTCCTCGCAAATTCTCCAATGTAATATTATCTTTTCAATCATCCAGTAGGCTACTATTCCCTTCTTTCTTTGCCATATCTGTTGCAAACTATCAGTACTTGTTTGACAGTGTCTGTTTAATTACATTGTGTGCATGTTATTGTAAACGAAAAATGGGAGCCACATACAAAACACTCAGAAGCAGGCAGGTACAACAAAAGGGTTAGCTTTATTAAAGCAAGATGTACTCCAAAATGAAAGCAAGAAAACAACAGCAAGAAACACATAAACCAAAGGAAGTAAAAACCAGAAGCTCGGCGAACACAGGCAGGAATCCACAAACACAAGGGCAGAAAACACGAGGAGCAACACAGAGACACTGGGATCAAACAGAAACTGACAGAGAGAGGGGGAAAGACAAGGACTTAAATACACAGGAGGCTAATCAGGGACAGGGGAAACTAATCAGGACAACCACAAGGGAGGGAAAACAAAAGAAAGACAGGAGAAATATCCAGGAAATAATAAATAAAGCGAAAACCAACACCATGACCAGTGCATTACCAGGTTGGATGCTTGCCTGTTCTACGGAGTGGTGATTTAACAAGTTTAAAATGCTAAAATACTTAATTTGAATACAATTTGGAGTTAAAAGTGTACCTTGCTCATGCTTGAACAACTATAGATGATAATAAAGAAGTAAATAAAAAACACATTTTGATTTTGGGACGGTTTACATTCACTTCGTAACAGTTAGTTGTTTTTAGGTACGGTCCCATGGTGCTAATGAAAGAACCCAGTCTGAAGCCCGGCGGCGGATTTTAATGTTTGTTTTCTCATTTGTTCTTGTGACATACAGTAATATAATGTTCAAGGCACCAACAGGGGAGAGCACATCATTCATAACGCAGTCTGAGTGCAGACGAGAACTCCGACAGAATTGTGCAGAATACAAGCGGTGGCAGGGGATTGCAACTTGACCCTGACGCTTATTATGTTAGGGGGTCACAACTCAAAACCGTGAGCGAACCAGGATCTTGTGTGAACTGGACAACTTCTGCTGCTAACTCTTTCACATGAATCAAAATGAATTGCAATCAGAAAAAAGGCAGGAAGAGAAAAGAGAAAGCGAGATGTCACTCATCTTCTGTCAGCGAGAGAAAACAGAGCGGCGTTTTGTTTGCGCAGCAGAGCCTTCATGCTGCCATCATCAGAACCGGCTGGCCTTGACTCGAACCAAACACATCAGCGCTCCCTCTCTTCCTCGCCATCTCTCTCAGTGCGTCTGCCGAACAAAAAAAAACGAGAGGAGGAGGCGGTTTTTAGCGCTCTCTGATGAGTCTCCTGGCCTTGGTCTGGGTTTGTGTATTCCACCGGCTGATTCGATTGAAACGTCGAAGTACAGTACAGAGCTACAGGTGGTGCACGGAAATGTAAATTCAAAAAGCGGTTATGTTACTTGCTTGAGGTGATGACAGCGTATAAGAGCACACAAACACACACTGTGACAGCGGGGGGGCGGAGGTTATGTAATTAGACATCAAGTGAATTCTATCTCAGCGGTGCAGTAATAAACAGGCAGAGAGACAAGGAGAGGGTCAGCTACCTGTGAGGCAGGTCAAACACTGCTGTACATTCACGCCGTCAACGCAGCCGCCCCTCTCTATCTCGCTCTCCATCTCGCTAAAACATGCATAGCTGGTGTTCAGGCTCTATAAATAACGCGGTGCTGTCAAGCTGTCAGGTGGATTAACGCGTGCTGAGTGTATGAGCTGGCCTCAGGGCGGCCCCTGGGAGCGGGAGACAAACTAACCGTTCGGTTCCACCTACAGTCAGAGATGAGCTGGATTAAATTAAAATCAACATTGATAAAGACTGATTTTTTTAACGTTAAAAAAACTCCTTAAAGAACGGGCGAGGTGTTATTTCACAATCCTGGGAATTTTTTATTTTTTTTTATTCTCAAATGGAAGATGTGACTGTTTCCAAATAACAGCGAAAGAATATGAAAGAAGCAAAAAAGAAAAAGGAATCTACAAGCTGTGTCTCAGAAGTGAGGAACAGTGAGAGTGAAAAAGGCATAAAATCAAAAAGACCTTAGAAGCGAAGCTTTTGCCAATCTCAGTACTGAGATCTTTGCCTGCAAGACGGTGACGATTATGTCAACTGAAACGTGTCACTCTCTTTTATTTCCCCTTTGTTTTTGTCACTGTGTAGTTTTATTCATGGCACAAGTATTAAAGTCAGTTTCTTCTTTCAAGATTTCAGATTGTTTTTTCTCTTTTTCTGTGATATTGACCCAAATCCAGTACACCCCTTCCCCCTACCAGCCCTCCATTTTGATCGTTTACATTCAGGGATAGGGTGTCGCAATTGTTTTTGGTATAGAGGGGAAGGGTGAACCCTTAGGGCTACACGGCCCTCCAAATGGAGGTTTTTTCAGAGGCACAGTGTATCTACCTGGGGACATTTCCATCATCCACCATCTCCATCGATGATCGTGGCAACCAAAAAGGTATTTTAAGCCAAACCATGATGTTCTCCTAACCCTAACCAAGCGGTGTTGGTGCCTAAACCTAACCAGAGCATAAGCACAGCGTTGTCACAGGAGAGAAACTGAAAATGCAACCTAAACAAACGTATAGTTGCAACATAAATCTGTGTTTTTTGCAGAAATGTCCTTAATGGTAATACCAGGATCGCCACATTAACACACGAGAATTCACCACAGCTGAAGACGGCACATTGAAAATATCCGGTCGCATCTGTTTACATAAACACCACCAACTACAACTGATCATGTATGATGGTCTTGAAACGGTGTCCAATAGGGGGAGATTTCAACCAATACCTCTTTAACTCCCCTCCCTCAGAGAGGAGAAACAGAACAGGGCAATGGGACACTCAGAAAATGGGGGGTATGGGTATAAACTTGACATGGGATTGAGCCATTTTGAGCCCAATTAGAAATTGTTACCCTTTTTCTTGCACCATGAAGACAAATAAATGAAACCGAGCAAGCTAGTCCCACTAGCTGAATTTTCTCCCAAGAAACTTTTTACAGCATCACATTTTTAAAGCTGCTACAGAGTCAGAATGGATCGTTGAACTTCTGAGGGCAGATTATGAGCCCACTCACGTGCACACAGGCATGCAACAGGCACACATGCTCGTACACAAGAACCAACACAGATGTGGACAACAAGCACACTCTTGTACACTGTTTGGACTTGACATCGGGAATCGATACAGTCTGATCAATAGCACTGGCTCCTCTGACTTCACACACACCGGCTACTGTTAAGAAGATGCCAGTGGCACAGATGGAAGTTTGGAAAGCTATCAAAAAGCTTTTGGCTTTGACAGCAAAGTGTTAGCAGGTCTATATCCGAGTCCTACCTGAGCTCTCACCAGTGTTTCTTGTTACTCATTGGTTTGGTTCCCTGCAGAGGTTTTTTTTTTTCATTCTTTGTTCTGTGTTCAGTCGTTCAATTCTTCTTCATGCTAAGCCTTTCACAGCCACTGCCCAAGGCTGCATCCATCAAAGCAGTCAAGGCACCACAGCCAATTGATTCCCTAATCGAATATCATTATTACCAGCAATTAGCTTGCACTATGACTTCAGTTAAAATCACTAATTAACAAATGCGGGCTTGAGTGTGTTGCTGGGGAGGCAAAATACGTCTTTGTGAAATGCGCAGCAGTGAAGACATGCACCGGCGTGAAACGTCCCGCGTCTCCACACGGTGAGATTTTTAGGAGCTCCCATTAATCACTTCGCCGACGTCGGGATGTTCGACACGGCGATCAACGAGGCGACGGGGGCCCACCTGTTTGTATCTGATACTCGCTCAGCAGATGGCCCACCCAAGGCGTGGTGCGGGCTAATTGCTGTTGATTCATACACAACATCTAACATGCTTTTTTAATGGAGACATGATTTCTTTATTGAACAAAGGAGGAGGGGGTCACCTGTGAGACTAACTCTCACAGTCTGCACTGTTCAGAGGCTCTTCTATCGATGGTTATCATTTATTGTTAATTGAACTAATTATTTTGTAACTCAGGGCTTAATCTGCCTCGTGTATGAAATTGAGATTAGTTGTGGTGTAGGTGTCAATTTTTTTTGCAAGATACAAGCCTGGTATTTTTAATGTATTGATCTTTTGCATCTATATTGAGCATTTTTTATGTGGTACCATAGTGAAAAACTTTACAATAACCATCATTAATAAATGGTACATTTATTATTAATTAAACTTTAGTTAATAGTTCATCTATAAACATTATCAGGCTGGCCTTTAAAACGTTGCAATCAGTGTCTACAGAATGTATATTGCTTAATAAATGGTATGGTTGATAAAGCATGTGGTGTTTGTTAACAGTGAAACAACTATTAAAACTTTACATTTATTAAAGGTGGCTATTATAAAGTTATACCAAAAATGTAATGAGAATTACAGTAAATTGTTATCTCTATATCGGTCTTGTAGGAACATCGATGTTGGACCATTCTGCAAAAAACAAGGATTTAGTTATGTTCGACTCCTCCCTTCAATATCTGTGCATGGTAACAAGCACATGGTTAAAGTGAAGGAGAGATTGTAGTTATGGTAAATAAACTAGGTTAAGACAGGGGTACTCAATGTGGGGAGTGCCTCCTAGGATGGGGGGAGGGTTTAACTTTGGTGTAGGCAACGGATCTACACCAAACGTGACAACTACCAGAAGAAAGACAAGAAAAAATGTCAAGGCATATCTTTGCCTCACCTTCACCAGTACAGTGATGGGTCATGATTTATATGCATAGCATCATCACTCAAATTGTATATTCGGTGTTCATGTCCATTGATATTTTGTTAAATAAAGTTAAATCCTAAATTAAAAAAATAAAATAATCCTAGTCCCTGACCTTGTGGGAAATCCTGTAGTCTTGAGAGCTGAAAAGTAAATAATTAGAGTTGAACTAAAAGGGTGAAAGTCCAAAGGTGGCAGAAATGTACCTGTAATAAAATTTAGCGACCCCTTTTTAGCCTGGTTACACACACTGTTGCTTCACAAATATACCTACCAAACATTCAAATACCAAAAAATTCATTTGAAATGTGCTCACAGTGCCTCTTTTTATATATTTATCTGCAACAACAATAACCTCTTCATCAGAAGGCCACTTATTACACATATTACCTTCAGAGAGAGAAAAATAAAAACTGTAGGCAATGTTTTTCAAATAGATGACACATCGGGTCACCGGGGAAATGAAATACAAAATGAAAGTCACCCTCAACAACAGGGAGATCACAAATAACAAAAAAAGTTTTCACACTTTATATCTGCCTACCTCAATAGCAAGAGGCCACTCTCTAAATTATATACAATGTTGAGCTTTGATTTGGATGTAATCTCTATGTTTTGGCTTATTCAGATGTCCTCTTCTGCAGCACTAGGCTTAAATAGAAAAGTGGAGGAATAATTTCAGTGGAGAGTTTTTAGTCTAAATTACAGGTTTTTCCTCTCCCTGCTGAGTTAAAGTTCATATATATGCCGGATACTCACTGAGTTTAATGCTGACATTATTTTTGGCATGTCATATCAGCTGCACCCTAATAGGCCCGGGCTCGAACGCTGGAGCACACGGGCACAAAAGCTGCACAAAAATAAAAAAAAAGAGAAACGCACAGAAAGTAGAAAAGAAAAGGAAGGACGGAGGTGACCTCAGTAATTTGTGTCGAGTCAAATGTCAGCGGAGGGGGAGCGCGGGGAGGCGGGGTGGCGCTTTTAGCTCGACGGTGGAGGTCTGGGATGGAGGTTGGAGAGCGGTCATGGTCGGCGGGTGTCTGCTGAGGTCTTTGTTAAAGCCCATTCTCCCCGTGACTGCGGGGGGAAGCGGACAGCGGCGGAGGCTGGCCGAGGAGACGGAGAGAAAATCAATGGAGCTGCAGGAGACCATCCTCTGGCTCGGCACGACACTCGCACAGCTCTCGTTGCTTTCTCCTGCTCTCTATACCTCAGCTTGACCCCTTTTTTCCCTTTTATTTCCACTCTCCATCTAACAGTGCGTCTGAGTTTCTGTCGTCCTGATCTGGTGTCTGTCTCTTTTCTACATTTTCTTTCCCTCTCCTCTCTTGACGGTATTAGTTTACGAGCAACAAGCCTAATATGTATTGGACGCTCGCCCGCTTGGATCCAGAAATCTGTAGCTGAGGCTTGAATGTGCAGCTTATGAGGGAGGTGAATATCATGAATAATAACTACTGAGCTTCTTACTGTAATAACACACACACACAGGCTCACACAGCGCCTGTACTTGTATTGTACGCGGCCACAATGGCCCACAGCTATCATCCATTGTTTTAGACGTTTAATTGGAAACACAAAAGCAGCCCACGCTGCAGCTAATGCACACAGTGTATTCAGCCCCCAGAGATCTCACCAAGATACATTTAAAGTCTCCCACCACAGGGGAACAAGAGGAACAGGGCCATTCAACCTCCATCTGTCTCCCTCTAAGCTCGGGGACATAACACTTTTCTCCCCGATAAACAAGGTGTGGGCCACTAAGCACCGCTCCCCGCTAAAGACCTCTGAATGCAACTGACCACAGCTTATCTGACTGAATATCAATAACAACACTACATTTTTTATGCTCTGCTTCCTCGAATCCGAGCCTATTATTCCTCTAACACCCAGCGCCTTAAGGTCTGATACAATATTTTTGCCCCTTTGTAAGTTAACTTGTCGGGAATAATGCATGAAGGTGCAAAGTGCATTCGATAGCGGCATCTCGGGCGAACCCAGCCTCTCCGTCTCCACTTGATATAATAACTGCTCACACTGTGAGAAAAAAGCGGGAGGAACCTACAATCAATGCGTTATTTAAAGAAATAGAACGGCATCATTTGCTGTAATGCTCGACACACGCTTCAGCATAAACTACTCTCTGCTGTGGAGCAGCGCCGGCAGTCGGAGCATCCAGATATATATGTTCTGAGCAGCGAGTTTGACTGATACGCCGTTCAAACAGACTGTGGATTAATACATTTAAATTAGATTTATGTTCTTGTTCTTAATGCCAATCTTCTTCAACAAGCTGTTTGACCCAGCGGACTTTTACAGTCTCTTTTTCCGACATTTTGATTTGACTATAAGTCATGCAAGTGTTCAGATCACCAACGACCCATCATTTTTGCATCTATGAATCTAAGAGTTGTCTTTGTGAGTATGTTGCAGCGAGGCGTATTTGTCTCTGGTTCCATTTACGTTAGCTCGGCGCTACGTTACTGCCGAGTTTTCAAGAAGGGGCGTCACGATATCAGTATATTCAAGATATTCACAGTAGTCACGATATCACGATATTAGCGATATTATATTCACAACATTCATGGTATCACGGTATTCATGATATTCATGATATTCACGATATCACAATATTCCTGATAAATGTAATGCTGAAAAATGAAATATTGATATCGTGTTTATAATATCAATCACACTTTGAGGGAAATTTACCGTAAGTCACTGTAAACAAAATTGATTTCACTGTTCAAGTTTTCCTTTCAAATTTTTATAATTTTAATAATCATGAATTTGTTTGGCCACCATAACCATGGAGGTAAACTCTGATATTGTGACAGCCCTATTGTCAAGATAAAACATCAGACGTGCTAAGTTTTGTTTGTAGTTAGTATTTAAGTTGCATTACATCTAACTAATTGTCAATGACAGTTGAATCTTTCTACATAATGTCTCCTTAATTGTTTTGTTTTGCATATTACCAGTTTATAAATAACTTTTCATGATGGTTTACACCTGTTTTCTTTGAATCAAACAAAATATAATTCCATATTTCCTTAACGTGTTAATTAGTTATTCATTATGCCGCACAAATCCTGACGATAACGTGCTTTATACCAGACAGGATTCTTCACAACAAAGCTCAAATGTCAAGCAGCAGTACAGAAAAAATACATTTCGACTGGAGATCGACTCAAATGAAAAGCATTCAGTCAACATGACTCCACTTCCAAAGTAAGCTGGTTCCTTTATTAGCTTGGTGTTTTTTGTCACTTGACCTCTGTCATAATGAATGTAAGAGAAAGAGAGACAGTGAGGTGCTAGACTGAAACTCATGTTTATTTAGACACAAAATTAATCACCAATTCATGAGAAATTTGGGCATATTCGCAGCTAATCTGTCACAGAGCGTAATGATCGATGTCAGCAGCAGACGGAAGGAGTGTGGGATGTTGTTTTTTTTCTGTTTCGTCCAGTCTGTCTTTTTGTGTTTGTGGCTGACACTCTTACACCTAAACCTTCAACAGAATGAGGCTGTGGCACGTTGAATTGAAACTTGAGTTAATGTTTCTTTGTCGAATTATTCTACCTCTTCAGCTGTGCAGCGTGCAGTCGCTTCTCCACTGGCTGCTCGAGCTTCTAGCAGGAGGAAAGAACAAGTACAAAATGTCAGAGAAGGTTAGGTGTTTTGATGAGAGGAGTTCAGTTAAATGATTTGCTAATGTCGCAAAAAAACGGAAGCTGTAAGCAGCAACAAGCGATCTGTCAATACGAAAAACTTGAGCATGCCGAAAAGTAAACCTGCTGAACAGACTCAAATATTCAGCTATGACATGCAGAACAAATGAGACTTGCCATATAGGTCTCAGGTAAAACTATCTGAACAAAATGAAAAAAGTGATTACTTTCCTCTTCTAGCAACCAATCAATCAAATCTCAGCAAAAACAACTGGAGAAATAATGGCTGAAAGTATCAAATCAAGACTTTTGTCATAAATCTCAGAAATGAAAAAATTGTAACTCCGCACATGAAGTCATAAAGACAGCTATGAAATTGAGATTTCTTCAGTGTGATGATGTATTCCCTGATGACACGGCTATCACAGCGGTATGCTGATAAAGAACACAACTGCCTTAAGTGGAGTTATAGGGATTAGCCCATTAGGCTAAATCAGCTAATTACATGGAGATTTTCTTACCGTTCCTCCGGCTAATTAATTGGAATCACTACCACCACTGTGTTCAGGAAATGAGTCTCCTCTTCTCACTTGAGTTAAAATAATAAAACATAACATCTGTTTTTTTTTTTCTCCACATGTACCTGTGAGGAAGAGAGGAGCGAGCTTTTTAACCACCTTTTCCTCCCGTTGTAGCACCTTAAAGGCAAGAAGATAGAAGATCGAGCTCCTAATTTTCACCTGCCGAGAAAACGGTGACAAATAGGGCAGCTCGGGAATGCCACAGTCTAATTCTCTGGTGTTTAAATTAGCAGCACGTTGTACTTAGTTCAGGAGAAGGTGAGCCAGGTACAGCAAAAGTACAGACTCAAAAATCATTAAAATCGCACCATAGAGGAGCTCCATTTCAATTTTTACTACCCTAGTTGAAGGACAGCATTCAGAAAACATGGTTATGTTAAGAGTTGATTGGCAGAAAGAGCTTTTTTAATGGTTGACCAGCAGTGTTAGGCATTTATCAAGCACAAAGTGCTAAATATTCACTAAGTGCAGCTTCTCAGATGTGATAATCGTCTGATGTTCTCAATTTTATATCAAAATCAATGGGATATCTTTGGGTTTTTTTTGGGCTGTTGATGAGGGAAAAACAGGCAGTTTTAAGATGTCAGTTTGAATCTGAAAAAAAAAAAAAAAGTGAGGTATTTTATTTGAAAATAATATGTGAACATGAACAAATAATTACAGAACTGAATTTACAGATTGAAGACCTCAAGTGGTGGCATGTGATAATGAGCTGAATAATTCAAAGCTTGAAGGACTTCATTAAATCAGCAAGTGACATCAGTAAATGTGTTTTCTTAGACAAAGTGCATATCAAGTGTTCCTGCTTTAGATTTTACTTTAACTTACGCTTTCTTTCGTCCATTTAACTCTTTTATGGATTGTGCCTTTGTTTCGAGGTTCATAGGGAGACAATTTCATTCATGAACATTTCCTTCATAAAAATACATTACAACAACAATTTTAAATTTGGTACACAGGTAGCAGCAATATTGATAACGAAAGGACAGTTTGACAGACTTAAATCAAATCAAATCAAATCAAATTTTATTTGTATAGCCCAAATTCACAAATCACAGTTTGCCTCAGAGGGCTTTACAATCTGTACAGAGACGACACCCTCTGTCCTTCGACCCTCGATTCGAGTGAGGAAAAACTTGCCCCAAAAAAAAGGCCCTTTTAACAGGGAAAAAAAAATGCGGAAGAAACCTCAGGGAGAGCCACAGAGGAGGGATCCCTCTCCCAGGACGGACAGACGTGCAATAGATGTCGCTTGTACAGAGCAGATCAACGAGATCACAATGTATTCAATTATAAGCGATGGTTGACAGGAGTGAAAGTACACAAAGATGTATTACAGCAATAATGATGAAATGCACATGGAAATGTGATTACTAGTGATAACAGTAGTAGTGATCAATGGTAAGGATGGTATGTAGCAATGCAGTACGATAATAGTAGTGGAACGTATGTAACAGAGATGTGACTAATATTAGCGACAGTAGTGGTGGGTGTCAGGCAGGGTCATGGCAGTAGGTGCATCCACGATCAGGCAGGGCCATAGCAGTAGGCGCATCCACGATCAGGCAGGGCCATAGCAGTGGGCGCATCCACGATCAGGCAGGGCCATAGCAGTGGGCGCATCCACGATCCACGACCCGGGCGCGGCCAGGATCCAAGGGAGCCTGTAGGACTAGAAAGCACAAGGACTCCGGGGAAGAAGTAAGTCAGTGACATGCAGAGATGGGGCATGTATACAGGCATAATGTATACAGATGGAGAGGAGAGGAGAGGGGAGGAGAGAGAAGCTCAGTGTGTCATTGTCCCCCGGACTAGGCCTATAGCAGCATAACTAAGAGCTCGTCCAGGACAGGCCTGGGCCTGTCCTGGACCAGCCCTAACTATAAGCTCTATCGAAGAGGAAGGTCTTAAGTCTACTCTTAAAGGTAGAGAGGGTGTCCGCCTCCCGGACCAAAACAGGAAGATGGTTCCACAGAAGAGGAGCTTGATAACTGAAGGCTCTGGCTCCCATTCTACTTTTGGAGACTTTAGGAACTACAAGTAATCCTGCGTTCTGGGAGCGTAATGCTCTAGTTGGGTGATAGGGTAATATGAGCTCCTGGAGATATGATGGTGCCTGACCATTGACAGCTTTGTAAGTGAGGAGAAGGATTTTAAACTCTATTCTTGATAGAGTTTAAAGAATAGAGTAAATGTTGCAGCTTTTTTGGGAATCATTTTGACTTTTTCTCAAATGTTTAAAGTGGAACTTTTCTCATTGCTTTGAAAAGGCAGAACGCCTAGTTGTATTACTAAGTAGAATGGTTTTGTTACTTGCTGATCGAGCAGAAAAGGATGCCGGTTTTGAACCATCTGTCCTGATGGTAAGGTGGAAACATATCAGCGGGAGAAGAGACTCTCCATTGGGCATTCACTCAATGGAGACGCCGGAGTGCTATCCATTGAGTGAATGCCCTCTGTTCAGTCTCGTTTTACCTCGGTTTCTATAACTATCCCTCTTCATCTTCTTGAGTTTCCAGTTATTCCAGTTGTTTCACCATTACCTGGGGATAGTGACCAGGGAAAACAATGCCTCTACCTGTTTTGGTTGCGCAATGGCAGACACGCTTCCTTTAATGTGGCAATCGACCTTCATTTCGGGGAAAAACCAGCCCGATGGCAAACGCTGTGAAAAGCAAGAGTTATAGGAACCAATATGCACACAGATGGTGTCATTGTTCTACAGCCATAACACTGCAATTTACTTCAGAATGACAAGCGAAAAAGTTTTGCAAGTATAAATTCATGTCCTTATTTGCAATTTGTGAGAACACACCAGCAACTGAAAATGAATTTAGGCACAGTGCTGGCCAACATCATCTCAATTAGAGGTTGCACCTGTGTTTAAGCCAATTATGCTCATCCACTTCAAAAATAAATGACTCATTATGGGAACGTTGCATCCTCAAAGGCCAGGAAAAACAATGTAGAGAGAGTGTTTTGACCGGCAACAGACAGAACAACAAAACTGTATGGAAAATTCATTTAGGCAAGACTCTAAACTCTCAGAGAGGAAAACAACAGTAACAGAAAGAGTGCATTGGCATTTCTGTGATGCTGTGTTCATTACAGTCTCTTTCTGACCTGCTGAATAAGCGCCTCCATCAGCCGAGTGCAACCATAAAACTCCCACTCTCACAGCATGGAAAGTGTCTAACCTTGAAGGCACTCAAGCTGTAAATTGACAGTCAAAACATCGCCGGCTTTTAACCAGAGCCTCGCCGCAGATATCGAGTCTAGTCTGGCTGGTCGTTTAACTCTGTGAAACCAAAAATTAATAAAAAAGTACAGGGGAAAAAAAAAAACTCAAGAAGGACAGAGTGAACTAGACCAGAACTCGAGAATAAAAGGAGGTTGAAAGATGAACAAGGAGAGGATGAGGAGTGTGTTGGAGGAAAGCCAGAGCCCACACACAGACATAACTTAGAGACTGAGAAAGAGATTTATGAAAATGGAGAGAAAAAGAAACGGTCAATCACTGTTGAACAAAACCAAGGGCATTAATGAGAATTCAGACTGATCTGATCCTATATCAGTATATGAGACAGCTGATACTGACTTCATTCACTCACCAATGATTTTATGAAGTATAAATATGTTACAATACTATTTTAAGCCCATTTCCATCCCCTATGTGTTGTCTTTAAGTCGTTGGACGTACAGGTGGAGCTTACGCAGCTGCCATTATTCTGGTTTCTGCATCCGAGGCCGACAGATGCCAGAGTGAAGACGGGGGATACAGCACGGGGTGATTTACAGCCATTTACATTCACTAGAATAAGTCAAAATCACCATCTTCCAGCTGCAACGATGGGGGCTATCACCTCTTAGGGTACAAAGTGGTATTAGGAGACAGGATGGGTCCGGGCTAGCTGGCTAGCATGCTAACTTCAATAGGCATCTCTGAAACACAGTACATGGACGTCTTTGACAAAACATCAACACTGTTGTTTCTTCACGGCCTGTTGGTGTCGTAGTTTGAGTTTTTGGGTTTTGTTATTTCCTATTTTATTTTGAAGTTCTGTCCTGGTGTGTCAGGTTTTGCTTTTCATTTCCTCCCTTTGTCTGTTTTCCTGCCCTTTTTTGCACCTGTGTTGTATTAGCTATCACCCTGTGTATTTGAGTCCTTGTCTTCCACTCCGTCTTTCCAAGTCCATCTCTTCTGCTCTGTTCGTCATACGTCTCCGGTTCCTGTTCCCGTATCCCTGCGTCAGTCCTGTCCGTTGCGTTCCCAGCTCTTCGTTGGTTTGTACCATTTAGGTTTTTATTCCTGGATTTGCCTCTTCCCTTTTCCTCTATTTCTTTTGATTCATTTTGTGTCTCACATGTGCGTTATGTTATTCTACATTCCTGCCATTTTGTGTCTCACGTTTGGGTCCCTTTTTTTCTTCTTTGACAGTTAGTTTATTTTTTGAACGTTTTAAACTTCAAACTCTGGCAATATCATACAAACAGCAGAGCGACGAAGCAAATGAACACAGTGCGACAGCCTTCAATTTTCATTTCTTTGAGGGAAAGAGTGAGATGACATACATATCAATCAGAAAAAGAGGGAAACATCAGAAAAATAAAGAGATGGAGAAAAATATACGGTATATAAAGGGAGGAAAAGAAGACGGAGAAAAAAGAGATATGGACACCGTTGATAGTTACTAATAGAAGGACATCGTAAATATACTTCACAGCTTGCGTGGCATGCTTAGATAGACCAATAGACAGAGATAGAGATGAATAGAAAGACGGATGGACGAAGGGAAGAAGTGAGACGTAAAAAGACGGAGGTAGCGAGAGTGATATTGGAGCGTAGACAGAGCTATCCAGATAAATAGAGACAAAGAAAGATTGGCAAAGGTAAAGAGAGATGGAAAAATACAGGAAGAGAAAGATCATCGACAGAAATGAAAATAGATGCTGTAGATAGATAGATAGATAGATAGATAGAGTTAATTCCAACTCTCACAGACTCGTTCGCAGGTGTGGGTGGGTGGAAGAGGAGGAAAGAATGAGAAAGCGGAGGGGAGGGGAAATTAAAAAAAAAAATTCAAATGTCTGGGTTTTCACACCGTTAATTTAGCCGTGCAGAGCCCCATCGCACCATTCTCTCACTCTTCCTCGCTCCTGTCGGAAACATGCTAATTAGGGAAGCCGACTGACGTGAGCGAGGTTTAAAGGGTAATTAGCATAAAAATCCTACATGCTGTATTTTTACTTTCTCTAATCAACACCCTCACACGTACACATTTTTCAGATGTGAGAAAAAGCGGTTTGACGCAATTAAAATGAAAATTAGCATCCAGGAAGATGAGTGGAGGGGAGGGGAACAAAATGTTCTCCCCCCTTGCATTTTGTTGTTTTTCTTGTCACTTCACTTTTTTTTTCGAGACTCAGAAGAAAGACAAACAGTGGATAATGTAATTGTTTTAACAAACAGAGGACATGAATACAGCGTTCTCTGTGCTGCTGCTACAGTATCTTGCTCTCTGTCACCAGCTGACAATCCTATCTTTGCCTCTCGAGCTTGTTGATTCACTGTACTGGACATGTTTTAAAAAAAATGCTTTTTCTCTTATGCAGCCTCTTGTGCCGTAATCTCCTCTAGATAAAATGATGATTACACAAATGTTGGCTAACACTTTACTTGAAGTGGTGCTCAGAAGGCATCGAAACACTATAAGTGCATTATAAACACATCGTAAGTGCCTAATAATTACTGTGGTCAGAGTAAACACCATGTGCAAAAAAACACGAGTTTGGATTTTATCTTCAAAATGGCATTACGTTGAAGTGATTGTACTTTTCTGATGTTTTCAAAATGATTACGTTGGTCTTTGCTCTTAGTCTGCTGCTTGTATTTCACAGCGATGAAGTTCATGTGACTCACAACACGCTCACGCATTTTCACACATTCATGCTGCCTCACAAAGAAGCGTGCGTCAGTTCAAGCTACTCAGAAACAAGAGTAATTTCCTCCAATTTCCTGTTTGAGTTGTTTCTAGTTGCCTCCCGATGTTTGCTGTTCGGTCTGAAGGTATTTTAGCTCTTTCACCCGAGGAAGAAAAGAAAAGCTCGATCTGATCTGTTGGAAAAGACCAATAAAAGGTCCCCCAAGGGCAAGACAACGCAAGTAAGGCTGGAAATAGTTATTCTGCGATACGGCTGCAGCTCCGGCCGTCATGATGCAGTGTGCAGAATTCGATTTCCATTAAACGTGGCGACTGAGGTGCTACTCTGCGTCAGATCGTAACAATACCTTCCTGTGCTTCAGCTGTCAAGTAACACATATGACTCGGTATACACTCATTTCAAACATTCATGCTGCTTAACAAAGAAGCATGTGCAATCTTTCTATTGAAGCCATAGACAGCTTGAATCAAAGAGTCATTTTCTCTAAATTCCTGTTTGAGTTGTTTCTACACTGCAGTATTTCACTTGGAGAAGAAAACCTTGATCAGATCTGTTGGAAAAGACATGAAAAAGATCCCCACAGGGTCAAGACAACGCAAGTCGATGATTTAGGTGCTACTCTGCGTCAGATCGTAACAATACCTTCCTGTGCTTCAGCTGTCAAGTAGCAGCGGCGGCAAAAGACTCATTGTACATAAATCCAGGGAACACATATTAAAGTGTACTGCAAATAAAAAGAAATAGAGCTTGTTGATTGCCCATATGGGACGCACAAGCATCCAGTGGAGTTATTCATTCTTTGAAAAGGGTAACGCATCAGTGGCTCAAAGAAGCAGAAAAGGCTGAAGTGTTGCAGTGAATTTTTGATGATCCTGCAACCTTGACAATATCAGATAAAAACGATAAAATTCATGTAGATATTTTCCCTAAAATATGTTAATTCAGTCTTAAAAAGACAAGTAAGACTGAACATGTCGTTACGTCTAATGTGATAAGACCTATAAATACTTTAAAAACCCAAAGTTAAACTAATGTCAGCCTCAGGAAGTATTTCAGAGCAGCTGTCAAATAACTTTTAATTAAGCCAAAATTTCATTTTCTCCATAACCACTTCTGAATTATTCCAATATCTCAAGAGCCTCATATATATCAACCTCCATTTCATTCATGCTCAGACAGTAACCATGCAAGAATTACTGTGCGTTTTTGTGTCGACTCCTGTTAAGATACTCTAGCAGCAGAGACGGGAGGAGGAGCGCTGTCTTGACCTTGCAGCCCTGTCTCTGAGCACCATATTGCCCCACACCTGGGAGGCCCGGAGGGGCGGGGGGGGATGGGAGAACCCGTCAGCCCTCGGAGCTCTACAGATGGAACGGAGAGAGAGAGAAGATGGGCCTAGATGAGGTTGGGGAGGAGAGAGGATGCCCTACGATGCCTTCAGGGATCCATATGCTCTGCTGACTCAAGCCAATGACACCAATGATACCGATTGGTTCAGAAATAGGCCGAACCGGGTCAGTGGAAGGACAAGTCTTGAGATTTGTTTGGAGATAATGAGGGTTTGACATATTGAATGTCTTGGCAGGACTTTATTCTTGTCTGAAAGGACTAAAATAACTATCTGCTTTGTTTGAGTTCAAGCATTAACAACAATCAGACTTACTTAACAATCTTTCTACAGAAGCTTATTTTGTTGCTTCAAATGTTTCATAAGACTTTTAATCAGTCAAATACAAAGTCTACAGCACTTAAAGTATATAATCATACAAATGCACAGTATGTATTATATCAGCAGTGGACAATACTCAATGGACAAAAGGCCGGCACTGGTATGGAAAAGTTAATACACCACTCTGACTTCATGTAATCTGAAGGAATTCCAAGTTCAAATGATCAGAAAAGTTTGAATAATGAAAAGTCTGTCAAGTGTCTCTCTCTCTACACTTGTTTCATCAAAATGTCTCACTCCTCTTCACAGTATTAAACCTACAATATGAAACCTTCTGCCAAGACAAAGGCAGAGATGTATGTTAGCGTCCCTTCCCTCCATCTGCAGCCTGGTCCAGACCTCTGAATCACCAATGACTGATCAGAAACAATCAGTTGAGCTTGGGAATGTGGACATCTTCATAGCAAGCTCGCTTCCAAGACACACTGGTGGAAAACAGTGATTAAAAATGGCAAATATCATGGCAACAGTGGTGATCAACGCAGCTGTGTTGGGGTGTTGAAAGTCGAACCATCGGCGATGGTCTTGAAAAACAAGGGACCAGATCGAGATTGAAAATAACCCTGTCTACCACGAGAACATGATGTCACGCTCAAACGCTGGTGGTGAATACAACACATACCAGCCCCATATGGGGAGTATATCTGTTGTGCAGTGTTGGATAACCTATAATTAGCACACCTGTGTAGGTTTACTGTGAATTTGCCAGAATACAAGCTGAAGAAGGGCGTCTTGCCCGAAACGTCCCTGTGCAAGAGTGCCGTCCTTTATTTTTCTTTTGAGTACACCAGTAAAATACCACAAATGTTCCCAGACGAGGTCGTGTTTTAAAGTTTTATTCATGTTAAGTTCGGTCTTAATCGCCGACTTGGCTATCGTGGAAGTTATAGCGATGTGGTCAAACTTCCTCCTGGTTTGACCATTGTTGGAAACATTTGGGATAAAGCTCATTAAGTACACAACCTAACAAAATATACCACAAAGGTCTAGTTGTTCTTTGAAGGGGGCAAGTTACTCCATTATTACATTATGTTATCTATTTGATCTTTTTGCTGTTTCATGTTGTCTAACTTGTTTTTGCTTTTTGATCTTGTGGTTGCTTGTGCTAATTTTCAAGTTTTCTAAATCCCACCCGCACAATCTGCTTATTTCCTTCTGTTATCGTGTGTCTTTGCACAAAGACTCACAAATTTAGATTCCATGTGAGACATGTTTACGGTCAGTATTCTCCGATAATTGGGTACTGACTAACAAGACTTTTATAACTCATGATTCCAGGAAACAGAAAAGTTTTCATGTTGTTAGTACCCGACAAACTTCAGCTCCAGTGAGCACTTAGCACTCATGTGAGTTTGAGTCATGGCAGATAACAGATGGACACAGGCTGATTATATCTGCTGGGTTTCACTGTGACTTTTTTTATGGAACAAAAACATTGTTTTTTTTGTTCTTGCTTTACTTTGTTCGATTTTTTTCTCCCCCTGTTCTCTGGTTTTCTCCCACGAGATGGAGGAACACTGTCTGATGGAGCACGAGGTTGTCGGTCTCCTGACTGAAGCGAACAAGGTGTGTGAGAAGTGCGAGACCGGCCCCACCCGTCCCCGCTGTGATGTCACTGTTACCACGGTGACTTGACACCCAGGCCAGAAGCGTTGCCAAGCCCGGCAGGTGTGTGAGGGGGCTGCTTGCGCTGTTACCAATACCCTCCCGACTCCCCACCCACCCTCCCCATCTTTGAAATGCCACCACCCTTCTCTCCCACCGTCCTCAGCCTTTCTCATCACCCTGTGCCATTTCCCTCAGAGCTGACTGCCATCTGTGCTCTGAGAAATACTCCCCATTTGTTTCTCTCATCCACTTTTCTTCTCTGTATTCTGACTTGCAGGATGCTGCCGCGGGGGGTTCTCCAACTCTTTCATGTCAGGGACCCCCCGAATAAGCCCACATTAGTCCACAGACCCCCACTTTGATAAGATTTCATCTGAGGGGGCCCATATGGGAGGATCTTTGTTGATTTGGTATTGAATTTTCAGAACTGACTACACTGTATGTGCAAGGCTGAAAACTGTGATTACTCATTCTTATACATTCTGTAACTGGGGTCATTTCAACTGAATTGAACTAAATTGAATTTTTGCTTCATTGGGGGCCTCCCAGGAACCACTTTAAGAACCCTGGGGATCCCAAAAGCCCACTTAGAAAAGCCACTGCAGCTGCGTATACAGAGCAAGAGACAAACAGCGAGCGAGAGCGAGAGAGAGAGTTGCAACCTAAAACTAATGTTCTTTTCCTCCAAAGGGCTAAATGTAATAATAAGTCCTCAGGCTCTTCTCTGCAGCTGTCAGAAAGATCAAGTTACAGCCCCATATGAGCAAGCACAGTAAGTGAGTGTGTGTTTTTGTGCAGGAGTTTGTGTATGTGTGTGTTTCTGCAGAGTATACTTAACACGCTGAATTGCCATCTGCATATGTCTATATAACCAATTTGGCTGCTTCAATGAGCCAATAATCTGATGAGCCAAGGGGATCATTAAAAAATCACATCCTCATCTTTATTCCTACCTTATCTTATTTATACCCTTATCTTTATCCTATTTCATCCTCAACCTATTCGTATCTTTATCTTTATCATTTTTTTATTCATATCTCACTCTTATCACCATCTTTACCCAATCAGTATTTTATTTCTTGTACTTATCTTTCTCTTATTCTTGTCTTTATCCTTCTCCTTTTTCATCTTCATAGTTATGCTTATCCTAACTTTTGCTTATCCTAATATTATCATGGGAGTGTGTGAAGGGTCTAAGTAACATTTTTGGTTTAATTTAGTCTTGTATTTCATAATTTAATCATTGAAAAGCTTTTCACGAGCCTAAGCACTTTTCGTCGAGCAGCCAGAACAAGCTTCTCCTCCATTTCCTTGGTTACTAGGGTGACGGATGACAAGTCCCCACCCAATCTAATATACGATTGGTTGTCTGGATAAGAGCGACAGTGGGATTTGCAGCAAGATGCGCTCGGAACGGTCGCAATACAAAGACGCCGGTGCTCAGAAAGCTTTAGCTGTATTTAGCTAAGAGCTAACGTTGCAAAGCTAAAATACAACGACAATGCTAACATGGTGATTTAAAATTAAATTTAATTATTGTTGTACAACACCAGATTGTATAACGGAATTACAGCAGCTAAAAACAAAATATATATATATATAAAGTTATTCATACTCTGTCCACCATCTTGGTTTTGCTAGTTAGTCTGCACACATTCGCTGAATGTGTCTGACGGGAAAGCCATTGGTTTTGCGGGTATTTGCTCATAAACCATTGTATTCGTCACATTCAATATTTGACCTCATCACCGTACTAGATCAGTTAAGGGAACACTAAAGATATTACAGTTCATCCAGAGCAAGGCATGGATATGTGAACCAAGTTTCATGGCAATCTATCCACTAGCTGTTGAGACATTTCACTTAAATCCAAACATCTCAAACACGTGATTGGTACTGAAAAAACGGGTTCATAGGATACATCTTGCAACCATGAATATCTGTACCAAAATTAAAAGCAATTCAACCAAGATGTGTTGACGTGTTTCACAAATTGGAAAGTCGGAGAATCACCAAAGTCAGTAGGCTTCATGCTCTTGGGGCCATTAATACCTGTATGAAATGTCATATCAATCTATTGAACAATTGTTGACATAGCCTATTTCAAAGTGGTGGATCGACCTAATGATCTTCCAACCAACCAATGTTATACTCCTTGTGCAACACTGCTGGAAAAAATCCCAATACAGCCTGAGCTCTACCCCTTTGTTTTGCACAATACGTCTATGGCAAAGGGTCAGGGCTGCTGAACTCTGTCGTTTCAATGTATCACGGTCCTTTTGTTAATACAAAGCATAACAATCAATAATAGTTTGCTGACCTCACATTGTTATTGCTGATTTGAAAGCTGCATTTTGATGTGTTGTTCAGTGTTGCAACCCTCAACCCTTTGGCGAAAAGGTCCAGCAGCAAACTTGCTAATATTAACCAATAAAGCACTGCTAATGACCCGTAAAGGAAGTGGTGTTCTTTTCTATTGATACGAGCGTCCATTCCTCTCTATCTCCATCAGATAAATGGCAAAAAACATTGTATAATACCAGGATTGCCACAGTAATGTAAGATAAATTACCACAGCAAAAGAAGGCGTATTGGAAATGTCACATTCGCCATCGACGACTGCTGATGACTTACGAGGGTCTTGAAGGGTTGTCCCCATTTCCCATCCATCTGATCTTGTGCAGGTGTAAGCACATTTGTGCATTCAAAAGGGCCTAAAAAGAGAAGATGCACTGCGAAGGCTGCATGTTGAATATCACAGGGTGGACTGGGCCAAGTAAACATCAGAATTATGAGATCCCTTCCACTTACTGTTACTCTGTCCCTTAAGGACAGTGAGCCTCATTCAAGTGCTGTCACTTCTATTCCATCTACTGCTCTGATCCCTTCTGTAACGGCCGGTTAAATAGCCAGTAATGCCTTTTAGCCTGTTAGTGCTGGATGCTAGTGAGCCCAGACAGACTGGGATGGACATATGGAGGGAGTCTGGCAGCAGACTTGCAGTCCCGATGCCAGCTCCTCAGAAACATTCATACACACTCATGAGCGCGCACACACACACACACACCCCACCTACACAAACACACATATCGGCACTCCTTCGTATCTGTTGTTCAGAGCTCTGAGCTGTCCCTACTTCCTGCTGTCCGATTATCTCAGAACCTGCTCCGTACGAGCATCGTGGGAATTTTGGAACCTCCTCGATTTCCCATCATCCCTCACGGCCAGGGGCAAGCGTCCAGGACGAAAAGGCTGGTACGCTCTTGCCAATGCCCACCCACAGAGAGGGAGGATGGGACGGCAGATAAAGGCGAAAGCGGCGAGCACACAGCGAGCGCAAAAGCTTTGTTCAAAGAACAGTCCGGCATGGATCGCTTTCCTCCCTCACATCTTTGTCTCTGTGTCTTCTGCCTCGTGTCGGGTTTGTGTCAGCTCATTTTGTGTGTGTTGTCTGGTGCCTGCGCTGACAGCTGGCCCGAAAATCCTTTCCAAGAGTCACAGGTTGAGTTCTGTGTGAAACAGAGAAGTATTATTTGGAGGCCAGACTGACAGCGAGACCGCTCGCTGTCTCTATTTTTATTATGCCACTGTGCAAAAGCAGAACGAATCACTTTTTCCTCATATTGGTCTGATCCCAACAGGACTTGTTTGTTGTTTCATACTGTGGCCGTGTTCTTATTTAAAGCAGGTCGCGTTGGTAGAGCTTATTCTAAAATCCAATAAACTTAAAAAATAGAGTATTTTAACAGTAGAGCATGATCTTGTTGAACAATAAAGCATTGCATTAGTTACCTTCAGCCTCTACTCTGCAGTGTATTTCACATTTGATGTCACTGAATCCAATTTGGACCGGGATCAGATGGAGAGCCCCGAGTGACACGAAGACAGATCAGCACAAAGCAGGTAGAGCCGCTCTCTTCATGTGCAAGTGGAACCAAAGCTTTTCTGGCAGTAGTGGAAACTGTGGAACTAGAAGGCAGCCTGCGGAAATGGCAATCACTCCCATCATCTTTGATCCAGTCCTGCACCAATTAAGCAAAGGGATTTATGTGGAAATGGGACAATAGAAATGCTACAGTACCACTCATAGTACCACACATAAATATAATGGTCAAAACGGCTCATTGCTTTAGTCTCAGGCTATTTATATCAAACTATCTCGACTTAAAAAAACCTAATACAATGAGCCATGGGGATCATATTTTTTTGGAAAAGTCCTTGTGGAGTATTTAGTGACGGCTGCATCTGATGCTCAGCAAACATTAAAAAACAAATTATTTCAGCAGACTTTGAGGACAATTTAGAAAGTTTAATAAGCTGCAGCTGGTCGGGTGCAGAGCCGGACCTTCTGGAGGAATAAACATCCAGACTCACGTCAGATTTTTGCTCTGATCTGGAGCAGTTTACCGTTTCAAACCACCATCGCTGATGAAAATCTATCTGACGTGACTCAGGCACAAATGTTCACGGACGAGGTCATGCTTAAAAGTATTATTCACGTTAAGTTTAGTCGACTTACCCACCCTGGCAGTAGCAACAGGTGATCAAAAGGAATGCACCATTACCTTCAGTGAACTTGTGGATTTCTTTGGGTTTGAACATTGTTGGAAACATTTGGGATGATTGAAGTACACAACTTAACAGAGCGTACAACAAAGGTCTAGTTTTTTTAAACATTTGAATGCAGAATTCTTACGCTTTATCTTTTAACAGTAGAAAGAGTTTCGTTCCTAATGTGTTTATGCTCCTTAACTGGAGTGTTGCCAGATTTAATTGACATAAATTTCTGATATCCGTATCCTTCTTCGACCCCGAGTATCTTGGCACATCCTGCACCTACACCTGTTTGTGATTACAGAAGTGGGTTAAAGCCAGCAGGTGTACTCCAATCTACAATCTTAGCATTGTGTCCCACCTCGCTCCATCCAACTGTCATCTAATCCTTCTCTCTTCCGGAGAAACAGCAGCAGGTGGGCCTGTTCCGTTGTGAATAATGAAAGCTGCAGGATATTGTGCGAGGCCGCAAAAAAACCCCCCATTTTATACACTTTTTCCATTGATGTTAATTTGACGCGACTCAACCTGCAGATAACCTGTCGTGCAACTGTCACCGTCGCCAAATGAAATACACTCTTCCTCTTATTGAGTGAGTGAGATGTGGGAGGGGAGGCAGCAGAGAGAAGTGGACATCCTGGCCTCTCCCAGAGCCCTGTGAAGGTTAGACAGCAGCAGGGGTCTGCAGAGCGCTGACAGCAAACGGCACGCATAAGCAGTCAGTCACATAATATGCATGAATGCAGACAAACACACACACACGGGAAAAACATCCACTGACATTCCCACTATATACTCATTGATGTGGACATGCCCAGACGTTCCTGTTTGCATAGAATCACAACAGCGGTAACAACCATCCAGAGCTCTATGCTACACGCGTCAGGTCATGTCCTATAATATGTAAGTGTGAAATAGAAAGATGGAAAGAAAAGGGAAGGGAAAAAAAAACACCATCCAAAAATCAAGACATACTGAGCACCATGTTAAACCTGCATGAGGCAACTCTGACAGCCCCCAGTGGCAGCAGGACGTAATAGGTTTAATTTTTCAAAGCCTGAGGACTTTTTGCTGCCCAGAAATTATGCAACGTGATACTGAGCTGTTGGCTGACACAGTTTCTTCTCTCTACTCTTGGTGAGGACAGCCACCTTACTCTGGATATATAACAGTCTATCCAATTCAGATTAAAATGGCCAGATGTTAAAGATGAAACTTGTAATTGAGTATCATTTAAAGCTGTGTTATTATTTAATGGCAAAAGAATTAAAGCCAATATATGAAGAATTAGAAAAAAATAAAACGTTGGCTCTCCCCAGTGGGAGGAAACACAGACTGCAGCAGTTCACCCAAGGATTGCCTAATTCTTCTGTAAATATAAAGCATAATTAAAAAGACTTTTTAATATAGGCCTAAATCTTCCGCACATGGTGGCTTTAACTTTTTTTTTTTTTTTTGTGTGTTATCGTAAAAAGTACAGGATAAAACCAAGCATTTGGCTTAAATAATAATAAATAAATGTGGCTTTTATTAAGACAGAGACGTCTGTTCTGATTAATGGCATTCTGGTACACTTGTGTGAAACTGTATTGCAGAACATGAAGTGATCTTTGGTTTAATTTAGTTTAGATTTTGTTGACTTAATTGCTCAGATCTGGTTGATTTGGTCATTTTTCCTTGATTTCCTTGCCTCTACCATGGGAAAGCAGGCTTCATAGTTTGGTCTTACAATGAGGAGTCTACGCAGGGTTGATTATTTTGAAAAACTGACAGGATGTTCCAAGCAGCTTGACGTGACTTCTGCAATGAATGACGAGCATCGTCTGAAATGGCCGGCTTCTGCAAACAAAACGTGATACAGCCATGCAGGATGGAATCAAGCCATCAGAGTTCGTACAGTCAACGTGCTAACGTGCTCAGAATAGCAATGCTAACATCCCCCCCAGTGTTTAGCATCTTAGGTCAGGGTGTTAGCATGCTAACATTTGTGAATTAACAGTAAACACAGTGTCATCAAGTACTGTACAATACGTCCACTTTATAATATAGTATTCCTGTATTTTTTGAAATTGCGGAATACGTAATATTGCGGAAAATAAAAATAATGCAAGGTCTAGTTAACCCAAGTTATAATATAGACCAATTGATTATCTGACAATATGGCAGCAAAGGAGGAAGTCAGGTGAAGAAAATAAAGAGCGACACGTCCACTTCCTGAAAACTGAAGTTAGGTCAAGCAGTTTTGAATGTACATAAAATTACTTACATAAGTGGATTTCCATGTATGCACTTATTTATTTTTAAGCCAAATTTCTTGCCCAAGGCTAACCAAACTGTGAGCATATGAAGATCGGCTTCGCCTGTTGTCGCCTGACCCACTGGCAATTGACCTATTCAGTCATTCATGTATGGAAATGACAACAATCTGACCAGAGATCATCTTTAAGACACCTTACCTTGACCTGTGCTGGTGAATCCAGCTATTTCTGGACAGGTTTCTTTGCTTACAGGGGCCATTCTAGAAATACTGGCCCCAGGGGAACAGTAGAAAGTAGATATAATCCAACAAATATTTAATATCCACACCTTCTTCCAGGGCCCCCCCGTCATCCTCTGGTGCCGCTGAATCATTCAGAGGCAAGTCTGCACTTCAGCGGCATCACATTTGAGTGCGGCGACATTTTCCCACCAGTGAACATATATGACATGCAATCCAAACACATTTAATTAGATGGGATGGATGAGATGCTCCTCTCTGTTATAGCTCCAATTCATAGACTGTACTCTGATATGACAATGTTCACGATAAAAAAAACATGCCTGGTGCAGCTTTTTATAAAAAAAAAAAAGCCTGTTAGTCTGGGCTGGTGGCTTGATTCATCCTTTTCCTCTCAGTGCACTCAGTAGTCTTTGGCAGAATAGTGTTGTAATTCTAATGAGATTAGAGCTTTATCAGAGCACACATAGGGTGACAGACTCTTTATTATCCACTTTGAATAGACCTAATTTAATGACATTGATTTGGAGTCTGTTAGAAGCTCAGAGCCTAGCAACAACACGCCGCAGATGTGGGCGTGCGTGTGGAGGTGGATGTGTAACACTGACAAGTGTCTACTTTACTGAATATTTCATTATTCTAAGAGTAGATTGATTAGTTATGCTGGGGGGTTTGGTTACTGAATATTTTTTTTTAAATAAAAAGTTTGACAAAACACACTGACGAGTAAGCTGCTGGTGAAGTTTGACGCATTATAATTAAGGTTTTATGTGACCGTGTTCAGGGTTTGTAACATTTTTCCAAGGGGTTGTAATTGCAACCGAATTCAGGTTTTTATAAGGTTATTTCTTGATGACGTATATATATATAAATATGTATGATGATCTGTTATTAAAAAATGAAAACCGAAATAATTCGCCCTATCTTTGAAGAACATCCCTATGTGAAGCTAAGAGGTGCCATACGCCCCCCTTGTATTTTTTGGTCTCGCGCTGTAAAATATGTACGGGCAGTGTTGTGCAGGTAGGCGTGTTATCACCCTTTTAAGGCCCGGTGGGGTGGGGGGGGACAGATATATCTGGGCTCAATTAGTTGCACTGTCACGGCAGGTTGGTACGCCGGTGGCTTGATGGTCCTGGCTACAGGCAGCTCAGCTGTAAATCAGACTGTGTGTAATAGGCTTCGCAGCGGTCTCCAGGGCTGAGCGTCTGCACGTGTCTCTTTGTGTGTGTGTGTGTGTGTGTGTGTGTGTGTGTGAGGCATGCCAGAGCACAGGACGATGGCTTTCCAGCATTTTATCGGCCGTTTGGTAATGATGGCGCGGGGTGGAATTGATGCAGGCCTTTAATGGCGGCGGGTAATTTGTGTTAATGCTTTCAGCCGGAGCCCTCTGAGACTTTCAACAAGGAATTTTATGCCTCCAAATGAGGGAAAGGTCACTGGCTGCTTTATTCCATCGACCAGACGGGATCAATGCGGCTAATGTTCTCGCCGTAACTTTGTTGTTTCGCCTGGTTGGAAAATCAAAACCATATTTATGACGGTCATTTTTTTCCCTTCCCTCTTGGCCGGCTAGCGATCGGCACGCTGCGCTCGGATGAAAGCTGCAAACCTACAAATCTTTATTCATGTTCCCCCCTTCATTTAAATTCCAAGCTTTGTGCCTTTGTGGCGATTTCAAAGCCCCGTCCCCTAAAATATTTAAGTGTCGACTAACCAAAAAGCAACAATTTGGTGCAACTCAGGGGGGGTATTATCTCCGGCGAGCACAGTGTAGCCCCGGTAATCAAAGAGACGCCTTCTGCAGGCGAGAGAGGAGCAAGAGACACGGAGCAGGGAAATAATTAGATGACAGAGATCGACAACACATCAATAAAACGAAAGGGATACTGTGTACACGGAGCTGGAGGAACAAATTGAAGAAAACAGGAAGAGACCTCCTCATTTGGGAAAGTTCATGCGTCCAATCAAAGCAGAGCCAAACAGTTAACTATTGACCGGCATTAGCTGAACTGTAATTGGCTGCGGATAAAAAATGCGGAGAGCTCAGGGAAACAGGTTGGAAAGTGATCCAGGCCGCCGAGCGTATTTTTCTATTCATTCAGCCAGAACAAATGGCTTCCGTGCATCCGTGCCTCGCCTTCCTGTGCGTGATGGCATACAAGACGTCTCTTTTTCTTCCAGTGGCCGACAACATGGAGCCTCTCGCCTCTCTGGCCCGTGCAGTGATGCATGGCTGTATCTGTGTACTCACAATTATGTGCGGCACGTGATGGATGGAGGTGGAGGAAGAAATCTCCAGGGTGCACAGCTGATATAAAAATCAGCCGCAGGGACGCAGAGGAAAGAGGCGACCCTGTCACCCCCCAATCCCCCCGCCCCTCATTAATACATTACTCACTCCTTTTCTCTACATCTCTCACCCCGTTATTCATTTGTCCTATGTCAACATGTCTCTCTGGTATCACTATCCTCCTCACCTGCACCTCCCGCTTCCTTCTGTTCCCTCTCTGGATCAACTACGGTGGATTTCAGCTGAAGGCTCCCAAAACTGATTAAATATTGAAAACCTGCGGAGGCTAATGATCGTTGTGGTTAGCAATAAACCTCTTGATTACTCTCCCTTTTGATCAATTAAGTGTTCATGTTTTCTTCGACAAACGGTTCAAAACTCAAAAATATTAGATTCACAATGATGTAACGCAGACAAAAGCAGTGGATGTTCACATTAAGAGAGCATTTTTTCTCTTAATGGATAACTGAATATCCATACATCCTGAATATTTATCCTCCTCCAATTGGTCAGCTCACACTTACTCACTAACAACAACCACTTAGGCTCCAAACTAGCCGCTATAGGCATAAATTATGCAAATGTGTGACATGGTGACGTAGTGTGATGTCACAAAGTCACGAAATTTAAGGGCGGGACTACTCATGAGGCGTTTCAGGAACAGTGTTTTCTGTGGGAGAGAGGAGCTTCTGGGCTTTTTAAAACTTCAGGATCTTTTATTACATTTAAAGAAGTCAAGCCAAAGATTTCCCTGGTGGCTCACCGAGTACGACTGTGTGCCCAATGCAAGGTGGTTGAGGTTGGAGGTCCAATTCCACTGAGTAAATTTAGCTGAAATGAGTCCAAGAAAGACATCGTAAAAAGTTTAAAACCACAAGAAGCTGTCCTTTGGTTGAAAAGATTGTCCAAAATGACTTTCGTTTTGAACCCTGTAAGGATTTCATAGGAGCTTTAAGGCACACTTGACCTAGACATAGATTTTTGGTCATGTGTTAATCGGCGGTTGTATGAGATATAGGGTTATATATAGTTATTTGTCAAATTACGCTTTCCAAGGACAATAATGAACCCTCATGCTCAATGTTTCAAACACCCAGACTATCTTGTGACTAATTTTTAAGAAATTATCATTTGTTTATCAGATGTTGAAGCTTATTTTCTAGCGATCAACGTATCACTCTAATCCACTATAAATCGCTCCGGCAGTAAAATAACCTTTGACCATTTTCACATTCCAAACTTCAACATAATTAAATGAATGTTTCAACTTGAACTCTATAGATAAAGAGCACATACGGTACATATCACGTTTAAATAAATCACATCACCCCTCACCAAGACCCTTTGACGCAGAAGCAAAGACTTCAAGTACCGCTTTCTCCGCAATTAATACACATATCTAAAGCAATTATCAAACAGTTGACATGGTTACCACTTTCTTGCTTTAATGGTATTCACTCCCATGTGTCAAACGAGTCCTTGAATATATAGTGTAGTGAATATATATAAGTGTCTAAGTATCTCAAGGAACCGCTTTGATATATGGACCAAGTGCCATTTAGTTTGATAGAAGGGTAAATGACATATGACACATAAAGAACTGCACAAGTTGAAGTCTGCAGCACGACATCGTGTATTTTTCTCTAGTCTGAAAATCTGATTTTAAAAAATGTATTCCAGCTGTGGTCATAGTGGGCTACACCACCATTTTTTGTGTGAGAGCTTTAAAGCAGTTGGAGAAATCCAAACACAAACCCAAACTGACAGAGGATCCCGAGCGCAACGTCTTCAAGTCACTACACCCCACAACTCTTGAAACCGAACAGCAGCCTCAGAGAAAATGCATTATTTCTCCCTCGTTGAAAAAAGGAAGGAACGAAAAAAAAAAAATCACATTACAATTCAAATGTGTTCATTTAAAGAGGCCTTTTTAAAAACATCTCCGAGGCATAGAGCGCTGTGCAGTTCTTGGCTGTGGCAGGAAATGATAAATAATAAAAGGAGCCTTACTTCATTAGAGGGTGACATTATTTTCAGAACAGATATTGCGCTATGAGACAGAGTGTACAATAACACAATAACAACCATCACCCGCCACCACCGCTGCTGCCACCACCGCCGCCTCCTCCCACCTCAGCCTCTCGCTGTTGACAACCCTGGATTGGATATCTTGTAGAGTGCACCGGAGTGAGCACTGTACACAATACAGTACGGCACTCACAATAACACAAAAAAGATATTTCCCAATGTAGGCCATAATTATTTCTCACTGCGTAATTTAATCCGCCAAGTGCATATTCAATTCCGATCCGGGTTTCTTGGTGCGCTGCGAGGTGCTCGGCGCGATTGTCTCTGAAATTGGATTATGATAACCTGTCACCACTTTAATTCCATAAGATATTAGAGTTGGTGGCGGCGGTGGTGGAGCAGAGGAGTGGAGTGTATCGAGAAGGGTGGCGGCGGCGGCGGCGGCGGTGATGGCGGTGGGGGCTTCGGCGTTGAGAGAGATGTGTTTAATGCATGTTTCATTCTGTGTTTCCTCAGGGGGGGAGATGGGGATAATGCGTGTCTACTCTGACCTCTCAACACACTTTTTTTCCTGATCTCTGACATACCCTTTAAATATCCATTAACAGACACAGAGAGGGGAGAACAGGAGGGTGGAGGTTGGGTGGGGGTGGAGAATGGAGGATGGAGGGCCCTACCATACTCGTTTCTGCTTGTTATGGACTGCCGACAGAGGAAGGCGTTCTCTGCGAGTCTCTCCTCCGCTGTCTTGACTAATGGACGAGGTCAAACAGGCTTCTTCTTCTGTGTCTGCCGCTACAGTTTTAATCATCTCCAGCAGGCCCAGAGCCCCAGTGATCTACAGTATTTGCTCTAGAGATAAAGGGTCAGTTCATGAAAATTAAAAAAAGACATTTCATTTTTTTTTTTTTTTTCGTAGGCCAAATGGTGTCATGCCATGCAAGTAGATTTTGATTAATGTGACTCGATTCCTGAGATATCTTCCAAAACAATGGGGCTGAATGGACATTTTCTTCACTTGGTGATCAAAGCATTGAAGGATTAACTGTACAATGAATTTAATAAAGCGATAAGCCCTGAGAGTTCATGGTTTACAGTGCTTTTCGTACAGCAAAGGGGTTATTAAAAACTCCCCCTATTGTGGCTTATACATGGAAGGTTTCATAAAGTAACACACATTTATAACAATTATTCTTCAGCCAAGAAATATGTCTTCGTTGACATTTAGCAGAATGGTTGCCAAACAACACACAGTTGTAGATGTATGTATAAAGCATGCTTGAAGATTAGAGTTTACTATGTGTGAGTATCAGTTGGTCACCTGCAGCTAAATACAGGATAAGGAAGTCGGTGAACAAGAATTTAAAACATCACCCCTTCTGTGAACCTTTGTGCCTGACTATTTAATAGTGTTTTCACCACCAGCGAAGTGAGTTTGAATACATTATCCTTAGTGTTTATTCACCCCAAACAGCCCAATTTCATTAGCTTGTAAGCTAATGTCTGTGTACTCTATTTGGGTTGGTTCTGGTCGATCACATTTTAGACCAGATCTTATACATGGGTTGGTTTCGGACTTTCTTTTGGTTCCTCTTGGATCTCTACAAAGTTAAATTACGTACATCAGGTTCAGGTAGGTCATCTACAGGTCTGTTTCGGATAGGATCCAACAAGACCTCTAGTTTGAAGCGAAAGCAAAACACAACACAAGGACTAAATGAGAATTTTTATTTCCCTCTTTCTTGTTAATTTGTGTGAAGTGATGCTTTAAATCCAATATTTTTCTGTGTCTACCTACCAAGACATGGAGATTCAGCGCCTAGATCCGTCTGCTGTGCAACCCAAGCAGCAGTCAAGTCCTCCCATGCTCACCGGCTGCCATCTGGATTCCAGTTCTCCCCTGTGTAAAAAGTATGGACTCCTCATGGCAGGTAACTACGATCCACTGTGGTTGGAAAGACACATCTGTGTTTGGCCTTTGTGCTGGCTGTGCCTTCTCAACTGGACACAAACGCGAGGCTGACATTAGGCATCCTCATCGGACAGGCCCTCTCCCGTCAGATACAGACGTGCAAACACATGCCTCCTGTCCTCATCTCCTTTTTTTTTATGTAGCAGAGGGTACTGAGCAAAGTTTCGGGTCACTGACCATGTAGTTTTCTATCTTTTTTCCCTTTTCTTTTCCTCGCTATAGCTCAAGATGATGGCTCATTTAGATAATGCCTCCATCCTCCAGTGGACTCCCTCTTATCCGGCTTTGGATGACACTTCCTGCAATCATATCCTTTGATTCTTTCTTTTTTGCGCGCTGCTCTAGGTAAAAGCTCTGCTCAAATGAATCCAGATCTCTGCATATTACTGCAAGCACTTACATTTACTGGGTGAATTTGGCTGTACTCTTGCTTTTTAGAAGTGGAGAGCAATCAAATCAAGTCCATGACAAAGCAGGGTAACCAGACCTTGGTGACTTCACCAGTCGTACCATTAGAGCTAAGGATAAATCTGCAAGGCCTTGACATCCGAATGAAACTGTTCATGGCAACCCTCACACACCCTGCTGCTACAGAGTTAAAAGCCACCAGAGGAAAATTTGCATGTCAACAGCTCAAGATGGCTGCAAATTACTTGGTGTTTGAAGTTTGGGGACTCCCAAACCAGGAAATGTAACTGTTGCCAGGTGGAAACTACAGATTAAATTGCGATGGAATCACAACCATCAACCTGTTGATGGTCCGGCAAAGGGTCGGTGTTTGACGCCCTGTGAATGAGACTCAAAAATCGACTGTCTTTTTCAGAATTGCATCAAAACTGGCACACTGGCTTTTCACCCCCTCCATTTTCACAACAGCAAGTCAGACATGTATGGCATAAGCTCATCATTAATTATCAAGACCAACGTGGTGCCAAACCAAAAACCAGGGTCACTTACTAGCTTCTACGAAACAATGGCATAAGTTACTGCAGGGCATGTGCATATTTCAGTAGACAGGAAGGGGTAGAGCAAGTCAGTCGATCATTGAGGACATCGTTCTCTCAGATGAATAAAACAATAAAAGTAGAAAAAATGGCTTGCTAAATAAACATGTGCGGCTGTTAAAGGTTACGAAGGTGATTCTGGAGAAAGATACCGTAGTTGACTGTTGAGTCTCATTCCCAGGTCGTCAAATACGAATGCTCTGGGTCACAATTTTGAGATGAATATCGACCCAAAGCAATGTTCTGTCTCCAGAATGGCCTTCCCTACCTTTAATTTACCTGGAGCCCCGCCAAAGTAAAGTTTATGTGTGGCAAACACCATCTGTACAGTCTTGAGGATGATATCACCAACTATATTGACGTCTTTTCCAAACAGTGATGTCTCTATTCCCAGTTCATGCATCTTCCTCCCGGTTGGTAGAAGACTTGACAAACAGACTGACATATTCATTCTGGATCCTTCACTTGCCTCCTGTTTGCATTGTTGCAGAGCAGCGCAAGATGCAGTGTGTCTGTGATTGTGTACATGCATGTTACAATAAAAGCTTTTATCCTGCCACTGTCATCATATATAGCTCATGTACCGTTTCAACACATCATATCTATGAATGTAAAACAGGAATATTTTTGTCCATGGCGTGGGGATGAGGAGGTGTCTCCCCAGATTCAGTCCCAAGCTACGCAACGGCGTGCAATTCACTTCAAAAAAGAGCCAGTGGATGTCACCGGCTATTTTTTTTTTTACCTTCAAACGAAACATGCTACTCTCTCGCTCCCAGTGGTGTAGTTTTAGAAGAAGAGGCCCCATGCGTGGAGCCGAGTTTCACAGCGGAAGCCTTGCTTGGCTCGCCTGCCTGCCTGCTTGCCTGCCTGCCTGTCTCTTTAAACTCTGAGAGGAGAGACGGATCGTGACAGACACTATGATCCACATCAGTTAGCATTAGATCAAGCCAGCACAGAAAACGTGTGCTAGATGTCTCCTGTTTGGTTCAGGGCTGTCAAGAAGATATGAGGACTCCATTTAGAAAACCTGCCTCTGAAGGCTATTTATAGCCCCGCATCTTCCAGCAATAGGTCACAGATGACAATGACCACGAATGCTGATGCAGATTGGCTCAGACGTTGCATATTCATTTAGCAAAAGCCTGCAGTTTTTGCTTTTATCTACATATAAATCTTCTCCTCGTGATATGATCTCATCCCAGGGTCAGTGTAAGTGCCAGATTTGAATCGCACCCGTTCATTTCGGCTCCATTTGATTTGACTAACTGCTTCTTTAAATCCGCATCAGAGCTAATGATACATTTGTGCTTAATTTGTTAGGGGACTGAGTTGAGTTGTGTTAAGAGGCCTGTAGGCCTAATGGTCTGTGCTTACCTATGCTTTAATGTGCACTGAGTAAATCCCATTTCCATCAGGCCCCTCTAATCAAAGACCGACCTAAATGGATGCATGATAAATAGACTCTCACTTCTCTCATTACACACCCACCAAAGTGGACCTAATGGCCAATCGCTCCAAAGACAGAGATGTTTCTCCCTAAAATCCAACATTGCGAGGCGATCGGGCTGCTCGTTACTTCTTCTCTCTGAGACGTCTGTGTCTCCCGCCGTCACTCTTTCACTCAAAAAACAAAGACAAGCTTGTTGCAGACGAGCCCAGTGATTGCAAGGCCGTTCAGAGGCCGCAAACACACACACACTTTTATGATGCCAACAGTCACAGAAGATTAAAAAAGCATCGCTGTGTCTTCTTGTTTTTCATCATGGCAGATACATCACAAAGGTGGCGGCGGCGGTGGTGGTGGAGGGGGGGTTTGTGTGTGTGGGCAAGGAAATGGGGACTGTTTTCTTCAGAGCGCCGATTCAGAAGTTGGCACCACTTCCACTCCGCTGAGTCCTCCCCCTCACAAGGCCTTTTCTCTCTGTTTGATGTCTGTGTCAGTTTCTTTCTGTCTCTCTGTCTTTCTCTAATTTAATAATCCTGCTTTGAACTTTATCGTGCAAAGGCCTCACTTTGTTGGCTGAGCAGGCAGGCGAGGCGTCACTCAGAGGGTAGGGTGTGTGTGTGTGTGTGTGTGTGTGTGTGTGTGTGGTTGGGGGTGTAGGGGGCTAACAAACGCATCTCGTTTTGTGCTTTATTTGCTGTGAAAAAGGGAAGAGTGTGGAGACTCCTGTGGTTTACACCTTGTGCAGCTGGTGTCAAACATAAAGCACCAGCGGTCGTGAGATAAATCACTGTTGCTCGTACAGTATGTTCAATATTAATTGAGCTGGACTGCAGCTGATTCAGATCGGGACAACTTTGCTGTCATGGAGAGTTTTAGAAGCTTTATCAGGCAGAGATTAGCTTGTAAATGATGCAGTGACACAACATAACTGTAGCTCTTAAACATCTTTATCTGAACTTATTTTGTCACAAGTGCCCGATCGTACCCATCATGTGCAACACCCAACGGAGGTAAGAAAGATCTGAGATGGCTCACAACTTAGCTTCTTCCATCATCAGCTCCGGAAAAAAAATTGATTCTTTATTACCACTCACCCGATTGGGCATGTGAGTTGCTACATTTACTAGTTCGACGTAGCGTTTAACTTAACAATTCTTATTGTTGACAATGACAGTAAAGATCAATCTATCTTATGCTGTGGTTAGGTTTAGGCACTAAAACCATTTGGTCAGGGTTAGAAAAACATCTTTGGCGTTTGGCTTAAAAAACCTTTTGGCTGCCACAAACATGGCTGGAGATGTCCTAAGGTCTCTTTCAGAACAACCGGTTCTGTCACCACTAACACAGCTGGAGATGGCTGGACTTACCATGAAATATGTCCGGTTTTGGTTACCACAAACACGGCTGGAAATGTCCCTCAGCCTCCTTCAAAACACCCAACTTTGTTGCCACAAACCACGAATTCTTTTCATTGCATGGGTTTTTGTATGTAGAAAAAACAGTCTTTGTCTTTTTAGACATCACTTTTCAGTCTTGGATGTAGAGGCTTTAAATCTGTTGAATCCTACTAAATAAATGTAACAAGGTATTAGAAAGCCTGGGATTTGAAAAGCAGATATGGCAAAATGTTACAAAGCAGTTGCATACAGACTATCAGTACTATATGAGTTCAACACTATTCCTCTGTGCAGCAGTCAGCTCTTTGAAACACCAGCCTCGGGTTATTTCAGGGGCAGCGGGGGCACCTTGTGTGAATACAGCCAATCAGACAGATCTGTGCTGAGGTGTGTGATGTCTCTGGCCCAATCCGTGACCTTTTTCTGAAAGCGTGCGTGCGTATAAACGTGCGTGCATGCAAACGCCGCGTCTGCCGCGGAGCGTGCACTTTTCGCCGAGAGGACCAAAGATGAAAGGATCTTGATCAGAGACATGATGTTGAAAAAAAGTTTGAGTCAGGCAAAAAACCCAGACTTCCCTTTATGAAGCGGGGAGCAAAAGACGGTGTGACAAGGGAGCAGGCGTGTAATAAAAGAAATGGGTGGAAGAGACAAAAGTCAGAGACAAGACGGTTCAGTACCTCAACAGCTCTTAAAAGGTGTTGCTTTCTTCTCACAATATATCACTGCGAAATGAACTGTGCTAACAACATTACACTCAGCCTTTATGCACTCTTGAACTAACTGCATTTATTTTATAGCGCGTGGATCCAAAAACTTTTAAGTGGGAATTATTGCTTAAGCAGTCACTATCACTAAGATAATTGCTCGGGCTTGGATCTTTTAAAATTCTATGCAGTTTTTAGTTTTGCATAAAAGCAACAGAACTGGTACACAATGTGCTGCTTTAAAATACCCCCGGCATGAGTTTTATTTCAGTCACTGAAAAGGAAAGGCAGCTAACGTTTCCCCCTTGAACTGGTTGCTGGCAGTCTTAAGGGATCTCAGGGTTAGTAGAATTTAAAAGTTCCCATATTTAATCAAATCTAAATCCAGCATGGGTTTAAAAAGTCATCAATAAAAGAGTGAAGACTTCACATTTCATACAAACACGTGTGGCTCTCAAATCTCAGTTTCCTGATGAGAGGATAAATGTCACTGATTCAACTCCTGGCAGAGCGCCGCAGTTTTGAATGTGGAGCAAAATTATCTCATCTCCATAAATTCCTCTCTGCAGACATCAGCGCTGTGACTGAGGGCAAGTTCATTGAAAGGACGGTGACTTTTTTGATTCAATTTAATCTGAACTAAAAAAAAAAAAAAAAAAAGTGCTGCTGTTGCATTTTATAACTGTTCTCTGATGTTTCATCATTAGCTCTGTCATATTTTTCTCAAATATTTGGCCTCGCTTGCTTTATGGTTTTTTTAATGCGCTCTCTTTGGGGCTTTAGTGTTAGTTTAGTTCACTCTGAGTCCAATTAAACCTTAGACTTTTTTCAACCTTTAAAGGGTAAGCAATTTTACACATTACAGTGTATTTACGGGTAAATCAATTCCCTCCACAAGTGATGTCACTCAATGGTTCAAGTTGCATTCAATGGAGTTGCCAGGTTTTGACAAGGAAGAAGTATGTGTGGGATAAAAAAGGCGATATCTCTGGCTCTGCTGTATCATTTGTTTTTAAACTGTCCATAATGAGTCGAACTGTTTTAGGAGTGTAATGATCGACCAGTGGACTGTTTTTTTCTCCAAAATCTGGCACCTACATTAGCCACAATGCAACTTAGTGACATCAATAGAGGCTACTTATGCAGATGCAGCAGCCAGTAGCTCCTTTAAATTTTGCTTTTGCCTTTAAACATGTATTCACTATGGTAGAAATAAATGCATCAGCACTGAGCAATAAAAGCTCAGTGGACTTTGAGACGATCACTGCCCACGGCATTTTTCAACACATCTGACCTGACCAGCCGGACCAGACCAGGGACAAGAGGACTTAAGGTTTCTCCTGGCTAATGTCTGGTTGTGAGAAAATGAAATGGACAAAATGGGACTGGTAAATCAGTGATTGTTGTGCCAACACCTTTACAGATACTTGTCTCCAACACAACATCCCTGATCAAGCTGTTGCACTCAACGGGGACCAAGCAAACAGAGCGCGGGACGAGGAGATGTGGACTGTGCGTACGTTATTGATGCTTGGTGGTCAAATTCAGTCGTTGTGGATGGGTGGTCATCATCGTCTCTTTGGGCTTTTATATGTTTAAAATCTGTCTATGTCTTTGTTTGTGTAGCCTGAAGGAACTACAAACTCTCATTTCGTTGTGCGACCCTGTGTTGTAAAAGGACAAATCGCCTTGAACTTAAAAACATCTGCACTTAATAAATAACAAGACTGGGCATGTGAGCGAACTGTTTCCCCTGCTACTAACCCTCTGCTTCGACACAATCTGCAATCAGAAGTCTGCTCAAACTCAAACAGAAGAGCACAGAATGAAATCCCACCTGGATTCATATTGAAGCATCATAAATATATGGCTCATGCAGCAGGGACACTAAAAACCTGACACTGCGATATACAGTATACATACAGTGTATACAAAATTGCATCGACTAAGGGTTAAGATAAATATTTTGGTCCATTTCAGACACCGAGCATCAAGTCGTTACTATCAAAGAGATACGCTGTAACACATGTGGTAACCCGTTAAATTGTCTTGAACCATCTGCAGCCGTGCCACACACTCAGCAGTCATCTAGTAAGCAGAACTGATCAGAACAGGCACAGCGATTCAACACACAGTCAGAGCTGACGCCTTGAGGTAAATGAAAGGTGATGTGACTGTGTATAGATTGTTTTGTCAGAGCGGAGATTCTGCAGATTCTCTGTAACGGGTGCCACGTTCGTTCTCCCTCTCTCAGTCAGGTTGACATGTCGGAGACCCAACTGTGAAATAAGTTCAGCAGCGAGATTAACAGAGATATACCGGCAGGTGGGGAAGAAAGAAGACATAAATACAGAGAGGGGAAGAAAAAGGAGGGTGAAGCCAGAGCAAGGCAGTAACACTGACGGTACGAGAGGTTTGATTCCTGCTGAGGCAAATATTGTCCTGTCAGGGGCTTTAGTTTAAAAACAAAGCACTAACTGACACATTACATTATGTTACAGGCAGAAAGGCACGAGAATGGAAGTAAGAAAGCAAAAACAGAGCTGTATCATACCAACATTTTTATATATTTGCTGATAGAAAGGTTCTATTTTGGTATTTTTTTGGGATTGTGCTACCTTATTACCAAATGACCACAAGAACAAGTCCTCCCAAAACCAAAAAATCTTGTTTGTCAAAAGAACTAGAAGCAATTACTTCTTTGTCTGGTTGACTTAAGGCAACTGCAGCTGCTTGGTTAAAGGAAAAATTCACCAGTGATAGTGCACTTGTACACTTGATTTAAGTTGTAAACTTGCTAGTTTATGTTAAAAAACCCAAGTCAGCCCATTTCCATAGAGTTTTGTTACTGTTCTGAGTTGTGTGCAACGCTTGTGCAAACTTTGACTGCCGTATAGCAAAGAATGCAGCTTTCATGTAACGTCAAGACATAAGTTTACGAGACAGAACAATAAATTACATCTGGCAAATTGTTACAGAAACCTGGGATATGAAAGTTGTGCAGACACAGAAACTGTGAGTGGCGCTCAGTGTCAAAAACAGATGTTATATACATCTTCATCCAGTCTGACCTCGAACCTCTGTTATGTCAAACAAAAAACTCTCTTGTCTGTGTGATCAGTTCGTTTCTCAAGAGAACAAACTCAAAAGACCGATGCACAAGAAAATGATCTATCAACATAGACTACTGAAGTGTCTTTGAGACACTTGACACAAGATAAAAGTGTCAAGATCAAGACTTGACTTGTGTTGAATGCAGGACCGATGGCAGAATATGTTCTCTACTTCCTTCCATTAATCGTTACATCTGTATGGTTTATTCTAGTTTCTCTATAAACGTTGAGATGTTGGCGTCTGTGATTAAACTCTGCAAAACCTTTATTTTTAGAGGCTGAACTGACATCTGTAAATAGTTTGTTTTGGCAGACCAAAATTCGAAACCCCTTTAGATATTACATTTACAATGAGATAAAACAAAAAAGTAGCAGAAAGTTCTCACATTGGAGGAACTGGGAACCTGGTATTGTTTCCTGCCTAATGACTTTCTCAACTGACGAGGAAAAACTGCCAACTTTTAATTGCTGCACTTGTTTCAACAATGCCTAAATGCCTATTTTTAACTGTGAAGTTGGGTCCTAATTATGCATTGTAGATAAGTCTGGGAAATTTTTGCAAAACACCAAAACTGTTCTTACGGGAGGTTATTAAGGTTCACACTCAACAGACCACGACAGAAGGATTTTCGGTCATACACATGTTGTGAGTCTAAACGTCCCTCCTCTGATCCGCCAAACTCAACCGACGTAAAAAGACTTCATGTAAGATCAAAAAGTAGATAGTGTAGAATAAATAAGCCCCAAGATCTTTCCACCAGGCGTACTGTAAGAAAACATCTTGTATCATCTGGTAGCTCTGATGTAGCTGGATTACATTTCTACATGACAACTTAATGCGTCTCTAGTATGTGCAGTGAAATTGGATTTCCCTTCCCTCTCCAAAGCAGATTGCCAGTCACATCACTTTCACTGTCATATTTACATGCTTTAAAAACTGTCAGTAAACACCTTGTCTCGCTTGTTCCCTATCCTCAAGCATTTCTGACAAGGATGTTACAATCTGAGCCGCCTGCCACCTGTTTCATTCAATTTATTTGTTGCCGCCGAGTCTGAACGCTTCATCTTTTATCCTCACCCATCGGATCACACGCGATGCCGAGGCGAGGAGGGAGTTTCTGGAGTCATGCGACGTGAGCGGTGAGGAGGGGACATCACATGGGATGAATCATGGGACTGCGATGACGGCGGTTGCACTCGTGCCCTGGTACGGGAGGGTTAATTCCAGCTCTGCCTTTAACCTTTCCATGCAGGTGCTGAGATTTCTGACCTTTACACCATGCGGCTCCCTGCTGCCTTTGAGTGCCTCCAATAGTTATGGAGTGGAGCTCTCTAACATGTACTGTGTGTGTGTTCAAAATGCGCTTTTATTCTTTAGGAGCGTGTGCTTGTGTGTTTCAACTGTACGACCTTGTCCGTGTGTGTGTTCATGTGTGTGTACTGTTGATTCTGCGGATGATGCGAAGCCACTCGGGCCTCGTGCAGGAAACTCGATTTGACACGAGCATAGTGAAGATTACCTGTGTCCAGACAGTTATTGCCTTACAGACAATAAGAACCGCCATCACTCACTTTTAAAGGTCAACATGCTGAAACAAGGGGGCTCCGCCAGGCCGGAAATAACCTTACAAAAGACCCACAGGGGAGAGAGGGGGGAGGTGAAGGTGAGGCGAGACGGAGATAGAGAGATGGTGGATGTCTAACCCCAACACAGCAGGCGTCTATCAACCTACTGACCTCTGATCTGGCTCTGCCTCCACCTCTCTTTGTCTTCCCTTACATCCCGTGGTCCAGTTAAAGCTTTGGATTTTCCCATCATTCCTTGGGGTGTCTGATCTATTCCCTTTTATAGGACTGTGGTGTTTCAGGGCCTTTTCTTTTGCCAGAGATCGGTTTAACCAACGATTTTTCATCACTGACTGAGAAATCTGAGGGCTGTCGATCCGTTTGAGGGCAAACTACTCTAACATGAGTAACTAACACACAACGGCGTCAATAACCACATGTGGAGACCACCTGTAGAAGACCCGCCCCAGTATCTGGTGCTGACGGCGCTTAAAAAGCTATAGACTGGAGGCCTCGGAGTCTGGCTGTGATCAATTCATAGGGTTAGGGAGGTGGCGCCAGTTATTACAGTCTCCAGCTTGGCAGCAAAGGGCAGGTTCAAGACAAAATGAGTCGGTCCAAGGAAACAATCACCTCTGGAGCAATCTCCCTTGATGCGTCTGATCACGCTCAACTGGGCGCCCAGTTGAAGTCCATGCAGACCAGGAGGAAGGTTTGAGTTTACATCAGGTCGACTGAGCTCAGTTTAATGTCTTAAATGGTTTGTGCATATTGTTGTAATCGTCCAAATCTGTAAAATTGCATCAGCAATGATCATTTTCTTTATTACAAGCAGAAAATAATAGATAGGCTTACTACTTTGTCGATGTCTTGGTAGCTGACTAGCTAGCTAGCTAACGTAACACATGTGCATGCATCAATAATCATTAAAACACATTTATAATCGTCGCCAGTCTTCATTTCTGCTGCATTGGTTAGCTAGCGGTTAGCTGATGTTTGCTAGCTAGCCACAGTGTCTAGCTTTTGCAGAGACAGTGAGAAAAGCTGGTCATGCAAAAGTGTTTTGTTGCCCCCCTCAGAAATTGTTCTTGAGAAATTTTCACGATGACTTCAGATGTTCGCCCTTGCCGCTAGAGAAATCACGACAGCTGGAGAAGACACATTGGAAATGTCTGGTCCTGTCCGTTAACAGAGACGCCATCTTCGACAACTGATGACGTATGAGGTTCTTGAAGGGTTGTCCCACTTCGTAAGGGGGAGATTTCAGCCACTACCCCTTGTAACTGTTCTGAGGAAACAAAGGGGCACTCGAAAACCAGGGGCAGGGGGTAAGGATCAAAAAATGGCGTTGGGCCTTGGTAGCTGTTACGGCAGTATTTGGACGTCCTCTCTCTATTCTCAAATAATGGAAGTACAAATTAAGTTTTCACCCAACAGAAACAACAGCTAACAGGCTGTCATGCTCAACCTGCGAGTCGCTGCAATACAGACAAAAGTACAGTTTGTTTTTGAAAGCCGACACAGCTCTGCTCGCTCATTAACTGAAACGTCTGGGTGTTATTTGTTTGTGCCACTCTACTGTTCGCTCATTTGCTGCGCCGAGCAAAATAGAAAAACAAGTTCCACTGGTTTAATTAAGGACAGTAAGGTATTTTTGACAGCTAGCGTACCTGGAGCTCAACAGTTTATAGTAGGAGAGGACTGCAAAACCCTTAAATAGTCACTACTGCACATGATCAGCAGCAGAGTGACGCCGAAATTTGAAGAACACAAAGTGAAAATACTAAATCGAATTATATAAAAACAGCTGAATATACCAAGACAGTATTAAATATCCCCAGTCTGTTGATACCACTCAAATCTGAACTAGATCCCTGTTCATACCAAAAATACAGTTTCCTGCCCCTCCTACAACCCACCCACACACACACACACACACACACACACACTGATACACACTGATACACACAGCCATGCAAAATCAATACGTCTTTCAGCAGGCTGCTGTTGTGGCTTGAATGTGAATAAACAGTCGTATATTTCAGCTGAGAATCGATGGGTGTAGACAGATGAATGGCATACAAAGACACCTCTGAACAGGACAGAGAGACCTGTGTGTGTGTGTGTGTGTCTGACAAAGAGAGAGAGTGTGTGAGTCTCTCTCTCTCTCTCTTGCTGTTACTCAGTGTCTTTCTCACTCCCGTGTCCGACTGCTCCCTCACTCTCGGAGGATCAATAGGTGTGATGGATTAGTGACAGGTACCACACACTGGAGACACACGCTATCAAACAACAACACTTCCCGTTCACACCCATTTCAATCACTCTCTGCCAGTCATAACTTGTTTTCCCGCACAGTTAAGGCTGGCGGCCCGGCTTCGCGCGCCACCATCGGCCCGCTTGATTCCTTTTTTCTCCTCCGACACAAACATTTTATGCGCACACTCCTGCACCCCGGCACTCACACAAAAGGTTGAACCCCTGACATTTGAGTGTGTTTTTTGTGGAGTTCGCCGCGCTGTGCGCCTGTCTATCAGAGGACGGCAGTGACTTTTCAGACAATGGCCTGCCCGACGCTAATCGATTATATCTGGGGCGCCGAGCGACAGCGGCGCAAAGGTCCGGGTTTACAGCTGTGGACTCCTGACTGTCTTCCACACAAACACACACACACACACAGTGACGAGAGGTATTTCATATACACGAGATCTATAGATGCCTCAGGTTGACTGAAGTGTGTAGATATTTTGCTTTGTTACAATTTGTTTCGAATTTAAAGATTTGATCAATGGCTTGAGATTTTGGGAAAGACTCTTTTTAATAACTGCCAAGAGAAAATTGGTTCCACACTAACATTGAGGCTACAGCAAGCAGTCAGTTAGCTTAGCTTAGCATAAAGGATCTTTGAGAAATGCCTGTGCCTGATTATCCCTGCTGCAGTATGAATCCTCCTCCACAGAAACACAAACCAGAGGTTGGAGCACGTCTCTGAAGGATGATGTGGTACTTCTTGTAGTTCGGTCCAGGTGTCCAACCCCGAGACCTGAATATTCCCACCACCATGACTCACTGTTGGTTTAAAATACTAAGGTATCGTTGTCTCTCCTGAAATCCTGATCCTCCTTCTTCTTAAACTTGGATTTGTCAGTAAATAGGACTACATTTTCACCTCAAGCGTTATGAAGTTGCTTTTCTATCTCTCGGGGATAAAAGGTTGACGTGTTGATCTTCTGATGGTGTGGTTGTTTTGGTTTTGCCTGATCATGCTTTGGACACATCGGATCCAGTTTCTCCGAAGTGTTTTAGAGTTTCATGCACCGTCGTCTGACTTCTGACCTCCTTCTCCTCTGACTCCTTTCATTATTTTCTGAATCCTCAAACTTTATTTCCGAGTTTTTGTAACAATAGTAGAGACTGTCAGTGTGGTCTCAGACTTTTGGACCCCATTGTACATACGTTTATTATTATTCTTGACACTCCAGAACAAGAACAGAAGGTCGTACAAAAAAAAGATATTCATAAAGGGTCCATGTCAGATAAATATCTACTCAATCCATCCCCACACACACACAAAAACAAACAAACTGAGCTAATGATATTCATATGGCTGACACCAGGTGCTGGCGTTGCTATGCCCTAATGGCTGAAGAACACAAAGGCCTGTTTGAGGCTGTCACTTTGATCCTGGCAGCTCGGGGCTCCTGTGGCTCTGCTGCACTAAAACCTTTATTAGCCATATGCTGGGACATCAGAAACAAGTCAATCAGCATTTACATCAGCACAGAACGGGAAATCAAATCACAGCAGAACCCACGGCGGTGCACATAACGCACGTTGCCTGACCTATATTCGCTTTGCACAGCAGTCCGGAGGTGCGTTTCTCTCTCTGAAACTTTTCCAGAAGTCATTCGAAGGCAAAGTCCACCCTGAAGGAGGAATTACATATTTCTAATTTAATTGCTCAAAAACCTGAGTGTGTTGAAAACATGGCTTGGAGGGAGATATTGCACATCCTCACGTACAGTAACGTCAAATATTCCTACAGGACATGAGGACATTTTTACATTTTAAATAACACTTTTAAGTTCTCAGACTCAACAAAGAGAGTTACAAACAACTCGGAGGTGACAGTTCATTCCATACTAGAAGCAGCATTGATGCAAAACCATCATACCCCAAGGAAGGCTCAGGAAAATATCAACTACGCTTTGGCTTTAAATGCATTTAAAATCAAAAGCCCCAACTAAAGATGCAAAGGTTGGTCATACAGATTGGTTTCTGGCGTTTGTGTGTCACCCTTTCCACCTAACATGAACAAGTGCTAGTTCTGGGCTGGTGCTAGTGCTAGTTCGGAGTTGACTCAACCCTTTGCTTTTCCACATGCTATAAAGCCACGTAGAGTCAAGTTATGTGTGACTGTTTCCCCGCATTGGTAGGAACAACTATGGCGCACTGCATCAACTTCACACCAATGTTGCGTCTGGCTTTGCGTGCCTGCATTGGCGTCCAAACACGACTGGTCCAACGTACTCTAGCTTCGATCCATTTTTCTTCTGTCAATTAGTCAGACTGCCCGTTACACTAGCTCTGGTTTTTAAAAATAGCCGCTATAAGGTTTTAGTTGGTCTGTGGTCACGGTATTCCTGCTCCCAGCCCCTGACGGGAGCAGCTTTTTGTTTTAGATCAGCATAGTGTTGATGCAACTCTTGGATCAGTTTTCCTGATCCAGTTCTCGACGTGCCGAAATGCAAAGAACTAGTTAGAGAATAGGCACCGACTCCGAACCAGTCCTTGAACTGCCTTGGTGGAAAAGGGGGATTGTGAGGCTGCAGACGTGCATGCGTTCTTATATTCGGATACATATATGGAAAGTGTGTCCTCACAAGGAAAAAACGATGAACAAAGCAGCAGAAAACTGCATGATTATTGGCTCATTATGACGGGGAAACACACATTCACAGCCCTCATTCACACACACATAAAGTCTACATAGCGAGAAATGCACTGAACGATGGAGAAATGCCGAACAGAGAAAGGAAAAGAAAAAGAGACATGGAAGAACACAGGCACGATAATAGAAGTCCCTTGATATCTCTAATGGGCAGCTGATTAGAAAGCAGAAGCACCAAAACAGGTAATTCTTCTTCTTATCGCCAGCACCAATAGTCAGGCTCGCACTTATCTCCATAATGACTCCGACTATAATTAATGAGCCTTTTGAGAGTACAGTGACTTGTGCTGAAACGGCACACAAACAGGTGCACACACACACACACACACATCTATCTATCCCATCTATTCACAGGGGACTTCGGTAATGATGGGAGATTGAACGTAGCTGATGAAACTTCTCATTCCATTCAAATCTTTTTTTTTTTTTTCCTCTTTCCTCTTGACCATTTAAAAAAGTCTGTCCAAGGACAAGCAGCAGCGTGAACAGAGCTGGCCTCTGATTTCAGATCAGACGACAGAAGGAAGGAGCACATTAAGTCTTCTCAGACGTCAGGAAGCCCAAAATGCAACACCGGATTTTTTTTTTTTTGGGCCGCGTCGATCCCTGACGGTGTTGCCGTGTCGTGTGAGAGGGGTTTCCAGGCATCCTTTGAATTTCCTGCATAGTGGATATCAAAGGGCAGAAGCATCAAGCAAGTCAGTGTTATGACAGGCGTTTTAATGAAAGCCCTAATGAAGGCTAGAGAGGGTGGAGGGGAGCAGCAGGTGCAGCGAGTGCAGCTGAGTTCAAGAGAGCTGGACATACGTCAAGGGCTCATGTGACTGGATGATTTATTTCAATCGAGTGTATGGCGAGACATCAGATGGAAAACTGACCCAACTCCTTCACCACCACTCCGAGGTATAACAACCTTGCTGCAGGAATGACGAGGGATGTCGAGAAGCGATATCGAGAAGTTTTGCCGACCTTCAATATCTGCCAATACAGTCTGATTTTAACCTTATAAGTACTTAAATCTTAATTAAAAATGATATGTTAATGTTGTGGTTGGCTTAGGGGTCAACAAACCAACAATGGATACATGCCCAATAACACACATTTCCCATTTAACGTAATAAATTCAATATAATCGTGCTGTTTTCAGTACTGTGTTGTCTGCGGGTGTATGTGTGTCAATGTACCTGCCAAACTGCATATTGTCGTGACAAGAAGGTGCCACAAGATGGCAGTAGGTATTACTGAAGTACTGTAAGTTTTCTCCAACACAGTCTTGTAAATGTTTCACAATAAAATGACAGGAAGTAACTCAACGAGGAGAGGCCGAGGAGGCTTCATACTAAAATGTCACCAAATACACCACAATAAAAACAACCTGTGTAACTACTGCGCAGCAAAAGACAAACTGAACTAGCGGGCAAAACCAAGTAAGAATATGTATAACAATAAAAGTCAAAAGTTGGAAGGAGAAGGAGGAGAATCGGTTAGCTGTTGGCGAGTCCTGCAGCGTGTTTGGCTAACGACATTAACAGCTAACAGAGCTAATAACTTAAAGTCGAGCTAAATCCACAGCAGGACCGAGAGCGATTCTTTAGAGGAACATGAAGCTTTATATAGCAACAATACAAGTTTACAGTAAATGAATGTACTTAAGTACTATACACATCAGTGAGCGTGAACCAAACTTCTGTTCAAGATGAAAGTCACCAGATACAAGCTGCCATTTCTTTTTCATTATGCTACTTAAAGTATAATTAACATAGTAAAGAACTAACTATTTGATTGGTGGTCGGCCAAAAAGAAGACGGCAAAGAAAACAAACATTTAGATTTTGCACCAGTTTGGAAAAAAGTTCCTCTGGAGCCCTGCAGTCAGTTATTTATTTCATGTTGCTTCTCTTCTTTTTTTTGCATCACTGGAGGAGGCGACCAAAGCAGCAGTGCGGCGGACATCACATGTTTTATATTCTGATTAGAAAAACACATGGCTAAATAAAAGAGAATTTGGCAAATGTCTGGAGGAGGTGACTAAAACAATGTATTGCTGCGTCCTAACAAATTGCTCCATATAGCCGGCTGTCACAACAGCACGCCCCCCCCGCGGTGTCTTCGTATGCTTTCAGCTACCAGAACTAATGTAGCAACCCTTCAAATCGAGGGGCTCCACGGGTGAGTTGATGAGTAAACCTGCGCGGTGATGGGTCCACTGCTGTGTGCGAGATTGGAAAGGATAGGGAGGACAGGGTTCTTGTTCAAACATGGAGACACATACTGTTACTTTGTCACACACACATGCACACCCCCACTTTACCGGAGCGAACCTGTGGCTTTGACACTTGGCTCGGCATTTACAGCCAGGACCCCACAGTTACTCAATCTCCAGTTAAGGCAAGTTTGCCAGAGAATGGCAGCCACATGGGAGGTGATGAACTCGGCTCTTTCGACTAGAAGTGAAAATGGCACGCAGAGTTATTTTCCACTGCTGATGTAACGGACTCTAATTGTGTATTTGTTTGTGTGTGTGTGTGTGCGGGTTAGAAAGGATAATTTGTCTGATAAGTTTGATAAAGTTTTAAATGCATGTGAATTGTTTTAGAGTCATGGGACTATTATGTCATTAACTTCGTCTGGACACACAACACAGGAAAGTTGAGTGCAGGGACCGCACATCATGGATTTACCAGCTGGCATTCACACAAACTCCAGGGAAGATACTTCTACAGCACAGATTGTTACTCGACTGCATGAGAAACTGATCTAAACTCGAAGTTGCCCTCTGGAGAACAACACTTTTGTTTGAAAGACGTTTCACCAAAGTCCCTTCTCCACCCGGTGCACCATCATGGGACCTTGTGTGATGAGAGACAGTTAGTTTGTATTGTGCCATGAGAAGTTATGATGTTTGTCGATTTAAAAGACAAGTTTTCAACACGAGAAGGAAAGTTTGTCGTAAAACTAGTCAAGTATGAGACGTAAAAGTACGTAATTATAAAGTCTACACAACCAAAAGTTGCGCTAAGTGACGGCATCTCATTTGACGCACACCAAAACTCATTACTCAACAACAACGTGGCCAGATTTGTTGCGGTTTTCACCTTTTTCTTAATCCTTTCTCTGTACTGATGTGACGGCCACGTTGGCTGATGACGTATATCGAGAAAGACGACAATGTTCGATAGTTCACCGAAGTTTTACACCAAACTAAAAGGTATTTCACCAACGTTACGTCAAACTGCGACTTTCTCGACTGGCAAAATAATCTTTCAAATTGAGAGACACCATATGCGCCATTCATGGCACAATTTCAACGGCTATCTATGTCGAGAACATTCACCGCCTGCAGCACTGAAAGGGGGCTCTGGAAAGGCTTTGCAATTTCAGCAGTGAGTCAGCTTGTTACAGAGGATTGCGATGTTGATGCCACAGTGACCTTGAGTCCAAATGGACATTTTTGTGCCAAATTTGAAGAAATTCCCTCCAGGCGGTCCTGAGATATCGCGCTCAGAAGGACAGACAACCCAAAACCAGCCACAGCAGCTATCTCCAGCACGAAGGCATTAAAACTTACAGTCCCTGGCGCGGGTATGCAGACAAGTTAAGAGACAGTATGTTGCATCTGAAAGCCTACTTGCTGCATGGAAATATCAAAGTGTAAAGGAGGTTATGACTCAGAGGAAAAGGAAAGGAAAAAGGCTTGAAGCCACTGAAAATATTCCTGCATATGAGACAGAATGTAGGTCTGCCCTGTTTTCAAACAAATGTATGAGGGTTTTTTTTTTTTGAAGAAAGGGGCCTGAATGTGCAATAAATGTCTCTGATCCTTTTCGACACACTTCTTTGTTAATACATATGAAAGTTACTGGGAGCTAATGAGCAGGCAGTTAAAGCCGTCTTTGTTTGCTGTAGACTTAATGTTGCACACAAGAGCAGGCGAAGGTTTCTGGCAGCAAGTAAAGAGTGTGATGAAAGGAGGGGAAGGAAAGAAATCTCTATAGAAAAATCAGACCCAACATAAAAGAGGAGGTAAACGATTAAATGTAGAGATAAAGAGATAATTAAAAGAAACACACGTTGAGGTTAAGGTAGGCACGTTTTTTGAGGTATCAGGGCGAACCCAACAGCCGTGAAAACAAAAGCTTTCGGGGCTTTTCTCACAAAATCTCCTGAATTATTAGCACCTCTAATCCGGACTCCATCAAAAAACACACAGTTTATATAGTCTTGACTTGATCAGGAGGGAAAACATTCCTGAATCCTCACATGCAACAAAATCAATAACACGTCTGCCACAATCCAGCAGCGACTCTGTCTGATCTTGAACGTCCACATGATGAACAAACACTGACATCATGTGCCATCAGCCCAGAGCAGAGAGGCCGGCCCTGGCTGCCGGTCGAGGTTCGCAGCAGCTCAGGTGTGAGATGTGTAGAGTTGGAACAGATGCTTCCACTTTAATTACCTCACAAAGAGCTAACTTTCCTGTGATGGAGGGGACGCCGACACAGCTGGGTCCTGATGGATGCCAGGGCACAGACAAAACCACAAGGACACAAACACACACAAACAATCACATGTTTCATGTGTGCAGACCTGTGTGAAGATATATTCAAATGTATTCTGATCCTGTCAAACGTCAAGTGAGCTAATCTGGGAGATGGGATTTCTGGCACTTGTGATGAAGAAGAAAGGAGAATCTGGAACGTAATAAAAATAATAACCGGGATTGTTTTTTGTTTTTTTTTTATAAACCAGAGGGTGAGTGTGAGGGCTGGAGAAGGCGACCGCTGACTGTCAGCCAATCCAAGAGCCAGAAAAAGTTGTTAAAGTCAAAGCTGAATGATCAACTGTGAGCCAGTTTTCATTATTAATTCTTTTTTTAAACCAACCGATTGTTTGGTTTATGAAATATCATTAGAAGAGTGGCAAAAGTTTGACGATATTTAATTTAATGTGATGCAAATCAGAGAAAAGCAGCAAATTCTAATCACTTTACAATATTACTGTTTATGTACAGTAGTGTGTAACTGACTACACTACCTTTGCGTTACTTTCACCCAAATAACCGCAGAATTTTAACTGTCATGGGTTTTGATTGAGTTATTTCCTGTTTTATTTTGTAGTTATATCCTCATGTGTCCTTCCACTTCCTGTCTTTGTTTCTTTCCCGCACATTTTTTTCTCTGTGCATCTGTGTTTAATCTGTTCATCATTCCTATGTGTTTAAGCCTGTGTTTTACTGTCAGTTTCGCCCTGCGGCCTTGTGTCCTTTCCCCCATGTGTTCCTTGTGGTCCCAATTTGTTCCCCATTGGCTTAATGCTTTGTCGTCTGTTTTTGTATAAACTGTTAGTTCTTCTGGATTCTCCTTGTTGTCTTATTGTTGCTGGCTTTTTTTTTTTGTTAATTGCATTTTTGGATTTTTGGACTTCAGCTGTCATTATCAAAGTCAAACCTTCTACTATCATTCAAAACTTCTTATGTTCTGTGTTCAGCTGTGTTTAGAGAACACTTTGCACCACAATGCATTGAAATAGCTTCGCTCCCATGCATCCCAACTACCTTCACCACTGAAAAGGGAGACAATTGGCAACAATCATGGGTGATTGATCTGTTGATAGCCAATAACAGCTCTTTCTCATTGCAGAAAAGATGCATGAAAGAGCTGATTGGCCTTTCCAAACTGGGACTGTTGCAGTCCTGGGGTGAAAACGTATTATCCTGATGAAACGTGAATTAAAAGCTCATTTTTCAATCTAATTTTAAGCCTGGATCAGTTCGTCTATTGCGCATATTATTTCACAAAACAGGACTGAGTTATTGTTGCTTGACTGTCAGAGGTTTTGCATTCCTGTCTGATCTCTCAAACAAGCAAACAAATAAGATAATTTACTGTGCTCGCTCATGTGCACACGTTCAGATGTATTTGCAGAACTGTAGCTTATTATCTGATAGAGGAATCATGTGATTTGACTTGTTTCCTCATCGTGCTCTCCAATCATACTCGCTGACCTATATTCACAGCGTACACCGGCGTGTACAGTACAGTAGGTACAACTGTTTCATTCCATTATAATACGTCGCAGTGGCTCTTGATTATGTTTGCCATTTACAGTGACTCGCTCGGCAAACATTCAGAGGGGGAAAACAATTTAGATTACCAGCTCAAACACAATGCAGCAGCATCTCCTTCCCTGTTTTGGCTTCATGAGATAATGCTCAGATGATACTGGCTTGTGCTCTGAAATGAATTTTAGCGCTGTGAATGGAAGAGCAAACTCCACTGAGGACAAAAACCGTGCATAAACAGAGTAGAGGGATGTAAGGACTGAATATCTCGCAAGAAACTGTAGATTTCTTACGTGCTGTGTTCACCTATTTTTTCAAAAGCATTAACCACGGGCATTACACTAAACAAAATTCTTGAATTAGATAAACACTGCCAAATGTACTCCGTTAAGTTTATTTTTCAGAGCTATGAATAAAGACCAGTGGATTATAACGAGGGTAAATCCAACAATTCCTCTAAACTCTACAAATTTGACTGGATTTCAGCCCTGCTGTCTACTTTGAGCCCGACCAGCTGGCTATCAGTACTGATATATCATTGAACTTGAGCACAGTTTATAATGACTCCATCTTTCTGCACAGAGGGACATCACATGTGAATAATATTCTAATAATGTATGTCAACAACAAAAAAGGGCGTACCAAATCCGTGACACAAACGTCCAAGTTCTTGATTTTCTTCCTCCGTGTCCCAGCATGCCCTACCGCAACCAAACCACTGTGGGACTTGTCCATACACATGCTGGCTCAGCTTGATTGTGTTTGGCTCAGCACGTCAACCCTGGTCCAACAAGGCTACCTGCCTCAAGGTGCGTCTTAAACTTCTGACAGTAAGAAGTCCAAAAGCGAATACCCCGGGCCCGGCTTGGCTGAACTTGCGGAGTACAACGAGCAATGGGAATGCAAATCAGTGGACTCCAAGAGTGGCAGTGGAAGAGTCCCAAAGGTCTGGCGCCAAGTAGAGTATTAGAATATTTGCATTATGAGGTAATGACCCTTGTAATTTCCATTAATTTCCTTGGCAGAATCAATCCTCAAGAGTCAAGAGGGAGTCCAAAAGAATCAAGAGTTTACGAATGGTTAGTGTCGTGAACACCTTTGTGCATGTTTGTAACCAGAGTGACGCATTCAAGATGACACCATGTTTGTGGTGGAAATCTGCCAAATAAAGAACAGTAACAAGGATCCGTCTCTCTGGAGAGTTTGTTTAAAGCATTTGCAAATGGGCTCAAGTATACAGAGATCAGTAGTCAATGCATTTTTCCATTACAACACTGATACGTTACTAGCTTGTGTGTAAAGAGCCTAGTGTTGTTGTTCAAAATATGAATTGATGCAAATCGATTCTGAATATTTGAAACAGTTTCGATGCTCATTTTCTGCAGTATCGATGCACCTGGTCAGATGTAAATTACCTTGGATGCTTTTGAAACATTTTTTTCTCACGTCAACACTGTAGCCTGATGGTACAAACACATTAGCATTGCGAGTACAGCAACTACAGTATAGTTTAAGATTTGGATATAATAAAACACTTGGTTAATGGGGTACGATGTGAAAAATAACCTTGCGACATAAAGGAAGGAGGAGTTCCTGCATCGACACTGAAACATACTGTGAACTGTGTCCCACATAATCGCACCAATGTGAGAATAGTTCACACAGATATTATGTAAGTCATGAATCAAAACCAAAGCAACGCAGATGCTGGAGGCCATGATCAAAACACATGTTGACTTCTCTGCCGTTTCTCCACAAATGTTCCTCATCATTACCCCGTCTACACTAGCTGACTTACAGCTCACCTCATAATCCCACAATGCTATGAAACAATAAGACAACAAACTTTGTCGCTCTCTGTCAAATGCATCATTATCCTAAGTACAATATGTCTGGCAAACAATGCTTCTGTTTGTCTTGTTTGGGTTTCTAACAATGCCCGCAGTTTTGCAATATGGAGCCTTCCAAAGCTCCCCCTGTAGACTTGTTGTTTGAGGCCGAGGTTGGGCAAGACAGCCCTGGACCGAATGTTTACATAAATGAGCCAATTTAGCTGCATTTCAGAGAACTGGACCGGCTGGCAGGGCTGACTGGCTGCTTTAACCACACACAGACACGGATGGACAGTGACAGAGACTCACAATAAATCACATAACAGAGTACAGAATCTAACAGTCCGATGGGCCCTGTTAGCAAATTACCAAGCGGCAAAGATGCAAAAATAAGACATCTTTATTCAACAGTTATGACAGTAGGGTTCATGGTATTCCCAGACATTTCGAGTTGAAAGGAGATGAATGAAGAGGTTGAGAGGAAACAGATTAAGAAGGAAAAAAACAAGATGCGCCCGTCATGAATAATACGAAAGACAGGCAGAAGGAGAAGCAGTTGAGAAGACAGAGGCTGTGCTGGTGTGTTGAGAAATCCTGATGTTTCTGGTTGTTAGTGTCACTGTCAGCTTGGCCTGGCATGAAAGAAGAGCGAGGGGGCACAGCACCAGCAAACCGAGCCAGGCCGGGCCATGACAGGCCAAACGACCGAGGTAGAGAACAGGGCTAGAAAAGATGACAAAAAGCAGGAGTAAACTGAAATGAGCACAAACACTCAACACACACACACACACACACACACTGATTGTGCCAATCCGGTGCCAGTAAATTGCTCTGTGCTGGAGAGCTTAGGGAGGCATCAGAGAGCCTGGGCAGCATCCTGCTCTGAGCTGCAGATCCCAAGCCGACTGAATGTGGATGCTTGGCCCAGTCGGCTGGATCAGCCGCTAATACACAGCCTGGGACCAGGGAATTACTGAGTAAGCACTGAGCCCCATGCAGCCGCTAGCAACACGCACGCACAACATGCACGTGCACACAAAGAGGGGGTGGGGGGGGCACACTTGGTCACAGGAATGCACGGCATGCTGGCAGACTGCGCTGCCATGAAAACAGACAAAGGTGCAGCCAGATACACCAGTGTCTATCGCCATGGAGGCTAAAGCTGGGCAGTATGGCTGAAAGTAAAGCATCTTTTCATCTTGAAGGCAGTGCAATTCACAATTAAGACTCAGCTGGTCTATAAAATGTCAAACAATTGTGGAAAATGCTCGTCACAAATATCCTGACGCCCAAAGCGACGTCTTCAAGTTGCTGTTTTTGTCCAACCAGCAGTCCAAACACCCAAAGACTATTCATTAACTTTCTAAAACAACACAGACGTACAACAAAGCCTCACATTTAAGAAGCCAGTACCAGAAAATGATTGACATATTTGCTACAATTTCCACAATATGTTTAATCTGAATCGACAACACTATAGAATTAATGCAAGGAGGAACGTCGAGCCAAGAAATGGGCTAAGCAGGATTATAGTCTAATGAAAAGATATTGTTACTCCGAAAATCAGTTTTATGTGAAGATGTTAAAAGGTCCAGTGTGTAGGATGGCACCTAGCGGAGCAACGTGGCGGACCAGATATACAAGGCTCATTCTCGGGTTATGAAAACAATGATTCTTAATACAAACATACTGTTATATTCCATTTCTGACCCTGAATCCTACATACCTGACCTTTCAGAAAAACGAATTAGCAGCTGCTGCAAATATTGTTTTACCCGACCTTCGTTGGTTTAACTTCTCAGTGCTGCAGTGATGGTGAAGATTTTTTTCAGCCAATACCAATAGTTCCATAGATCAAATACATTTCCCGATATTCGGCCCTATATCTTGCACCAGTAAACTGTGACTGTGCAACAGACTCAGCAAACCTCTTCTGTAAAGGTTTTTCTGTAAACTGAGATTTGTGGCCAACTGCAAACGAAGGAGAACGTAATTCCAGATTTTTGCATATTCAGCATCTAAGGTGAGCTGCAGAACATTGGGAGTGTTGTCTATGAGTGCATCAAACCGTGACCCCTGACTGCATCACACCCCCTGTAGACACCACTTTCCCCGACGCTTTGAACGCTTTATTTGCCCGTAGGTAGAATAGCAAAAGAAGAGTGGCCCTCTGTACAGTACGGCCCCCCCGTCAACATCATTTGAAGTCTTCCTCCGGTACAATACCCTGGCTGAATATAACACACCCTCCCGCCAGGATGCCAGGTTGGCCTACTTCCCAAAGTCCTCTGGCGGAGAGCCATAAAACCCCTGTAAGGTGATGCTGAGAAACCTCGCTCTTATTCCCTCAAAGTCTCTCGTTCCAGTTCCTTCCTTCATCCAACTCTCACTGCTTCCATCCATCCATGTGATATATGAGAGTTTATGTGTACAAGCTCTTTGATTGTGTACTCTTTATCCGTGGCTTCCGGCCTCGAAGGAGCGCGTGGATCGATAGGATGTTTAACATACTCCCTCCGCTTTTTAAAGCCTGCAGCGAACAAGCCCCTCACCATCGACCCCTAACCCCACCCGCCGGCGCAGATCGAAGCCCCCCCCGTCACGTGACCGGCTTACACAACACTCACGGGAGGTCCTCTTCTCACCAGGCCGCCTCCCACTTCCTGCTCAGCCGCTGGTTACTGAGGTGAACCATCGCCATGGGCAACGGACAAAAAGAGAAGGAGGAGGACCGGGAGGAGGGAGGTGAGTCGGAGAGGAGATGTGAATAGATGTGAGAAGAGGGCATGAAATCGATGAGGCCATGCAACAGCTTTGCGGCTCATGTGCCCACACACTGAGATAGAGATGCAGACGGGAACACACACACGCACATGCACACACACGCACACACACACACACACACACACACACACACACACACACACACACACACACATGCAGTAAAGTAGAGTGAGATGACCTGGCATTCATGACTGCCAACAATCTCGTCAATATTACAGGAACGAGCGAGAATGATACACACATTCCTCCCTCACAAGTTAAATGTTTCATCCATTTTTAGACTGCACAAATTAATCTTCTCCACCTCCACTGACATGAATATGAGTTTTAACTTTAACTCTCCTATAATTAAAGCAGAGCTTTAGCATTTTCATGCAGGAGATTTTCAAGAGTTTCATTTTTTCTGCAGAGCCGGTGTTGCAAAAGGTCTTGTGTTTCTTTTAAATGTCACTCTGCTAAAAACAGGGTTGCATTTAAGCAGCAGTAGGACTAGTGATATTTAACAGGGAGAGAAATTAGAGAGGCTGCCAGAACACTCCGCCTGTCAACCTTACAGCCGAGGATAGATTTATAAAAGAGAGATCTACGGTAATACCCGACTGAATTAAAATGTGTCTCGAGGATACACAGTCGCTAAACAGGTTCATGAGGAATAATTTAATCAAAAGTTGAGACTTGGAACAAGCGGAGAATCATTGTGTATCCAAGATTAAATTAAAGCGGTAAGTATAGCATAAAGGATTTCTTTTGAACACAGAAGAAAAACAACAGCAGCATCGAGTCAGAGAAAATCCAAATTCCACTCTAGACCTGTGAAACCCTGACGATCACCACGGAGCAAGTGTTTTTAATGAAACTTTTCACTTATGACGATACAGAAAAAAAGCATTTTAAAGCTGCCACGTACAGTTTGCATGTAAAAATACACATGTAGTGTATTCTTTGATCTGAAAGTGGGTTTCACTGATGTGAAATCTGAAGCCCACACCGGCTGAAAGTAATGCTTCAGAGTCTGATCTCCCAAACAACAGCTCTGTCAAGAGAAAAAGCTGAATCGCCCAACATGAAAGAAAACACCAGAGCGGCTGAGTTGGTGCACTCTACTGATGAATGCAACAATCCCAGGAGGCCGGTTGTACAGAAAAATACAGAGAGTAATGTTGGTGGGTATCTATAACAGCTTTAGTCAGGAAATGTAGATTGGAACAATGAAATGTTAAACCAAGTTTGAAATTTCCACACCAATTCAGCAGCTCATGTAGGTGGCGGGGGTGGAGATGTGAAACAGATATCTGCAGTGGAACTGAAAGTAAAGTTTGGTGATAGTCTCTTCTCAGCCATCCACTACTACAATATATAACCGTCTGTATTTCTATGGACCCAGCAGATCTTTTTCTTTTGCTGCTATTTGGAGATCCCAGTGAGTCAAAGGGGGCTGCTCAGACCTCGTATCAACATTCATCCAAGCTTTAACCACAGGTGTGAATGCCACCAAGAGGCACCAAAGACACATTTGAGCTCAGATCACTCGGACCACATTCAAAAGGTGGCCCGGGCTGCATGTGACCACTGTTTTAACAGTGTCCATGCTCACGCCAAACTGAACTACTCAACTGATGTCCTCCACAAACCTACAAGAAGAGGCCACAACAACAAACGGAATGGATTTGTGGTCTCTTAACCTGCCAATGTTAGTAGAAGATGTCAGTTTCAACCAAAACTCACCAGACTCCCTAAGAAATTGTGCAAATTTTAGAGGTGTTGAAATAGGAGAAACTTAATTAACGTTGTAAAACTCTATCCATGACAAATCCTAAATCATTGATGTCTTCTTGTAAATTCAGCATTAAATGCAATACATTAAATGTTTCTTTCTACATCAAGTTGTACTCCTGCATGACTTTTCTGCTTTGGGCAATACATCCTCATACCTGAATGACTGCATAGGTTGATTGCCAGTAACTCCCAAAAACACAGCTGTGGCATCACACCAGTGGCAGGCTTGCCGGACCTTCATTGTAAGTTTGCAGTCTGATTACGTTTTGGCAAGAAAACTTGGATTGGTTGGATTTGGGAAAACGTTGTTTGGCCTAAAGTCACTATGTTACTGTAACTTCACTTCTGCACATACGTGACTTCTCCATTATAGTATCTTGCTCTTGACTTTTGGTTTGACGCTGTGTAGCTGTCTCCTTGATGAAAGTCCTGTGCTTGTTTGACCGAACCACTTGACCCTGACCTCCTGCCTCTGTGACGAACTTGCCACTTATTATACTCCTTCGCCTGACTTCCTCCTTTGCTGGTGTAAAAAATCCTACAGCCACTAGAGGTGGTCGCCTGACAACAAACGTAAATATGGGTCGTAATCAGCTAATTTCACAGTCTACCTATATGGTTGTTTGTCCGATGATGGGACAACCTTCCTGTTATCCAACTACTCAACTAATCCAGCAACCCCACCACCAATGAACATCAGAGTACTCTGCAGAGTATTTTCAAGAAATGACACACAGCCACACAAGAGGTGGATGAACCAGACAGCAAACAATATTTACTGACAGGCTATGTTAGCACAATGACACATCTGTCAAACCTTATACTTTATTATGAAATATTTCCTGCAAACACCTCCGCACACTTCACCGAGCGACAGACCACTGTGAAAGCCTTCTGCTCTGTGACCAGCCAGCCAGCACAATAGCCACACTGTGTTTGGAGCACCTCGGCGGCCACTCGGCGGGGGGTCAGCTCTCCAGCCACACAGTTTCAGCTCAAGCCTTTTGCTGTGCGGAGGGGAGACGAGCGCAACCGCACAAGAGCCTCCATTACGGCTCCGGCACAAGAGCCCCGCTCCATTATGGCTTTCACATAAGGGCCTTCATTCGGGCTCTTAGTCATTCTAATGAGCTGTGCTTTGCGGCACTGCAGAGCCTCTGACTCGGTCTGTGCCGGGGCCCCGTGTAACAGCTCCCACGCGACTCCAGGCAGCCCCTAATGCAGAGGAGCGCTCAATGAGGATTGTGATTTTTTTATTTCTGTAATTGTGAAGCTTCAGAGGGCTCTTAGGCAGAGATTTAATGGCGTCTAATGGAATCTCATCACAGAACAACAGAGAAAAAAGGACGGGGAGGGAGAGCACCGACTAATGTCTCTGCATACTTTCTGCTTTGCAGTTAGCCTATAATTCTGTGAATGCCATTACCTTTCTGAATGGCGCTTTACATACAATAGATGGCATATATGTTTATGTGTGTATATTTCCCGTCTTTCAAAGTTGACATACATTTCATTTCTATGAGATGAATTCAGTGGATACAACATACTCAAGTTCAATCTGATATAATTCATATAGGGATGGTGTTGTTTGAGTTAAAACAACATTATATAACTATTTTACCTTGTTGAAAGATGAATGGTGTCACTGGAACATAATTTACTAAGAAATGTTTTCTCCCTGCCTCAACTCCTTGTGATTTACGGAGTTTTCTTGAAAGCAACCTTTAACTGCTGCGTACTGTAGCTACTAGTAAGCTCTGTTAGCTGCACAGGGCTCAACAGCCTCTACGGACATCACGACAGAGGTTGTTGATGGAGGAAGTTGCGAAGAGAAAACGGCACGGTGACCGAGCAAGAGTAAATCCCAGACTGGCTTTTAGTCGTCGGCAACAGCTTCACTCATATAAGACTGCAGACGGACGCGGGGCTGGCTGTGTCTTGTGCTGTTGAACTTGCTTGATGTTTGGCTGCGTTAGCAAAGTTGTACACTTGCTAATTTTTGATCATAAGCCAAGTCAGCCTATCCGACAGAGATTTAACCAGTAGCATGTTTCCAAATAGCCCACATACATCTGCACATATTATACGTTACAGACGACGGTGCAAGTTCGTTTGAAAGACGTAGTTTGGGGAGTGTTTGCTAACCAGCAAGACGTTGACCAAATGCCAACGTCTATCCAATTAGCGAACATCTTTCCAACATATCTTCTATTAGTCGGGCCAACATCTCCGTGCTATCTGGGTTATAGCAGGTGCTTAGCGTGCTGTTGCTGTTACGAGGTGCGGGGAAACTTTGACTAGGACATGGCAATAAACGCTTGTTTACTTCAAGACATAAGTTTAAAGGAAATGAGACTGTCATAATATGCTGCATTTTGTTTGTAGTTTGCATTTACAACAGCTGTGTCGCACTCAGAAACTGGAGGTGCCAACTACGACATGTTGCTTTAAACTCACCACGTTACTGTAGTAATAGTATCCGTGCATTGATCTCTCTGAGTCTGTCTGCATCTTGAACTTCAGTAGTCTTTCCTCACTCCACTGTCTTTTCCTGTTTTTTTCACCTAAAGCAACAAATGACAGCGCCCTAACTCTCTTTCACTTTTATGTCTCTTTATCCCCTCTGCAGCCATCTCATATTTCTCTCGCTCTCGACCACGCAAAAGACGCCCTCTCTCTCCTTTTTTGTCCCCCAGCTGGTTCAGGTGAAAGCCTCCCACTCGCTTCTTAAAATCTGCCTCTGCGGCACAGTTAAAAATGACAAGTTATTGCTGTGTCAGCGGTCACGGTTAAATGGCAGTCTGCTTTTTTTTTTATGTGGAGCAAATGCAGACGCGAGGAGACCAGACGACTCGCTGCTCGCCGAGCGGATCGCTGAGTGACCCGTCTTAATAAGAGGCTGCATAGACCAGAAAGCATCATCATCATCCGAAAGGTACAGAAAGAGCACACGCCACGTATAGCACAAATGAGTCGTCTGCAGGCGCAAAAGCCTTTCAGACGAGTTTACAAAGAAAAAATGCAGGAAATGTGAAGCACAAGAGAAATGTCCTCCATCACTTGCAAAGTATAGAATGTCTGAAACTGTTCTCATCCAAGTATAAAAAAAAAACCATGTTGTAATTACATTCAGTGACACTTCTGTACTTTGAAGAACAGACAATGACATGAAGAGGCCATAATAAACACACAGACAATGAATTTGACTTTTGACTGTATGGCAAACATGCACATTGTGCTCACAGACAATAAAACGGGTGCAAAGTGGAAAAAGCTTTTGTTTTATTTAAATGTGCATTCTCATTCAACAGAAAACTGCGGCTGGCAACTGCACAATGACACGACTTTTTTCCGAGTTACTGTAAATAAATTGTTCCCGTCAATGTCTGTCTCTCATCTGAATGTTCCAACACCAGCTCAAAAGACACTGTTATTATAGTCATTCAGTCATTTTACCAGACGACAGTCTGTCAGTGACAGGATCAGTGTCTGTACCCACGCAGTCGCAGCAGCGTGCACCCAGCTGTGTCCTTCCACTCTTCACTGCAGCTACAGACAAACCTAATATCACAGAAGCAACTAATACCTGCCACGAATGGATTCCTTTAAGTGTTTTAAATGTAAGAGTTTGACTAATAAAACTGTAGGGATGCACCATATAGATTATTTTTCATAACATATGTAGATTTAATATCTCATAGCTCGAATAAGATGTCTTGTTTTAAAGTTGTAGGCATCTCCCCTCTTCTCTGAACCACTGTGGAGCATTTATTGCAAATTGCAGTCGTGTTGTCTTCCTCTGAAACTATAAATAACATCCACGCCCGCGACCACATGTTCGGCTCTGTAGTCCAGGGTGAGGGTCAGGGCTAAGGCTGCGCTCTACACAGGTGCAGGAGTTTGACATCGTCAGCATGACAACAGCATGCCACGCTCGTTCTGCTTTTTCTTCTCTGTGTCGGACCGTGTGGATGCTCGCTTGATGAGGCCATGAAAGCAATTCGGCATTGTATTATGTATTGTGTTTATTTACTATTTCATTATCAGCTGATAATATAATTCTTATATAAGTTATATAATTTAAGTTTTGCATTGACCACAATGTACTAATACAACCCAAGTTATTAGAGAAACACAGCAGCTACTTCAGTAGATGTTATAAAAATATGGTATATATATATATGAGTGTCTTATTTGCACTTATTCTGACGATTGCAACATGACTGACGATTAGCAGAAATGATCATCGTGCTTCACATTTTTCATTTTCACTGAACAAACTATTAAAGTCATGATCATGTGATAATTGTGCAGCCATACAGTATATAATACATACATATCTCCTGACTTAAGATATGCATTGTTGTATCACAGAACCCCCGTATGTAATATTTTTGGCGGATATCATCTGTGACCCGTTTCTAACTTGATGCTTCAGTTCAAACAGACGTCTAACAGGCCTTTTTTTCTCCTGTAACACAACTAAAAGTCTCCAGAATCTCTACTTGGGGTAAAAACCATCATCCATTAGTTTCTCTCAGCTGCACTATGAATGTCAGTGTTATGTGTCGCCTCTCCCTCTGCTCCATATTACACAACCGCCATTACCTGCTCCCTCCTGAGCTGGCACATCTGCTTACATCTCCCAACCATCTCCATATAGATGCTGTAATTTAATTACCGAGTACATTTTGCCATAATCTCCCGGTGTACCTTCCCCTTTAATGAACTAACATCGGGGGAAGACGCTCACCGGGATGAAACACATCTCGCAATATTCAACAATCGGCCAATACTTTGTTATTTACTGAGGGGATTAAATCATCGCGGATATGAGCGGAAAATGCTATTATTTTTGCATGCAACCATATGGAAAATGTCATCATTGTGTTATTAGAGACTATAAAACATGCGGTGGAGTGCATTACGGTGAATTATATTACAGCAGCGGGCTATTAAAGATTAAATACAGTATACCACTTTCACCGACTGGGATGGTACACACGCATTCGTGATCCGCAAAGAGACGCATCCACGCGGAAATCGAAGTGAGGTGTGTGTTCTCTACCGTGCTGCGTGTGACAGAGAGGAATATGGAAAAGGAAAGAAGACATCGAGCGAGATCAAAGGTTGACACACTGACAGCTGTCTTTGATTCACCTGTAAGCCTCCGTGAGCACACACACGCTCAGGAATGCATGCAGGCAACATACTCTACACACACACACTTCCACGCGAACACACTCAACAGGGGTGACAGCGCGGTGCAACCGAATTTACATTAATAAGACTTCTTGTTTTTCCCTCACTTAGACAAGAGATATTTGAAGCATTTATTAAATTATTAATCTATTTATTTATTCATTTAGTCAGTCAGTCAGTCATGTTTTTTTCATGGCTGAGAAGCTCAGTGTAATTTCATTGAGCTACCAGATGGTTGAGGGTTTAATTAACAACTTCAAAAGCAATAACTGGAGAGCTGGCCAAATACACACACACACACACACACACCGACACACACAATATTAGCTGCCTGTACAGAAGTCCTGCGCAAGCACAAATGCATATCATCCACACTCGCTTATTAATTCATACTGCACAAAAATCAAACGGAAAAAGCAGCCATTGTACTCTCAGCGTGTTTATGTACAGTTCCTTTCTCCTCGTTATGGAGGCTGCCCCCCCCCCACCACCACCACCAGCTCCCTCGACTGTCTGCAAAGGCGATAGTTGGAGTGGAGGGGAGGTGCTGTGGATGGGCTCCGGGCTCCCAGACTGTAAGTCACACCCTGCTGATTGGATCTTACTGGCCTCTCGGGGACAATAAAAACACCCCGTCTTCCCTTCATCTCTCTTCCCCTCTCTGGCTTTACTGGCAACCGCAGCCATTATTCCACTATAATGACATTATTTTGATTGGCGCGGCAACAGTGGGTCTCCATCTGCTCGCATTAGGCATTGTAATCAGACAGCGCTGGGTTATGTTAATACGACCAGCAAAGGGCAAAGAGCCATTAACCCAGCCTGGGGGTCAGACGGCCTCTGCAGTTTCTGGCTCTCCTCTTCAGACATAACACAGACAATCCACAGATAGTTGCAGTATGTCGGCCTCCTTCAGTAAAAGAGTCCATTCACTGATGTTATGAGCCAGAAATACACTCATGAGTAGCAATATGGAGAGGAAATGGTCCTAAAGATGCGGCAGAAACATGAAAATGTCCCATCAGGATCGACATATCCTGGGTTGAAGTGATGAGGGGAAGAAAGACTCGCAGTTGACCTCCCCTGACCCCAGTTTGGTTGGTCTTTAGTCTTGATTGCAACTGGACGGAGACTCATTCCGATCCACAGCTTCTCATATTGATGCCCACATTAAATAAGTAAAAGCCAGATAATAGTGTCAGACCGGGCTCAGCCGTTTCATCAGCTTGCCAAAACCAAAGGACATCTAAAAAGTTTGCTTGGCCCGAAATTGGCAACAGCTTCCAGTCAGCATTTGTTTGCAATACTAGATCAAGTCAATGGGGAATCGAGACAGTTGGCTAATTTAAATCACCCACCCTCAAAAAGTTCTGTTGCTTGTTTCGACTCTTACTGTAGGTCAGGAAACCAAATGGCTCGAAATGCGTTTGATTTCCAAAAGAAATAGTTTAGGTCCCCGTTGACTTTCGACTGATTCCAGCAAATTCTATCAGCTGGCGCCAGAAAGTTTGCTAAATAAAACACATAAAAACAGAAGAAGAAAAAAAATCTCTTTTGATCTTATGAAGGGAACTTGTGATTAATAACAAATATAGGAGCTTATGAAATACTGAGTTTGCCCTTTGGAGTGTTCATGCAGCCACTGTGTGTAGATGGCATACATATTTCCTCGCTGTCAGCCATTGTTCTCAGGGTAAACAGGACAATGAGGATCTTCAGAAGGCTTTCAGATCAATGTCCTTCCTGCTGGAAATGTCAGTCCAGTCTGTTCATTAATCTTTTGCCACCAAACAAAAACAAAGAGCTTTGTTAGATATTGGACCATCCACCATCGCTTTGATGAATAATCCCCCCTTCCTCACAACAAAGGGAAATTGCTTACTGTACAATTCAGCCACCTAAATCAGATTCCTCTGTGCCTACCTCTACTTTTTACATTTAGTGGTATGTGGAACGAGCTATGCAAGAGGCTTCCAGGGACTATTTGTGCCGTAGCCATAATGAAGGTCCACACAGGTTTGCACAACATCTGCAATTTATCAAACTACATTTCAGCATAAATCATTTTTTTAAATTTACCACCTGGTCAGCTCAGCAGTATCACATAGATCCTTTTTATTCCATTTTTGCAGGACAGACTACAAAAGGTTGCTTGTCAGCAGAAGGGAAAAATGGGTCTTTTTAATCATTTAAACAAATGGCCGGTGCTTTTGAATATCAGGTGTGAAGATTCTTGTGTTTCGCAGTCTAAAGGTCCTGGGTAAGTGATTCTCAGCTACAGATCAGGTTGTTTTGGAGATGTACTAACGAAGAGCCGTGCAGCCTACCTGAGCTGTGCACATGCATTGCAGAACCTCTTGTTTTTCATTTTGGCACCCGTGTTAAAGCAACAAAACATAACTTTCTGGAGGAGGATAGTTGATTGTTGAGTCTCATCCCCAGGTCGTTAAATACTGATGCGTTGGGTTGGAGTGCCACCAACCCAAAACACAAGTGTTGGACAAACTTGTTGTAACAGCCCACATGAGAAACACCGCTTTGTATCATATCCACTCCAAAGCAAATGCCCTCCAGCATTTCTGTGGACAGAATCCCTTCCCTAGTTAACAAGGCTTTTATTATCAAAGGCAAACTCAATGTACAAAGATCGATCTGGAAGAAGCAGCACCGCTACTCCGTGTGGACACAACAGCGAGGTGGCCTTCATGCACAGGTAGAGGTAGGTAGTGTGTCCAAGGCGTAAGGGAACTGCTGTGCCACCGAAACATTAATTTGCCAGCAGATCTAGGATATAGGTCCTTGAGTGCCAGTGACTCCCAAAATGGCATTTATCAATGCTCCCTTGGTTAAGTTTAGGAAAACATTGTGTTTGGCTTAAAACAACTGCCTCATTTGTGTGATTTCAGTTATTCCTGAACTCCTTCCAATGATACTTTGACTTCACCTGACTTCCTACTTTGCTACCAGTATAATTACTACAGCCACTAGACATCACCACCAAACAACAAGCGAAACTATGGGTTGTAATAAGCTGCTTTAACAGTAGACCTATCCATCAATTATTTTCTACACTAATAAATTAGTTGATTAGTCTTTAAAACATAAAAAAATAGTGAAAAATGTCAATTGGTGTTAACCAAATCCCAAGATGACATCCCTACATGTATTGATTATTCAGAAACCCAAAGAAATGAGAAAACAGTCTGATTTAAAAGCTGGAATCTGAGAATTTTGACTTTTTTTCCCCTTAAAAATTACTCAAATAGATTAATCGATCATCAGTACAGTCGGCAGTTCATTTGATGAAAATGAATTGATTTATTGTTGCAGGTCTAGTTTCTGTGTAAATTTGGACTCACAAGTGTCAATTGTTTCTTTTCATTTTAAATTTTCTGAGCCGCACTGAAACATTTCCTCGGTGCAGGTCTTCATAAACACTATATGTGCTTAGCATTTTGGTTGCTGTGAAGAAAAACCCATCTTCCTCCAGTGAAGACTCCTGCTGAATGTCACATGTGCCAATGTTAAAGAAGGCAATTAGCCACTGTTGGCATGTCCTGGTCTGTGGATGAGTAATGGCTGGCGGGGCGGGAGTGTCTAGCCCTGATAAATTCTACTGTCCCCCTGCCTTATTAGTACAATGAAGAACTGGGAGGGGGTGGGCTGGGAGCTAAGGTGAGAGACCATAGGGGGTGTCAAAGATAAACCCAGATTGACAGCAGAGCGCGGTGGCTAAATGCTAATGCACCGAGTGACATTTTCGACGCCGGCTCGGGTTAGCTTAGATGCTGCTGGCGTGCTGACAGAAGGGGCTGCAGAGACGGGGGGGGATGATATACCCAAAATACCAGTGCATCCTCTCTTTCTTCTTCCAACATCCATTCTTCATTCTTTAAAATGAATAAGAAGGTGAAGGCTGGAGGGGGGAGGGTCGAGATGTTGTCACGAGGCCTTTATCACAAGTTAGCAGGCTAAGCTAATAGCAGGTGCTTCAGACGTTGATAAGCAAAACGACAGGTAACGATGGCACCATGAGTAGACCAAAGGGAGACAAAAGCAGAGAGGAGGAGAAGACAACACTGATATTTAGCCAGAGAAAAACCCCTTGCTTTGCCTTCCCATCAGCCACCTGGGGAGTTTAGCCTGAGTCCGACACTTTGTCCACTAAATCCCCAAGCGCTGCTTTTGTTGATAAGCCCTCTGCTTCCCCTCCTTCACCCCCCTGTGAGGATGATTTCTATCTCTACCCTCAATTTCCAAGAGTTGCCAGACCATTACAGGAAAGCAGAAAAACTTGTGTGACTTTTTTTTTTTTTGGCTGGTGGTCGGAAGTCGAACGCCCGTCGAGGCGGCGCGAGGTCTCATCTTTCTGGGTGGTCGGACGTGTTGGTGTGTTGAAGCTGTGTCTAATTGGCGATATTTTTAACATCTAGCGGTGTGTCAGCCAAAGAAACCTCCGGAGTTATGAACGCCACCTTTAATGGAATCTAATTAGTGGACGGGTGTGCTAACAGAAAGTCAGTGAGCAGAACAAGCAGCCATGTGTATGAGGGAGTGTGTGTGTGTGTGTGTGTGTGTGTGTGTGTGTTCCTTATCCGATTGCTCACTGAACAGTTCTGATACCTAATGCATTGTGACAGAATATGTGTGTGAGTGTGCATGCATGCATGCCTTTGAGTGCAAGCATCACTTACCAGAACTTTCTCAAAGGTTGCTGGACCATATGTATTACATAAAGGGACATACCTTTATATTTTGTACTTAATTAGGACTACGACAAACACTATTTTCAATTTGGATTAATCAGACAAAATGAAATCAGTGAAAATGCCCATCTGACATTCAAGGACACCATGGTGACGTCTTCAAAGTGTTTGTTTAGTCCAAACAACAGTCCAAAAACCAAGAACAATGGTATAAAACTTCAGGTATTCAGTGAACAATGATTCACACTGAGAAAAGCAGCTTGACAATGGGCCTAATTCCAGACAGCTGAGCTTTTTAGATGGATTCAAAAAGGTCTAGTGTTGTGCCCATCGACGTCTGTACCCAGCCAATCAGAACTTTTTCGGGGTTTAAGGATAGGGAAGTCACCTTTATGTGCCAGAGCAGAAAAAGGGCCACAAAAATGGGAACTACCATACGTGATACGTGAGAATGACACAATTGGCTGCAAGTCGACTTATTTCAACTCCACAATTATCACACTGCATCGATTGGCATTACAAATGTTAAAAAGATCTTTCCAAACATGTTCTGAGACTTCTGAAAATACTCTGTTTTGTTTCTGATATGGTTCACCACAAAAGAGTTCATTAATGAGTAAAAATTTAACCTTACAATTGCATCTATTCCTTCGATTAGCTTGCATGCACGTACGTAATGGTCTTACCCCGGTAGTCAAAGTGTCCGGTGTTGGGGCGCACATCAATGTGAGGATGAGTTGTTGTCATAGCGCCATTTGACAATATTTTGAGTTTAAACCCAATGCTAATGGGGAGCCCTTTAACGTCATAAAGGGAAAAGGAGTTAGTTTCCTTACTGAGAAGTGGGAGGTGTGCAGCCTACGCTCGCTCACTCATAAATAAACACTTTGTACTTATTGTGTCTGCTTAATAATAAAAGTCAACTCATTTTTCACAAGGGGAAGCTGCAGCAGTAGGAAATGTTCGGTGTGCATTAGTAGTAAAGTAAAAACAAAATGGCAATTCAGTCTGATTATCAGGTTACTAAATGATTAGTCAACTAATCACTGGGGGACTGGAGCTCATTACTTCATATATATGTATATATATCTCACTTATATCTCACATATTAGAAAATCTGAAAATCTAGTTTCAGTCAATCCAAGAGTATGACCCTAGTTAGAAGACACACACACACATGGACTCACACACTCAGATTACAGTATTGTTTTTGGAATTAGACGAAGACAGATTCAAGAGAGATTAGTCTTCTCAGGCGACATAATCAGATTTAGTTTTTGGCCCCCGAGCATCCTCTGGAGCAGCGCTGATCTGATCTGATCCCGGCATCGAGCACAACAGCAAAAAACCTCAGAGTTAACCCTGCCTGCCCTCCTCCTCCTCCGTCTAACTCTTCCTCCTGCAACCCTTTTTATTTCCACAGCTCCATATTTGTTAAACTTTTCTTAAACTACCTAATTTATTCTTGTGCTCTGTGGTCCATTCTTCCTACGTCTGCTTCTCCCCCTTTCTTCTTTCCTCTGTACCTTTTTTCTCCAAACAAGTTATTTTTTTGTGCTCATTACTGCCTTCTGGAAGCATGAAAGTGAGTCTAAAAGGAACATTAAAGACTGTTGTGTTTATTTGTGTATTCGGCGTGTTAAAACTGCCAACTAGCCGGCCGGTAATGTCTGTTTTCATGATGAGCCTTCCCATGGAGTTTACACCGCACACTGAGTTCATTACAATAGATCAGTGGAGAAAGAAAAAAGGGGAAAGGATGGACAAAAAAACACACACATGCATACACACTCACAGTGATATGTGTAATGGGTCCTCCTTTTATGATGAGCAGCGGTAATTAAAAATGCCACTCTGTGTGACAGGGCAGGGTGGGAAGGGAGGGGATGGAGGAGGGATGGGTGAGATGGGAGATGGACAGAGGAAGGGGGGAGGAAGGGAGGTGGGAGTCTGGTCTGGTCCTCTCTTTAATGAGGATCCTAATCAACCCAGCGGAGGCTGCCCTGAGACCCCCCAGGTTCATTAGACCAGAAAAACCAGACTGCCAGTAAAAGGAGGGGAAGAAGGGAGGGGTGGGACCAAGAAAGAGAAAGAGGGAAAAGTTTTCACCGACTGATGAAGCAAAGAAGTGTTAGAGGGGAGGCAGGGAAAGGCAGAAAAAGTGTATGGAGAGACCGAGAGGAGGGGACAGATGGGAGGATGGCCAGCGGAGATAACAGCGTGGGTCATTGGGCGAGTCACGGCTGCCATCGATCCCCTGATTGGCTGTCTGACGGTTTCAACACGGCTGCCAAAACCCTTTAAAACGGGGGTGTCTCCTACTGTGTGTGTCTTCGTGAGAGTGTGTGTGTGTCAAAATGAGCACTATCTGTGCCATATGTAGTCCATGTCTCTGCCACCAGAGCTGATATCTGTCCAACTTCCTCAGGAGGCTGATAAGAGCACCTTACAGCTGCACTGATAAACACACACACACACACACACACCATCCTTTTCCCAGCCACTGAGACAAAACCTGCAGGTCCGTGTGTGTGTGTGTGTGTGTTGAGTGTAACGTTTAGTGACGTGTGCACACTGTGAGGTGAGAGTGTTACAAAGTGTTATACTGGCCCTCAGCCCTTCCTTTCCTGTCCTCTCACATTGATTGGACAGCAGGACGAGGAACACACATCGCTTCCAGCAGCCCACTCGACTCCTCTCCTCCCTCTAAATGCCAAGACACAGTATGTGTGTGCATGTGTGTGTCACTATCAATTTCGTCTGGGAAATCTCTTATGGATAAAACTCGTCATGTTGTCGTGTTAAACAATACATAAGCTTGTGTTCGGTGTTTTTTTTTTACTTTTAATCTGTGGCTTCAATGATTGAAAAAGTCAAAAATGTGTCCGGAAATGGGAGTTCTGTGTCATTACGTCAATTTATTCTGATAAAAAGTGCCAAATAATGGCAAGTAAGAGAAACAGTCACGGGATGATTTATACAAAGTCTGCATATTTAGCTCTTTACATCAGTTTCGTGTACATGTTGGTTTCAAATGTTGTGAAGAGGACAAACTAGCGTAGAAGCTAAAAATAGACAGTGTAAAATGTTCAGCAAAGTGGGATACAACACAAAAAAAAAGCACCTGTAGCTGTGTTCATACACGTTTGAGCGCACATTAATATCAGCACATCATTGGTACTAGCTTATAAAGGCTTTAAAATAAAATATCAGTATCGGCCTGAAATGAACATTGAGACTTTGATTATGTGCATGCAACACGAACCGTCGCCCAGCTACACATTTTGAAAAGCATTCTGAAAATTTAACAAGTTAAATACATGCCTGTGGTGCAACTTGAGAGCAAAATTTAGAGGCTATATCAAATTATTGTTGAAAATCAGTCTGTCATGGTCCAAGGTTTTAGTTCAGTTGACTTCCTGTTTTATGCTGAAAGTTTATCCTCATGTGTCTTCCTGTCTTTGTCTGTTTTCCCGCCATCTTCCAGCGTGCACTTGTGTTTCATCTGTTCATTAGCCCTTGTGGTATTTAAGCCTGTGTTTGTCCTTTACTCTTCATTGGCTTGTCTGTTTTCATCCTGCTTCCCTGTGTCTGTTCCCCCGGTCCTCCTGTGTTCCTCGTTTGTTCCACATGGCTTCATGGTTTGTCAATTTTTTGCGTCCTGTTTTTGCAGAACTCTTGTCTCCTGTGTCTCAAGTTTGTTTGTTGTTGTTGTGTTGTTTCTTACCTGCCTGTCCCGTTGTATTTACATTTTGGTCCTTGCCTTTTCTTTAGCTATACAATGTAAACGTAAGCCTATAACATTAGGCCAGAGCTGTAACTAAACCTTGACTGAGAGATTAAATTATCTACTTGGACTGACAGATGCTTTGCCGCGCGCGGGCCACCATAGTATGAGTAATAAATGGTATAAAACTGGCATTGTATATCCGCATCTGCGAGTTGGCCATCGCATCGAGTTAGTAGGTGTTATCAGCGTTGCAATGTCACCAAGATGAGTTGCAAAATAATGGATATTGGTGAAAATCCATCCGTGGTTTGGCCCTTTTACCTGTGGTGCTTCTTAGCCTCATAGTCCTCAGCTCTTCTACAATATTTTAATGCCCAATGACTTCAAGTAGATCAGATCCACCACTGTGTTTAACAGCTGGCTCTTCATTGAAATAGTGACCTGATAATTTGATCTGAATATAAAGCAGTTTAAACGGAGGAGAAAAAGCTGACATATTAGTCTGTCTTCGGCTCAGAGTTCCAGCTTTTGTGCTCCACACACCAGGTTATTCATCATTGTGTTCGGCCTTGGATACCAGTGGTTTCTACATTTAAATGGCAGCCTTGGCATAAATAAGGTTTCTGTGACACAACGTACAATTTTCATTGAAACTGTGTCTCAGAGGGTTTGACTCAATCTGTGGTATTTTTAAGGCTGTAATCTTGGGATGTTTAGCGACTATTGCTGTTAGGGATCTTACTCTCCCTGTCGTTGAGGTTTGACTTCTGATCACTGATCCTTTTTCTGGTACAGTTGGGGATATGCTGTCAAACTGTTGAAATCTGGTCCACATTGAATAATTACACTGTTCTTTTAGTTATTTAAGCCCAGACAGTTGCACCTTTTGAAACTGTAGGTTGCTTCATGATGCTTTTATAGCATCTCTTTCAAAGCTTACACATACAGTTAAATGGGTGTGGATTAATATGACTTACTGTAGACCAGCATTTATCGTTTTTGCTTTTTGTTACTTCTGATTTAGTTATACTGTATTTCTGGTGATGCATCCAAATTTTTGCCCTTGTGTTTTTTTCTGTAAATCTCAGCCGCGTCACCATGATGTAATGTTAGCCACTAACGTTTCTGCAAACCACAGATACATCCAAGGATCTGTTGGGGACATTTCCCGCCATTTTTTGTGATGCCAAATGGGTTTTTCACAGGCAGTCAAACAATCTCCAGCTGTTCTAGTGGTGACCAAAACCTGGTGTTTTTCACAGGCAGTCAAACAATCTCCAGCTGTTCTAGTGGTGACCAAAACCTGGTGTTTTTCACAGGCAGTCAGAAAATCTCCAGATGTTTTTGTGGAGACCAAAACCAGGTGTTTTTCACAGGCAGTCAGAAAATATTCAGATGTTTTTGTGGCAACGAAAACTGGCTGTTTTTCACGGTAAGTCGAACCACCTGCAGCTGTTTTTGTGGAGATCAAAACAGGTAATTAAAGCTTGACCATGATGTTTCCCTATGCCAAACCAAGTGGTTTCAATGCCTTAACCTAAGCAGAGCATAAACACAGCATTATGACAAGTGAGAAATATGAAAATTGAACCTTAACAAATTTGCAGAAAAATACTTAGCTAACATTTATTCTGGCGATTAGGTTGGTAAATCTCTAATCTGGAATGTCTAATACAAGCAAAATAGGTGTTGAAAAATGGGAAATGGGTGAAAGTTATCAAAACCCATCAGGATTACAGTTGTGGGGTGAAAAGGAATCATGAACAGTGTAATCACTGAAATTGGCTGTGGAGAAAAAAGACTAACGCAAAGTCAGACGCTGAGCACTGTTGTGTAAATGTGTGGACGGCCTGTAGAAAAACGTCACCGAGCACAAACCATCCACCTGTCCTGCCCACAGCTATGATACTGTGACGACTCCACAAAGATTTCCATGCCAGACAACAAACATTCATTATGCCGGAGACAAACAATTCAAATTCTCCTCATCTAAATAGGCATTACAGCTTAGAGGAGTAAACAGGATTCACAGAGGAGCTTAAGTCTTTAGGATGCTGTTGTGCTTTTCTTGGCTTTGAGGATATTGAGGCACCTCTCTGTGCTGGAATCGCTCCCTGGGTCATATGCATCTTGCTGCATTAGAATAATCACCTGTTTTGTTTAACTAAATTATGGAAAACAGGAGTGTATTATGACTGAGCAAACAACTATTTTTAATCCCGAATGTGTAACTCGATTAAACGCAATTTTAATGGCACACTCTGTGACGGTGTGGGCGCCGCTAAATCGATACGTACTTCACACAAAAGTTTGCTGCTTAATAAAATTTGTGCATTTAATAAGCAAATTATTCTAATCATAAACCTCTTGCCAAAGCAATTAGTGATAAATTATAATCTTATGATAAATTATCTTGTGTTGACAGCCTGGGGGAACGCTGCAATCAAACATTAATTATTCATTGGGTAATTAAGTTCATAGGTGTTTCTCCCTCCCTTCCCCTCCCCGCTCTCTCCCCTCCTTTTTCTTTCTGGGGTGGTGTAGGTTGAGTGTCCAGAGTTTAGTCGTCCAAACTTTTCATTAGATTACTGAGGACCAAACTCAAACACCATGAAAACCAGGCTAACCAGTAACTGTGAGCCTGCTGACACAGAGACTTAATGCTACATAACTTGATCATAAACAAGAAAACATACGCTGAATAGATACATTAACAACAGGTCTGTACTGCTGCAGACGCAGACGACATCTCATTATTCGTGTTACTGTAAATTTTGGTTCTGACGGTGCAGAGAAGTCTTTGAGACACAATTTAGACTTACTGTGAAGATAAAACCAGCAGAAAATGTAACTCACAGTTAAACGCATTAGGATCACACACTCTAAATCATCTCAATTTAATAAATGTATCATTTTGTCGAGATTCAATTCAGTTTCCAATTTGATTTGACTTAATATGGCCTCAGTTATGGATTTTTTCAGTTACAGTGCCAATTTTGCTCAGAAATAAAACAGATTTTGTGACAACTAATGCTGTAAATTGTACAAGGGACCCTCTTACCTGGTGCGATATTAAAAACGTTAATCTTTACATTAAGGATCGGATTAAATGCTTTTCGGAGATGTGTGGTTAAACTCTGATGATTTTAGCATCAAATGTATTAGAAGTGCTGTAGTGAAAGAAGCTTGCTGTACAAGAAAGTAGTGACGGATATATTTCAGCAAAGTAAAATAATTTAAAAATAAAAGGGAAACAACCTCCCCTGCCATCCCAATAAAGACGTCTGACTGTACAAGTTGTACCTGAATGCACCATGAAGTTTGTGAAACTCCAAGATGGACAGCAGAGAGGACATCACCTCCTTGAATGACACCAAAACACATTAAAGACTTGCAACAGTTTTTAATCACGACTGTTTTAGGACAAGCATTTAATTAACCCACATTTGGTACGGCGTTTATTTTACTTGGACCAGCATCTTCAGGAAGACGTGTATATTTAGAGATTGATTTCATGAAAAAGATCAATTTGAATCTCTACATTTCATGCCAAGACACAGTCATTCTGAAGATTAAAAAGCCAATCACAAGATCCCAGATCCCACAGTGACGTCTTCAACTCGCTTGTTTTGTCCGACCATCAGTCCCAAAACCAAAAGATATTTAGTTTTTATCACATATGAAAAGATAAGCAACAAATCCTCACATTCAAGAAGCTGCAACCAGCAAGTGTTAGCAATTTTGCTCTAAAGAAAAAGATTATGAGAATAGTTCTGTCTTGATGGATTATTTAAACTCGAACATCAATAAATATTTCTTTAACGGTGCCGTTGCGCTGTTGTTTCCAAATTTGACCTACAGCCTTGAAACCACAAAAAATCTGACCCCGACATTCAAAACATCAAAGTTCAAAACATTTTCTCATGTACACAACGGACACAGTATAATCTTTTCTGCATCTGTACTCTTCACTATAGGCATCATCTAATTTCGGCGGTGCACACTCAACACAATCATTCAGATTCTCCACAAGCGTATGCAAAAACCTGCAGCAGCAATCTCAGACGAAAAGAAAAAAAAAACACATAAAAACATTCTCATGACTACATATAACTGACAATTCAAACCTTGGCACTTCACCAGACAGACAGGTACTGAATTGTGTTCTGAAAATAACCGGCCCGGCCCAGATATGTCAGATGGGGTTGAAAGGACAAAGCGTGTTCGCGGAGGAAAAACAACGCCAGCATTCATCAAGTTCAATTACATGGAAGAGACATCAAACTTAGACAACGAGACGAGCTGAGCGGCTCTGGTTTGTGGGATAGTGTGTTTTTTTTTCTTATTAAAGTTTTTTTTTTCTTCCTCCCTCACTGGGAAGAGACAGCCCATTACCAATAACAACGATTTTTGGATGAAGACATGAGGAAGATTAAAGAATCAAAGAAATAATGAGCTCTGACTGTCCCTCTTTGTTTTTTCGCTTCAGACGTCTATCAGACTGTGTCTCGCTGACGCTCCCTGCATGATGGAGTGGCATGCTGCTGCCATCTAAAGGTGCAAGACGACCTTACTTTTGCTCTGCTCAGTGCTGCGTGTGTGACACAACTATGAAACACTTCATTACAGGGTTTATCCAATACATCTCCCTTCAGTCCGAAGAGAAATACTTACCCCTGCGTAACATATAAAAGATCAACTAATGGCTTCAAAGTGCCACTTGTCTCTGAGGTATGGTGTTGCTGTGGTGAGGGTGAGAAGGTTGAAAAGGATGAATGTGGAGGGATTTAATTAGACAAATAACGCTGCTTTGTTCAACGCACAGGCAGGAACACAAAGAGATATCACGGTAATCCCCTTGTAAGCTACCGGTCAGGTATTCTGCTGGACAAACACATGTTGAGTGATGTAATTATTCTGAGGTCTTAAGGCTTTTGATAGGCATGAAAAATATAGCATTGATGATTGCATTAAGTTGCAAGTATTTCCTGAGATAAACACTACCTTGCACCATTAATGGAAATCAATTATTTTTGTAGATTTCTTTTACTAACATCGTGAAGCTTAAGCCGTCAGACCTTAAGCGAGGGGACGCTCCACTGCTCATCGTTCTAATAAACGTTTGTCGAAAAATTTCAGTATTCAGTAACCTGAATAGAAAAGCTTATTCAGAGGTTAATGAAGCTCTGAAGACACTCTCTGCTGCATATTCATCACTCTGAAGTGCCTCCTATTAAAGAGATGTTTGTTAGCTTGTCCACATTCACTTTTTTTTTTGCCCCGGCTGCTTCGATCAGTTTCACGGTACCTCTTTCCCTACACGAACCATAGCAACAACAAGTGTCCGTTAAGTGTTTGTAATGTGAGAGCAGTTGTGATTGGCTGTGGGTTGTGATTCGTTTTCTTTAGATAGCCGCAAAGCTTCGACATTGTTGCCTCAGCTGCTGTGAAGACGGCTCAGCTGTAAACAGGGAACAACTTTTTTCGCATGTGTTGCAGCGGTGAAGCACAACGCTGACGAGGATGAAGGTGTTTATTGGTCTGATAGGCGATGCTTCTTCATTTTTAACCTTGCCATAAAAAGCATCATGAGAACACTCATTCAGTCAATTTAATGATCAGTGTTGTAAATCAGCGCTCAGCGTCTAGACATTCTCACTCCCAACTCATCAGATACAGCAGCGTGGTCTGCGGCCTTAAGCTTCAAACTACAACGCTCTACCTACACGTGTAGTATTCCAGTTTTGGACGTTAAAGGCTCAGAAGTCATGTTAGCAATAATGTGTTATTTGCAACATCCAGTTAGACTTTCAAAGTTATAAATATTTTGACTTTTGGCCCATTTTCAACATGTGAAACAGTCACAGTTTGGTTAAGTTTAGGCACCACAACTACTTGGAAAGGTTTTTGGAAAAGTTCATGCTTCGAGGTAAAATAACTTTAGTCACAAACTCATGTAACTTATTTAATTTATGCGTTAACTCACTTGTGAAGATGCACTGATTGCAATTAACATGACTGATTCAGATTTTTTTAAAGTCCGACCTAACATTTGCATGTTTAAGTCTTACATTCCCTCCGAAACTGCACCAGGTTACGGGACAAGTCTCAAAATAAAGTGTTCTGTTACTGGACACAGCTTTTTTTTGTACAAATAACATCCAACTGAAAATGATCTGCAGTATATCCCACTTTATCTAACATATTGTAAACTATTTTATTCAGTGAAATGGTCTAAGTGAATTTGTGTATACTGGTATGCAGGGCTCTTATTGTGAAAGGTAAAAAAACGAGTCTAATGCGCTGTGGTTAAAAGTTGGCCGTCATGGGTCTTAAAAATGGCAATTCGGTGTTGTTAGTTCGCATTCATAACCCTCAGACAGTATTTTTTACTCTGCCAAAAGAAAACTGGTGCAACAGATCTATCTACCTTGTCGTCTACTCGAGTTACATCCACGTCTCTGCTTCACGAACAAATGTCAACGCACCATAGGTTTGCAGAAAAGTGCTGAAACATGAGCTCTGATCCGAGATTCAGTACCAGCTTTTTAATACACGATGCTACAAACACGTTTTTAGGCTCGACACCTTTGACCTGCGTCAGCCTGCACCAGGCTGCGAGTAGGCGTCGCACCAACACTGATGCTAAAAACAAGACGGCAAAATTTCAAGTTCAACCGATCTGATCCGTCAATAGGTCACCGCGGTATCGACTGCATAATGCACTCTGACGTGTCCCATTACAGAAAACGGTACGCTTGACACACAGTACGTCTGGTATTTTTCTTTTACTGGGACGCCTAGTCATGCATTATTGCTTGCACACCAGCCTGAAACAAAAACACAGGACAGCCAAACTCTTTTCTGCTAATTAAAAGTCTGCAAACTCTCTCTGCTACATCTCAGAGAACATCCTCGCACAAACACACACACACAAACACACACACACACACACATGCTCATCATGGTTTAATCAGTGCGGATGTACTGTGGAGGCCCTTTCCCCCTTCGGTGCCAGGCGCTATTGTGGTGATGACTGCACTGGCATATTGATGTCAAGTCTTTATTGTGTGGGTTTACGGTGGAGAGAGAGTGTTGATTATCTTGTAACCTCTCCACCCTTCTCTCCACACCTCGCTCCCTCTCAGCTAACAACGTCGATGTGCGTGTGTGTGTGTGCGTGCACGTGTTTGTGGGTTTAGTCTAATGAAAGCTACAGGCCCCCACAGCCTCCTTTGGCATGTTCACGCCAAAGCCTCAATCAGACGCTCTCATGGCTGTGTCTATGTGCTGGGCCTCTCTTATCCCTCGCTTACATACAGAAAAAAAAGAGCTTTGAAGGGTGTTTGTGTTGCTCCCCCATGTCTGACTGTCACTGTGCCGCTGCCTCTGTCCTTGTTCTGAGCCCAGATATTAAAGTTACACAGCGGCAAAGATGCAGCGAGTGAAGAGAGGAAAGATGATAGAAGATCTGTACACAACAGAACAGGAAAAAAATAGGAAATAAAGCGGGGTGTGGGAGAGTAAAAAGGAATAGTTTCTAAAAGTCAGACATCCAGATCACATAGACAGTCATGGTTAGATCTGCAGACAGCTCCCACAACCAGAAAGAGACGGTAATAGATATGGAGAGAATGTAGAGGAAGATAAGACATGTTGCTCCCCTATCAAAGTCTATTAACACCAGCAGAGAGGGGCGACTCAAAGCACCTTCAGGGTTTGATTTCAATCCAGAGGGCTACGAAGCGACTATAAAACGATGCATCTTTACACATGTAAATTTTTCAGTTCTACACATGATTTCTGATTTCCTCGCCACGTGATTACAACATAGTGTATTTGTAATGATCCCTGATTAAAACAACAAAATCACAATCACAATAATATGATTTTTTACGTCCATTATCTTTGCTCACATTAAGCGAACCCTCACCGAATTCAAGATGTAGCCTAGTTAGCTTAGAACACGTTTGAAAAAAAAAATACTCTTCACTTGTATTTAAAAGGTGTAATATGTGAGAATTGGCCACCTCTCGGATTCATACTCCAGGCACATAGGAGGCAGTATATCACCAGATTAGCCGCTAAATGTAGCTGTAGTGAGCGTGTTAGCTCAGTGAGCTGTGCAGCTAGGAGTCCCTAGTGGGAGCTCGGAGTGGTATGATGGGAAAGGACAGGCTGGGGCTAGACTGTTAGCATGCTAACTTCAGTAGACATAGTACATAGACGACAATTTTAGTAATATTTTTGTTGAGTGATTTTGTTTTTTAATAAATTTGCACCTTTAATACCATAAAAACGACCGAATAACGGTAACGTTACTACATAAAGCAGAGGGACAGCAGCAATAACCTTAAATTAGCCACTAACTGTAGCTATCATGTAGCATGTATGTAGGATCACATGCTAGCAAAAGAAGTGGAAAAGAAAAAGAAATTTGGAAGGATCCACGACAAGAAAACCTCCGTGTCTGGCTTGTAGTTCATCGTAAGGCCGCTAGCTAGCTTAACAAACGCTTACTAGGCTGCATTAACAACAGCAGTGCTAGCACAGATATACTGAGGCTAGAATTAGCCCAAAACAGTCAAAACAAGTCAGACATTTAGCCTGTCAAATGTTGTTGGTTTTTACAAGACTTTTTTGGCTTTAAAGGAGCACTATGTAGTTTTGGGGAAGAGATTCAAACTCAGAATTTTTATATTTACAATATTAATGAGGTAATTATACAAACATTTTTCCATTACCGCATAAACAAACTGTTCTCAGAGGAAAATAAGGTCCCAGAACACTGTTTGAGGCTAGAAAGGTGGCAGGGTCCGCCACATATAACCAAAACAGTATGAAATTGTGTTGTCCTTTAAAGTCAGTTTGTTTATTCAGTTTATTCAGCCACAAAAAGGGAGAGTTTGTTTATTTAGTTGACACAGTGCACCTTTAAAACTGAACATGATGAATCAGTTCAGATAAAACCCTGACCCGTTTTATCTGAATTGATTTATCATGTTCAGTTTTAATCAGCCTTAAAAAAACAAATGAATGTTAAAACTCCTTCTCAGGTCATTAACCACCGCTGTCCCTTGCCTGCCGCTGCTTATAAAGAGCCATCGCCATCCGTACTCTATAGTGTGTGAATCTAAATTGGACCCAGCACAATTAATATCAGTAATAACTTAAAGTACTCTAAAACATACCGTGTTAAACTCATGAGAATGTGTGATATTATTTAATATTTTACATTATTTGCACATTATTCGAGGTGTGCACACACACACACGTGTTTATGTAAGTGTGCAGCAGCGATAGCAGCGCTCTTTATTTGTCTCACTTGCACTTCCTTGTGTTCGTAGCTCTCCATCTCAGTTTCCGGGGCGCTGTATAGCTGCAGTAATTGCCACCGGAGCGATTGCTCCTCATTAGATGCTATGGAAGCTGTAATTGGCCATCCCAGGCACAGCGATCAATGCCACCGTTATTATCAGGATTTCAGGCGCCCGGGCCCCAGACAGCAGGCCCAGCCAGGGCCAAAGGGGAACCGGGAGGGGGTGTGGGAGGGTGGTGGAGGGTGGAGGTGAGGCTCCACAGCTTGTTATGGCTGCACAGAGACTGGACAACTGCTTCTCAAGGTTTCTATTGACAGCTCACCATCCAACATGTATCTGCTCTCTCCATCCAGCTCATTGACACTTTCCCTCCACTGAATCTGTCTTTTCGGCCTCCTCCCGTCTTCTCACCCTGCCTCATTAATGGGACTCCCATTGCTGCCGTATCTCAAGCTGCCACACGAGGCCTGTCAAAGGGTCATGTTGTGTTCAATCTATAGCAGGAATCACAGTGTTACAACTATTGCTGTAAGAGGATTTTGCTTCAGTTTAGCAGTAAATGCAATAAATCTCATAAAATATTTATAAGAAAATGCTAATGCTAAATGTTAATTGTATGTTCACAGCAGTATATGTTAAATATACATCATCATACGTGAAAATATGAAAATGCTTCGTCTGTAAAAGCAGAAACTGTCCCTTCAAACAAGCCATCAGGACTTTTGTAAGGTTGTGATGTCACAACTACACAGTCTCCGCCTTCAGCCACGCCCGCGCTTGGCCGTGGTTGGGGGGGCGGTGTCTGCTCAGGCCTGTAAGAGCCGACCAATCAGAGTAGACTTGTTTTTTTTGGGAGGGTACATTGGTTCAAGGCTGGTGAGGTTTAAGCGTCTAATGTCTCATATGGTAAATTTAAAGCAATTATAATTTCAAGGGAATTAAAGCCATAAATATAAAACATATTGGTTACAATGTCAACAAATTGTTCTGCTCTTCTGATTAAACTTCATTACTTTCCTATTTCAGGTCCAAATAAAGGAAATAAAGGAAATAAAGCAAATGATGATGAAAATGATGAAACGATTAGAATAAACTTCAGGCCAAGGTCTCTCGTCCTCCGCTCATACAAAACATGTCGAAGCGGGCCTGTTCAATAGATCAGACTAATCAGATTATGATAAAAAGAAAAGTCGCGTTATTGACTTTAGAGCAGATGGAGAAGTTTTTCATCGACACAGTTTTATGTTATCAGCGAATACACATTTAGAAGTAAAAGAATGTTTTAAGCAACCTCTAAACTTCAGTAATTCAAGGACAACAAACGAAATGAGAGAAAAAAAACCCGCGGCTGCCCTTTAGGACTCTTAATAAATCTATTATCATTACGGATCATTAGGGTCATCGTTTAATTTGATTATGCAAATTAAAGTAGAAGAAAACCTGACAATTTTTTTTTTTTTAAGTATTCAGGACGCCCTTGATAATAATTCACAAAAAGGTGGCAGAATTTTTACTTTCTCGGAGTTAAACATCCCATTATCGCTCCTTTTTTTTTTTTTACCCATTACCAGAAATACATAAAAGCCTCAGACGTCTTCCAGACAGACGCATTGTTGCCAGAAATCGTCTCTCTTACCTCTTTCACCCGTCTGCTTTTGTGGATTAATTTATCTCACCATTAGCCGAGAAGCTTTTCTCCCTCATAAAAGGAGCCTCGGTACATACAGTGTAGCAGAGAGCGTACTTTTCTTTCTCTAATGCAGAAAAGCTTCATGAAGGGAAAGTTATTTATACATCTATACCACATGATGGAGGTATTGAGTCACTTTAAGTCTCGACCATGTCCTTTACAAAACCTTTTAATTCCCTCCAAAACTTTTTCCCTGTAACATCATGTGTAGAAGCCATTGACTTTCTGTGGATTATGCCTTTGGTGATCTGGCAACTAGCAGACAGGTGAGGATGGGGATGTGGACGAGGATTACACCCTGCTGGTTTCCACATTCGGAAAAGAAATATAAAGAAGAAACAGCAGGGAAACATTAGAAGCTCATCAAAATGGCTGCAAAGACGGATAAAGACCGTTTTTTTTTACTCGTGGCTGTATAACCTCCCATAAGTTGTTTTATGTGCAGTAAAGGCTGAGTTATGTGTTGTCGAGAAGAAACGACCTCTTTTTAATTTGGCACTGCTCAACACAGTCCGGACACTTTATCACCTGTGTTGTTCTGGAAGTTTAAACACCCGAGGCAGAATTATTCCTCCTGCTCTCTCCTCTGTGTATGTTTCTGCAAAAACCCGGATACATAAAGTTTGTACATTTCATACGTGTCATCTCAACATTTCTACAATATGAGTCCAATCACGTTTTGATTACATATATATGAGCTGATCATCACGTCAGGAGGACGAGGGTTGTTTGCACGGCAGCCATGTGAGATGGCTGTGACAGCGAGGGACCACTGGTGTTTTAACATCTGTAAGCATGAAACCACTGAAAGTTTTTAATGAGACAAAACTGTTCAAGGTGCCGTGTCAACATTTTTAAGAATGAAACCATTTTTTTTTTTTTACGAGACCATTTGTCGAAATGGTGTTTCAAAAGCGTGAAGCCACTGAATATTTTAACGAGACACCACTGTTCGAGTTCAAGTTCAAGTTATTCAACAATTGTAGTTGTGAAACCGCTGGCTTTTTTTAACAAGAGACGGCATTTCAACATCTGTAAGCACAGAACCACTGAATATTTTTTGACAAGAGATCACTGTTCAAAACGGCATTTCAGCATTTGTGAGTGTGAAACCACTTAATATTTTTAATTCAAGACCGAGATACACGATTCAAGATGATTCAAGATGTCACTCCGGTTGTACAAGTACGCTTGAGACAGTTCCAGATAGCGCGTCAACATTTGTAAGTATTAAGCCACTGAATATTTTTAAGAGACGTCGGGACAATTAGCTGAAGAAAGGAACATTTCCAGCTGTGTTTGTGGCGACAATACCAAGGCAGCCAAAACATGATCATGACGTGTTGTTACAAAAGAAAAATGAAAATTGAATCCAAAGACACGTAAAGTTGCAGGATAGAGAAAAGTAAAGTTTTATCATATCCATGTTTTGCAGAATTGAACATTGGTTGGATTGGTTGGATCCAGTTATTTATCTTCCTGTTGAAATAAATCATTAATTTAAAACAGTGAAACACATCAACAATCAGCTATTAGGTCATAAGGTACCTGTAATTAATGCAGATTACAGTGGTGCAGTTTTGTCATCACCTTTATAAAACTTTAAAGTGAGACTAAAGCTTTTTGCTTCATGAGCTAAGAATCTGGGAGGTTGTTTGTCAGATGTGTGCACACGTCAGCTCGGGGAAGACGTCTCGAGAACATATTGAATTCTGCGAGACATTCAGACTTACAACATGACACTAATGGCACACAGTCATTTTCAATGATTGGCTGTGGCCCGTGATGATATGAAAGCTGTGCAGCATTTTGCTGTAATTAATAGCAACAGCACATGGTGGGGTGGCTTCTGATCAATGTGCATGAAAGCTGTAATCAGCAGTATCACTGTAACAGCACCGAGTCGATCGACTCGGGGAAAATTACACATCTGATCAAGAATCTGGGGATGGAGGATATTGAACATCTATATTTGTATGTTCGCAGCTCTCAGTGGTTTAATTCCAGTGTTTCACCCTTTATAGACCGTGTGCTTTCTGTTATCTGTTGAAGAAATACATGTTTAAATCATTGTAATCATTCAGGCAGGGATGTGTTTCATGTGTACAAGGTAAGAACGAGGGTATTTGTTGTGTCACACTGCCCTCTGTAGGATGTAAGTGTGATGTATGTGATGGCAGCAGGTGGAGAGCAACATCATTGATGACACCACAGAGGGGCAGTATCTACCTCCTTTATTTAAAGAGTTCACATTATACTTCAGATCAATACATTGTCGATGCCGTGGTGCAAAAACGTCCTCTTCTCTTGTACTCTGTTAGAAACCAAAGATGGATTCAAGTAAAACTGTAAATCTAGAGAGAATATAATCTACACAATATGATGCACAACCCTCCCTGACCTGGAAATGAGTTCCTCCTGTGAGCAAAGACTAAACATAAAACCTCTAAATGTGCTTTTAAGACATTTTTCATAAAACATGAACACGACAAAGAACACACTGCGAACTTTAATCTGATGCGAGCTGGTGGCCACAAATGCATCCTTATTAATAATAAACTACATCTTGGCTCTCAACCTTTACAAGTCACTCAGCAGCTTGGTAGAACCAGCCCATAATAAAAACCAGTGCAACGTGTGCAGAAGCAATGACCTGATCAATAGTAATTAAAACTGGTTTGGAGAAGTGAAAGAACAAACCTCAGTGCTCAGACTCCTGACGGATGTATAATTAATCAATGGAAACTGTGTAACTGTATCCACCAGGTGTTCACCGCGTAATTAGAAAGCTTATTTTAAGAAAGGAATTGAAAATGAAGTTTAAATGAAGCCATTTTTATTAATGAGGCCCTCAGGCGGTGAGAGTTTGTAGCTCTGCAAGAAGAAGAAGAAAAAGATAAATCAGAATTATCCATCTACTGTCTGTTTCTACTCCGGGGGGGTCAGACACAGGTGAACAGATTGTGAAATAATGTGCTAATGCTGGCTGATGACTGCTAAGTGACTCAACTACAGATTTTAATCAAATGTACGACCGATTTATAGATTTTCTAACGCGGACAAATGCACAACTGATTGATTGTTGTTCGAGTGATTGTTGTTTTATTGGTATTATTTATTTCCACTAACAGTTGATGTGTAGTTTCAAAGAGATACAAGGATTATATCAACCGGAGTTGAGGACAGGGCTTTGGGGGTCCGCCACTTGTTGGACGTGCTACTCAAACGGTTAAAAGTTTGAAGGCTGACGAGCTTTGTGTTTGTCGCTGCCTTTCACTGAAGCAATTTCAAGGCTTTGATTTCTATTCTTCAGTCCTGTCTCTTTTAAACCTCTTCTATTTTAGCTTAATTTCCTATTTCTTAACTTGTTTTAATGTGTTGTTTCTTGATGTCTTCCTACTTGTTTTTAATGTCTTTTAATGTAATTGTTATGCCCCTGTAAAGCACTTAGAGTTGCTTTGTGTCTGAATTGTGATATACAGATAAACCTGCCTTGCCTTCAAATATCTGTAGGACACCGTGCATGAATGGGTCGAGAAACCTTTCAAAAAACACCAAGGGCTGCAGAAATGTTTCTTTCTATGGTGCAAACACTATATATAGGAAACAACCCAGTGTCTGTTGCTGCCTTTAGCATCAATGTGTGACAGTCAGTTGTGTGACGGTACGTTCAGGCGGTCATTGGTAGCTCATTAAGTTATATATTGTGACCAACGTCATCAGGAAACCAATGAAAAAGGCACTGCAGAATGAAAGCCTGGAAAAAAACGCCCTGTTTTTACAGCCTGATAAATAAAGGATGTATTTATAAAGTTATTTTAAAAATGCTTTACATGTTAGCAAACTGTCACTGACTGCACTACTAAGGCTCGACTGTCTGCATTCATTAAATCACATTAGTCTCGAGTGTCCCTGCAGGACCGCACTGGTCCACACGATGCCAGTGTTGCACTGCTGAACACTTGGCTCTGTTCAGTCGGCCTCAGCTCAGCTCTCCCTCCAACAACCAGCACAGGCTGACACCAGTGATACAAGTCAAATAATATCAGAGGACGGACAGAAGTTTTGATGGAAGTGCCTCCGAATTAGTAACACAAAGCCAAAGAGATCAGTCGATCATTGAAAATTAATATACATGACTCACTCTCCACCTGCGTGAAGCTTATTTCCAGTTCCACCATGCTGACGTATGTTACTATGTTCAGAGTCTGCTAACTCCTCCACGTTCAGGCCCGTCAGTCCTAACCCCCCCATTCTGATGCATTATTGGTCCACTCTGTAGGGCCCAGGAAGCATTTGGGAGATAAGGGAAAAAAGGCCAGGCTCTGCGATCCCTCAGATAGCACCTAATCACATTCATTACATCAATTAGGGGCAGGCCAACACAACACCGGGCCCGGAGTCAGACCTCCATCTCCTGCTGATCGATGCTAAACACAGAGCACATCCTCCAGGCTTCAACCTCCACCCTGGAGACCACCGTACTGTACTTACCCCTCACCTGATGAACTGGTCCTCCACCGGGAGCTCGCCACTGGTATGGACTTTATAACCAATCTGCATGAGGTTTTGAGAGGCTGTTAGCGTATCTGCAACCCACCGATACACTCACATTTATCCGTCACAGACCAGCGTTTCAACAGACATTTTCCAGCCGTGTTAGTAGCAACAGCAGCAGGTATTTTTGATAAGAAGTCCAGACGATTTGCTCTGAAACACTGGGTGTTTTTGGAAACATCTCCAGCCGTGTTTGTAGAAACAAGAAACAGGTATTCTGGGCTAAAACATGATTGTTGAGATGGGATGAGCATGAACCATGGCTTTTATTTTGGGAGGTGGAGGCGTCGGTGGTGGCATTATACCTAAGCGAGAAGGCTGCTAAGCCAGTGACCGCTTTTCAAGACTGCGTTTCAACATTTGTAGGTACAAAACCACATTTTAACGAGATGTCATGAAGCTGTCCAGCTGTGTTTGTGAGGACAGAACCAGGATACATTTGACGAGACATCTTGAGATCTCACGCCGTCTTTGTGGCGACAAAAAACCCAAATTTTAAGCCAAAACATGACTTTTAAGCTGCAGGACACCATCATATGTGGTGACTGAAATGTTTAGATATGTAGTTTAAAACCAGGCTACATGTGGTTAATGTGTGAACGTGTTTTAGCCATCTGGGTCATATATTTAAATTACTTTTAAATGACTGTATTTCAGTGAAAAGCATGTTGAAATATGGTGAAACAGCAATAATACGCAACACAGACGTCACTGGCAACCGTCACATTTAACCCTTCATGTAGATGTAAAGTCAAAAGGCCTCACATCGATACCGACCGAACAATCGATCGATAAAAGAAGCCGGATCGCATCTATAATAATCACATCCAGTGTATAAACACAATCTCAGTGTATTGGCAAACCGATCTATTCAACAGTAGACCTGAGGTGCACTTTAAGTGCTAAAGGATATTAAGTGGTTTAAAGCAGGAGCTGAATGCACATCCTGAAATCCCCCTGTGTGTAACTCCATCCACATAATGATTACTGAAGTAGGACTGGGATGGTATTTTAAAGCCCTGAACAATGATAAATATATAAAATCATAATCTGAGCTGGCTGGTCGTTAGATGTGACAAACCACAGAGCTGCTGATAGATAACACAAGCCATTTGAGGCATTCAGGCTCAGCGAGCGACTAATGTCAGGTAAAGAAATAAAGGACGATTTCACCACATCTGTGAGTTTTACCGGTTCAATAATCTCCACATGAGGAATCCTCTTTAAGAGAACCAACCAGGAACCAAATCCTGAAAACACGTTCATGTACTTTTTTCCTACTTACCTAATGTTAACCTGATGTCCAGTGTATTAAATGTTGAGTGTGGTACATTCCTGTATTCATAGAGCTGCAAGGTTTGGTCGAATCATTGGTTAGTTGATTGAAATAAAATACATTTTCAACTATTTTGATAATAAAGCAAACGTTTGACATTTTTTAAGCAAAAATGTCAAACGTTTGCTGGTTCCAGCTTCTTAGAAGGTAACTTCACTAGAATAAAACCAAATACTTTTCATTTATTATCATTAATGACAAAGAAAAGCATCAAATCCTCACATTTAAAGGGAACACTGCTACAGCTGGAAACATGGTGGCCCGCAATGCAACTTAACCACTGTGTGACATCACTGGACGCAATTTATCAGATTACATGCAGCTTCCTCTGGACGAAAGACACTTTAATGTGTAAAATTGGCACAGTGCTCCTTTAAATTTAAGATTTTTTTGCTTTTTATTAGACAGTAAATGAAGAATCACTGGATTTTGGACTGTTGGTTCGACAAAAGAAACAATTTTGAAGACGTCACTTTGGGCTCTGGGAGGAGCATTAATCGATTGATTGTGAAAATAATCAGCAGGTTAATAGAAAATAAAATAATTGTTAGTTGCAGCTGGAGGACGACGTGCAAAAACCCCACACAGAGACAGACAATAGTGCAGACAGGGAGGGTCACACAGAGTTTGAGCTGCTGACACTCAGAAGATGTCACAAGGTTAAAACCTAGCGTGCACTGTGCTCGCTGCAGGTGTTTGCGTGTGGACGAGGAGCATGTGACACGCTCAGGTATGGCTTCAACGCGTGGAATGCCGCCTCGAGCATTCACGGCATCGATCAGACGTCTGAGCGGCATCAGCCGGTGTGACGGACAGGTATGCCTCAAAAAAATGTTCATCTATTCTGAAAACTAAACGACTCGTGACCATCACAGTGCATTTGCGTGCACGCATGTGTCATCGGTGACCTCCTGACTTGAGTCGGCTTCTTCCTCCTTCCTTTTTTTTTTGCCTTCTCCCCCCACCCCCACCCCACCGGCGACAGAAAACCTGGTGACACCGGGGATGAGCGACAGGCGAAGAAGAGGAGAAATGGCGCCGAAAACTGGAGGGAGATAAAATGGATAGATAAGGTCGGGGCATCTTAGGAAAAAAAAAATGGGAGAGTGGATAGATTGCGACGGAAGGGGGAGAGAAAGAAGAAAGCGGTGGTGGAGGGGGGGAGGCGGGTGAGAAGAGTGATGCTATTGATACACTGGAGCTGCAGAAAGAGGAGAGGAAGGTGCACTCCATTTTTTCTTTTTTCCTCTCCTCCTCAAAGTGCTATCGGAAGACATACGTTACGATGACAGCGCCGTGTCCACGCCAAGCACATAAAAAACACACCGCCTTTATTTCATCTCCCACAGATAGTTATTAATAAAAACCAGGACAGGGACACACACACACACACACACACACACACACGGAGGAAAAACAGATGAGAAAGAGCGATGGCGAGTCCAAAAAGGAGAGACGAAGGAGGACGATCGTGTTGTGAGTAGGCTTGTCCGCCCTGACAACGTGAAGTCGAGAGCGATGGGACCCACACCTCGATTTGTCAGTGTGATGAAATAAACTCCACGATCCTCGTACGCCACGCTCTCCTCCGACCTGACATCTGAAGCACCTCTTTTTCCCTCCTCTTCCCCTTTTCCAAGTATTCATGTATGCCCTTATTTCTCTTCTTACTTCCCCCTCACAGACTCCCTCTCTCTCCCTCTCTGTCGCCTTTCTCTCTCCGAGTCTCCGTGTTATCAGTATCTGACACACAGTGAATCAGGGAGTATCTAGCGGCCTCGCTATCAGACCTCTCTTCATCTCCCACTGCCCCTCTGTGCTCGGGCCTATCAATCAGAGAGCCGCTGCCAGGACAGATGCCCAACGCCGCCGCCGACACAACTCTGCCTCTCGAGCCGCAACTTAGAAATGGAGCACGCAATTAACTGGAGTCGTTCAGTCACCGCGGCGAGGAGCATCGGAAAAGTTAAGCGTTATGGGATGTCTAACGTGGTGGAAGATTGTATTTATATAGCGACCGCTCAAAGCGTTTTACAACAACAGAGGGCCGAGGCTGCCGTGCACCTGCTCGTCAAACACACTCTCACACCGATAGGGTTCAGTATGTTGCTCAAGGACACTACGGCATGAAGCATGCAGGGGCTAGGGATCAAAACCAGCGACCAGTGATCGGTGGACAGCCACCCAAAGATCGTTAAATACCTTTTGGTCCAGTTGCATATGATTTAATCCCACATGTCTCCCGAACATTACAACTATGGAATGAAAAGCGTGGTCTCCAAAGAGTGAACAAGAGGTTTATTGATTTAATTTTTCTTTTATTGGGCGGTGACAGCTGAGACGTGGGGAGATGCAAGGTCAAAGCAGTGTATATGGTGTGGGAAGAACATATTTTGAGTGCTGGCTTTTGGGCTGGTTTTGTCGCACAGTGCATTTTTAGCCCCAAAGCACAATTTTAGGTTTTTTTTTAAAATTTTCTTCTTTTTAGACATATGATGCCTTCAATTCTTCTTTCATTAATGTCAAAATAACAGTGAGACACACATTAAAACTGTTGAACTCAACAAAAGGCCTCAATCGGTCACTATGTATATCTTTATTTTGTCCTATTTTCCCCAAAAATCTCCTCCACTCTTGTTAAAACATCACGCACTCACCTTCTTTTTTTATTTATACGCCACCAAAATGGACATGAAGAGCTTCGATATGAGCCGCTGCTTCAGTCACATGACAAACTCCACCAGGTGCATCACATCACACTCACCTGACGCGGCTGTTTTAATCTGCCGCTGCCCTCCACACTGGTTTGCTCAGCCTGGGTGCCATCACGCCAGCCTGTCCATGATCACTGGTAATCTAACTGCTACCTATAATGTTCATGTAGCCCTTCAGCTAGTTGGATAACTCGCCACCAACAGTGTCAGGACTTCTTCGAGGAGGACATTTGTCTCCTGTCCTGTCGTTGGCTGTCCTGATGTTTCTCCACACAGATCCCAGGATCAGCGCTTCACTTCAGCAAAGTAGGAGCTGATTTTACTTCACATCTCTGTTGTGGTTTTCTGCTGACGCTGCTGTCTGTTTGGTCTCAGACATCTGATCGCTCTCTCGGCTTTGTCATGCTGTTTGCTGGCTGTTAATATGTGCTTTCATCTCACTGTGTGCAGCGTTGGCATTAGCATTAAGTCTGAATCCATTCCTTGTTGTGTCTGAGCTTATTTCCCTCGTGGTTGCCGTTTTCCTGTGTGCATTTTGCAGGGCCTTCGAGCTATTGATTTACATGGCGGTGGAAATATGAATCATCGTCATGTTTGAGTGTTGTGAGTGGAGGATAATGAGGTGAATTGGTTGTGCAGCAGTTTGTGGTGGGTTGTGAACATGACTGTCGTCTGGCGCGCTGCTCCTACGTACAGTCGTTCTCCTGCTGTACGCATTGAATGGGACCACGTGTGTCCGGTCCTTTGCACCGCTGCTACACTCACTGCCAACCAGAAGCTCACACATGCTGCTCATCAATGCTACGTAATGTGTCAGCCTCACATGTTCACTTCAAGCTTGAGGTTTGCTGCGATGTTCCACCTTAATCAAGGTATGTGTTGCTTCTTCTAACATTTATATAATATGTGTTCATGCTATGGAGATTCTGCTGCCGTCTATTTGTGGGATCTGCTTCCTGCTAATTTGTGCTTGTATGCTAATTGTGATGATATTAATAATAATGTAAAGTTCCTGAACCATTTTTTATTTTTGCTACGTGCTGTATGAAAGCTGTTAGCTTACTGCAAACTCAAACGCCTCTCTGCTGCACCCTGTTGCTTCATTAAAGGTGCAATATGTCAGAATTTGAGTTGAAAGTTAACTAAAACAATCAAGAAGATGTCCAGAAACAACAGTTACTAGAAATCTACTGATGGGCCGGGGGGCACCATCCCGTCCTGGTCCAAAGTTTCTGTGCTTGTGGTGTAAACACCAACACTCCCCTGGTCCCCCGAGCGCCCAGTCCGGACTGCTAGCTGCACAGCTAACTTAGCTAACAGCAGCTACAGTTAGCAGCAGTTATAAGTTGCTTTTGATGTTAGGGTTAGGGTTAGTATGAATTTTAAAGGTAGTTTAAATGTTCATACTTATTGCACCCTTAACTTTTCATTAACAGCTAGAGCTGACTAATTAGCACTAGCTGGTGAGTCTTCTGATTGGTTAAACTGAAATAATTTTCAAATACATAATTAGCCACTAACTGGATGGGTAATTCTGCGATGGCTGATGGTGTAATGCTGCTGAAATCTCTCAGTTAATAGCTTGATGTGAAGCTTTATGTGTTAATAATCTTAGCAGGCCATTGCTATAATGCTGCACAGACTTCTGGGAGATTTCTTGCCGACTTACAGATCTGCATGCGGTCAAAGTTTTGGCATCTGCTGATCGTTTCATGCTGCTGCTGCCTCCTTGTGTGTATTTTTATTGCTATTACTTTACTTTTCTTTTGACTGTGCTCATTTTTGTTTCGGGTTTTCCATGTGCAGTTGTTGCCTTTGCTTCGCGGTGGTGTTCGGCTCTTGTTGTTGTTACTTCAGGTTGCATTACACAATCTCAACCCACCCCAGCATCCACCTGTATCAGCATCCCGTCACATGATTGTGCATCCTCGTGTAGCAGTGGTCATATATCCCTTCTGTTTATCTGTTTATGTACTAAAAATCGTTCCACATCAAAAGACATTAGGACGCCAAAATGTTGTTTGATCTGCTGCACTCCATTAATTGCACCGGCGCAACTGAGGGCATTGAGAGATGTAGATGTTGAAGGTTATGATCGTATCTGTAAAGGTTTAGTTTGGTTAATTCTTCCAATTTGTACGCACCAAAAAAACGCTCTTTATATTTTTAGCTTCGACAGTCAAAGACCTGCAGAGTCACCGGAGCAGCATTACACAACGACTCTTACTGCAGTGTTTTTCTGCGCCTTTCAAACTAATGATACTGCATTCAATGTCATCTGTCTTCATTTAATTGTCAGGTAATTGCACTGATGTGTGCGCTGATTACATCGAGCCTCAGGTGTGATTAGGACTATATCTACATTTCTTGATTAAAAATGAAAAAAGGGAAACTCTGTTCTGATCCACAGCAAACGTCCTCACCAACCCTGAACATGTAAAAATACTGTATATGTTTAATCCTGACCAGATTCTCATCCTCTCATTTTGCAAAAACATACTTCATAGAAGCATAAAAGCATTAGAAGCGCCGCAGTATCTGCATCAGGCGTCGGCCTTCAAACGGCTCGCAGTGGTCGGATCCTTGACTGTTGAATTAAGTAAAAAATCGAATGCGCAAACATGCGACGAAAGGAGGGATAAAAGTATGTTTGAGACTCTCATCTATTATTGAAGAGGCCACGAGATCCAGATCGCATCAGGCCTGGGACAGTAGATAGTGTTTCATGGTGGCTTTGTCTTTAAATATTCTCCTAGATTGAAAGCTTCAAAGTAAACTTCAATTACTGCAGTGATTAGATCTGGCCTGCTCCATTAGAGGACATTCTAGCTCGGAGGGGGGACAGACAGACAGAGAGAGAGAGCGGGGCGACGACTCTCAGACCCCCAGCCAAGGAATTACTAACTATTGATCTTGCTGCCACAAGCCATCTGACAATGACATTATAGTTGTGTAGCTTCAGAAGCAGCGGTACAGTTCGGCACAGGAGGCTGACGTAGTCCTCTGCAAAAGCACTCAGACATGGAGAGGAAATCCTGTTTCGTCTGCAGACGGGTTTCTGCCGGCTGCGGGTTAAAGTTCCAGTTTGACTCAGGTTTTATCATTTTGTTTTGAAATGATAATGTTGACCTCTGTGTCAGTCGCTAAAGAATCTTTTTGGAAAAGAAATGCGACACGGTTCAAACTAAACTTGACCATTTGGCCATTTTGAGACTGTCAACATGTTTTATTTCAAGACCGGCGAGATCAACCCACATCTGAGTGTTCATTCATGTGAAAATGTGCTTTTTTTAAAATGTATTCTGGATCGTACCAACTCATCAACTCGAGAGGTTATCAGGCTCGCATTCAATGCGGCAGAAAAAGGCCTGATGGGACGGCTTTGACATGTTTGTTAGGTGAATAAATGACACTCGATTGCCCTGTAGGTGCGAGTGCGTGGAGTGTTACCCGGCTTCCCACGCATTGCATTCTGGGATAGGCTCCAGATCCGTTGCGACTCCTGAAGAGGATAACAGGTTTAGAAATCGAATGGAAGGATGAGGAGAAGTATCAGGAAGCTGTTTGTGGCTGTACAGTAAAACCCAGCGATGTGTTTTTACTGTAGTTTGTCGAAAATGGCTGTTAAATATGTACAATACTCCACATCACAGGAGCAACACCTGAGCAGATTGGTTGGCATATAGGAAACTGTTTACTCAGGTAATGAATCAAGTGAGAAGTGGGATCATTTTCTCATAAGCTTACATACAATCGGGCTTCTTTGTGTAACCAGTGTGTAACTGAGTTCAGTTATTTCACATGCTTTAAAGGAGCGTTGCACAACATGAACAATTCACAGTCTAATGTTACCTCACGTCCACAATCATCAGTCAGTCGGTTAAAAGAGCATCCAAAGTTTCATTTAATGAAATTGATATAAGATGAGACGACCGTACAGTACTTTTCTATACATTGTATAAATACATACAAGTGTATAATATTGGAGACATTTTCATTTCATCTAATAAGGCCTTAAATAATCATTCCTACTAAGTGTTTTTTAGACTTTGATATTTACACAAGACGGATATATAGGTTGGCCGATAGCCAGTTCATCAAGATATATCAGTATCAGTGTATGTGTTACCCGATATGCGCTGATATGAATGAATACGTCGTGGTAATTGTCATTTTATCTATTGTTAGACTGTAAAATATCCTTCATCCATTACATGTCTTTGTCACAAGTGCAAGAAAAACACCAATCAGTGCAGTGATTCAGATATATTGGTAGATATTGATATTGGCATCGCCCCCGTAAAGTCGTATCGGTTGGACTGTCATAAAATCTTTTTTATTTTTATTCAATGATATCTTGTTTATGTCGGCTGCTTCAAAATAGTTTGTTCATGTGTGTTGAATTTTCTGTTTCTTCAGCTCTTATAAATCACATTTATCTTGATGCCTGTCTCCGCCAATAACGGTTGGACTATTTAAACATGAGGGATAATAATCAGAAGTATTTATTATCTTGACAAAATCTCAAATAGTATTTTTTTTTTTGCTTGTATGTTGGAAGGTTGTCAATAAAGCAAACCAAACCAGATGCCAGGTTTTATTGTCGCTGAACCTCTCGTGTTTCAGAATCCGGAGTTTTGGGCCGTTGAGACGTTGAACTGGAGCAGATTGAGCAGAAATGACAAGAAAATGTACGACCGTGATAATGACGATAATGATCCTGATGGTTTTCTTCGTCACAATGCCAATACTGTTAATAACGACAGTGATGATGATGGATACGATGATGATGATGATGATAATGACGGTGCTCCCAGTGATGGTGCTGGCACTGTTGATGCTTGCTGATGATTGTGGAAATGAGCATGTTGATAAGGGCCCCAAACATTTTCTTTGAGCATGCATGGCTCCTGATAACAGTACTGTAAGTCTCCACTGATAGTCCTCACTGACCATCTTATCTGCTGCATCTCACTGTCAGACATCCACTTCCCCTTTCCTCCTCTGTTTGCAGGCTCCCGAAAACCATTACAACAACCTGATCAGCGACCGGCGAGCACCATCCATAATCATGAGACGAAACGTAATGAACGGGGGGGGGGATTTGATTTTAAAATAAAAAACAGGGTGGCTGCATTGGAGGAGGGAAAAAAAAAAAGGTCTTTGGGGAAAGTGAAGAAGAAGAACGCAGGGCACTCGAGTAGGAGAAGATGGAGACAGAGAGGGAGAGAGGGGAAAGAAAGGGAGAGCGAAAAGGCAGGGGGAAGATAGATCACGGTCCTGAGCGATTGTGACAAGCATAGACCCTATCAGCCGCTGTTTGTTTGCACACTCCCCTCTCTGCATTAAAGGAGCCGTCCAGGCCGCCGGCAGGCCGCGAGCGCTCCATCTCATCACCTGACACGCCAACAGATGTTATGGGCTGATAAGAGCCCCGCGGCCCCCTTCCCTTTGCATCTACGATTACCTCCGCACAAAGGAGAAGGGGCGGCGGCGGAGGAGGAGGAGGAGGGTGGGGAGGAAGGAGGTGGAATGGAGAGAGGGAAGGAGGCAGAGGAGGGAGGAGAGGAAATCAAATACTTCATGATGACCTGGTGTAAAAAAAAAAGAAATGAAATAGATGGAAGTGCTGTGTGTGTGTGTGTGTGTGTGTGTGTGTGTGTGTGTGTGGAGGGGATGGGAGATTGAAAAAAAAAAAAGGGAATGAGAGGAGGAAAGATGGTAGGGACACACTCATTTGTCCTGTATGAAGTGGTAAATGGCCTCGCCGTGCTTCCTGGCCCCATGCTGTTTGTCTCTGTCCTAATCGGCTTATTCCATAAGCACTGCTGCACCATCGTCATTAGGCAATGATAATGATATTATTTAACAGGGGATGAGAGAATTAAGGAGGCGCACTATCTGATGGCTAGTTTTCGCTCACCGCCTCATTTCCTCATCCTCGGGAAAATGTAGCGCTCTCTCCCCACGTTGATAAGAATTGTTTTGCAATTGTAAAGACGCTTTAATGACGGCCACATCCATTGGCTTTTATTGCCTAAAAAAAACATCATTACTCCAACTTTTATTGTGTATTACATGGCTGGTTTGTTCTCCAAATAACACTAACTAAATTGGGATGTCAATAAGAGAAAAAAAAAAAAGGAAGCTATGTGGAACATTGCTCTTGTTTGTTATGGCGAATGTAACCCAATCACTGCAGTAAATACATACATATCTCCCCGACTCCCTCCCTCTGTCGCTTCCTCCTGATCACTAATTTATGATATAATTTAACAACGCTTCTATATTTGTTCCGCTAAACACTTTGCGTGGCATCAAATTACGGCTCACAAAAGATCATAGAAACCCAATCTCATGCATCCTATTCTCAGCCAATCTGAATGGAGAGATTGTGTTTCCCTTTTCTTTTTCTTTTTTTTTTTTTCTCTCCTTCCACTGCTTGGCTCCAAGTCCAGAGGGGGATAGATGACATTACTAAACACAAATCAGCCAATAGAATAAACAAACTCGGGGGGATAAACAACAATGCAATCTCCATCTACGCGTAAACAATATGGAAGCGTGTGTGTGTGTGTGTGTGCTGGCGTGAGTGTGTGTGTGTGTGGCTTCTCTTGATGAGATTGAATATGTGCAGATGATAAGCCAAACCAAGGTAATCAATGCAGTAATGACGAGGAGGAGGGGGGGGCGGGTGTGGAGGGTGTAACGGGGGCACCGGGTCCTATCGCAGGCAGTCATCAATGGAATTTCTAAAGCGCCTTGCCCTTGTGTGTGTGTGTGTGTGTGTGTGTGTGTGTGGGTGTGTGTGTGGGTGTGTGTGTGAGCTTCGGTGTGTGTGTGTGTGTGTGTGTTTGTGCGTGGCGCAAAAGCGTGACAAACGCGTCATTTCGTGTGCGAGAGAGATAAGCTCTAAATAATTGCAGTCTGACAGGCCTGAATAATGGCCAAATTAGACAGAAGGTGCACATTATTACGAGCGGCAAACATTCAAGGCTGGTTTGAGATGTAACTGGCCTTGATTAAGGCTCCGATGACGGCGATGGTGGTGTTGTTAGACTGCCCCCCCACCCTCCCTCCCCTCGACACCCCCACCTTAATCCTATTTCCCCCCCCTCTTCTACTTTTTCCCCACTCTTTCTTCTTCGTTCTCCCGTGCATTAGCATTGCGGCGCTGCTCCGCTCGGTTACCTGTGGACGACCTCCTGTTGAGCAGGCAGCCCACACACCGAGAGCAAAAGAGGGATGAGCAAAGAGAAAGAGGATGAGGGGGGTAAAACAGCCACGGCCGTTGATAATCAGTGGATAAAAGAGCGGCACAAGGTCAGGGAGAGGACGAGGGAACAGTCGGGCGAAGGCGTGTGAAAGGAGCGATGGCAGAGAACAGAGAGGAGATAGAGGGGTGGCGGCTTTGATGTTGATCAGCTTTGGATTTGGTGTTTTGTCTGTGCGGCGGTTACGCCACGCTCAGGTAGAAAGATGAGAAAAGGGCCTTTTTGGAAGCCTTCGCTTGGCTGACGCTTTACCCAAGGCCCGAGCAACACAAGGCGCCTGCATCCACCGACTGTACGGATCAGAGCGGCGGTACGGCATGACCTGATGGCAGAAAAGACGGGCTGAGAAATGACAGAATCGAGCATGTAGTGGAGAAAAAAACAGAGCTGAAATCAATTTCCCCACCTGACACGAGCCTTTATGGCACAAATCAAAGCATAGACCAAACTAAATTACATCAAACTGATGTAATTTTGCACCGGCCCTTTAAAAGGAAAAGCCACAATTCATGTTTTTGTCCAAAAATAACATGGCTTTTTAGTCAATTTGGTAGCTAAACATCATCCTTGTACTATATTGCACGTCTCTTTCGAGGGCAGTCTCCTTTTGACATGAATTATAAATGACAACATACACAGAAACACATGAGCATGTAATGTGGCAGCATGTTGGCTCAGTGGTTAGTCCTCACAGCGAGAAGTTTTTTTTGCTTTCCTCTCAGGTTCCTCCGGCATTCAACTGATGGAGGTTTTCGTGGACTATTGAGCTCAGCAACAGTGTCGGGGTTTATTCTGGTGGTGCAAAACACAATAACAATAACTAAAATATGAATTAAAACACAAGATGCGTTAAGACAGAAATAGTTTTATTGGCTAACTGTGGGAAAAATGTGCTTGAAATTGTCAGTCACATGATTTTGCCTGCCTGCTGCACCCACACACTTCAACTTCAAGTCCTAGCGAATCCTTAAAGACGGTGACATTGGACACAACATTAAGACATTTAAGAAAATCAGCCATCGTTGTCAGAGAAAGTTCCTCTTTGCTATTTCGTAAAAAGGAGCTTTATTGCTTTCGAGGCAGCAAACATAAGTTGCATCGAAGGCATCTCTGTTTGTTTGGATGGGACAGTGTTCTCTGGCTTTTTTTTTTTTTTCCCTCACAAGCTGGATAATTTCAGTTTTGGAGCAGAACTCCCCAAATCTATTTCTAACACCCATCTGATATCACCGGGAGTGATCAGATCCAGATCACATCCATAATCTCCACGCTGATCACTGCCCAAGCAGACGGTTATCAGCGAGCGTTCGTGATTGGGAGATTAGTGTTTTTAAATGCTTATCCGTGTAGACCTCCCCGAGGTAGTCTCTCTCCAGAGCCTCCGATGAATCACGGCATCGCAATCACAGACTCGGAGACACGGATCCAACATGTTGGCTTTTGGGGGAGAAGGGAGATGATGGAGGGGATGGCTGGAGTGGATCATGTACATAATCACTTGTTTATCACCAGAGCATCTTGCCAAATCACTAAAGCACTGCTCTAATCACAATAACCAGAGCAGCTGCTTCTTTCCTCTACTGTGTGCATCTTAAAACCTATATGGGGTCAAGTTAGGGTTACAAAGATACAGGTTTTTTAGAGCTGATAACAACAGCCTATGGATATTTTGGATAAAATCAGCATAAATATCTTTTAATTTAACCATGTTTACAGTTAGCAGGATAACACTGCTAGCTTAGGTCAGCTGTAGAGGCTTTCTAACAACTGCAGAGCTGTCGTATTTATGCACTTGATCTTCCTCTTATCATGTGTAGACTAGAATTCAGACAACCATGGTTTAACAAGCAGCTAGCTCAATTTTACTGACCAACATTAGCTAGTTTAAACAACGTTCAGGTAATTCATGGATGTACGTCTTCTAGACATGACAATTTTCTAGTTGTTGGAGGATTTGATTTTCCCTTTTCTGACTGAAGCAAGCTGTATTCCCCTTCGTCCAGTCTTCATGCCAAGCTAAGATAACCAAGTCTTTCACACAGAGATAAGTGATGTTGATCTTCTCATCTAACCCCTGGAAATACCAACACATGCTCATACTAGAACAGAGTAGGTAATTTTCTAATGACTCACAGAACGACATACTGTAGTTGTTGGACCATACCAGCGAAGAACATGCACTCATAGAACTGGAGTAACATTGAGAAATTGCTATTTCAGCTTTGTGAAATGGTTGCAGTTTGGTTAGGTTTAGGAAAAGATCATAGTTTGTTGTTGTGATCGATCATTCATCGGTTACTAGCTACTGGCAGATTGAAGTTGGGTTTCTAAAGGCAATGAACGCTCCAAAAACAAAGCAACACGAAGCAGGGCTTTGTTCAGCAATGATCTGAAGTTTAATGAATGACGTAAAAATATATACAATCAGGATTTTAAGCTTGAGATCGATGTTCAGGGTGTGATGATAATGAAAGAGACAATAACATTCGATAGTTTGGGTTAAGGAAATGAAGTTTGGACATGACTTCAGTTACATATGCAACTTTACATTGGTATGCTAACGTAAGTATATAAGTTAAAATGAGTCAGCGTTGAAATTTCTGTGTATGTGTGTTTCAACCTCCACCATACGTCACCTGACTTCCTCCTTTGCTCCCATCATGATTACTACAGCCACTAGAGGTCGCTGCGTAACAATGAACGTAAATATATGTTGTAACAAGTATTTCGCATCTCAAACTAAATTCTGTATTTGTTGCATTGAAAGAAAAATATTACAAATTTACATTTGTTGGGCCAAAAACCAAATAAATGTAATGAAAGTGCCAGAAAGCTTTGAATTACTGCAGGCTAATCTGTTAATTCTCGGTGGTGTGGTCACACTAGCAAGCTATTTGATTAATTTTTAACATAAAGTATGATGCTTAATGCTGCTTGTAAACAAAAATCTAAAATCTACATTTAAAATCTAATAAGGATCAATTCAGGCTACAATCTACAACTGCTGTCACACTGACCACTTCTGTAATAAATATGCAGTCAAACTACTCCAACACTTCACCTTGCCTGCCCTGTGAGCCAAGAGTAGTGTATCTCTGATCCGAGTGTGGCTCTGGGTATGAGTGTGTTTCAGGGTTTGGAATCAGGATGAGATCAAATCCTCCATACACAAAAAGCTTCCTGCCATGTATCTGCTGTCCTCATCTACCTTGGCCTGGTAGGAGATGTTCTAGTGCCAGTAGGACGGAGGGCAAACTTCAAACACTAAATAAGCCTTATCTGCTCCCAGTGCTCGGCTGAGATTAGGAAAGGAGGTGAGGATGCCAGCAGAAAGGAAAAAAAGAAAGGAAAGGAAGCCAACAGAAAGGAAAGGAAGCCAGAAAGAGATTGGCAGAAAAGAAATGGAGGATAATATGGATAGCGGAAAGGAAAGGGAAGCAAAGTCAAAGAAGAAAAGGGAAAGGAAAAGAGGTCATCAGAAAGGAAAGGAAGTTGGAGGAAAAGAAAGGAAGCCAGTGTAAAGAAACTGACGCCAGGGATAGGAAGAGTCCAAAGGAAAGGATAGGAAGCCAATGGAAAGGGAAGGAGAGATGGAAGCCAATGGAAAGGGAAGTAAAGGAAAAGATGGAAAAGGAAAGGAAGCCAGCAGAAACAGATGGAAAAGGAAGCCAGTAGAAAGAAGGGGAAATAAGTGGTGACCAGAGGAAAGCGCACAAATCCAGTGGAGAGGAAAGGAAAGCTAGGGGAAAAGGGGAGGCCAGTGAGAGGAAAGGAAAAGAAGCCAATGCAAAGGAGATGACACAAAAAGGGATAAGAGACGAAGACGTTTGACAGGAGGTAAAAGGAAAGCTGTGGATACAAGGAGAGAAGTGAGAAGACCGGATGTGACTGCTAGACGAAGGGTGTACTGGCTTTTTCAACCAATTCGAAACCACCCCCACGCTTTATAACTCCCCGCTAAAGAGCGACAGAGTCGACCCAGTCTCCTCTTGGAAATGAGCGTCTATCTTTGGAGGGAAGCGCTTGTTTTTGATTCCATTACCCAGGCGAGGTGTGGGGTGAGAGGGTGGCAAATGGGGGAATTTGGGAGTGCTTGGCGAGCGGGCGCATGGGGAGAAAAGCCAGTTTGGGAAGCAGCGGTGGAACCACAATCTCTGGAGTCCATTCTGTCCCTGCCGCCCTGTGATCCCCACAGCAATTAAAGGCAAGGAGAGAGAGGCCACAGGGAAGTCCAACAAATCACGCCTACGTCAAGATGCACTCGGGCTTACTGACAAATGTATTATATTCTGCACATATGGAAAGGTACCGAGGAGAAGACAGTGAGGGTGTCTAAACTGAGATTTACTCACAGAGTTCTTGTAACAGTGGATCAAGGGGGTTTCAGAGGACTCACAACAAAATGAAGAAACATTTGATTTCACTTTTTAGCTCCCTACTTGACAACTATTTTATCGCTTTCCCTCCTCTTCCCTTCAGTTTAGACTGTTAGCTAACAAATGGGAAGATCTTTACACTGGAACGCGTTAGGACCTCAAGAAATATCAAATATCGTCAATTTGTGAAATCGAACATATGTAACTGATGAGCCAAAACATTTAAACCACTGATAGTTGAAGTGAATGACATTGATCATTTCTCAACAATTTAATGTTCTTCTGGAAAACCTTGGCATTCCTGATGGCAGTGCCCCCCTTAACAGCAAAAACCCTCAAACTCCCCAGATCTCAATCTGATCGAACATCCGTGGTATGTACTCATGTCCAATCCATAGAGGCTTCACCAAATCTAAATATTATTGTGGCTGCGTCAGTGGTTTTACTGTATATGATCCAACTTCGGGTGGAAATAGCCAGTTTTGGTCACTACAAAAACGTCTGGAAATGTCCACAGGTCTCCTTAAAAAACATCCAGTGGTGTGATTCAAACTGTGGTTGGCTGTTGGCTTCTACCATTAGAACTCCCTGTAATATCCGAACCACCAAAATGCTCTTGGAAGGAACCGAAACATGGTTCACTTTGAACCGAACCAAGACCACCTCATCTCATCAGACCAAGGTTTGGCTGTTTGGTCCCATCATGGCTGCCAGGGGCCCATAGGCGGTGCAGCCCAGGGCCTTCTGGGACTAGCAAATCTGCCTTGGGTTCTCCGAGACCGACCTCTATTGGGTGTTGGTCCGATACTTACCAATTTGGGGTTATTTGATCTAAAAACTGACCTTTTTTAGTCAATAAACCTTCAAGGAAAAATAAATTGTCTCTTCTCACACTGCACCCAGTGACACCACTGTAAACACTCTTGGGTATAAACCTTTAAATCTGGTTCTGCTTTTCCTCTCATCTCACATTCATTCCACATGAGAGACATCTGAAACAAAACACAACCAAATACACAGAAGTCAAAACTTTCCCAACTCCCCCAAAGATCATAGTAAAGTATTCACAAGGAATCCCACCCACTGATTTCTCACTTTGTCACAGACCTACTAACACAATTACATCATTACAATAATACGTTTGCATCTTTTTATAATCTCCCAGGTTGGATGTAACTCATAGAAAGTTGTGATATTTTGATCTATGCTGTTTTCTTACTCCTACGCTGTCCAAAAAGGAAAAAAAAGGGAAGCACAATAACACCCTCATCTGACCAATCAGAAAACGATAGCGAGATTGTCTCCATCCTCCATCGTAGGATGATCCTAAATCCACATCACATCTCTTCTCACACCCCCAGCTCTCAGTTGAAGTTGAATATCGCCACTCACTCTCCGCCGAAGCTTTAAACCGGTGCCAGTGGCCACCCACTCCAGCTCTTATCCCCTCTTCTTCCCCTCTCCTCCAATGTCCATCAGTCATTGTTCCCTCACCATCCTCCTCCTCTCCTCTCATCTCCTCTCATCTTCTCTCCTCACCCCCCCCCACCCCACCCACCTCCTTCCCCAACCCTTCGGATTTGATCTTGATTTCTTACCAGGAAATATCTACCAAGGGGCCGTCCAGCTACAATAACATTCAATAAAAGAACACAAGGGTGGCCGAGACCGGACCACTGATAGTGCCACGATTTATGGGCCCTGCTCGCTTGTTTGCTTCAACGCCCGAGCACTCACACACAACAATAAAAAACACATACACACTCGTAGCTTCATACATCACCAAGCGCTTCACCTTACATTCAAGCATGGTGCGTATGGTATTTGTATTTATGAGAATCTTGTATTATGATCACGGTATTTGATGCCTAATAAACGTCTGAGCTCCGGGCCTTGTCAGTTTACCATTTTAGATCTTTTTCCTGGAGAAACTTTACCTCTTTTAGTTCACGAGTTTGTTTTTTTATGCCTTTTAAACAAAAAATTGGTGCATGCAATGTAACTTTAGTTGTCTGTAGTACTCCACCGATTACACCGGCCCTCATAAGGTCATCATTTTCTATATTACTTGCAGTGAAACCTCACCCAATCCTTGCTTGCAAATAAATGAGCATTTCAAGGATGCCCCTTTCATAGCCCATTCAGGTGTTTTTGGATCGTTCCACAACTGTCCGGGTCTTTTGTTGTTGCACCTGTCCCAACGTGTTTGCCATCAAATCATTCATTATCGTAACATCAAGGAGGATCAACAAATGATCTCATTCTGTTTCTGCTGTAGTTTAAAATATGTTCATAAAAATCCCTTAACATGTTTAACGTTAGCCCTGCCCGTTGTAAACTACCACTTAACCCTTTAATGCATGAATTATTAAATGAAACCATGCTTCAACAGTATAAAAGTGATGTAAGAAGTATCGTAATCAATGCACCACAGGGTTCATCTCCTCTTCCCCCAGCCATTTTGAATTTCTAATGCCATATTTCAAAATAAAGCTATACAAAGATAACAATCAATTAGAATTGTGAGCACTGTAGAGAACATCCAAATATCTGCTCTGCAGAGGTTTTCATGCATGAAGAGTTAACTAAAGTCGTGGAAATGGGGTAAAATATTATACAAATTTTACAGAAAAGTTTGGAGTAATATTGGGGATCCAAATGCTCATTCCTCGCAACCAAATTTCACATTTCGTCTCTTGGTCTTCCTTGACAATATTACACAGTAATAGGGGATAATTGGTTATTTTAATTAGTCAGATTTAAAGATAATAAACCCTGCCATCAGCAACTTGCATTGAAAGTGCCTCTGTGGGTTTCAAGGTTCTTGTTTCAGAAACTTTACATCTGACATCTTGGTCGGGCTTTGTTCCTTGATGCTGTGAGAATTAAAGCAGTTGCTTTAGCCTGAAGGGAACCGCATCAAATCGAACACAGGCTGGGCTGTAGTTGTTGTTTTTGTTGACACTTGTCTCAATCCCCTTTGTTCCAATGTCCATATCACAAGCCCACCGCACACTGACGCCCGTCCAAACAGGACTACAAATGGCTGCCGTCCCTCAGTCTATAACATGGTGTGGGACTGTGCACGGCTCCTCAGCCTCCTCGGGAAATCCGCTGTGACCAACTCTGTCCGACCGGACAAGAAAAGACAGCGGCCCCCTTATGCCTCGACCCCCGAGGGCTGGAACCGAGTGTGACGCAGCTACCCACAAACCACTGGGGTATCAGCCCCACTGCGCCCACACTCCCTCGGCCGCAGCAGAGCATCGCCGTTACGGGACGCACCTCTGGGATTCGTTCCCCGTCCCGCCGCGGTTATCTGCTCAGGGCCAGGGAGCAGGGACAGGCGTGGGACGGAGGGGTTGGACCGGGGTGGGGGGGGCAGCACCGATCCATTTTAGGACGGTGAGGGATCATCATTGTCTCCCGTCTCACCCTGTCACTTACTATTACCAAACCGCTGGCTGACATCCTGTGTATTCCTATGTGTGCGATTCCACAAAAACAGTTCTGGATGTGTGGTCTTGGCATCGAACTCACACACGCGCACTTTACAAGCGAGCACACACTCTCTCTTTTCTCGCAAACACACACTCTCCATACACAGACACACTGTCATCACTACAGGCGCTTCTCAGCAAACCTACACATCGGATTGTGAGTGGTACAGCTCTTCCTAGCAGACTGTGTGTGGGAGGGACAGAGCCACAGGCGCTAAGTGTCTCTATAGCCCATGTGAAATCACATGTAGGCTGCGATGAGCCTCCAACCATACCAGGCACAATCACATGGAGAAACCGAGGGAGAGGGAGCTTTAGAAGACCACCAAGGATAGCAGCATGGCGCAGGATGCCTGGGCTGTCTTCGTGTTAAGGCCTTTTTCGTCACTGTTCCAAAGTATTCACCACTTAAAACAGATTAAGAGCTTGGGGAATAAACAGGCCCCGATGCTACGAAGTGGGGAAACACAGGAGGAGGGTTTCGGGAATTAGAGAGCAGGACGAAAGGGAAAGAAGCCTTTCAGGAGATAACGCCTGGAGAAGCAATCAGGATTGTTCACATATTAAGGCGCTTGTGATGAGGCAGATGAATGGGTGAACAAAAGGGGGTAGAATAGAGACAGCTGGATTGCTTCATGGCAAGAGGAGCTACTTCTTCTATAATTTGAGATCTTCAGAAGCTCAGTTTTGGACTCGAATGAATAGATAAGATTGTTAGATGATGTCTACTACAGTTCCTGTTTTGTTTGTTGCACAAAAGCATCCCTTAACTGTGTATTTAAACTAAAGACCACCATCAAGATTCAGCCTGTTTCTGTTCATTTTGGCTTGTTTTGGGGGATGTAGGAGGTGGACGGTCTGAGTGTGATGAAGCTTGGTCGGCGTGTCTCCATCCTCGTCCTCCACATTATTCCCTCTACAGCGTTGTCGTGTCTGATGGGATGGAGCCCTAAGTGTGGGAGAAATGCATCAGATTAGACTCCTACGTATCTGATTAGTTCCTACGGGACAGAGTGTTACAATGTTTTTTCCATTTTTGGCCCGTTATTAGTCCGGATATAAGCCCGTCGAAGCTGTCCACTTCTGATATAATGGGTATGATATCGCTTTTTTTCTTGATACTGTCTTCGATCAGACAGTAATTCATGGAAATGTAAATAATAAAACACAACAAGTCTTGATAGACGAACATCGGAGACACAGCAGAGCGTTATCATTGCATTACAGTACTAATCGCTGCATGGCCACTTTACCACAGACTCAAAGAGCTGCTCTATTTGATTCAGTAAGATTATTCATTAAGTTTGTTTATTGTCTGTTAAGTTCATTGTTGGGTTGGTTTCAACTGTACACATAGCATGAAGTCACAACCCAATATATCTTGAGCACTGATCTCGAACGAAGGTTTAATCTGATAAGTAGAACTGCTTCGGCAAAGTCCTGCGTACCTACGTCACATAACTTATCTATGTTAGTAAGTTGAAAGAACGTCTCCTGAAGTAAAGTCCATTGCTCGTTTAACCGCGACCATCCGTCCCCGACCTCGTCCCCGACCTCGTCCCCGACCTCGTCCCCATACGGCCTTTTCTCTCTCTTCACTCCCTTCTTTGAAGCTATAATAATTACTAATGCTGCCAGAGGTTGCCACCCAACAACACATCTAAATATGGGGTGCAAAAAGCTGCATGATGATAATGAGCTGGTATTGGTACATCTGTCAAAAATGCACCAGTTTGGTAAAGAGAAAACATCCAATCACCAAGCTTAAGATTCAGTCAGTCAAACTTCATTCATTTAGCACCTTTCAAACACATCAAGTGCCCTTCAAAGTGTTTTACAAATGATTGATCCATTTTTCTTTTTTTTTAACACTTTGAACAAACCTGATAAAAATGTTCCTCAGTTTAAATAATTTAATTGTTCTGAACTTGGCTATTTCTTCATGGAGATGGCAACTGAGGACTCTTGGTACCCCAGTTATGAAAAACCATTTCATGCAACACTGGTGGAAAAAAAAATCATGTTTTCTCAGAAACAAAGTTGAAATAATTAAAATAGATGACAATAACATAGGATATAGTGTCTGTTACTATATTATTAAGTTATCCAGGAGACTCATTGAGCAACAACAAGGACATCCTTAAAAGTAAAATTTTTAAAAAAGCACTTTATATGAGGGTACACACATAAACCATTCACTAGTAGCATGCATATTAGTAGCATGCTGGCCCTTTATTAATGCCTTATTCTGCATTGTCATCTTAATATGATTAGTATATGGCCATTCTTCCTTAATATAAAACTACAAGTGTTAATAGTGTCCAAATAACTTTAAATCCAGTCTTTCTAACCCGTCACCCATTCTGAAGTGGGGTCTTGCTAATTCAGTAATCGAGTATTGAGGTCTAGATTACAGATCAAAGAGTAAACTTCTGTGGATAACTGGTATTCAAGTTGCACAAACATCCGTCTTCACTCCAAAACTCAAGTGTTCGCATCACCCGCAGTTCAACCCCATAACTTCTGACTCTAGTTGTGAATTAATGTTGCGGTCATCATGGGATTCGACAGAAAGGGTTAAAAAACCGGGTCGCGTCCACAAACCTCTGATGAAGCCGGGACTTCTGAGGCAGCCGTACTTTCAGATCAACAGAAGAGAAAAGGCAGTCAGAAAGTGAGGGGGAGGCCGAGCGAGTGAGTGAGCGAACAAAGTGATGCTGCTGTTAATCCCTCATCGATTCAGTCATGCTTCTTTCTTTCTTTTTTTCATCTTGCGAGCGGCGGGGACCTACAGAAAACACAGCCGCCTTTTAAAATAACATTTAACTAAGTTGCCACAATGATGCTGATGATAATAGAGAATGCCACCAGCGAGCACGGTGGGCGTTATTGTGCCTTATTGGCCTCCCCCCCACCCCCCCCCACTGATCTGATTTGCACAAAAGATGTGAGCGGGAGGAAGATGATTACCATAACAAACACACAGTTGCAGACGCACTCTTCCCCAGGGAAGTGTCAGTCTAAGTGGGAGAGTATGTTGACATTTATAACCATCTGGGGGGGACATGGTCGCTATTTCTCAGCTGTTTAACTTCAATTAGGGGAAGGAAGGGTGGGGAAGGAGGGAGAGGGGGGAGAAGGGGAGAAGGGGAGGGATGGGTACGACTTGTTAGCGAATGGCTAAGTGGCGGCGGAATAGGCGCTAAAGGGGAGAAACACATTTATGGGTGTCTCCTAAAGAGTTTGCATTGTGCCCCGGCCTTTGTGGCTTCACATTGATGGAGGGCCGCTGATAGCTATGGGAGATTATGTATTGACGGAGGATGTTAATGTGGACCCGGGCTCCTTCTTTTTGCAAAGAGTGATTACATTGCGAGGCCCTCGCAGCGCCTGGAAGTTACATCCATTCACCTGAAAGCCAAACAAATATCTCAGACCTTTCTTTTTTAAGGTCAGCGTCAGAAAACGGCGGCCAGTACTCTAAAAATTGAGATGGTAGATCCCGGCGGAGTGGAGCGAGAATGAAAGACGGACAAAAAGAAAACCCCACCAATAATAAAATGATGAGGAGGGGGGGACGAAAAAAGGTCCTATTGGACAGGAAATAAAGTGTGCTGTCAGTCAGTAGAGGCGGCGCTGCCACAGTCACGTCTCCCAGGTTATTGCTTATTGTTTACTCCCCTCTGAAAAGGTCAGAGGTCGCGGCGACCACATCTATTTTTCTCTCCCACCCACTCGCCCCATTCTTCTCCGAGCACAAGGAGGAACAAAGAGCGACGGCGGCGGAGGGAGAGGGATGGGGCGTGCGGTTGGAGGGCGAGTTGGTGGCGGTGGCGGCGGCGGCAGCGGCGGCGGAGGTGGTGGGGAGTGGAATTAGAAAAAAAAAATATAGAAAGGGAGAGCAGCGATCAGACAGCGCTGATAAGGAGAGGAGGCAGGGGCGGGGTGTTGCTGTGAGCTTTTGGAGGGGGTGGAGGTGGTGGTGGTGGTGGGAGGACGGGAGGTGGTGGTGGTGGTGGTGGGGGGGTGATGTGTGTATTCAACTCCGGGCTGACTCCTCTTATGCTAATACAGCCAATTTCCTCTTTTATTTCATTTCTGGAGCCGAAATCTGCGATCTGCGATAAGGTTGCCGTGGCGACCGCCTGTTCCCCGGGCGGATGCGGGCAGCCGTGTGATGGAGATGTGTAAGTCGGCGGGAGCAGCAGGGAATGAATAATTTAAAACTCCACCAAGCTGGAGAGATAAGAGAGAGCAGGGCTGAGGCCTCTCTCTCCCCTCTCTCTCTCTCTCTCTCTCGCTCGCTCACGCACACACACACACACACACACACACACTCTCCCTCGCCCTCCATCTCACTCCCTCACCCCTTCCCCACAATCCATCTCTCCACCTCACCCCTTCTAACTCTCAATCCCTCCTTCCCTGCGCTCTCTTTTTTTTTTTCCCCTCCCTCCCTCTCTTTCACTTTCTATTTCTCTCTGCGGACATCTAAGGCTTCATCCTCCAAAGCAAGCTGACCTCCAAGGTCAAGGGCATGATGGGTAATTGAACCGGCTGGTTTGGGGGCGGCTGGGATCGGGCCCACGGATGATACGGCAGAGACAGAGAGTGGATGGTGATGGTGGCGGTGGTTGGAGGAGGAAGGCCTCAGCTCGCTCCAATTCAATCTTTCTCCTCCTGCTCGATTCAAACGCGATGATTTCTCCGCCGCCTCTCCCGCTGCCAAGTGTAGCGAGCGTTCGGCGAACTTGGTTTACTTCAAGTTAAGCCCACTTGGCTCGTGTCATTCTTACATTAGTCACTCGAACAACAGCCGCTCTCCAGCAACACAATGGCCCAACACTTGAATGTAACACATGCTTGGAATAGTTGAGTGTTCCAGCTCAATGGTGCTCCTGTGTAAACACGCCGAGGCTTTTCACGGGGACTCGGTGTCCTGAGATGCTTTTGTGTGTCTGTGAGTGTGAATGTGTGTGTGTGGGTGTGTGTCGTCAGGGTGTGGTTAACACAGGTAAGTTAGTTGAGTTGTTATTATTAAACGCTATAAAACTATTTAGATAATCATCTGTTGCTGTAGAATCAGTCAACTCTGATAGTGTGATAGCAGCCAGTGTGATGAAAGTAAAATCTCAAGTGTTTTTTGTTTATATTTGTACTTTATACATCAACTCCGGCACATATTTGATGTTTTGCTGCAACAATGAATCGATTAGTTGTCAACTTTTAAATGAATCTTTCTGAAAACGTAAATTCGAGTAATTTTCTAAGAATAAACTAATCAAAGTTCTCTGGTTCCCGCTTCTTAAATGTGAATATTTTCTGGTTTCTTTCCTCCTCTATGTCAGCACACTGAAAATCTTTGGAGGACGTCTTTCTCGAGCTTTGAGAAACACTGCTGCACATATTTTTCACCATTTTCTGAGAGTTTATGGACCAAACAACTAATCAGTTCATCAGAGTTGACAGATTAATCGACCTTGTTGTAGCAATTATATTCATTTGCTAGTTGTCGTTATTTACTTTTAAGATTGTACACATACCTTATTAAATGTACTACAGTATATTAACCGCTTTACGGAATAAAACAACAATCAACTACACACTTGGGATACTTCTGTGCTTTTATTTTGGTAACATTTTGAAAGCAGGTTTACCTTGTGTTATATTGTATAGGATGTAGCAGACATTTTCCTGTGTTTTTCTTATTGTCAGCTCAGGTCAGTTTATTCAGACTACACCTTCTGTTGACCTCCCACAGAGGAGGGGTCCGTCTTGTGAACAGAACAGAACAACAAGATCAGTGTACACAGCTTACAGTGACACAATACTGTTATCAAACCTCGTCACAAGATGTACATAGTCTCTGTGAAACTGACCATCAATGAAGAAATCATCAGTGTACTGATAAATGTTGTTCCTCGGTACAGTTAGGCCTCCACTGTCGTCCAAAAACTCTTGAAAACACACCGCAGAGCTGCAGTGTCACACTGGAAACAGTCGCTTCATTACAATAAAAGACACACACGGGGCTCAGAGCTCAGTGCAACAGAAAGAGAAGGAAAGAGTTCACAATTAAACTTTAATTGTGTAAAGATAAATAACTACGATGACGACATAGAGATATAAGTCCACAGTGATTCAAACAGAAACACAGCTGATGTTCAGTGAAGGTCATGTGATTGAATCTTTTTAATCATTTAATCAACATATACATTTGTACATAAAACAGCATGAAAGTGTGAACGTTACTCACAAACATGTGACCGGCACTTTGGAGTTCCCCACAAACTCCACCTGACACCACTTTTCTTTTTACACGTTGTTGTTTTTGCAGCTACCAATCATTGAAGTTAAAGATCTGAGAACTCCCAAGGTGCATTTTTTAACTCACAACTATCATTAAGAAGAGGAACAGAGACAAAGTTTGTGAACCCCCCAAACAGCCAAAACACACCAGAATGCAAAAACCTGTTGCTGTTTTAATTTCGGGGATTAAAACTCAAACTCAGGAGATTTGTTTCAGGCACATTCTCTTACTGGAAGATGATTTTGGGAAGTGCATAAAAAAAAAAAACACTGAATAAAGTGGAGTGTGTGGAGGGGAGGTCATTGGAAAGGCAGCAGTTTATCTCAGATGCAGTGTGAGAGGATCTTAGAGGGGATTTCTCTTTTTAATTCCGAGTTTCTGGAGGCGATCATGCGGGTCACTGGCTCGGCCGCTCAGCTGGTTGAAGGCTGCGTGTGTTACGTTACATCCTCGACTCCTGTCTGTCTGGGCCCCGCCAACCTGTTTTCATTCCTCAGCCGCAGCGCGAGGCTTTATCGCCATGGAGATAAACCGGCGGGTTATAAACATCCCGGCGGGTCACGTCCAGGTGAGGGGTTCACGGCGAGGTGTGGCTGGCGGACGCTCCTCCCCTGGGTGTCCTAAAAAGACACAAGTGGAGGGGGGGGGGGGAATTTTGGAACAAAAAAGCTGATTCATAAACAAGCCACACAGGGCGCCCGCACAGGTAATCTCAACCCAAGCGTGAAGCCTTCATCCCTGTGGCGCCAGGAGGCAGCTCGCCCCGCCAGGACGCACAAACGCACACAGAAAGTTGAGAAAAACCTGAAAAACAGTTAACTTTGGATGAGAAAATACAAAAGGCTGATGATGCACTTAAAATGTAAACTTTAAATGTTGTGTGACAATTTATATTTTGTCCTTTTTTAAAGCGCTCCTCTCGTTGCACGTAGTCCGTCTGAGCTTTCATCTGAGCAGAACATCTCAGCAGCCCCGCATCCTCCGAGGTCTCCTTCACATCGAGGAGGATAAGAAAACGTGTTTTGTCTGCCAAGCGCAACATCTCGCATTCCTCCGCCCGACCCTGCGACGCACAGGACGACACGTACGGCTCGGCGAAAAACACGCAAACAAACTCGAAATGCAAAAAAAAAAACAAAAAAAAAAACATCCAAACATTTGCAGGAAAGGTTCTTCTTCTCCACCCTCCTGTCCTCTGCACCAAAAACACCTGCAGCTCCTCCGCCGGACACATGGTGGCACTACGTACTTAGTGGAGGACCTGCAGCTCTGGGTTAACCCTCCATCCTGCCTTGAACATGGAGTCCCACCAAGTGGAACAGAGGTAAACACACACATCCACACACACATCCACACACACCTAGCAGATACTCCAGATTACATTGATAATACCAAAAATATTGGCCCATAGAAATAATACAACACAGCGATAACAGAATGCTATCTGGTTTGATCATGATACCACAACTAAACGCAGGCAGAATATCAACTCTCTCCAAACAAGAAATAAGAAACTGGGGCCTCACATCGCTGAGATGACAACATAAAAACAAGACTGACACTCTCACGCTGAAACCCAGTAGCTCAAAAAAAGAAAAAAAAAAAAAGAGAGCTCCGGCGTCTCGACGCGGGGCCGATGGAGAAATTAACAGCAATTTTTTTTTCAAGTATGTGAAGCAGCCATGTAAATAGAGCAGTTTTTAAGAGGCTTTTCAGGGGCTGCGTGTGAGCAAATATGATTTCATTAAACAGGATATGAGCTCTCTCTCTCTCTCTCTCTCTCTTTTTTTTTTTTTTTTTCTGATGGCTGTTAATCTAGATTAAGGTTTGTCTGCGCGTTCACAAATAGATGTTGGAAGAATCGAGGCAAATTAAATACGCCCCAGTCATCAAATCTTTATTCAAACAGGGTCACAAAAATAGAGGGAATTTCTGCTCTTTATTCAGACATTTATTATCTCCTTTAATTAAATTATTCCCAAATTATTTCTCTGTTTAAAATTGTAATCTATATAAAGGGAATAATAATAACTTTTAATATATTTGTTTTAAATGGGGAGATTTGCCTGCATGGGATGAACATCAATCTGTTTTCTTCTGTGTGTGTGTGTTTTTTTTTGAAAGGCACTGGTAGATTTACATTTGTTTAATTATAGGAGCTCGCGATCGTCTCTATCTGAACTGCGAGTGTGGAGAGAAAGAGAATTGTGGGGGCCTCAATTAAATCTGATGTTAATTAAATCTGATCTTGTTTTGTGTATTAATCAAGCGGCAATTTTAATCTAGTGAACACACAGACTGTAATAAGAAATGTGGATATAGAGGGAGAGCAAGAATTATTTTAATTTCATGCTTGTGATGAATGTTTTTTTTTTTTAAATATATTTTATTTAGCTGACTTGCATTAGTTCCTAATCTCCCCTCCACCCTCTCCTCCGCCACCAGTCTACTCTCTCGTCTTTTATGCAATCTGAGCAGCATCAGATTCATCCAGTGCTAAAACGTCTGCACACACATAAAGAGAACGTGAAAAAACAGCTTGCATAATTTGGCCTACATTCAAACGAGGTGTCTTAATAACTGCTGGTGAGTTATTACGTGGAGAAACTCTCCTGTGGAGGAGGCTTTTATTTTGTATTTTTGTAGAGTAATATGGATGCACGAAGGCTGATATTTCATTTATTTCCCCCCCTAAAAAAGCGCGAAGAACCGAGGCTTGTTTGCAGATTTTGTACTTTTTGTGCTCGTGTTTCTGCTTTAATCTGAGTTTCTGCGTCCGCCCACAGAGAGGGCACGCACAAGTGTGTGTGTGTGTGTGTGTCGGAGTGTTAATTATGTTTACATCAGCATTAAACTGCGCCCTTATCAGATGTACTATTCCTTTTCAGAGGCAGGTTCTTGGTAGAGTGACACCAGAGATAAGTGGGAAAATTTACTCTGTGGTCAGCAACTCTCTTCCACCAGATATACGTACACACACACACACACACACACACACACACACACACACACACGCACTTTATTTCCTCTGGTTTATTTTTAAGCAAATGTTCCTCCTGAATGCAGAGATAGTGGAGGGGGGGAAACACAACCTCTATCCAAACCACATTAGGCTAATTAACAAACTCATTTAAAGCCGGAGAAAATATTGATTGCCATACATTTGTTAGAGGATGGAGGTGAGGAGGGGAGGAAGGAGGGAGGAGGAGGGGGGAGGAGGAAGTAGTGAGAGGGGAAATAAATAAATAAGAGTCTGGCAGGTGTATGTAAATTGTTTGTTGGCAATGGAGAAATTTAAATTACAGTTCAATCAGAGAGGAGGAGAGAGAGGGGAAGAGAGAGTGGTGAGCACCCTGTGATTTCCCGTCTCCACGCTTAGTTGATATTTCACTGGGTGAGGATTGAGCGCTACGGGTGCATTTCACACCCTGAATGAGAAAGGCAATCTCGCTCAGCCGACTAGAACAATAATTAGAATGGAGATTAAATAAAAATAATTAGAAAAAGTTCATCTAGTTTTGATGTATTAATTATTCCGCCCCTGCTTTATTCCAAGTCTAATTATCTGCTTCAGTGAAAATGCCAAGATTTTCTGTGAGTCATAAAAAATTACATTCATGTAATTATGTCAGCAATTTGGGGGGAAGTCAGCTAAGCAGAGCGTCGGCTCTCTACTCCCCACCGCCGCCGCCACCACCCCCCCCAGTTTAAAGTAAGTAACTTCTAACTACTTATAACTTATAAGTTAATACAGTCCCTTTCAAGCCAGGGGTATAAATAATAGAATGCAATGGGAGATTATTTACTCTTTAAATGAGGAGCTGCTCTCTCTCTGTGCTCTCTCCCAGCTCTCCCCGACACTTTCCCTCAGCCTTCACACTCACATGCTTCTGCAACCACCACAATGAAAACAAGACGGAGTTTTTATCCATTCTTGGTCAGTAGATAATAATTTGCATATAAATGGAAATATTTATTGTGACAAAAAAATAAGGAAAGGGAGATGTAGGAAGTAATATGCTCATTTTTCAAAAAACTCACGGGGGCCCCAACTGTGATATCTGTATTTTAGGAGTCAAGCAGTTTAAAAAATAAGACGAACTGAATCTAGGGGAGGGGGGGGGGAGAAAAAAAAAAGAGAGAGAGGGAATAAATAAATAAAATAGCGGGAGAAGAAAGGGAGAGGGGAGCCGAGGGAACCTTTTTAAGATGTTTACTACACAAATGGAGTCTCCAGAGAAGACGGCGTCCTGATGAAATATGAGAGATAGCTGTCGACATTCAGTACTTTTTTTCTCCTGGCTGTGTTAGATGGAGGCAGGCAGGGCTGGAGGACTAAGCTGTAATGACTTCCCTTCCCTCTACCTGACTCACCGGGGGGAAACCAATAAAGTTACAAAAATAAACTTTACAGATGTGGAAAATGTATTAGCAAGATAGGAAATAGGTGACTGCACTTGAAAAGAAATCGAATATTGAAGGGTGGAAAGAGAGGGGGGGGAAAAAGTAAGAGCCTTTAAAAAAATGCAAATGTAAACATACTTTACAGTTTGAATGAAATAAATGTAAAGTGATACATAAAAGTGTGAATATCTTTAACATTTTTTTCGATAAGGGCACACGAGGTGGCGTGGAAATGCAAACCTCAGTCAGAGCGGGTTCTTTGAAATGCAGGAAAATGCACAGAAACACGGTGCATACATGTTTAAAACGGGCTCACGTTGAAGTCAGGTTTGTTAGTTTTTGCGTCTGCTCTTTTGAAAGTTAAATTACCATTCATAAGCACCTTTTTACTCCAAAGCATTACAATAAGAAAGTTGCCTCTTTCTTTATATCAACCTCACCGTTTGGATTCATTAAATTACAGCCAGTGTGGTGCAATAGCTTGTGTACACTGCTGCCGGGGCTCCTATGTGGAACCAATATGCATTCAAATAAAAACGTACGTAGCCGTGTGTACACAGTGCAGATGTGATTGTGGAGGTGTGGGATGCATGTTAGCCTAAACTGATTGAAATCGATAGGAAACAGGAAGAGGTGTAGAGTATTACATAGTCGGTCGTTCTGGTACAGCAGAGATGTTAGCGTGCTTGCCTCCCCATGTAATGGCTTCACATGAGCATACATACATATGAAGCCCCACAGCAGCGAGCTCTGAAACAGATAAGAGCTAAAGCTCTTTGACTTTTCCATTTCCCTTTTCAGAAAAAGGGGCCCGAGACTCCAGCTGTCTGGGGGTTCCTGTTCCCCCGTTCAACGCAATTGTGTTTCGATTTTCTTGATTTTGATGTTTCTCAGGTTGATTTTACAGTCAGACAGCAGGTTACTCAGATCAGATTCTCTGAATGAATGAGCAGGTTTGGTAAAAGGAAGCCAGCATGTTGTGCTTCTATTGAATTTGGACCATTTTCAGGGAAAAAAATGCTCAGAAATCTACCTTTTGCACAGATTTAGCTCCTAACAGGTTTCTGATATTTGTCAGAAGTTAATGAGGATGATTTGACAGTTGTAAAGCAGGTTATTGTGATCAGATTTACTAAATAAAGAGAAAAGGTTTTGACAGAGGAAGCCAACATTTTGACCTAGCTGGTCAAATGTGACCATTGATGCATAAATTCTTAATTTACAAAAAATGTAGCTCATATCTTGTCCTTAAAGACGCAGTTACAAAATGATGGGTAGTGTGATTTAAAAAAGTTAAAAGCCGACATTTCATGCTCGATCTCAGTGTTTTGAAGAGAGAACGTTTTCAGGCCAGAATTTTACAGAAAATCGACTTTTTCTTGAAGAGTTTTGTTCATATCTGTTGTCTGACGTTTGTCCAAAGTTTCTGATTTGACTCTCAAGTGAACGGAGGAGCTTTTGACAAAAGGAAGTCAACATTTTGAGCTCGTAATTAAGTACAAAATGTACAACTTTTTGAGAACTATCTAACACTCAGACAATTGAGACAAAAAAAATTGTGTGTGGCTTTAAATACATAGTTCAAAAATACAAAATGGATCAAGTTACCAAGAGGTTGTTCCCTGATATTTAATAGAAGTCCAGTACCTGATACAATCCAACTATCACCCCACATTTTGATAAAATATATATGAATCTGAAAAGCGTTTGTGCGCCGCGTGTTTCACAGATACATTTTCTCATCCTGTGCAGCCTTGTATGTTCTCATTCGGTTTCTTTTCTTTCAGCCCTCTATCTGTCTCTGGCATCTGCTGAGGAGACACCATGTAGGAGTGGTGGTTATCAAGCCCTGATCAATGCAAGCAGGAAACATACTGATTAAAATATGAACAGACCGCAGAGAGAGGAAAATATGGCCACACACACAAACACACACACACACACACACACACATACAGAAGCAGCCCAAGCCGCTAAATGTTGCAAGACGTTTGTCTTTTCTTTTTTCTTTTGCAAATATAATTCTTCTGATTGAATTTCACAGTATGACCACATCCAAGAGACCTGACTCTTAATATATGAACGAGCTCCCTTCAGTCAGGATTGAGTCAATAAGGAAGACAGACGCACACACACAAAAAACCCGTCCAATTTACAAGCAGTCCATTTCTCAAAGCTCACATTTGCGTTCACGCAAGCAACTTCTGATACTCGGAAGGAGTCGGTCCTCTTTGCTTTGAGAAGCAGTGGAGTGTATACAGGTCTCCTCTGCATTGTCAAACAGTAGGTTAGGTTTTTTAAAGAAGTCCAAGAGCTTAGCTGCACTTCCACCACCATTGTTAGAGTTCCAAACATTGACTTTAGGCCGGATACACAATACTCGACTGAAACGAGCTGTGAAGCGACTTGTACCCGCTGCTCTGGTTGGATTTTGGAGAACATGTGCTGGATAGTTAGTCTATCATTTATTATTCATTATATTTTCCAATGTGTGCAGTTGTCGTTTGTGCTCTTTACACATGCCATTCATTCGGGGACTTGTTTGTTTGTGTTGGCGAATTGTCAACTTCTCATGTTCACAGGTTTCTAATTCATGCGTTTGTCCTCGTGGCGACAATTCTTACGTGGCACGACAGGGCTTCGTCCTGCTGCTGCTACTTCCACGGACGGCCCAGGCATTGAAACTGCTCTCCAGCCCGGTTCAGCGTTCAAGGTTTATAGGGAATTTCTTTTCTTCAACATTGGTGATTGACCCAAAAACAATAACACTGTCCTGGTTCATCCAATGACGTTCAAACCTTCCTCCGCTTTCATTTCTCCAAACCACCCAACATCCAGTCCAACCAATGAATGTGTGAGCAGCGGCCTTTAAACTCTTAAATGTCTACCCCTGACACTGGTACTGGAACAATTAGCGGCATTTATTGATGGACAGTTGATTGTGTCTCATTCTCATGACGTCAAATACCAACACTCGGGGATCCACCGGCAACCGAATGACCGATCGATGACCTGGGAATGAGAATCGAGAGTCAACTATCTTTCTCCAGAATCTTGAGGTTTGCGGTAGTCGGGTTTGATTTCGTTTCTGTTTGATATCAACATTATACTGATGCTACCTGAATTCCTCTGTAGGCACTATTTTTTTTTCAATATGTTACAAAACATGATCAAAGGTTAGATATGTTGACATGACTGGAAAAAAATGATAGGCAGTGGTGCTGCATGAACTGGACCAGACGAAACCCAACATAACAAACTGAATCTTGTGTTTGGTAGAGCTTGTCGTCTGCTCATCACAGGGACGGCGCTTCATCATCAAGTTCTTGCACCAAAACAACACAAAAACCAAAGCAAACATGGAGATGTTTGTGCGGTGAGTCTTCACTTTGGCAGACACCTCTGAGGCAGCTTGGGCTTCCTTGTGGGAATGTCAAACTGTGTACGTAGGTGTTTGTGCAAATATATGTGCGTACATGTGTGTGTTAGCTATTAACCACATTAAGATGCAGATTAAAGCAGAATGCAGGACACAAGCCCTGGTCAGAAAGTCGTGTTGACGTACTTGCGGCCTCTGACTGGCACTCTGCTATAAAGTTGGCCTTTTGAATTTGTCGCCGGGCCAGAAAAAACATACACTTTAATATGAGATAGTATTAACATTGAAATGTAGGTTAGCCTCGCTGAAAGGACGCTGTGTTCACGTCTTTGTTCTGTGGTGATCTTTGAAAATGAATGAACTCACTTCAGATGTTACTGCACGTCTAAAAATGTTAGTATGTCGATTAAATGTCAGGATTGGGCCATCCGTATGGGTTAGGGTTAGGGTTTAGGGTCACTGTTACAGGGTTAGAGTCACTGGTCCATAGTCAGGATTAGGGCCATCGGTACAGGGTCATGGTCAGGGTTAGAGGAAGTGTCATAAGTACATAAATATTTGGAGTTATGATGGTTATCAGAAGCCTAGTGGTCAAGATTGTATACCAAGAACGTCATCAAAAAGTAAGGAGCACTAAATCAGTTGCCGTTGATGTTTTAAGACTCTCCATTATGACGTAAATACATTTTGAAAAGGACATAAAAATGAAACCACTTCCTCTCCACAGTCTCACTTCCTTGCCCTCGCCAAGAAACATGGCTGTTATTTTTCTCCCAAAAAAAAAAAAAAATCCATTAACAAACAATCGGCGACCCCATAAATTCCCAGTGGAGCGGCTAACAAAAACATAACGCAATCAATCCAATTTCTTTCCCTGGAAAAAAAAAAAAAAAATACACTGCTCCAAATTACTGCCACTCATTATTATTAGGGCTGCCATTCTGACTGCTACAAACCAGAATCCAAAGATCATATCTGGAAAGTCAACTTCCTGTTGTCGGACCAGTCGTGCTGTTTTTCTGTTGTTATTGTTGCTGTGCTGCAATCTTTTTGTATATCCAGATTAGGAGGCACATAAAAACCTAAAAGTGCCTCGGCCGGAGCGCTTTCTGACAGATTTCTGACTGGAGAACGAGTCATAATAGCGAGCAGTGTTTGCTTTAGATTGCTATTTAAGGCCAGTTGTCTTTGGCCAACAGAAGGCTCCAAGTGGGGGGATCGAAAAAAAGAGGGGCCTATCAATTACTGACCTCAATGGTCAACCTCCTGACTCATTTGGACTCCCATTTTCTATTCACACACACACACACACACACACACACACACACAAAGCCACAGGTTAAGTCGGGGGTTCTGGAAGGATCCCAGGGTGAACATTAATTTCTTAATGCATTTTGGATCCCATGGGGGCTGTCCTCAAGAGTAGGCCACACGGGACCACTCTGCCAACTCTCATAATAGGATTGAGTGACTGTGTAGTATATAATGCAAGTGTTTGTGTGTGTGTGTGTGCTGATGACTCCACATCTTTGCACAACTCTTTAATTATTGTCTTTCTCTTGATTTTCCTATTTCAATTGTTCTCTTTTTCACAATTTTGATAGTATCATACTTGTATTTGTGTGTGTGTGTGTGTGTGTGTGTGTGTGTGCGTGCGTGCGTGCTGGTTTAAAGTCGATGCCACGCAAAGGAAAATAAAGCCGTCATTAATTAGCAAGGTTGAGTTCCTCCTCTTGGAGGGTTTGTTATTGCTATGTCTGAAGCGGGAAAGGAGGCAGACGGCTAGCTGATCGACAGGCTCTCTGGGACCGGGTAATGATAATCAATATTGACACATGTTTTCTGCCCTCGCCATAACTCATAAACATCCCTACGCAGGCGGCCGCACGACCGGCTGGGTATGTGTACGCCTGCGGCAGGCAAACAAAAACAACCAGCATGTTCAAATTTAGACTGGAGATGAAATGGAAAATGTCTGCTCAGACAGGCTTTTCGACCTCTGCGGGTTTTCAGACGGATGATTCTCGATGCTGATAAATTTGGATTAAAACCACAGATAGAAGGTTTTTTTTGAGCCACTATCAAAAACAAGACAAATAAATAACAATTCCAGTGAATTCCCACTGACTTCTCCTTATTATTTGGATGGCTGACTGTGTGGTAGACTTTAAGGGGCGACTGTCTGGCGAAATCACCAAACATGTGATTTTGGCTTTACCATGGCGAGCAGTTTAGGTGCAGACCTTTTCCAAATTAAAGGGTTCGTTTGGATCTGAACTAATGTGGTGAAACTCCGGCGTCATGCAGTAACACAAACTAACTGAGGCAGCAATAGACCCACAACTCCTGTGTTCTGAGAGGCAAAATTACTGGTTTTATCAAAGGAGTCTGGTGGCTTTGAAGAAAGTAATACATTTCCCATCAGAACGGGCGGTCTCGTGGTGAAAGTACTGTCAAAATAACATACGCTTGAACTGATATTGATTATTTTGACGTGGCTAAAATACGTTTTACTGCAAACCCCATCTACAACAGTACGTACCAGTACTCCTGTCTTCTCATGCTGACCAGCATCTACTGTAGGTAGGTCTGGTTTTATTGCGTCTCTCCATCCATCCTCGGATACAAGTGAGGGAAATATGGATGCAACTTAAGAGCCATGTCTTTAAACTGGCCGGCCCAATGTACAGGTTGATATACTCTCATTGTGGATACATTGGTACTGGCCACAAAGTAAGAGGAGATTTCAGTACATAAATACAAAGGATATGTTGGATGTAGTTTAAAATAATCCATTACGCCCATTCTTACCTCTAGAGAGGATTGACGTGTTTTTTTTTTCAACTGTTTGTCTTATTAGGTTTCTTGGTCTCAAACCTTTGGAAAACAAATTAAATCCTGATCTTGATTAAAATCTAAAGTAATATTGGGTATTTGTGTACAAATAACATTTTGTAACATGTTTTTTATGCAACCCAAATATCAATATTGGTATCTGCCTCACAAATCTTGTCAAATCTCATGAAAACTTTATTTATTGTGTCTTTACATTAAGGTTTGAGCTGCTTTTCGTCCTAAACTATTGGTCTCAGCTTTTCCAAAAACCCCCCGTCCACGCAGGAGGGACGACAACACAATATGGCAGCCGCTCTGGAGGCAGAAGGTCAGGGTCTTGGTGGCACGAGGGGTGTGCGACGATGAAAAAGAACATTTGGGTCACTGGGCAATTGCCGACACTCTCCATCACAATAAATGGACCAGCGCATACTCTCCCCCTCCTCAATTAATGCATTAGCGGGGTCAGAGGTTATGTAAGCACCAGTCTCTCTTTGCCAGAACTGGGCGGAGTGTCGTAATCCAGGAGGTGTGGAGCTCGAAGCTGATTGGTTGCGTGTGGATGTTTAGCTTATTATGTCAAAGTGAGAGCAGGAGGAGGGCGAGGAAAGTGCTGTGCTGGGTGAGTTTCGTGCTGTCTTATTGGAAACCTATTGGAAATATACCACATTTAAGTCCAAATATAGATAAAGAGACACATTTTGACAGAAGCAGCCTCGGCACAACCCCCGACTGAGACTTTAAACCTTAGTGTTTGTATAGTTTAGCATCTTAAACTTCTTTTCTTATTGTAAATCTCTCAAAATGTACCTAAATTCCTTCTAGGGGAATATTGGCGGGATATATATTACATGTCTGACCTGTACATCCAGTAATAATCCCACAAGCTTGACAGAAAACTAAGTAATTGAAGTTGTGTTTGGACGGAGGCCCGTAACAGGAGGGAAGCAAGACAAACTCACGCAACACATCACATACATGAGCCCCTGTTTATTTATTCAAATGGTGCCATGAAACGGTGCATTATGACGGCTGTCATCCATCAGGTAAAGGTGCGACGCTCTTCCTCTTTCTCCTGTCTCTCCCTCTGTGTTTCTGTTAGGAGGGAGTTTAAAGCGACAGCACCGACAGCTGTTGCGCCTCGGGCCAAATTCCACATCCACGCCGAACACTCGCATAATCACAAGCTCATACACCTCACTCGTTAAAGCTTTCTAGGAAATGTGAGTTGACCTCTCCTCTCCTCACCACACCATCCAGTAAAAGACACAAAGACAAGTCAAGCCTGTGATGCCACATGACGTGTAGTAAAAAGTTTGGTATGAGCGCGGTCATGTGTGTTTCTGCCAGCGTCATTACTGTCCGATAACTCATGTGAGGTAGTTTCGGCTGCCATGAAGCAAAAAAGTTAACTTCAGGATTTGATTTATATCCTAATTTGCAGGTGGGAGATCGGATGTAAGGTGAAATCAACTATTATTTTCCATTATCTAAATATTTTCACATTGATTAATCACATATAAAATGCAGCAAAACATGATTAAAAATGCAAAGCACAATTTCCCAGAGCCCAAAGCGACTTCGTGAAATCGCCTCTTTTCTCCAACCAACAGTCCAGAAATCCAAAGACTCTTCATAAAAGAAGCAACAAATGTAATTGTTGGCTTGTAAAATGACTCAAACCATTGACTCCCTTCAATTTCCCTTCAATCGACTAATCGATCAAGCAAAAATCGCTACAAATCTAGTAGGACGTGATCGGGTGGCAAACTTAACAACTACCTGAATACAATTTTATAGGAAACTGGTCAATAATGCTCCAAATCCACCAAAATTAGAGGGTCTATAGGTTTTTTACTAACCTTTTCACTGACGTCATGTTTCGCGTCTCGATTGTGCCGGAAACAGTTGTAACAGAATAGAAACCAACAGTAGACCACACGACACCACATCTCAAATTACTTCCTTATTTGTGCGCCACCACTGGATGTTGATAACGCGGCATGACTTCGCTCGGCAGAACTGAGCTTGTTCACCCGGATCTTACATTTAGATCAAAGCCGAGCCGAGGTGGGATTTTTGACCAGTGGAAGCATGTGTTTGTAAAGTCCTACAGGTAAAAGCTAATTGACCATGCAGAGAATATAAATATCCATATACATCTGTAATCAAATATGATATTATATGGTGTAAAAATGTACGAATAAAGCTGAACATGGCATTACAATTACGTATAACTCATTTGATTTAGTTCATAAAAGACGTTTTACATTGTTGAAAACACATTTACAGTGTAATTATCTAATTCAAAAACCTTGTATCAAACATAATGCATTAATAAAGATAAGAGGGTCTTTATTGTGACTTATTTATAGCTGCTTCAAGAAACATTTTTAGTGGCACTGTTTTCTGTCACGAAAGCCGGGGGTTTGTCCGAAATGACTCACCGGTTCATTAACCACCCCTGAAATGATGGTGGGGGGTAGTTACAATAGTGCACCCGAAGCTTTCAGAAAGCTCTGAATCATCATCCATTACCGAAAGTTGTGGTGTCACATAAGGACATTTCAATTTATTAAGCATTTAAAATAGCAGTGTAGCCTGTTAATAGTAGTACGTTATGAGGTATCTGCACACTGCAATCCAAATCCACAGTTATGTTGTTCTTACTGATTGCACATCGCTCATTTAATCCTCATCTAATCCTCGACCTCGACACTTTAGCTATCTAACCATCTCAACTGTTTAATTATCGGTTTCACGTCGTCTACTCTCGTCACTTTCATATATGTCGTATCCTACATTTGACGTCTTTCTCCGTAGTTCAGTCCATAACTGTGTGTATCTGGATTTTTATTTTTCAGTTTCATTCCTGTTTAATTTGATTATTTATAATAAAATAAGACTTAAAAACAAGATTTATTTTTCCTACTTGTATTTGTGTTGCAAATGCCAAGACACATTCTTCTGTATGTTTGCATACTCTGCTAACTAAAACAGATTCTGATCTCGGTGTGCTGTGGACCATGCTGTTTATCCTGAGGGAAATTTCCCTTTTACCATCTCTTTATCATGGCTGCTACTAAGAAACTTCCTGGTCATAAACCTTCTATTTTAAGAGACCCTAGGACTTCTCACCAGCCACTAGAAAAAGACTTTCATTTATTGGACTGTAACGCGATCTCTGCGTAGTCCCTTCTCGCTGCCGTCTGTGGCCAGGTTTTCCTCGCACGACTTTAACTCGGTAGCTGCAGGGGTTAACGCCGGACAGGGCTCTTGTGTGCCCAAAAATTGCTCGTACGACAATTCTGCCTTATTCATGTCTGCTCTCTAGAAACGTACTCGCTGCCAAGATGTTTCGCTCGTTCTCCTCAAACCGAGCAGGAAAAATCGAGAGAATTTAAGTTTAGATATCTGAAATCTGAGTGTATTTGATCAAAAAGTTTAGACAGTCCATAAAAAGCGTGACACACAGGCTGACGGTGACGCTGAAATTGTAGGGAGCCGGCTTGCAGTCAGTCACCACCAGTCAATCATTCACCTATAATACCAGTTAAAACCCTCCCTAAAGCACTCTTTACATTTCCGCGTATGAGTGTGTGTGCATGCATGTGTGTTTACAAGGGTAGTTGAGGCCATGTTATATTAAGTTTTAAGGTTGTGTGTGTGTGTGTGTGTGTGTGTGTGTGTGGAGGGGGGGTTGCACACACAGGGACAGAGTCTCTTTCTCAGTGGCGAGACTTTGAAGTCGGGGCAGTTCTCTCTTTGAGGTGGTCTATCCCCCGTTCTCAACAGCGTTAATCATGCGTGAAGAGAACATGCTCGCTCTGTGGTCGGCCGGGCATCGCCGCTGATGGCTTCCCTCAGTCTCCGCGTGGGGATGGATGGAGGGAGGGAGGGAGGGAGGGGCCGGGCTCGAGGGGGGGTGGCGGTTCTGATTAACATGGCCACGGGCTAACACACTAAAGAGAAAAAGTGCAACAAATAAATATACGGGGTCAACTTGTTCAACCGGAGCTACAAAGGTAGGAGAGTTCAAGGCAATTGAAAAGTTTTTCTTTACCAGCCAGTAAAAGAGAAACCCTGCTGCAGATAGTAAAAACATGGAAGTAGGACACTATATGGCCAACAGTGTGTGGGCACATGCTTTAGTGTGCCTTTGGTAAGGGCTAGTCCCTTTCATGGTTTGGGCTCAACCTCATAGTGACAGCTAAAGGTCCACTTTGCAAGAAAGTTGATTTCTGTTTCTCATTCCCGACACGTCAAATACTTTGGGATGGTGACCTACAATCCTAAAGCATCAATATCTGACAAGTTGGGAATGAGACTCAAAAATCAACTTTATTACAAAATGGGCCTTTAAGGAGGGTTACTGACTATGGCCACACATTGCACTTGATATTTCTTAGTTAATATATCCAAGAAGAATAAAGTCAGACTCATCCAATCTGGATTTCTAATACTTGAAATGATGACTGTGAAGTGGGCCTTCTAACTGATACATGATTTTTAAGGCTGATGCCAATGCTCAACCCGAATAAAGCAGAATAAATGTTAGCCAAGTAAGTTTCTTAGATATCCAGTGGTGTGACTTGAACTGCGGTCAGTCATTTGGCAGCCTTGTTGGCTGTAATGATGCCAACGCCTTCCCCTCCACCTTCTGCTCCGACAGGTGGCTAATAAGCATATAATGTGAACGTGATATGCCACATCTGCAAATCTACAAATCTGCACGTCGACCTTGGACGTGTCTGCGGTTTGCACAAACATTAACTGCCATCTAGCCGAGAGTTGAGCGGAGATGGGCACTGCTAAGGTGGCGACGGCTGGAGCCACCTCACTGAGCTTCACAGAAACTTGTGGATGACGTCAAAGAGAGTACGATCGTCTATGACCCCTTAAAGACTGGAAGCAGGTTTTTGCAGCATATTTAATGGCTCACGGTTTTGGATTGAGCTGTTCAACAATCACATGAGAGCAATTTTTTGGGGTGTCTACATACTTTGTCTTTGGTAATTCAGCTGCCTCTTAGATGTTAATAGCTGTATCGGGAGAAAGACTGTTGGACGGGTCAGGAAAGAAAGTTCAAGGGCTTGCAAGGCCCAAGGAAAGGATAGCAGAGGGAGTAAGGGTAAGAGAGAGGAAATGGGGGTGGAGGGGGGACTTTGAGCAGGGGGAGGCACAGACAGTTGAGTCATATTTCAGGCCTGATTGGAACTGACAAAGTGTTATTGGAGGACTCAGTCCCCACAGCATTGTTTGCTTTAGAAAGTCAGGGCCAGATTTATTATGACTGAAAAACATTAGAGAGATCGGAAGTGGGGACAGCGCAGGGAGCACGGCATGTCTGTCTGCACACAGGGAAAAGGGAACTTTAGAGGGCTCATACGGAGATGTATTAGGCTAGATCTGACGTTTTATGCTGTTCATAAAAAAGATTTAAAAGTCTGGTGTTGAAAACGTTAATGCAGTCAAAGGAATGACAGAATATTACCAATATAAACCTGTCAGTGCCCACAGCCTGTAGTTCTCCATTAGTTCACTCATGGAGACAAACGGCTGCCATTTGCCACGTTTAGTGTTATGGTCGTTGGGGTTCAGGGGCTGAGGAGACAGATAAGCGTATACATCTCATGAGTTTTTATACTCTTTTTATCTCTTCACAAAGCCCACAGCGCCTCTCTGTGCCATCTGAGGCCAGACTCAGTTAAAGTAGCAACAGAGATCGCTCTCTATGTCTGGTTAAACATCGTTATAAGTTTGAGAGTCCAGGTTAATGACTAGAAGGTTATTGCAGAATTGAATCCTGAAACTAACGGTAAAATATTGATGGACTGCACTTACATAGCACTTCTGGTGCACTGGTGTAACTTTCCAACTGTTTCATTTAACTGAATTGAAACCTTAATTTCGCCACGATACATCCTGTATAACCCCAATGATCCTGGTTTGATTCAGACTGAATCTTTGTTGGCCTGTCATACCCATCTCTCTCCTTGCATTTTCCGTTTTAAAAAATATGAGAAGAGGAGCTAAAGCATAGTCCTTCAAGACTCTTATCAGGGATCCTCAGTGGCGACTCGACATTTCCAATATGCCATCTTCAGCTGTGGTGATTTCTCTTGCGTTGTGGTGCTTTATAGGCTAACATTAGCAGCCGGTGCTCCTTCCCTGCCAGTCTGCACTGATATTAGAGGAGTTGTACCAACTGCGACAACTTTTCTGGACTTAAGTAACATTTCTGGCGTCAGTACGGTACGTTTAAAAAGTGGGACTGTCATGTACGAATCAACTTTAGCGATGTAACGTTAGCTAGCTAGGTAGTTAGCTACCGAGACATCAGCAAAATAAAGGCGGTTGTTTCATGCTTGTTATAAAGAAAAGTACCGAACACTTCATCCTATCCCTCCATTCCAACAAGAATCGGGAGACCCTAGTCCTAGGCGTGAACGTGCCAATCATAGGGGTAGGGCTAAGTGGTTCGGGCAAGGGGTGTTTTGCAATTGGGCCCAGTCCAAGTAACTTGGAAAATGGATCCAGGAAAGACACATACTGCAGTTTTTCCACAAATGTAAATCTTTAGATGCTCTGCTCAACAAAGAAATTATAGTATGACATTTCCCCTTCATTATAAAGAGGCACAGGTTTCTGATATGTCACCATTTTAACCTCAGCAAATGTCATGTACATATTTTGTGATTTAGTTGAACTGGCCCTTTAAGACCAAATACTTTTTTTTCTTACTACATTATAATATTCAATTGACTGCAGCCCCTTCAAGTGACTGCAACCCCTTTTTTTATTGCCCCTGTAAAGCCGCCCGGTGGTGTTAATGATGTCGTGTCCCGTAACAGACCTGTCACGAATGTTCGGCTGTTGCTGGAAAAGTACATGTTGCTCGCTCAACTTTCCCTGTGTAAATAAAGCTTCAAATAAAAAGTTAACACAGGCAGAAAAACAATGGCAGCCAGAGCAGGGCGCTCTCATCCTGGCCAAGCGCTCACACATGTTTTGATAGTTAATGGACAGTGTGGAGAGGCTAAGCTCACTGTATTTGAGTAACCTCCGCCTGACCCCCTCCACCCCCACCACCACCACCACCGCCGCTCCCCCTCCTCACACACTGGGGTAGTGAGCGACGGCGAGAACGAGGGAGAAGAGAGAGGAAAGAGAGGGAGGCGGCGGGGCCACGGCGGTGCATTCGGGTCCTAAATGAATGAAGGCTCTGGCTGGCCGTTGCCTGTGTTGTGTTTGGCTTGGCAGGATGTGTCTACACAGTGCCGTGGCACAGACAGCCAAAATCAGCTGACTGCTGCAGAGTGTCTGTTTGATGCTCGAATGTTTGTGAGTTTGGTGGTTAAATCAGAGTTAATAGAAGCTGAACGAGAAAGAGAGTGCAACATTGAAAGAAAACAAACAACAAACAAATTTGTCTTTGTCTTTTGGACTGTTGGTGAGATTTAAAAAGACATTTGAAGATGTCATCTCGGACTTCAGAGCTGCAGCGATAGGTCGATAAAATGATTGGTTGATCGAAAGAAAATACATTTCCAACGACTTAATTGATTGATTGTCATTTTTCAAGCAAAAATGTCAAACATTTGATGATTCTGGCTCCTTAATTATTATTAATTATGAGTCTTTGGGGTTCTGGACTGTTCATCGGACAAAAGAAGACAATTTGAAGACGCCACGTTGGACTCGGGGAAATTGCAATGAGCCTTTTTAAAGAAATCTTGGCCATTGTAGCCAAGTATCTGTGAAGAAAGTCGTCATATTTAGACTTTATAAGTTTATTGTTAAAGCTGCGATATGTAAGAATTGGCCACCAGTCAAATTCATACTTAAAACAAACGGGGCAGCATGTCACCGGAGTGACCGCTAACTGCTGCTAACTGTAGCTGCCATTGGCTAATTAGCTCAGTTAGCAGTGCAGCTAGTGTTGTGGACTGGGAACTCTGGGAATGTTACACAGCTAGCACGGGAGCTTTGAACCCAAATTGGCCAAGACTAGCTGGTTAACAGGTTAATTTAAGGAGATACACTTTAGTCATCAAGTCAAAACAGTTACTGTTTATTTATCATTTGTGTTAAAGTTATAAGGAAATGAAAGTATGTGTGGCTTTTTAATGTGTGACATTTAAGAATTTTGAGCAACACATGCAAAATAAAGGACATGAAAGGCTTTTCTTACTGCCGAATGAAAGCATCGTTCAGTCTTTAACTTCAGTCAGTTTTAAGTCACCTACAGCTTCAGTTGAAATGCAAAAAAGTAAATAGTAAACCGAAGACTGAAAGATGGAGATAAAGCGACGACAGTACAGAGAGGCTGATTAAAGACGGCGAGCGTACAGAGATGTGGAGATCAGAGGAAAAGAGCAAAGCGTGGAGGAGAGGGAGTGAGCTGAAGGTATAGAAAGGGGAAATAGCCTGGCAGATGTGAGCAACCTTGGCTGTGGCGCAGTGCAAAGCTCTTTTGCAGGAGAGGAAATCCAGCGGGTCCTGAGCAGCTGGTGAGAGTGCCAATAACTGAGCTGCCTGACAGATGACAGGGAGAGAAAATGAGGAAGGCAGCGAGGTGAGGTGAGGAGAAAGAGAGAAGAGACGGCAGGGCTTCTCAAACTCTTCCAGGTTACAGACGCCAGCTCGATAAGATTCTGCTCTTTCTTTCCAAGCTCGTATTTTAAATAATAACCTGGCAGCGTAATTATTCTTTAAATCTATAATTTGTCTTAATCTTCAGCGATCAGTCATCGAATCATTACGCGACTTCAACGCCTCCCCCTCTTTGCGGGGGGAAAGGGTTCAACCAAACTGCCACCAATTCATAACATAACAGTCATTTTCAGTCCTCCCAGAGGAATCCGGTCATATCCTCCGTACACCCTCCTATCCTCCCCTCGTGTCCCTCTAAGCAACATCGAGGGTGGGGTCTGGTTTTTGGGGGAGATAAGTTCGCGGTCTGATCCCGCGTGAGGGTTCCCTGGCCGGGTCACGGGGTCGTGCCGGGGTCGGCGTGGATGTGCTGATCTGGGAGTGATTAGCCTAATACGATTAGCCGCGATATGACACGCTAGCAGAGCCAGGTGTTAGCTGAGGAGCCATAACTGACGGCTAAAGGGGATCGTGGCCTGATGCGTTTTTAAGGACAAGAGTAGAAACTGGGGGTTTAGAGGTTATAGAGTCTGTGTTTTTGAACTGGAACCGGGGATTTGTCCCGAGCCAGACATACAGTAGAGAAGGCACAAAGACCCTCGCTCGGGTTACAAAGTTGACACCAAAGGTTTATCTTAGTTATTAGAAGAACTGCTGTTGCTCTAAGAAGAGCCAGGAGTGCATTTGGCCGGTTTAACCTTTTGACAGGTTTAGAAAAACTCTGCATCGCACTGTGTCATCCAGAAAATGTAGAAAACACAGTAAACTCAACAAAAAGCAAAGCTGAGAAAGATGGTGGGAGAGAGGGAGAGGGAGAGAGGCAGATGAGGACTGATTGTTTGACCTTTGACCTGGGCGTGGGTCCAGGCTGGCCCAGACGGGCAAACAGACGCTGTTGGTTCTGGCCGTGGACACCGGCTGTGATATATGTTTTCCTGGAACCAGAGAGAAGGAAGTCGGGGCTTTTAAAATATAGCGGATATCATTCATTTTTTAATATATGGGAGTTTGGAGTGTCTGCACGAACGGCACTCGAAGACTTCTCGTAGCAGAATGCTTTGCGGTGGACACTGCACTTATAAGGCTATAAGTTAAGTCAATAACAGCTGGGGACTGCTGTTTCAAATCCTATTTTTCCTTTAAACCCCTGATCTTATATACGAGCACTGTGACTGTGTGCGTGTGGAAGGGAAAAGTAAGGTACAGCTCAGTCGTAAAGGCCATGTCAGTCAGGTGGTGCAGGTGTCGTCTCTCCTCTTCAGTCATCAGCACATGAAGAACTGAGCTCAGTGCCATACCCATGCCACAGTGAGGGGACTTGAGTTTGTTAAAAGACTGTGGGACCGACCCAGAAGCGTTGCGGGTCAACACCCGGTCACAATTCTGTCTGGAGTTTCCACCCACGCTTCAGGTTTTCAAAATCTGTCCCTTTGTTGAGCTTCGATCCAAATCTTTCACAACTTTGATGCAATTTCTTGACATTTCAAAAGGCAAGGATGTGACGTTATTATTAATTATCAAGCCCCAGTAGTGCTTACTTCATGTAATCTGTGTTATTAAAAACAATATTTTAGTATATCTGGTGTTTTTATGACTCAGTGTGCAACAACGCTGGAAAAGGCTGTTTAACAACAACGTAAAGCACCAAAAATGTTAAACCCACAGCATACACTAACACAGATATATATATTTATGATAGGACTTCTATTTGGTGGCTAAAATACATCTTGCTGCTGGTAGAGTTTCAGCAGTACAAAGCTACTCGCTGCTTCCACACCAGCAGCGAGAAGATGGTTATCTACTGCAGGTTGACTAGAGATTAGTACCTCATACAACCCCACATCAAACATTCCCAAAATATCACTTAGAAATGCAAAATTGCAAGATAATTCTTACCTCACAAAAATAAAAACCAACAAGCAGCACTACTGGCGGGTCAAAAATTGTTCACAAGGAGGAAGAAAATCTGTTCCTATAACTTCTTTCATAGATTTAGCCAAAAAACGAAAAAGCCAGTAAAAAAGTAATGACTTTATGACTGTTTTAGCTCTTTTTTGAAAATGCATTGGAGGCCAAAACTCCAGCAGCACTTGTAGCATAAAGACCACCTTTATTATCAGACCAAGGTGTTTCAGCTTGTGGTCTTCATCAGGGTCAGCATTAAACACATCACAAACACTTAAATGGGGTAGGTATGACGGGATCCATCCAGTCTAATATTGGACATTCAGCGAAACTCAATATTGTAATGTAATCCGCATGTAACACCAGAACAAACACTGATGGTGGCCAGTCGGGCCGGCCAGTGTAGTTTAATATGATAAAACTCTTATGAAAAGGCTCTTCGCTCGGGTAAAGTGAGGATTCAAAGGCTCAGCCAACCTTTTAAGATATTACGCCGTGTGTATTGATAACCGAGATGTTGATCTACAGTCTACAGTCAAATAATAAATACTAAAACAATGGATTTCTGGGAAACGTCTCACATGAAATCCCTCTAAATCCGTATTTTATCAGAGTTTACAGAGGTAGAAAGACTCAGTCTTGGATCTCGTGAACGTAAAGACTACAAAAATCAGCAGGCGCACCAGCAGACTGCACGGTCCCACAAAGTCCCTCCTGTTGGAACACCTGGCTTTTTTAAGGGGGCTCCTCAAGGACCTCGAGGTCCAGGGGCCGAACCTGGAGCTTCCTTAGCCCGAGCCCCGGGGCCACCCCGCCTTTTGTCCCGGAGACGGCAGCGCTGCTCGGATTCCCCGCTCCCATTCCCAGCGCCGTAAGAGAATACCCCAACTACATGGGGTCCAAAGAGTGGTCACGACATCAAGTGCACGTGAATGCATGCATGTGTGTGTGTGTGTGTGTGTGTGTGTGTGTTTGTTGATCTGCATTCTTAATTGAGTGGCGGGGTTGATGTCTATGCGCTGCAGCTGACTGGAGCTGAATGGTGCACCTGCAGCATTGTTGGAGGAGCGCCGCCCTGAACCCTCACCCCTGACGTTTGCCCTGTAACTGTAAACCTGGACATACTGGGACACCGCAGGGTCGTACAGGACCTCCTAATGCATGGACCACTCTGTGTGTGTGTGTGTGTGTGTGTGTGTGTGTGTGAATTTGCATTGTATCCGTACGAGTGTGTGCATGAGAGCATGTTTTAGGTGTGCGGTTAGGTCATCTGTGGATTTCGTTTACCTTGAAACTTCAAGGCAGCGCCCGTTGATTGAAAATGCAAAACTTCCTACGTGAGCGAACAATGGGTCTCAGAGTCCGAAAGTCCAGAGTTCAAACAAAGGGCCCAGGAAGTGTACAGAAGCCTGTTTGGCAGCTTCGAACATGTGAAGCCAGCTGTGAAGGACATTAGGGCTCGGACGCCAAGGCCGCCGAGAATTCGTACGGTATGTTTCAGTCGAGGCAAAACTTCCCCGCCCCGGCCCCAGCTGTCCCTTTAAGAGCCGGGGTTATTACTGGCTTTATTGTTATTACTGCCTGTTTTTTAAAGGGGCAGGCGAGCCAGGGGAGTAATCCGCCCGTCAGCACTCACATTAATGGCCTAATTGGTCTCTTCTCTCCCAGTCAAAACGCAGAGGCCTCAGCCTCACGGAAATGCTAAGCCCTCAGAGCCCCTCGCGCTTAAATACCCGAGAAATGCATGATGTCTCTGCAAAGTGGAGCCGTCACTGCCCGTCTCTCTCTCATTCACATTGTTGTCATTCCTGTTTTTTTTTTTTTTCTTTTTCTTCTTCCTCTGTTCTGTTCCCCTCCATCATGCTGTGAGTCATCGGTGGCACCGACTCAGAGGAAAACTTCAGTGGGTTTAACCTCGAGGCTTAAAGTGGGTAATGTGTTGTCAACCATAATATTTCCACATGACATGATGAGCAGCGTTACATACAATAAAGAATGGCTCGTCGGGGAGTTATCTTTTTTTTTACTTTAATAACTACTGTATTTCAGTGATTTGTCATTAAGGGACGTTTCCTAAGCTGCTAATATTTAGGCTACTTGGTAAGTTGACTTGTTCTCGCTCTGCAGGACCTTCACACGGCACTGGGCAAGATTTTGATATAAAAACGACGTAATCATCAACAGGAAATATTCCAATTTTAGCCATTTATTGAGCACAGTTTTGTGTAATATAGTGTTTTAAGTGTTTTTCGTCGAGTTGGGCCGCAGCTAGCTGATAATATTCATTATTTTATTTTTAATCTGTTGATGTTGATTATTTGAGTTCAAAATGTCAGAAAACGGTGAGAAACGAAACGTTCACAGAGCCCAAAATGACATCTTCAAATTGGGTTTTGGACTATTGCAAAGATGTTCAGTTGAAGCTGCGGTCGGCGAGTTATTTTCAAAGTGTTTTTTTTTGTTACATTTGTAGAAAATCTCTTGACATCTTGACAGCAATCAATAAATCAGATGCTAAGAAAAAAACAAAGAAAAAAAAATCTGTTACTAAAGATAAACGAGCTAATCCCACAAGAGAAATACCTGCCAAAAAGTCCCAATGCTAACATGCTAGCTCTACAGCGGTGAGTCCTAACAGCCATGTTTGGGGTTGTAGGATACTGTTAGCGATGACGAGGATGAGCCCGTCATTTAGCAGCTAACCCGGTAACGTTAGCACAAAGCACACACCCACAGAGCACGGATAGCCTTTTTTAAGACCTTGGTATGTTCATTATGGCTATTTTACTTGTGTTTAAACGATTGTGGCATTTAACGAAGTTGTTTGTTCATATATGTATTAGACAGTACAAGATGAGGAACACCTCCTGGCTGGCCAGTGAGATCTTTTAGGTTGGATACTTGCAAAATGTAGCTTGTTCTTGTTGGTTTCTACAATCTTACCAGGCACAGCTGTGATATAATATACAGAGAAACAGCAAAACCTTAATCAGCAAGTGTTAAAAAAAGACTTAGGAATCATTTCAGTTCTAAATCAGCTCAGGTAACCAAACAACTGATAGTTTCATAGTTAAGATTCACAATGACGATGAAGGACCACTTTGATTTATTCTTAAATATATGAAGTTGTTAACACTTACTGAGCCTCGGCGTGGCCATAGATGGAAATATTAAGATTATGAGGCCATGTTTTACTACATTGAGAGCTCATAATGCAGATAAAATTTGTTTCCAAGCTTTGGTTAATTTGTGGGCGTAAGATAAGTGCACATATACACAGAGCCACCGCAACAGATCAGACCTGTTGATTTGTGATTGTGAAACTATAAGACTTTACATAAAAGTACCCCGGTTGAGTAAGAAAGGGACCAGTATGTAAAAAATGTCTCCATTTGAGTTAACTTTCTGTTTATAGTGTCAAAAATAACCATTTTCAGTTGAGCGTTTCTTTGATGTTACTGAAATTCCACACAGGAGGGGGAGATGTCTTATAGGGTATTCTGCTGCATTTGCATATTGTGTATCCTGTTTAATATCCTATATGAAACATGTACATTGTTCTGCTAACCGATGGACATTCATTAAAGCAGCCAAAAGCTAAAAAAAAAAAAGCCTCCATCGGAATTATTTCCCGCTTGTCTCGAGCCCACGAATCAGGAATTGCATCTTGTCTGATTAGTGTACCAAACATCAGCAACATTCAACATCAGCTCTAGCTGTCACAGGGCTACAATAGCAAAGAAACATCTTAATCACTGCTAATTAGGATGCTTTAGAGTCCATCCCTTGGCCTAAATTACATCCTGTCGTCCAGAGACTCTTCTCTCCCCGCAGGTAACGACAAAACTTCAGTGCGAGATCCAAATTGCCTCCTTAAAACTTGCGGGTGTCCATCCAGACTGAAACTGGACTCGTCATTGTTGGATCCCCTGCCTCTTCCTGTCTCTTTGGTATAATCACATCACACACCAGCCCGGTTAGTTAGCATGAAGTCGGCCTACTGATGTCACTTCACATGATTTCTGGGTATTGAAGTTCACATCTTTCGCTCGGCTCTCACTGCCGTTACGAGCCAGCAGCGCTGCAGCTTTAAACCCTCCAATACAGCCTCGCTCCTGCAACTGCTGGCAGCTGTGGACTTAAGTGGGGCAGTTTGAGGTGTTAATGCCTTGCTTGAGGGCACTATAGCAGGGGGGCTATTCATTTGGGGGGAGACTCTGAGTGACATCAGACCATCAACTTGAACTCTCAGATTCGGTGTCCCCTTTTTAATTTTTTGCTAAAATTCCCAAATTCGCCTCGAGCTTCCCCGTCTGTCCGTCTCTTGCAGGAGAAAGTTTCCCCTTGATGGAGGATGGAACTGAATTTAGAGTTGATGCAGGTCATTTGCAGGGCAGGTCTCCTGTGCACCGTCACCCTCCACCTCAGACACCAGCTACAACATCTCTCTCAGCTTGTTAGCATGAGCTATTAGCTCTACAAGTGACATTGTGGAAACATTTCACCATGTCCCTATTTTGGCAACACTCTCGGACTTTATTCATCACAATCAAATTGTTTAGATGGCAGGCAACGTTTTTCTAGATGTTTCTAAGCGTCGACCCGAGGAGCTTTCCATCCATCACCTATTGGTTCCCCCCGCGAGGCGTGTGCCGGAGAGGTCAGCCACAGTGTGAACGCGGCTATCTGCAGACTGGGGGTTAGCCGGCTAAATGAAGAGATTAGTACAATGTGAACCGCCACAGGTGGATGCAGTTATTCTATCATTTCCTAAACTTAATTAAATCAGCAACAGAGTGAGAACGAGGACGGAGCGGCGGGAGCGATTGACGCCTATCAACTTGGCCATCGACATAACTGGCTACTCAGTAGTTTAATTTTCAATTTAGCCCCTTTTCTCCTGCTCCCCTTTAGGCAACTGAGAGAGTATCACACACACACACACACACACATACAGGATACTGGCGCTCCCGTGCCAGATCAGCCAGGACGGGGAGGTTAGGGGTTCGAGGTTGGAGGTGAGGCGGGAGAGCTCAGTTGGCAGTTTAGTCGGGGAGGGTTGGGTTTTTAGGGAGAGCTCATGTGTTAGTGTAACTGAAGCTGTCATCCAGCCCCGGGGTCACCTCCCCAAAGCACGCCGGCTGTCTCTTTTAATAGACTAAACACATATGTCTCTCTCGACCAACACATGATGAGGAGAGAGAGGAGAGGAGGGGAGGGGGGGGTAGAGCGCGGATTGACCTCATAATTGGCCTGTCACAATTTTTTAATGGTTAATGGAGATTGACAATAACATGAGACGCTGCCATTTTGGGCCACGCATCACTCCTGTGCTTTGATTAGCAGAAGCTGCAGCCTGGATGCATCAGAACAAAAAACAATCAGTTAATGACTGAAACCAAGAAAACAACTCGCCTCCAGTTGGTTAACACTTTCTGCGACTAACACTATATATATTATGCATAATGAAACAGACAGGGAAAACTTTTGGCTTCTGGTGTCTTGCTGCCGGCATGAGGGCTGACGCAACAGCATCATTTTTTATCAGTGTTATCAGGGTTTGCATTCGGTAAGTCTTAATAACTAGTTATCTATCAGAAGAATGAGACAGACAGTGTCAGCTTTGGATTTGAATGGAGAACAAAGTACAGGAAGTGTGGAGACATGATTATCTTAATTAGTCAAAAAGATTAGAGCAATTGTCCCTTTGTAGATCAGCCACATAAAAGTGTGTCATGTGCTTTTTTTGATGTTAAAAACATTCACTATAATAAGATATATAGTATTCACACTTTTTTTGGACTAGTAAATGCATTGTAAGCGTGCTTAAAGGATAAGTTCACCCCAAAAATCACAAATTACACAGTCATTAGTCAGGTCAAGTTTCGTAGTCCACAAAACATTTCTGGAGCTTCACAGCAGAACAGCGTTGCAGCAGGACGAGCAAAAAAACAACTTAAAATTACTAAATACAGCTTCTCTGGTGCAATCCAAATCTCAGGAGATTGCAAATTAATTCAAAAAAGTTATTTACACACAGTGGAGCTCGTGGACACACTTCAGACAAGTTGCATGCCCTCACGCTTTTAGCTTTTGCGGCTACAGTGAAGATTTCTGCTTTAAAAAGGGGGGAGAATAACGTCTTTTCAAATCACTTCGGGATCTCTGAGCTTGTGGAGACTGGGATTACGCCTGACGAGATTGTATTTTAAGGTATTTTTCCCCCCCATCGACTGTTGTTTATGAGAACGCTGCGACGCTGTTTTTGCTGCAAAGCTCCGGAAATGTTTTGCGGACGACAAAACTTCCCCCTGACTTTCTATCAACATGAGGTTGAGTAGAAAATGACTGAATTTTTCATTGTTTTTGGTGAACTGTTGCTTGAAAATGCATCTATACCCAGAATCAATCGTATTGTGCAATAGCAACCAAAAACATTGAACTTTGCACATGTATAGTTCCAGTATGTTGAAGTCGAGGGTTTGTTGAGGAAACGGTGAGTAAGACTTGTGAATCAGCCTCCAAGTAGAAAAGATGATTGACATTTCCCCTTCACCCCCAGACATGTTGTTCAGATGTGATTAAGAAACTTCAACATCCTTGTTTGTGTCTGTATCGTCAGCTACTTTTACTACCAAGGCCGTTCGTGGACTACTGTGCCATGTTGAAATACATGGGTGAAGAAGCTGGTGAGGGCGTAGAAGAAAATGGTGCAAAGTTCACACTGATGTAAGAGAGCGGAGGTGGTTTGAAAGTAAGTAAAAGCCAGAGTGGTGGAAAGAACTTAGTAGTATGATTTGTTTTTTCCTGTGATGAGTACTGTGATGCAATGTATGCAGTAATAGGTAGTGATTGAATATTATTTATAGTCCACAGTCAAGACGCTGTCACGGAGGCCTTTACTGTATCTGCAAGGGGCCTCGTGTCTGCAACTGAACAATCAGTCATTACAGGCGGGCATGCGAAAGTAGTTTTGGTGGTGTAATGAATAAATGTAGGTCAATGTGGCAGAAGACCAGTTTGTTTTCAGCTGTACCCCTGCAGGTCTTCGTCGGGTCTTTGCACTATGAGTTTTGGTGACAAGTAAGTTTCAGTTGTCGACATTTCTGAGGAAATTAAACTGGATCTTTATGGAGTGATTGAGTGATTCACACACTCAATCTCTTATTACCATCAAAGATTAACCCCTCGAACTGTGGCTGCGGTCAACGTGAACTTATGCGGTGTACGAAAAATTTCCCAAACTTGCACATTATCATAGTCATCGATCGCATTTCCGTTGACAATGTGTTTGCTCGGCATCGACCCAAAACATGCGTCTTCGTGTCAAAATATGACAAAAATCAGGATGTTGTTTCTGTTTGTGACTCATTTGCTGAATTCAAGCTGACCACAGCTGCCACTTCCTTTCGGGTCTTAAAATACCAACCTTTGAGAGCCGACTCAGGCGTCTTTCACACAAGCAAATTTGGGTATTTGAGACGGTGACGTATCCACCAACCATGTTTTGTTGGAGGTGTAAACGAGGAGGTCGTTCAGGGTTATCCCCCAGTATGTCTTCTTCGTTGGTGCCAGTGAATAATCACGGTGAGGTGGTGACCTGCTGGAACCATCATCTTATGAGCTAGAACCAATTCAAGTTGCTGTTCCTGAGCTTTGGCATTGAATAATGGCCAAAACATAATCACCTTCTCGTGAAGTTGACCTTTGACCTCTTTCAAATTAAAAGTAATCAGCTCATGTTTTTATCCAACGAGACATTTGTGTAAAACTTTGTTGTTGTCGAGTAACGGCTAAAAAAGGCATTTTGTGAGGTCGCGGTGACCTTTGACCCCCAAACTCTAATCAGTTCTTCCTCGAGTCCAAGTCGACGTTTGTCCCAAATTTGAAGAAATCCCCTCAAGGCATTTCTAGGATGTCACATTCACAAGAGCCTGAAAACATATTGCCCACCGACCAGAGTTATCGCCAGCACGAAGCCATAAAAATGAAGACGGGAGCTCCAAATAGGCAACTTTCAGGGACAAGCTTCAGTCCACAACGTTTATAATTATATAAATTGCTAGAGCACCTGGCCTGGAGGACATACGTGTAATTGACTGACATGTTGAGCCTGTTTGCACCTCCAGCAGTACGTGTAAAAAAAAAAAAAAAAGAATATTTGCTGTAGTATCCCCTTTAAATGAGCAGTTTGCTAACCAAGGAGCTAAGCTAATTGACTACTAGACTACTGACTACTGTAGCTCTGCTGTTTTAGATGAATTCATCACGTTACTTGAATTTGTTTTTGGTTGTTTGACTTTTAGTGCTATTTGTTGTCTATGAATCATTATTCGACTGTTATAGCAATGAAGTATAACATCGACAAACGTTAGCTGTGAACAGCCCCTTCATTTATGCCGGGAATCAGTTTACTCCTTTTACAGAAAGTCAAGTGGACCAAAAACTATAATCGGTACAATTTATACAGAAATTTGGACATGACTATTTATTTATTATTTTTTTTTGGGTACATTCCTACTAGCATATTATGCTAGCTTTCTGTTGATGTTAGCTAGTGTGCAAGTCAAATTTGTCACCCCCTCACACTAAACAGTTAAGATGGACAAAATGTGTCACCTCCTTTGTTCAAGTTTCATCTCATTCATCCTTGTATTACTAATACTTTCTCAGGTAAAGGTTTGAAATTGCTGATATTGATTTTTAAAATGAGTAACAATTCGTAGAACTTCTCTGGGGCCAGCTTCGAAGGAGGGTTTGTCAGAGGAAGAAGAGAAGAGGCGCACCAGAAGGGGTCCAGAAGTGAGTCAGAGGAGCCTCCGTACTCCACCCCACCTCCCTCCCCTTCAAACAGGCTCTTCAGAGAGCTGCTGGCTGGCTGCGCTGCGCTGTTGAACTTGGCCTTGCCGTCACTCGGGGGTAACCCAACACCCAGCACAGAGGGGCCTGACAGACCTGGGGACGAGGGGGGCAGAGGGGGAGCAGGGGCCCGCTGGGACGCAGAGTGCATTTCAAACCCATCAGTGTCAGTTAGTTCACTAAGTGGTGACATAATCACCATCGCCATGGCTGCTCCTCTGGGAGAGCCGGGCAGGGAGGGAGAAGCGGTGGGAGCCCCAGGCCTCCCCCTCCTCCACCTCCTCCTCCTCCCCCCGGTTGCCTTTTTGGTTTTGGAGTAAAGCTGCTGTACCAAACTGCTCTTCTCCTGCACTTTACTTATTTCTCAGAAATGTGGTGTTATAATGTAAAACCACATTATACATAAAGAAGTACATAACATGTAAAAATGCATTGTTTGCATTGTATTATTATTGATTATTGTATTATTTATTGTTACATGTACAATACAAGTCTTTTTTCATGTTTCAACCCATCAAAATATTAAAAATTAATTAAAAGTACCTAAAAAAACTCTATTGCAAGTAGAATTCCTGCAAAATCTTACTTAAAGGAGCACTATGTAGTTTTTTAGAGACTAAATTCAAACTCAGAAATATTTATTTTTTCCCATAACTGAATAAACAAGCTGTTGTCATCATATATGACATAACTAGATTGTTCATACTGATGCATTACTGTGTAAGAAACCCTCACTGTTATATCTGGTGACAGTGGACCTACTTTTGAATATTTTATATCCAGTTATATTAGATATATGCAGTTTTGTTTTTTAAATATAATGTACAGAACAGTCCTGGCAAGTCACCATATTTTTTACTTTACTTTTCTTTTTGTTTTGTGTCTCTCAGAGCAACGTGAAGCCAGAGTCCTTGTACGTGTGCACAAACTTGGCCAATGAAGCCAGGTCTGATACTGAAGTGTCTCTTCAGTGGGACTTTCAACAACACGTAAACAGCTGAAACATGTCAAGGAGACGCTGCTCTTTTATTAAGATCGTCATGTTTTTAACTGTAAAGTCTAAATCTTAAAAGTAACTACAGTATAACAGTAAAGCTGATGGGTGTAGTGGAGTCAGAAGTACAACATTTCCCTCTGAACTGAAGTTGAGTCAAAGCAAAAAGAAAAATTTAAATAAACCTTAAGAATGAAAATAAATACAGTCCTTAGTTACCTTCCACCACAGCAGCCTTACTACAAATGATGTATACTTTCCTGTACCAACATTTTCCAAAGTATACTGTTGTATAACTTTTGATGTCTGCTACTGGTTTCCATTCATTTAGCAGTAAATCTGCTTTTTAAAGACCTGAAACCTGTTTCATTTCCGTAATCAATCACAGTGAGTATATCTGGAAGTGTGAAAACAACAGTAAAAAATGCTCACTTTGAAACGGTGAGAGGAATTTAAGAGTAAAAACGAGAATATAAGGATTAAAAAAACACACAACAACTAACTGTTATTACTGAGTATGTCCAAACTGTGAGTGGTATAACGGCAGATATTTTAAAGTAAAGTGATTTAAAAAAATAATTACGAATATAAGATCAAACAGCTTGTTTATATATGGTTATGAAAAAAAACTGCTCATCCTGCCGATGCTTGTTCCTGTCATATTAATTTACAATGTTGCATCACAGCTCTAACAAAAAAAACTGGTGAAACTCATATTTTTACAAATAAAATCTTACATTTTACCATTCAACTCACAAAATCATGGGATATTAAATCTGCTATTTGTAAGAAAAGTTTAATTTTGAGTCGGCCGCCGTCCCAGAGCGTCAGTTTTTATTTTGTGTTGGGAGTGAAGCTCAAAAATCAACTTTTCTTACAAAAAGCACCTTTTAAACTTTAACAGTAAAGAGATTTTTTTGTCTGTTATCAGTTGAAGAATTACTAATCAGATCTTATTTACTTGGCGTTGTAAAACGTTAAACGTGAAAAAGTCCAAAAGGGAGTGAATGCTACTTATAAAGTCAAAACACGACCAAACCTCCTCATCTAAATAAACACCTGCTACCTGCCTGTGATCTGATCTGTAATCTGTCATTAATTTTTTAAGTCTTTTTATTTAATCGCTGAGATGACAACATAAATATGTCCTAATGAAGTCGCTCTTGAGCAGCGATCTGCAGCAGTGACTCCGGCACTGTTTTGTTTCCTGTTTCAACCACATGAATAGTGAGGAAACTACGAGGGCTGTCACAGGAAGGCAGATCCAAATGACTGTCGTGACTTTTCACAAAGAAACTTGAAAGTGCTGCTGTTTTTCACATCTCACCTACACGTTTCCATGTTATAATCCGAAAAAAAGGGGGAAGGAGTCTCTCCTCGCTGCTGCTGCTGCTGCTCTGAGAGACACATGCCACCTCGTTGTTGTTGTTGTAGCTAATTCCACGAATTTTCAAAAGTGCAGTACGTGAGTCACTTTACACACTCAGAAATAGAGATGATGGAGGAGTACGTTCTGTAACAAAAAAGCCTGAATTGTGTACTGATGTACCACAACAGGCATGTAATGAATCATAATGAGACCAAGCACATACTTGCAGCACAGTACATCCATTTGGAAGATGCTGTACCCTGCTGTGTCTTACAATAAGTGTAATACAAGTCCCCCCCCACAGCAGTGACCCAGGTCCAGCTCCTGACAGTGAGACTTCTAGAAATTGTGTTTATATAAACTACTAATTCTTTAATGAAATGTAACAAAGTCTGCTATCGTCTTTATCAACATAATTAAGATTTCTGAATGATACCGAAACAAAGCATTCACTTATGCGGTCGTCAATCCACGATCTTAACCCCCGAACCTTAATCAGAAATGCTTTTGCTGCCCTAAATCTAACAACGTGCAGGAGTTCAGGCCAATGAACGTCTGCCAACCCATCCATTTACTTCACTGCCTCCTTTATAACTTAAAGAAGAGCTCAAGAACGTAGGACGTCATCCCTGGGAAAACCCCTCCGACAAAAATCCTGGCAGTTACCGAAAAATGCTAGCGACATAAACTGATAGCAAATTCACGTAATCTTCATGAGACATTTGTTGGACAGTTGTTCCTCCAACGCGGCCTCGAGTTACACAACTTCGAGGCTTTCCGCTGTAGCCAGCATCAGATATGCAGATTACAGATATTAGGGCCAAGACTTCCTCTACCGTGTGCCAGTCATTGTACAGTCCGATAAGCAACTTGAGACACAAGCACGCAGTTGGAGTTGAGAGACGTTTCTTGACTTATCTGCAAATGAATGCAGAATATAATAAGTTATTTAAGAGATAAAATGTCTTGAAACAATAGCAACGGATACAGAGATTCATTTCGGCCAGTGCATTCTGGGTCTTCTGCTCCCCACGCAGACTATTTCATGCAACTGAAGCTCACTCAAATGTGATCGGTCGGACTACAGAGTGGCTACAAAGACCAAGACACTTATGATAAAAGTCATACCTGAACGACTGAATTGGTCGATTGCCAGTTGTGGAAGAAACATCTCATGGCCAGTACGTTCTGGCCTCGCAAGATAAGATGTCGTACGTACCCTGTATAAACGTGAGGCCCGATAAGGTATGGATGACGTCTGATCTATGAGTTCATATCTCTCTTACGGTCTTTGCAAACTTAGCAGTTCGAAGCTGCTGATATGTCTACAAAACAGATCTCTGTCTAACCAGTTGATTGCGTAAGCTCATAGGATGGCCTTCGACCTATCTGCTGTAAACCGTCACCCATGTTTCCTGAGCATGACGCACGAGACACTAGAGAAAGATCGGCAGGATTAACTTGACAATGCACTGTGCGTACAGTTGTGCTGTTATTTTGCTCCTCCTTGCAAGTTTGTATAAACTACTTTAGCGTAAGTCATCGGCGTCTCTTGAGTTTTGTTCATCTCTCCTGAATGGAGACACCAGTGACTCTCTAAACAACGTATGTCGCAGTTCCCGAAACAACGTGACTGTTGCAGCGTACCGGGTCGTCGTGGTACGCTCTCAGTTCGGTTAGGTTTAGGCAAGAAAACTACTTTGTTAGGTTTAGGAAGCAATCTTGTTTGGATTAAGACAAGTATGTTCCTTACGTAACTTAATTTATGAATGTAGGTCTGTAACTTAACTGTTAGTCAGGTAAAATAACATGCAGGTGAGGGATCATTGACGAACCATCAAGTAGAACTTTTATTGTTGCTCCTTTTGTTCTTTAATCAGATATTTCTGAACAGATATCTTATTCTGGCAGCGCTTTTGGTGAGGTGCTTATTATTGCATACGCCAGCGATGAATTTGGCTTTATTTTGTTAAATTAAACCAAAGACAAAAAGTAGAGAGTCACAGTCCTCAAATGATCGATTTGAAATGATTGTTTTTCAATTTCTGAGCTCGATCTGAAATCTCTACACATCCCTCCGCCCGTCCTGAGCCGAGAGTGAGAGTCAGAAGCAGCAATAAACCACCACGCAGAGTGAACTAAAATGGAGGAATGAAAAGTAGTAATGAAGTCATACATTTGCACAGTGATTCTCAATATTCCCTCACGGTTATACAGTCGATTAAAGGCACGTTTTTGTCACTCGGGGTATGAAGTCACACGGTTTACACAGCCACAAACCTGCCTCTCACTGCAGAGTGACCTTTTCTTTCACTTTTTCTCAGAATAATTATTTATAATTGTGTTTAAACCTGTGAATCACAGCACCAAGAAAAGCAAAGTGTAAATTATGCATTTACCATGAAATTGTGACTAACTGATTCTCACCTGTGGACTCTCCCACTCACATGAAGACGAGGATGTGGGCTGCTCTCTTGTCTAGCTTATCTTTGCTGCCAGTGGCATACATCAAAAACACAGATGAGAAAGTAGCTTGCAACTTTCTTCTTCTTCTTTTTTTTTTTTTTACTCCTCTTTTATTATTTTTTATCTGTCTGTGGCTTCTATCTCTTAACACCCTAACCTGAGAGCGGTGTTCTGGTCCAATCTCGGAGAAGATGGTTATCATACTGCGAAGCTATGAGACATCACTTTGTCACTGCACGGAGTACAACTGCGACTTGTCAGTGGTGTTACCTGTGCGCCTGCACGGTGATCACCACTCCATTTTTTTTTTTTCCCCACCGTTTAGTCATTTTCCAAATGACAAATGGGATAAAATGGGAACGAGTCCTCGGGATGACGTGATCCCCAATAACGCCCTCCCTTCCATCAGCGCCGGCTATCTAACGATGGACAAGACAAAGGAGCTTATCAAACAGGGGGCCCGATAACACAGCAGCCAATTAAGATATGCTCTCTCTATCACACAATATGCGTTCACTATCACTATCAAAGGGTCAGGGGAAAGAGAGGGAAATGAATGGGATCGGTAAACGAAGACGCTCGGTAACCTGAGTGAAAAGGGAGTATTTTGAAACGTGTCACGGGAGGATATCCCCCCCCGCCCCCCGAGAACGAGCAGATGGGTTTTCAGTTTTGTGGACATGGATGCACTAGTTCAGGAAATTTGCCCAGTGTTGGGGGTAGTGGGCACTAGATGGCACTAATGAATGGTAATTACAATCATCTGCTCCTGTAAGAAATCAGCATTAATTATTGGTTCTTTTGAGTCGTTGCTCTGATACTTTAAACGTCTTTAACTGAAGTTAAACATGAAACTGTTTCATGCAAATCACATTTATATGCACGTGTGCACAACTTAAAATTCAATCAAGTGAATACATAAACAAATTAATGTATTTCTTCCTTTTAAAAAAAACACAATTAATCTTGTTTTTATGCAGATTCAGGTGGTTTGTGGTGCTTAAAGGTGCACCGGGAAGAAGACAAAGATCTTCATCGACTAAACAAACTCTTTGTTTTCACGACTGAATAAACAAACTGAACTTAAAGTCACAAAGTAAATTTCATACTGTATTACTTTGTTTACATGTGGCGGAGCCTGCCACCTTTTCTAGCTCCCAACAGTGTTCTGGGACCTTATTTTCCTCTGAGAACAGCTTGTTTATTCACTTAGAGAGAAAATAAATGTGTCTGAGTTTGTGTTACTGCCTCATTAATATTATAAACATTAAAATTGTGAGTTTGAATATTCCCCCTTTAAATCTACAGTATTCTAATATACAATTTGTCTTATTTGTTGTTTTTTTGCCGGCTTGTTTACATATCGGCCAATACAGAACAGTCCAATTTGCATCGTGTCTGCTTCACTACACACATTTGGAATTAATGACCTTTTAAACAATTAATTTCATGGTGTCCTCTTTCTTTCTCCGGCTCATTTGTAGCTCCACAACTTAACTCATCAGATGTGCTTTACACAGAACCGGGGCAGATTTTCTAAGATTTTTACGCGGCTCTCTTGTTTTTTTAAGAGAAAAATTAGTCAGTTTGATTCCAGGTAGCAGAAAAGGTCGACCGAGTTCAAATTGGGGAGGTGTTTCGTGTCTCTCGCGTCGAGCGTGGGCATCATGTTTTCATTAAACGGCGGTTTCGGATGGCTTTAAAAGACACGCTGCGTTTTGTTACGTGCACTCTGTGGCCTTGAGAATCAGAAAAGTTTCAAGCTACAAGCCTGACTGTTGATCCTAAATTGATTAAGAGGTCTTTTTTAAAACAAGAAACACAAACTAAATATGATCTAAAGCTCTTTACATTCTCTTTGCTGTTAATTATAAGTTTTTTTGCAAATACAAATCAGTGAAACAAGCTGCGATTTCACTGAGGATCAGTTAAAAAAACACTTGCATCCAATAGACAATATCCTGATTAGACTATATCTGAGAAAAGTAATGACAGCCGGTAACAATCAGACAGTAAGCATAAATTCAACAGGTGCTGCGAGCTCAGCCTCGTCCTCCTGCAGTCCCGCTGTGTGATCATACTCGAGCTCCCTTCAGCAGATACGGCCTGAGACGTGTCAACTTAGTGTAGATGTCAAACCTCCGGCGCTTACTGAGAAGGCCAGGGAGCAGAGCGATAATGGCGGCCTGCGACGGCGGGGTTAGTTATCACACAAACGGGGGTCGTCGCTCTCGACCCGTCTCCCCTCCCCCCCGGTGCCACGCCGGCCCCTCTAATCGCCCATCTGGGCTCCGTGCGCCGCCGTCCTCCTGTTTGTCGTCGGACCTTATCGTCGGCAGAGGCTTAATCTGCACTGGTGATAAGATATGTGCCGCTGCATACACACATACGCTGTCCTCACACTCCTGCTGTCGACCGTTGACGCTGTGAGACGTGCAACTGCGTCACTTACTGTAGCATATTATTCATTTAGACCTTTTTGTAGAAATTCTGGAAATGACCCGTTTCCTATTCGTTAATTTTGGTGATTCATGCGTGAAAACAACCCAACAAACATGTTGCTGACTTCGCTCGATTATGTGGAGGATGAAAGAAAGAAGCTAAATGTCGAACGTTCACCCCGACTGACCGAAGTAACCGCGGCGCAGCGAGCGGGGACATTCATCCTGTCGAGCAACTCGAGCACTCGGACTTTTTCTCTCCGACCGCCACAATAAAAATGCCCCACCGGTCTGATAGCATCTCTCCCCTGTTCTCGCACACTTTGTCTCATTAACAGCTGAAGAACAGAACAGAAAAATAAAGAGCAAAAACATCTGATTTCAGAGATTAGATAAAGCAAGAGTAAAAAAAAAAAAAGAAAAAAAGAGGTTTATCTCTGAGTGTACACGTCCTTGAGTTTCTCTGAAGGCTGCCATATAAGGTCAGCCTCTCTTAGGCTGCTCGTGTGGTTTAGGTAAGCTGTGAGAGCTGGCGAGACGTGAAGAGGACAGACAGACAGACAGACAGACAGACAGGTAGAGAGACACAGACAGACAGACACAGAGAGAGAGAGATCATCTTGGCGTGACCCCAGAGTCTCCTCTGCAGTGTTTGAGCCGCTCGTCTCTGCAGACTGCCGCTCTGAGCTCAGGGACAGAAAGCGACTGCAGTGCAGACGGTTTCACTGCAGCAGCAGCTCCAGTCAAACACTTCAAACAGGTGGATAACAGTCACAATTAACAGCTGAGGGGTGACTTTTTCATTTTTTAACATGAAATACAGCATTCCTGAACGTGTATTTATTTATTATATTTCAACCCAGGCCGGTTGGAGAGTGAAAATAAGCTTAATCTCCATTTTTACAGCTGCGTGTGACGAGGATAACTCAAAGGATGCTCAATTTAACTAATGTACTGATGGTAATGATGACATTTTATGACCTTTTTAAGTAGAAAAGTCCAACCAGGTGCAGAGTTACACACCTGTGTCGTGTTATTGTAACCTCTTACAATGTTTCTTCCAATAAACTAATAAATGTGTGACCTCGTGTCTCGGTTTGGTGATAAGCAGGCAACAATTTGTCTTCTCCCATGGTGAGGGTTACTTTAAGGGTTTATCTGTTTTACTTTTCTTTAATCTTCATTCACAACAACAGCATGTCAGGACAGTGAACACCTCAGCTCTCTCTCTCTCTCGGGGTTCACAACACTGCGTCCTTGTCGCACATGTCAGTCCAGCTCGGTTTCACTCGTACCTGTCCTAAAACTAAACACCAGGGTGAATGTCGGCAAAGTGCGTCTCTGCAAAAGCCACAAAAAAGTACAAACTTTACATTTTTTTTAGGTTGATGTTTCAATCTTCTCTTGTCACAGTGCTGTTTTTATGCTCTGGTTCAGGTTCAGGCACAGGAACCACTTGGTAAGGATCAGGAAAACATAGTGTTTTGGGTCGGGGTTGGGTGTAACACGGTAAAACAACAGTTCAAGTGCTACAGATGATCGTGAAACAATGCTGTGGAGTCATTACAACAGAAATATATATATAATTCACCATGCTGCTCAACTTAACAAGCAACACGGTCGGTATAGCAAACTTAAGTCCTAAAAATAAAATAATAAGATCTACTGTGGTTACAAATACATAAAAATAACAGCCTCTTCTTCTTCATCTAAACCCAAAATGTAGAAAGTAAACCTTCACTTTGCCAAAAACTGGCCTTGCACATATGATCGAGGTAAAACATGACAACACAGCATCATAATGAAGTACTGTAGTGCACTTGTAGTACGAGTGTTGTTGGTACAGACCCCGACAAAAGCCACATCGTCAAAATTAAAATAGTTTCCCGCTTCAAACTGAAAAATCGTGATGACTGAAATGATCATAAATCACGTCACAATCGGAGGGTATTTGTCAAAATAACCGCGATATGACTCGTCAACCATATCGTGCAGCCCTGAAGTCAGGAAATGTGAACGATGCACAAACAAATATACACGTATCCTGTTTACTTCTGCCACAAAGTCACTCACAGATAAATAAATGCACAGCATGCTACGTTACATAACTGCTGTTTGGAGGCCAGTCATTCTCTGGAGATGACTTCCTGTTTGTCCTCTGAACTTAACTTTATTTAATATAAAAACAAAATCCAAACTTTTACTTTTCCTGGTAACACTTTATCATAACTATTGTAAATAAATGCTTAATCGATAGTTAAACAATAGTTAATAGTTTCACAGTTAACAGTAGCAGTTAGCAGTAAAATGTTTATTAAGCATTTATAAAGACTTATAAACATCACAGTTTATATTTACAAGGTAATATAAACATGAGTCGCAACTTTAGCATAAACAATTGCTAAATAAATGGTTCATAAAACATTTTGTTGTTTATTAACAGTGAAATAAACGTTAATTAAACTTTAATCAGCTATGAATTGACGGTTTATTAATGACGGTTATTAAAACGTGTCACCTTTTAGGATTGGGAGGGTAATAACGGCACAAATCACAGATAGAGAGCAGATGAAAGTGTGTCGCATTTAATCACGTCTTACAGCCGAGGTTTCTCTTCCTCGACAGAAGTCAAGTGTCATATTCTGTGTCTTCTGAAACAAGCCGTCAGCTCAAAAGCAAGTTTAAAAGCGGTTCTGACCAAATTAGAAAAAAGCCACGTGTGTTTCTGATCTCCAAAAACAACATCAGGGTCGACGTTCACACCAGAAAAGCAACGGTTCAGGCAGACGTGCTCAGCTTTTTACTCTGAAACCACATCTTTCTTTATCTGCCACCTTGTCACATCACTATCTGTTCAACGGCAACATGTTTACTCCACCTGACGCCATTTCCATAGAAAGGTGCAGCAGGATTGGAGCCCATTCAGGAAAATAAAATAAATAAATAAATACATGCAGGAAAAACAGCTACATTGTGACAAACGGTGTTAAGTTTGCAGGAGATTTGGTGGTTGCTGCCGTTGAGGGACAAGCCTGGTAACCTGAGAGAGAGTCTCTGCCACCGCTGGACCGTCGCCCATCTCTTTATCACCGCCGCAGCAAAAGGGAAAACACACAAAATATGTTTACACCACGCTGATAAGATCCGGCACTGTGCAGCCGTGCACGTCTACACTCAATATTAATAGATACCGTGAAAAGCGCACACAATAACTCGCCCACTCCCACACTGTAATATTGCCTCTTACTGGCATTTAAAACGGGGTTTTTTTTTTTTGTTAAAGTCTGATCGAGAAGCAGATAATCTGTCAGAGTGATGGAGAAGTTATAGTTTTAATTCTTTTATCGTCTTCATCTTTTGTTAAACTTCTGATTATCTTTTGGTTTTAATTTGTTTCAAAGCTGAAATTATTATTTTAAAGGCTGCGTTCAGCATTTCAAACAGCTGACCTCTCCATTTCCATATTTGCTTATCAGATGCAGCGTGAATATCGATTTCCCGGATACGGGGGTGATAAGGTCTTTTTTTACGAGGCCCCGGTCCTCCCCCGCCCCTCCTCTGCGAGCGCTGGTGAATATTTTATCCACCGTGGATTATAATGAGTGATTAAGCAGCTCAGTCGGAGCCGTATCACCAGAACCATCCACCTTTTTTTAATAAAAAAAAAACTGTATCGACAAACACGCTTAATGCGGCCGGCTGGAAAAAAAAAGTTATAAGCGGCTCACGTCGACGCGGGAATTCTGATTTAATGTGCAAAAAAAAAAAACAGTAAACAGTTTTGAGTGTGTGTGTGTGTGTGTGTGTGTGTTTGTGAGGCAACAGACTTTAAGGAGCCTGAGAGAGGGAGCCATATAATGGTGCCCGATGACAAGGCAAGTGATCCGGGCGAGTTGGAAAAACGACCAGGAGCAGGCGAGAGCTGTAACCTAAAACACAGAAAACACACCCCCGCACACACATCACACACATCACACACACATCACACACACACTGAAAGACAGATAGAAACACTAGTTGCTTCTCACTTTCTACAGTACCTGACAATATACATGTCTGTCTTCTGTGACTAAGCATAAGAGTGAGGAGGCGGCCATGAGAACACACACACACACACACACACACACACACTCACACACACTTTGCATGTTTTCTATGAATCCCTCCGCTGGTTTTAAAATCACTGGAACTCGTCACATTTTGCATCACGGTTTCATACTTAGAAATGTGGTTAGCAGCGTGTGCCTGGTATTGTTTTTGCATCATTTTCCAGTGTAACAAATGTGACTTTCTTTCTTTTTACTCAACAGTTTTTAAAAAGTTACTGATTTTTTCTTTTTAAAAAAGGTGTGAAGGGAATTTTTTTTTTCTCGCCGTGTTTATTGAAACATTTTCACATCTTCGACAGGAAGAGAAAGAAAAGAGGTGCTTTTTTTTTTTTCTTTGTACAGATTTCCTCTCTCTCCCTTTGTAATAACCCTAATAAAGCAGGCGAGAATTATTTTTCTTTTGTATCCTTGAACCCGTCTAAAAACCCCGAGCTCGTCACATTTACGCCGCCTGTGAAAAATGGCTGCAGACGTACGATGGAGGGCAGCACAATGCCACCGCAAGGTCTTCTAAGACAAGTATGATTACTGTTGCTCTTTTGCCCTTTTCATGCTGCCTTTTTTTTTTTTTTATGGCACACTTTCAACTGTGCAGCTGTAAAAAAAAAAAAAAACGAGGGGCGCAAAATAATAGAGAGATCAAGACCTTATCACATAAGTTTGGATGGGAAATTTCCCCTTATATATATATATATATATTTCTTTCTTTCCCCTGGACCTCTTATTATTCAGGACAGGCAGTGTACAGTGCATGGTTGTGAAAACGGGGGGAATAATCTCATGCAGCAGATTAAGTGGATTAATTAGGGTTTTATTCATCAGGGTGAATTGGTACCTAAAGAGCTTCCCCCTGCAATGACAAGGATTTTTCACCCTTAATTATCTCGGGCTTGTGGAATGCAGTCCTGCATGTGCGGCGCGTCGAGGAAAAAAAAAAAAAGAGAGGAGGCATATCAACCCCGCAGTCGCACTGTGGAAATGTGAATCTTTCCGCCCTCGATGCACTCTTAACTTAACTAAATGTATTTTTTAACTGCGACACATTAAAAAGAAAATCTTCTTTTTTTCTCTTCTTCTTCTTCTTTGCAGAAGTCGAAGGCTGCCCCTGCTGCGTGACATGGCAACCAGAACCGCAAAGTGTTATCTCGAGATCAAGCCCCTCATCAGGCCCAACTCTTATCTCCTCATCATTTTCCACTTACAGAGCCCTCTCCCACACTCTCACTCACTCTCTTTCTTTCTCTCTGTCAATAACCAATAGTTGCTAGAAAACCACCTACAAGTTTACATGCAACCACAGGCATGAGAACAGACAAAAAAACGTAGCTGCGTTTTCACCTTTTGTGTTTTAAAATGAGTCCACGGGGTGCGAGGAGGTCGTGCACGCAGACGCTGATGCTCGAAAATTTGAATTTTTTTAGTTGCTCACTTACACTTCAGAAAATTACAAAAACTTCACTTGTCAAAAGTATTTGGATCATTTTATTTCAAGAAGATAAGAAGCAACAGTGCAAAAGCAATTTCCTCAGAGTAAACCGCATCTACCTCAACACGAAGTTAATCGATGTACATTTAAGTGCAGGAGTGTGTTTATTTGCATGTGCTAAGAAGCTCGGCCTTGTAAATTAAATTAAAGAGCACACGGCACACGATGCACCGGTTGCACGAGCACACAGTGAAGCAAAAGTTTGTTGGTGAGTATTTTCTGCAGATGCAGCTGCCCCACCATCGATACCACCACAAACACCACGATAATATCATACTTAAATTTAACATATCCGCTAATGTGAGACTTTCGGTGTACCCGACCACTGGTTAATGTGCACTCTGTGCCGAGGACGGAGGGGGGGGGGGGCGACTGTTTTTCATCCCTTGTTTCTCAAAAAAAAGTGGTGAAAGTGGGTTTTTTTTAAGGCCTCATTCAGGGGCGAGACAAGAGCTTCTCAGAGACACAAACGTGGACTTTCTCAAGTTCCAGCCGAGCACAAAGAGGCCGGGGAGGAGCCGAGCATCCCCGAACAGGCAGATAACGAAGTCGGGGTAAGGATCGGGGAGGGAGGGAGGTGGGAGGTATAAAGAGCGGGATAGATGGGTACTCGGGCGGTGGCGGCGGCGCTGGTGGAGGTGGGGTGGGCATTCACCGACCAGGTCAGACGTAACGCTTGACAGGCAAAATGTCTGATACACATCTACGGTCTTTAGTCTCCCCACAGCTGACTGACAGGCTGCTCTGTGAGAGGATGTGTGTGTGTGTGTGTGTGGTAGGCCTATACTTTCATTTGTGTAACGGCGAGGAGTGTACAGTACAGCAGCGGCAGCAGCGGTGTCGGGTGGAAGTCACAAATCTACAAAACATCACAGTTTAAGTAACCCGAGAAAGCTTTAGGTTGACGGCTGACACATCTGTGATCTCCGGAGATGTTTTTATGAGTCTGACTGTTTGAAAAAGTGTCTCATCACACGGTCGGACCAATAAACTTTCAACATATTTGCATTAAAGTGTGTTGTAGGGGAGGAAGGATGTGAAACTTTAATAATCCTCAAGAGGAAATATTGCCTCACACTGGTAAAAGAAGCAAAACAGAACAACAATAAATACATTAGGGGTTGATTAGAAGTTACTTTAAAGTCAGAATTTATAAAAAAAATATAAATATATTTAAAAATAAGTCACACAAAAGTTGGAAGTTTGAAAATAGTAGTCACAAAAGTCGGTCATACTCAAAAAGAGAAACACGACGTTATGAACAAAAATAAAACACTAAATATATTTTTTTATCTGCCTTTGAAAAGGAAATCTTGTAACGGATAAATAAAAGTCCCTGGTGTGTCTCTCGGTGGACACTTTCAGTGCTCGGGTGCAGTTTCAGTGGCGTCGATGAGAGCAGCCAGCGCCGACACTTTAACCCTTTCACTGTCACGTACAGTAAACACAGTGCAGATTTCGGGGGATGTTACGTTATCAGCTCTGGATGACGGCACGCAGGCTGACTCGTAGTGGAAACTTGAAAGGGCCTCGATGAGTCGATGACATTTTAATCTCCCGCATCGATTGTGCTGCGTCACTTTTCTCTTTCTGCCTCATCAGCAGCAGTTTGTTTGGCTTGTGTTCCCCAGGAGCGTACCGCAGAAATGTCAAATGTGTTCGACCTGTACGGGAGTTTTTCTCTTTTTCTTTTGAACTTGTGCAGAAGATCAAACGTTTTTAAATGACATAAGAATGAGTGGAAGATGGAGAGCAGGATAAGAATTAGTGTGAAAGGTGATTTACAGCCTTTGATCACAAAGAAACTAGTTTAAGTGATTGTAAAGCTCCTTGACACTGTAGCTGTTAAATACCAGATCATTGATGCACACATGCAGATTTAAAAATGTATATTTTAGTCGTAAATACATAACAATACAATACATTATGTGGTATTTTGTCATCATTTGCAAGAGAGGCCGACCGATATATTGATTCGCCGATATTATTGGCCCTTATTTTTTTTTAACAGGACGTAATGCAGAAAAACATGTTGGCATGATGCATAATTATTAAATTTCCAGTGAATTTAATTGCGTCTGTGAGCTGATGAAGTTTATTGTTAAACCTCCGTGACGTACGAGCATTTGAGGGATCAAAAACATGTTTATGCATCTATAATGTGAATATAAGAATATCTACCTATATAGAATATCTTTATTTCCTAATATCAGTATCGGTATTGGCCCCAAAAATCCAGTATCGGAAATAAAATGCTTGATACAAAAAACAGAATATTCACCGTAAAGTCACTTAATTATCTAAACAAGTAGTATAAACTACGTTTAAATAGTGTATTATTACGTAAATGTACTTGTTGGGGGACTCGTTTGCACAAATCCAAATGTGTTATTGTTTATATCTGACGCAATATTCAGCATGAATTACAACTGTAATCTCACAAAAATTGTGTTATGATTCATTCTCACATAAGCTAATGACGAGGGCTGCAGTATATGGTGGTACAGCAACTGACATACTCATACTGTGTATTACTACTACTACATGTACATTGATGTTATTAAAAATATGATTATTTCAAGTTAACGTCAGGTTTCATGTCTGTTTGTGAAATGATGATAAAGTTTGTTCAACCGAAAGAATAGCTCTGGTTTCATTTCTTTAAGGCTCATTGTAACTTATGATAAAATATCATTTAGCAGTAAACTGTGATATTTTCTGTTAGTTAGTTTTGTAGCATGTTTTTGTGCGGTTAACTTTTATTTTGCAATAACTTGTAGTCATCGGTGTAAAGTTTTTATCTTCTTACAGCGCGTGAGACGTTTCTTACGTTCTGGACAAACACAACGCAGCGACCCGAAGGCTCGCACAGTTCAGTGTGGCCTCTTCTTCACGACCCGCCATGTAAACCCATAAAGGACTCGTTAATTAAGCGTAACATGAATGGCAGCGACTTCCTCTTCCCCTCGATGTTCTTCATCACTTTCTCTCTCTCTCTGCTAAAAAGTAGGTCAACAGAGATTTCCTGCCCTCAGACGTTTTTTCTTTCCAGCCAACACCTGGCCTTTGTAGAGCCACTTCAGTGAGAGGAAAGTGTGTGTGTGTGTGTGTGTGTACTGTACATATATATGTATATGTAACACACACACACGGGATCAAAAGTCACAACAGCTTGTACGTTTCTTTGTTTTTTTCACGAGGGGGGGGGGGGGACTTGGACCGCTATCGACTTTCGCAGAGCAACCAGGACTTCGACTCTCACCAGAAACCGAGAGAGAGACGCTCCTGAAGATTTAGCTGCAGCTCCGGGCCGGGATTTTCGCGAGAAAATGCACAAAAACAAACACATTTATTCCTCTAATTTTCCCCAATTTAAAAGTTCGCTCCAGAGATGCATTATGAAACAAAAGCCTGCCTTTCCCCTTCTCTCGCTCTCCTCTTTTTTTTTTTTCAGACTGAATTATTAACAACCCGAGGCTTACCTTTGCATTTCTAATTACGTGACGCGGAGAGATGGTTCTCTGCAGGCATCCAGTTAAGAGTGTCATTTTTTTGAAGGAGAAATCCAAACACAGACTTGTTCGCAAAGTAGGTTACAGGAAAAAAGTGTTGAACAAGTCCAACTACCTCTGGCCTCGAAATCTGAATTCTTAAGACTCATTGAGAGACATTTTTTTTGTTTGCCAGTGGAGCAAGCAAAGCAAAGAAGTACCGTGGAAACGTTCTCATGAACATCACAACATTTTCTATTGTTTATTAAAAAGGGCAAAAGAAAAAGCGTAGGCACCAGCATCAGCTGTGTAACTGACAAAAGAAAGCAGGGTTAGAAATCGTTTGACGAGGTGACTTTCACATTAGTTTTTCTCTCCGCCGAGACTTGTTGCAGAGGTGTCGGGTCACCCACAGTGGGTGCGCGATCAAAGACGCAGCAGAGTGTGGCTGAGGGGGAGGGGACTGGGTTTTTGCGGGCCGGCTTAACAAAACAATTCATCACACGCGCAGCCGATGTGGGATCACAGCGAGCTTCTTAGAACAAAAAGGCTCCAGAAACACAAGAGGGGGAATACTCACCTTTTGCCTCAACGCTTTCCTCCTTCCTCTGATACTTTCTCTCCGTCAACCTCCCCTCCTTCACACACCTGCACAGCGGTTCGGGGCCCCGGTGTACATTCATGGGCTGCCAGTCATACTGAGAGGACTGTGTTGTAAGATTCGGAGAACGTCTATGTCTCACCTCGATCTTTCTGAATGAATAATTTTCCATTTCAAAGGGGGGGGGCGCAGAATGAAGAGCAAAAAAAAAAAAATATGTCAAGAGTTCAAAAGCCTCTCTAAGAATTAAAAAGTCACCAGTACAGAGAAAGAAGCAAAAGGGGGACATTAGCAGCGAGTTTCATTTGAGACTCATGATTAAAAAAAAAAAGAGAGAGAGAGAGAGAGAGAAAGCATGCTGCCTGCAGGAAAAACACACACACATAAACCCACACACTCTTTTAAAGAGTCAGTTGCACCACTTTTCCGACCTCTCTGGATGGAGCAGCTGAGGTCGCAGAGCCTCGCTCCCCTGCCGAGAGAGAGAGTGTGTGCTGCTGCTGCTGCTGCTGGGTGTGGTTTTTTTCTACTCGACGTCTCCTTTCGTGCCCCTTGGGTGCTGGCTCCGTGGTCATCCCTTCATTCCACCTCCACCCTCCCCTCCCCGCTCCACGTGAAGAACACCTGGCCACCATGACAATAACGTGCCATATAACCGCTGCCTCTCGCTGCCTCTCTCACACACACACACACACACACACACACACACACGTGCAAACCAAAGCAACAACCACATGGTTATGCAAGTGCTTCTACAGCGTGCAGACGCTTCAGGCTGAGGTGCTGTGGGTGTGAAGGCATCATTAAGATGGTCCTCAGCAAAATATGAAGAAGTTTCCGATGTTCCAGTCATGTATTCAATCTAACCGCTGTCATCTCCACATGTAACATAGACCTTGAGCTGTATATTATGACTGCTAGCATGCTAAATATTGTAGCACATGGCGCAAAAGTGTTACAACTAACTCGGCCTGGTGGGCAGAAGTGTGACGTGTGCACGTGGCCCTGTCATATCTGATAGTTCACTGGTTATTGTGGCAATAAACACACTGACAATAAGCCTCACACTGGTTTCTTATCATGTTTGTGTGTTCATTTTTTTCGGTAAGTTCTCTATTGAATGCTAACGTCGATTGGTTAATCCACCACTTTGTTCCTGAGTGAAATATCTCATGTTCAGGTGTAATATTTTTAAAATAACCAAAAGTGGTACTTGACCCTACAAAGCTAATGACATCCCTCCGTCCTCAGCTGTACTCCGTGTTGAAAGCTCACAATGACAATGTTTACCATGTTAAACATCCAGCTAGCATTTAAGTTTGATGCTGATGCTACATGTCACTTCTTGAAGCATCCCTCTAGTATAATAAAGTCGTATGAAGAGTTAGAAAAGGTTGAGTCGGGGTGGTTGGATGGGTCATACACTAGACTTTCCCTCCGCAGACTGAAGTTTGCATCCTGTTTATGATGGTGAGTCGAGAGAGATTTGTTTTTAGGTTGCAAGACTGAATGTATTTATTTTAATCCTACATATGAAGTGTTTTGTCAGCAAGCTTTATTTTGAAAGTCTAACCAGACACTGCATTGAACATATTATTGATAACTCGACTGTCTTTTCTTTTCTTGTGGAGGAGTCATGTCCAAAAAAACGTGGGCACGTAACACGAAGATACAGATATTTTGCAGAACTTTTGATTTAAAGTAATTGTTTAACTTAGCTGGCCTTAAGTATAAACACTTAATGGGTTTCTCTATTAATTTTGTTGTCAAAATATATACATTAAAAGGTATAAATCCTGTTTTTGATGCATTATTATAATTATAAATAGCAGATTATGATGGCTCTATACAAAATGTCCACCATACCAAATTCAGGGAATATAATTAATTCTTGTAAAACATGCAGTTGATTATTGGGGGGGAGAGGGTGCCCAGTCCTGCTCAGGGCCCCTTAAAATACTAGGACCGGCCCTGACTGTTTCAAGCTTTGAAATACCTCCTGGGTGCAAACAATGTGTGTTTTTTTTTTTTTGGAAACTTGTTTTCAGACACAGAAATAAAAGGAACAAGCACTTTTCCAGGACTATTCAAGGTCAGACACACACTTGTGTACCCATTAGCTGTTCACACTGTGCTGCGCTGCTATCCTCCCCATCGTTCTGCCTCTCAATTTCAAATCGGGGAGTTTAACCTCCGAGCAGATTCTGCTCACGCTATGGCAGCGGACCTGGCCACGCACCATGGGAGAATTACCTCCCATAATTATACCGCAATTATGACCGAGATAAAATCAGCATTATTCTAAAAAAAAAAAAAAAAAAAAAGTTTAAATGAGTAGCGGGAGGGTGGGACGGAGGGATGGAAGGAGTTGGAGCTTTAGTGTCTCTGAGGGGATTGGTGACAGTCCTGTGAAACAAAAGGAAACGAACGGACAGAAAAACCTTTCTAATTAAGCACAGAGAAAAGATGGTGTCTCCGGTAATTATAAAAAGTGTAAGAGATTCTTAACTGGGTTGAGGGTAATTTTGTTTCAGTTCTGTACATTTTTAAAAGTTTTTAGTCGTCTAAAACTGACACAAACTTTCACAGTGTGGGGGAGAAAAAAAACAGAGCGGTGATGTTTCTCAGAAAATGTCACCGCTGTAACCGAAACCGATCTGGTGCAAACTTGACTGACCTTAGAAGTATTATCAGAATATCTCGACACTGAAAAAACCCATGAACTATGCTCTCCTAACTGACCACTAGAGGCTCTGTGAGCACTCCTGACTGTGTATCACTCCTGCAGCAAACTGGGCCTGCAACATCTAAGCTCTCCTCTTCAAACCTCCTCAAAAACCGCCAACCGCCTCCCAAAAATAGACATGCAAAACAACTCTAGGAGCTTTTTTTGGGGAGGGGTGGGGGTTGCTCCGCTTTCCAGCTAGTCATCTTCAGTGACGTGTGTGCAGCTTTAAGTCTGGAGCTTGGATGGCAGCAGACAGGACATCTGCTCTTCATATCCGCCTGGTGTGTTGCACAAAGTGGACTCTCTTAGCTGCAGCCACGGGCCCAGCGGCAGCACGGCGGGCACAATTCCCTCTCCAAACACAATTCGGAAAAGGGACTTGTTTATCCAACCATTCAGGGCCTCGGATCAGAGGGAGATAATGTCTGGATGGGTTTGAGTCTCCTTGCCGGTGTAGCCGCCGCACATCTGTGTCTGAGTTTTCCACTCAGTGGTTTAAAACCGAGCCGGTGTACCATATATACAAACACACACAGCGAGGGGGAGCGCGCAAAACATAAATACGCAGGTAGGTCAGCAGTGCACGCATCGCCAAGCACTTAAGGGGAAAGACACCGGTGGTCCGTAACGGTGCGTTCGGATCACGGATGAAACGCTTCGACTTCTGGGATGAAAGGAAACATCACAAAGTTTTAACCTTCACTACTTTTCTCTACACAAAAAAAAAGTCTTTACATCCATTTGTAATGCATTTTCATCACTCCTGTGTCACATTCTCTTAATAACACCGCAATCGCAAAAGCCTCCCATCACCCTTCTGAGGTCAACGTATGGAGGGAAAAAAAAAAAATCAAACATTTAAAAGCAGCAGAAAAATGATTTATAACCTGTATATTCCAGATATGAAATGGCTGCCGAGTATCTCCCGGCAATGCCATTACTTATTTCTGAAAGCCCACCTGATTGTAGTCGGACACAGTCGACCTAAAAAACACCTAAAACAGCTCAATAAAGCACCTTGAGCCATGATTGGGATCTCACTCATATTCCCCCTCGTCACAAAGATGAATGCATTTGCGGGCGAAGGATGAGCGAGGGGGGCTGAGTTTTTAATAAATTCTGCATCATGCTTCCAGCACGGTGCCCACAAGCCGGTGACAACTGCATTTATTTAAAGACAGTTTGATAAATTAATTTTTTTTATCAGGAGGGGGGGGAAATACATTCACAGACGAATAATGATCTCGACTGAAAAATGGAAACTGTTACAGCCAAAGGAGACAACGGTGAATTCATTCAATCCATTTTTCTGTAAATGTTTGACGCTTTGGCAGAAGAGGCTGCAAACTCCAGAAACACATTAGCCGGTGTAATACCTTCTTCTGTGTTCCGATAATTTAACGTCTAATGACCCCCGGTGACTTCTCTCTTCTTCTTCTTTCTCTTTCACGGGGATTTTTTTTTGTGACGCTCGAATTCTCTGCGAAAAGGAAAAGAAAAGCCCCCGATGCATCTTGATCTCGAGAAAAAAATTGCGCAACGAGAACCAGCAAGATCAGATAATTGGCCAGAGGTCACACACGTGGATGCAAAACACGCATGCAAACACACGTACAGATCCACCGCGAGGCGTTTTGAGGAAGCTAATCTTGATGCTGATTTTTTTTTTTCTTCTTTTTTTTTTTTTTGCGAGAAACAGTCGAAGCGTTTCCACAAAAAAAAAACAACAAGCAAACCATTCATAATATCAGTATCGGCTTCAATCTGCGCACATTTCAGGGCCCGGGCTAGCAATATCCTTCAGAGGACAAAGTGTACGAAATGAATCAATAAACTCAAAAGCCCCTGAAATCTCAAATCCATTAGGGCCACGATGAAGCACATATTACTTCAAAATGGAGTTGCATTAAGTGTCAGATGCCCGTGATAAGGCTCGCCTTCATTTGGGTTTTTGTTGTTTTTTTTTTTTCTTCTTCGTTCCCCTGATGGGACGCATGAGTGGTGACTCCTTATCATTCATGCCATAGAGCGCTATCTGTGTCTCTTATCGCCTGTCTCTGCACGAAAGAGGAAAAGAGAGTAAGAGTATGACAGAGAGGGAGAGAATGAAGGACAGAAAAGCAAGCGGATGATAAACATCGCTTCTGCTGCTGCTGCTGCTGCTGCTGTGGCCACATGCATGTACACCTGTACGAGTGGACACGGACGCGGTCTCGCCACCTCAACACACACACGTATCAAACAAGGCCACGGGTCTGACATGCTCTTATCTCCTGCAGCCTTTTTTTTTCTTTTTCTGCCGTGAAGATAATGCGCAGCGCTACCTCAACAGCTCCCACACCAAAAAAAAAAGCACAGAGGAAATCAAACTGTTGCAGAGGATCTATTTTTTTTTCTCCACCGATGGCCTCTCTCTCTCTCTCTCTCTCTCTCTCGTGTGTTATCTCTTTCAGATGAACTCCACTTCCTTTTTCCGCCCGGCAACTTTGATTAAACTATCGGAAATATTTAAATTTTCTCACGGGATTCTGTCGAGACGTTAAAAAATGAAGTTTTCCCCTCTTCCCCCTGCATCATCACTTTAAAACGCTTTCATCAGTGGAGTAAAAAAAAAAAAAAAAATTTAAAATCCAGATTTCGCCGGCGTGGAGAGCGTCACGGCTTGCAGATTTGCGCGCACGATACGGCGCGTTGACCCCGCCTGATTCAGCAGACGCAACACGATGCATTCCTCTCACCCTGTTTTTTTTTAATAGCATCTGAATCGCTTCCCTATGCAAGGCATAACCTTAATCTCGCTGCCTTTAACCTTGCCATTCTCCTCCTCTATCTCTCCCTCCTTCCCCTCTCTTGTTCCATCTCTCCCCGCGTTTGTTTATCCAGCACTCTCTCGCCGCCTCTCTGATGAGTGTTTTATCTCGCGGCCCACCTTTTCACACTGCCGCGTTCACAATCACGAGTATCACCAGTAATTATCTCGCTGTATTCCCCCTTCTCGCCCTATCGCCGGCATTCATCTCGGCGCTGGAATTATATGCGTTTCAGATGGGTGCCACCGCGCTCCCCCTCTCCCCCCCAGAGGAGAGGAGGAAGAAGAAGAAGAGGAGGAGGAGGAGGAGGGAGCAGGCCCAGGTTGGGTAAAGACAAATCTAGTGTGTCGCAGGTTGGAGATTGTAAAAGCCCCGGCTGGTCTTGACCTGCATCACCATACAGCAGCGCGGGGACCCACATCTCAGGTGTAATTACTTTGTTTCACAGCTTCTCCTTTATCTCCCATCGACTTTGCATCTGTCCCCTTTCATACTCCGGCACTCCTTTTTCGCATAATATAGTTGTGGTCTCTGTCAAAGTCGCCTTGACCTTCCTCCCTTTTCTGCCGCCGCCATTGTACCAATAAGAAAACCAATTAATGACTTATCCGTCCATCTCAATGTCAAGTCTTTTTCTGAGGTGTACTATTATGTCTGCTTTTCCGACGTGCCGTTAATTAACTCAATGCCTCGCCGTTCTCCATCCAAGCCTTCCCGCCGCTCACTCACTCACTCACTCACCCGACCACGCCGGCATTCAGGCCTCCCGAATAATAGCGCTGTAGGTGCGAGGCGACACGCACAAAACCTTAAACTTCTGAGAGCAACAGAATGTAGAGTGGGACGGTGAAACGGGAGGAGAAGGATATGAAAGGATTTAATGAACAAGATGTGTGAAGGAGAATTCAATGGAGAGGCCAGATAAGGCTCTAAAGTCGTTAAGAGTGGGCAGAGTGCGGCGCATCCGCCTCTTTAGGCGAAGACGACGGAGCGGTAACACCTCCTGCACACATCCTCACCTTTCACGAGGGAAGCCCCAACACTGGGGGAGCGTCTTTTTTTGCTTTCCCCTTTATCGCATTCATATTCAAATTCCTGAGTGAAATGTCAGAGATGATAGACGTATCACTTTTTTAGCTTCTCTGCCACTAAAAACCTCTTTTCACAAGGCGGAGATACCCACCAGGACTCGTGTCGACCGTGTAATACCGAGCGACGATTACACCGCGCTGCTTTGTGTTGACCTGAAAGGCCCTCGGGCGTGGTCGAGTCGGGGCCCCCTGACATTCAGTCGCCGTAATGATTTCACCTTTTTTTGAACAGTCGGACAAAAACTGTATTCACTTCTTCAATAAATAGGTTTTAAGCAACGAGACAAAGCTGCGCATAACCTGTGGGGACACTCGTACTCGGACAGCGAGCGTGATACGTATCTGTTTCACACGTCCCCATTTCCATATTTTTTATTAATTAGAATTTGGCATTATTGTCCCTGAGGGATAACTATTATGAAAATCGTTCCAGTATCTTAATGTATAAAATTAGAGCAGCGCTGTTTATTTTTTTTTTTTGAACTTTCTAGTAATAAATTATAATACTCACAGAGCAGAGTGAGAAACCAGCCGTATCTTTTTAATTTTCTAAACGCAATTCATTGCTCCGAACACGGATTCAAAAACACTAATTAATTTGTATTTGATAATTTGCCCACTTTCACGCCGTGACTTAAGTGCAATATATTTTTTTTTTCCTCCTTTCTTTTTAAACTTTGCACCGCGTGCACAAGTTTAATTAAGTGAGAACTCTCCACATTATCACGAATTGTAGAGGAAAAAAAAAAAAAAAAAAGTAGGTCTTTTCTGCTCCACTCCCACAATTTCCGCCCCCCTCTCTGCATAAAAGACATTTTCCAGAATTGAGAGGAGTGATTGCTGGAGGAGGTATACATTTCAAGTTAATTTTACATTGACCCTGTAAAAAGGATTGTGGTAAGAGCGTGGATAAGTTAAACAGTAATGAAAAAAAAGCAGAGTTAATGCACCTTCGTCTGAACCGTCTCACTAACGGACCTGGCGCTCCTCCTCCATCGCGCTGTATAGACGCCTTTCATGGACCCACAGCCAACCTACATTTGAGCTAAATCGCACATTAAACGAGATTAATGAGATTTTGGTTTCAGGGGGGCTGAATTTTTTTTTTTAGCGCGTCTGTCGCTGTGGTGGAAATAACCGTCTTCGTTTCAAAGAAAAGTTCTGACCGTGATCAATTACGTCACGTCTGCATCGTTACCTGTAATAAATGTAAGAGTTGAGCGTCTTACCTGAGCAGTGGAGGAGGACAGTGTGTGGGAGGTGAGTTTATGTTTTGGTCTCAGAGCTTTTTTTTTTATCAGAAGGACTCATCTCACCTTCAACCTGATTTTTTTGTACTTGCTGCTCTATTTTGTAACAATAAAGGCTTCACGCAGAGCTGCTGCCGCTCTGTGATGTCTCGTCTTGTCAGTTTGTGACGGGGGCTCGCTTGGCTTTTTCATGCAGCTGCTTTCATTCTGCAGCGAGCCATTAGCTTCTTATTACACGGTCTGCAGACAGTAGGATGCACCGAACACATACAGTCTTACTTGGAAATGCATCTGAAAGGGGATCGATCTGAATTGTTGTCACTGCTTTTTCTTCTGTTGACTTCTTATTGTAATATAAGCCAATCTGTTCATTTTTGTTTCATAGTTTCTCAGTTGTTTGGCCTGAAATAAGGACAAAACACACATCAGCAAGGCCTGGTTAACCCACTAGGGGGCTGTAGGGCAAGAAAATAGATGTGGGGCCCCAAATGAAGTTGTAGTAGTTGTGGTAATATTGTTGAATTTATTTAGGAATATACATATGTAAATTCTGACACAGAGCCTTGGATTTGGATACAGTTTTTGAATATATTTAGGGGGTGTGTTCAAGCTAAAATGCAGTGTTAAGCTGCTTTTTAAGGCCCTTATCGTCTCAGGTTGATACTCAACCTGCTTCAAACTTGCATATCCCCCCCAAGCATATTTGCAGGTAATCAAATTACAGCAAAAGAGCTGTTACACAATACATCTGGGGTCTTAAGGACACCAGGAAGTCTGGGGCGCTGCCACCGTTGCCTGCTTTGCCCTTAAAAATTCCCAGAGTCACCTGGGTTTAAGACGCAAAAGCTGTGTATGCTTGCTAATATTCTTAAAGTCTAATTGAGTTGTTGTTTCACAGTTACTCACTTAGATCAGTGGACATTTTTAGACTTGATTTAGAAAAAGGTCTTGCGTGTGTTGTCATTATTGACCCTTTCTCAGTCCTGCCCGTTTTTACCCCGTGCTCCAGTAACGGTTGGGCAAGCTTGATATGCGGATGGACCTCGGTCAACTTTCCCACTTCCTGTCAAACTCACATGTGCTATGTTTAAAAGATGTTGCTGGGCAACATTTACCTTGATACCCTGACCGCGTGGATGACATTTCTTCTGATGTAACGAGTGGATCATGCTGCGTGGTAGACCTCACCATCGGCCGAAGACGCCTACATTTGTTCAAAGGTAACTTTATATGGATGCCAACTTCTTCACATTGTGCATGGTCAAATCTTAGGTTAGCCATTGTTAGCAAAACCCAACCTAACATAATTTGGTTGGCTAACGGTACATGAAGAGGAGTTAGCGTTGCGTCCTTCCATTGCTCACTGTAGTCGATGCTGTCGCCATCTTGAAGCTATATTGCCTGACTCCCCACTCAGCTATCTAGTAAACACTGCGGTTTGTTAATGTCAAGCTTGTCCCACATAGCATCAGGTGGGCAGGAGATTGGATTGGTCAATCGGCATTTTTGATGCACAATGCATCTTAACCACTAATGATTTGGATCTGACTGAGAACCCGAGGACACGCCGTAGTAGCTTTTACACTAAATGGGACCATAATTAGAAAATGGACATCGTGCTCCGATGAAGACGACTTGAAACTAGAGGTTGAGACCATAAACTCATTGGGAAACTGTTTACTTAGGGAATAAATCAAGTGAGAAGTAGGATCATATTCTCATAAGTTTATATACAATCTGACTTCTTTTTGAAACCAGTGGAGTCGCCCCCTGCTGGCAATTAGAAAGAATGAAGGTTTAAAGCTTTTTCTTTTAAGACAGGTAGACTTTGTCCATATTTTATGCAGTCAGTGATTGTCCCGGCCTTGACTTGACTTAATTCATAACAATATGTTATATAAGCTGTAACTTTTTATTTCATTAATAAAGCACTGATGCTCATTTTGTCTCTTGACTGAAGCATCAATCTTCCTTCCTAACCGTGAATGTAACAGCACAACCCTCTCACTGTCCGATCTTCCAAAGCACGTCAGCCTCCCAACGTGTCCATCTCCCCTTTCATTGGCTCTCCTATCTGGACAGCGCTTCCTCTTCTTTACCCCGTTTTGTCCGTCTGTCACGGGACAAAGACTTTGACGGGGGACCTGGCTGGGCCCCGAGCCCAGAAAATCATTTAACAGGCCAATCAGAGCGGGGGCCGATCCCTGCGCAGCCATTAGGGAAACCCGAGCGCCGACCCCGACCCCCGTCTCTCACAGCCTCTTTTACGTTTTAGACGCTCTACAAATTGAGCATCATCCTCCAACCCTCAGCAGCCATTTTGTAAATGACAGGTCCGGGAAAGAAGAGAGAGTGGGAACAGACATGAAAATGATGTTCATCAGGTTTATGGAAGAGATGGGGAGAAAGAGATAGAAATTAAATATCCTGGCTGACTAGAAGGGGCTTTCTAATTCTCTCCCCCCTGCCTCCCTATCTCCTCTCTGAACCCCAACCTTTAGTTCGCCGACTCAAAACCACGATAAAACCCCATTTCTCCGCTTTCATTCTTTCACTCGTCCGCTTTTACCTCTTCGATCCCGCCACAAGGGAACACTCAGGCCTTTGTTCGCTGAATTGGTTTTCAGATGTTATTTTTTCTTCGCTCTTTCTTTCTCTAAGAGCATGTGATTAAAATCACCTCAGTCGTTTAGCACTGATGCCTTTTGTCTCTCCAGTCCCATTCTGCTGGGAGTCAGAGGGCTTACTACTCTACATCTAACAGGTAGGATATAATAGGATTTCGCTCCTGCTCTTCGCCGCACCGTCCGTCTGCATATTTAGAGCTTAAATCCATGCATATGTATAAATTAAGGCTCAGGGGCAATAATCGGAGCTTTTAATAAGAAGCGGTGTATAATTTTAACTTTTAAGTCTGGGAGGGACTTGTGAATACTGCAGGGGGGGAATATGAATATTTTGCATGTCCAAACACGACTCTGTTTGGCCAAATTATAGCAGTTTTCGTGAAGGTTGTAGCGCAGCACTTATTCCTGAAGAACAAACACGAGTTATTCATGAGTGGGCTTTGGCACATGGGAAAATGAATCAACAGATGACCAATAAATTGACTGGCAAACATTAAAGCTTTGCAAGTTAATTATAAATGTTGAAGTAAAAACCTGTCGTTTTCTTTTCTTTTTTTTGAACTTCTCTTTATAATCCCTTCATATTTAATTTAATCTATGGCCGGCCAATTGTTGAGTATGGTTTGCTGGTTTTGTTTGGGAGAGCTGAGTGTTTCCATCGTGACTGGAAACAAAGAAAAGTACTCGACAGAAGAGCCAGGTTCTGAGAGACTTACTCTGGGCCGTGTTTTACGTCCCGTGCCAACGTTGGTTGCCAGCGTGGGATGTGTTGAGGAATGCTCCTGGATGAACTGAGCCATACATATTCTGTTGTTGCCATTTGCACATGTAGAAATAGGTTCAATAAGTTTTGTTTTTTTGCTACACAGCATTGCAAAATCATGTTAAAAGTCATGTTATATAGTAATGGATCAATGCCACCTTTTTAAATACTCACCAACGCTCAGATTTGTCCCCATCCAGCGGTGAAGTGGTAAATAAATCTCAGGAGGAAGAGATTTATGCTGCTACCATGAGCTATGTGGGACGGTTGAACGAGTTGTGCTTTTGCAGAACAATTGCAGAAACATTCTTGCAGGAAATTGAAACTTGCGCTCACCAGAAAAACGGCCATATAGGTCATCTGTGCAAGTAGCTCGGTACAACAAATATTTACTTTTATTGCTAGGCAGCGATCTTTCGTGGTTGTAGTAATTATGAATGGAGCAAAAGATGGTGGCAGATGGTGAAGTATAAAGACGGTGTGAAACCAGAACTCCCGGTGAGTTATTGTGACTTCCATTTTAAACTTATTTCAACCCAAATCATGATCTTTTCCTAACCTGAACCACCAGACATTGGACATTTCCCAATTTTTACAACATGACGATGAAGGTTCGGTGCACCGCCTCTTGCTGGTACTTTCAAACGGGCCCATATGTCATTTTGGAAGTCATTGGCAATTGACCAATCCAGTTGTTTTGATGTAATGATGTCTTGGAGACTAAATGTATATGTGAGACCTCTAGGACTCGGTATCAAACCTCTTTGGGTACTAAGTGAAATGTGTCTCTTACAGTGTATGATATAAAATGTATGGTCACATTCATAATCCTATGTTTTGAAAAGTAAGGTATGAAAAGGATAATTTTGGTGTCTGTGCTGAGACTCAGGTATTGTATCCAGCTGTGAAGATCTTCAGAAGCACCAAGTAAGCAGAATGGATTCAGATCTGGCTCAGTAGGCTGCTATCATGAGTTTTGTCAATGCTGTAACTCATAACTTGAGTTTTGACATTTTACCCTGCAGCTGAGAGCTCGTTCTCCCTCTGGCTGTTTCTAGGAGATTGTTACGATCACTGATGTGACATGTTGGAAGTTACCTGCGATCCAAATTGACCTCCGTGACCCTTTCACCCATCACCTAGTGTCTCTGCGAGGCACCGGAAAAGTTTCTGATCACACACGCCCACCACCACCACCCACGTACACTCTGAGGAAGTGAAAGAAAAAGTCTTGACTGGTTCTGAGAAAATCTCCCTTTTCTTCTTTTCAACAATCCCTCCTCCTCCTCACCGTCTTCCTCTCGGTTCAGCTGCCAAAGGCCTTGATTAATGGTCCGCTTTAATTAATACTTTTACAGTACTTAGAGCAGAGACCTTGCAATTAGTATTGGCCTAAAGAGTGTAATCACCTGAGCTCATCCAGATCCTTATCACAGACTGACTACATGACTGACTGAATGGCAGGCAGGCAGACAGAGGGAGCATGTATAAGCTTGTATAGCGTCAGTGTTCACCTAATTTCTGAGAGGCCACACACTTGGAGCTCAGATACAGCTCTTTATAGAGATGAAAGTTAATCTTACTGAACTTAAACTATGGTGGCCTCGCTTACTTTTCATGCTGAGGGGACATGTTCTGAAATGATTCCACATTTGAAGTAATGTTAACATGAACAATGTATCTTTTAGGATTGTCTGCATCTTGAGTTTATAGTAATTACAACTTTTTTTATACAGCATTAGTAAAAAATAGAGTTATGATGCTCTGTACATACGTAAAGCAGCGCAAAAGCAACGTAAGACATGCGGGGAAAGTGTCAGCTGGCAAAGCAAGCACTACCGGGGCCGTACAGATGTGCATAAAAAAACAAAAATGAGTAATAACAAAAACAAATATAAACAAAAACATCAAATACATCCATTCAAGTCAACTCCAGATGAGAATATTTAAACTTCTGCATACAGAGGAAGTGATTAATCAAAGCTAAGAACATGTCAAAGCTAGACTTAATGAAAGCTCCTTTGTCTCTTCTGTCCTTTTGACATTCTTGCTGCATGACGAACTGACCAGGTGACTAACCCTCTTCACATGGAGTCAAAGGATTTCTGGTGAGGTCACCTGGTTGCATGTGCGTTGCAGAACAGCTCCGCTACGGTTTTACTCCGTGCTCCGACACCGTCAACCCCCCGTCTGCTCCGTGCTGAATTTGGCTGAATAGAAGCCTTGCGTACCTGCTGCTACGTATGGGTCCGGACTGCAAGAGCTGCAACAGCAGAGTCGGTGGAAGTAAACACACAGACTAGAGTGAAAACTATCAGCACCTCTGCCGTGGTGGATCGGACACGGACCGAACACGGACCGAACACGGCCTGCGTTTCTCTGACAGCTGGTAGGATGTTAACCTGTGGGCCGAAGTGGTTAAATTGTGGCGAGATTTTTCTTTCCTCTTTCTCAATGAGGACACATCACAAGTGAAACACTGTCTGTATTTTGAAGCAACATTTCATCATTAAAATAACAATTTACGATTATTGCGGAGGTATGAGTGCTTGAGTCCATTACTCACTATATTCACCTTGTCTTGTTAATACTGCATTAGGTTTATTGTTGTATTATTGTCCTCGATTACCAGTCAAATAGTTAACGGCAATGCGAGGCCCTGTTGTACATTATTTTTCTGCTCCTGCGGTACAAAACGGTAAAATCTGTTTTCCATTCTTGCGTCGACAAACGAGCAAAATGTGCATTTAGTTTCCGATTGAATCCACAATGACACATTAATAACCTCGGTAAAGAGCATATAAAAAGCAAACGCCTTTATTGTTTGTGTCGGTGGGAAGTGGAAAACAGCAGGCAGTGAGAGAAATTCCACGGCATTAATTACAAACTGATTAGAAGCTCCTCTTTTTGCAGGAGGCTGTATCATTTAATTGAGGGGAAAATAATGATCACAATTCGCAGCAACTTCTAATTAGAAAAACAGCTCAAATCTTATCAGGGCTGCGTGATGCATGCGAGACACACACACCGGCTTTTCAGTCGCACACAAACACACACATCCGGAAATAAACAGTTTCTATTCTTTAGTGTGTGTGTGTGTGTTGTTTTTCTTTTCTGGGGGATACACACTCGTGTAGGCGCTCCCCCACTCTGAGACAGAGGAGCCGGTTTAAGCACATCAAGTCGACTGCGGATTATGTTTGTAGATATTACCCGAAAGAATCAGCGGTGCGCTTTCTCAAAAGAGACACAGACAATTACAGATCTGATAACCCCTGAGTTGTATCACAGTTGTTGCAGTGTGTTTACACTATCTGACATGGCTGAAACAACAGCACAAATAAGAACAGAGGGAAGATTCCCATCTCAACTTTTCCCTGACTTGTCGCTTATCACAAACCGCAAAAATCACAGCGTCAGACGCGAGCTTGGAACGGGCCCAGAAAAGCCGACACACACACACACACACACACACACACACACACACACACTCCGACACACTCGTACAAAAACAAACCAGCATCACATGAAAATTTTTCAGGATGAGTTTCTGTATTTGTTGGCAGCTGCTGGGAGTGTTTTGTAATACTTAAGAGGATATTTCCACACAGATAAACAACAGCTCGGAGAGAAAACCTTTCCAAAAGGAACGTGTAAGGTTTTTCTGTTAGAAATTGGCAAACAACGGCAGGTTTGTGTGTGTGTGTGTGTGTGTGTGTGTGTGTGTGTGTGTGTGTGTTTGTGACCTCAGGGGAGAATTGCATACAGTGTATGACTCGTGTTATGGCAATGACACAGTCAGACACAAGCAATACTTTCACTGAAGGACGCGTTATCTTCCCCGCAGGTCAACGAGACAGTTTCATAACAACCCCCCCAAATGGGATTCTCATTCGACGTGAGTGGCGCTGAGTAGGGCAAAAAACTGTTTGTTTATTCTCTCCGCAGTTCATGAAATTTCTCCACACGCAGCGCCGTGATTAATAGGCAGTTTTGTCATTGCTTTTTTTTTTTTATTAATGTGAAAACGCCTGATTTATGGGCTCGCGTCTAGACACAGTCGCTGCCTTTCTCGTCTCGGGGCGGCAGATCAACCGATCGTCTGTGTGAGTTTTTCTTGTGCGTCTCTTGAACAGACAAGCGACAGTTCTGTTGGCGTTAATCGACTCGGCGTTGCTCGCAGGGTGAAAATGAGCATTGTGTGTGTGGGTGGCTTCTCCGATTCTTTATAAACAGAGTCATTACAGTGTATTAGGCAAAACAGCAGTAAATCAGCGCGCTGACAGGCCTGGCAGAGCAGCACAATTGATGGCAGCGAGTTGAAAGGAGAAGACAGGCGGCACAGACTAATATTTGATATTGCACTCTGGAGTTGATCGACTGTATATTTGCAGCTGTCACATCGGTGGTGGTTGCAAAATTTTGAGTCAAATTAAATAAATTAAAACAGCTCCGCTCTCCACACCCTGCTGCTTTTGTTTCGATCCCAGAGAGATCCAAAGCATAACAGCCAACAGCCACATTTCTGTCCTAAACGGGGAGAAAACAACTCATTACACTCACACACACACACACACACACACACACACACACACACACACACACACTCTCTTGCACAAGCATGCACACATCACCATCATCATAAAGGTATCTACTCGAGGAGAAATTGGACTCAGCCACTCCCTTTGGATCAGACGGAGTATTCCTTTACCGTGTTTCTGCAGGCTTGGAAGAGGATGTGTGTGTGTGTGTGTGTGTGTGTGTGTGCATTTGTGTGTGTGTGTGTGCGTGTGTGTGTGAGGGGGTTGGGTCGGGTAAGGCTGGGGGATTGTCCAGGGAAAGTGTCTGCTTGGCCGTCCCTGGCTGAGAGGTAAGCCTTGCCGGTGGTGTGCTGAAAACCAACCGTGTTGTCGCCGGGCTGCGGAGCCAAAATCACTGACGCGTTTTAGAAAAGGGCCCGCGGTATTAAGCACACACACACACACGCTCTCACACATTCTCTCACCACGTGCACACACAGTCATGAACATGTACGCTTGCTTTTATGCTTACACACACCTACTCGAACAATACTCAAACAAAAGCGCAGGCATATACCGTAACACAGAGCCAAAGGTACACCCTCGAATGTGAACACACACACACACACACACACACACACACACACACACACTCTCTCGGAGCAGCGAGCCGAGCCGCTGTGCCAGGTGGCAGGGGGAGGCTCTCGGCTGAGAACGAGCAGAGAGGAGGAGGAGAGGCTCTTGGCCGGCCTTGAAAGCGAGAGGCACAAACGGCAGCGGCGATGCCCAGGTTTGGATGCGGCCGGGGGAGCCCTGGAGGGGTTTCCTGGGCACGCAGGCAGGGAGAAGCGAGGGGAGGGTTTGCTGGGACGCTTTTTTTGGGCCGCTTCTGCGCCGTGGTCAGCCCCCTCTGTAACAGAGAAGTGTGATCCCAGACACAGCTGTCCTGTTCTGAGCCGGACCCTCGTTGTCCGCGGGCCCAGAAGCCGCGGCGGTGGACGGGGATAGCTGCGGCGGGCTAAGACTGGGCTTACACACACCGTATTGTTCCCGGCGTCCACGCTGGATTTTCTAAATAAGACGTACCTTTCCCTCCCTAAGCTGTGTGTGTGTAGCACGGCGGGTTTTGGGACAAATGCTATGCTAATTATCTCTGGAATAGAAATACAACACCGAGAGATAAGGCGCTGTGTGTTCGCACCCGGCCTCGCCGAGGTGATCAGATAAGGGGGAGTCGACTGGATACAGTAGCGCAGATGGATTGGGTACCTTCACACACCAAAAACAACAGAAAAAAGAAGGTCAAACTAAGAGAATCCTACATTGAAATGAAAGAAAAGGGAATCTGAAATGCTTAAAAACACAGGACCCGGCTTCAAACTTGTCGTGTATTTATCTGCCGAACCACGAGGGAGCTTCCCATCTCAGGGTATCTGTTATCCCCCTGCTGCCCCTGAACTCTCCGAGTACCGCAAACAGGATCAGGTCCCGACGGAGGAGGACTCTGAGAAAGGGAAGACTGTGAAGAGGAGGCAGGAGGAGGGGTGGAGGGAGGAGGAGGAGAAGAAGAAGAAGAAGAAGAGACCAGGTGGAGGAGGGAGGAAGAGAGAGAGAGAGAGTGAAAGATGTGAATTAACAGAGTGCCGGTGAGGTATTCTGGTCGGGGCTGGCTCACGTAAAGTGAGCTGTGGGGCGTGTAAAGTGAGCAGGGGGCTATTTGGGTCGTTTTCACATGGAGCCTGGCCAGACTCCAGAATTGAGCGAGAGAGCGAGCGAGAGGCTGAGAAAGAGAGAGAGAGAGTCCTAATGGCTAAGCCTTTCACTAGGCCACACTGCAGTGAGCCGTAATTGAAGGTAATTGTTGGGAAGAGCCGACACACACAGCTTTCCCCACTGTTCCCCGGGCCGAGATGGACAAGCCTGGGATGACAGAGGGGGGAGAGAGAGGGGAAGGGTGGAGGGGGTTGGAGGGAGGGGTGTTGAGGGGTGAGGACCGTGGGGAGGCCAGGTGAAGGAGGAGGCGGGGGGAGAAAGAGCAGGAGGACACAGAGGGAGATTGCATTACCCCCCACCTCCACCGTCCCCAACTGTCCTACACGGCGTTTGTCTGCTCGCACAATTGCGTAATTGTGTCCCCGCTAAATGGTCCGAAAGGGCCGCTGCAGCGTCTTGGATGCAGGTGGGCAGGCTCGGATGACAGACGGACAGGCAGACGGACAGACGGACTGAAAGAAGACAGAGAAAAGACGCAGTGAAAAGGAGAGAGAGGGAGGGAGACGGAGCTGAAATGGCGGCGGCCGGGCCGAGCCACGAGCTGGCGTCGGGACCCCAACTTTGAAAACATCCCCAAAAAATACATTAAATTTTTTTTTTTCTGATGAGGCCCGCACTGCAGTCCAGTAAATTTGATCTTTTTTTTTCTCCCCCCCCCCCAGAATCCTTCAATGAATACATTTCCGCTCTTTGTCACACACACACACAGACATTTTCAAATAGATTTCATGAGGTTGTGCCGAAGCGATGATGTTCATGTGTGTGACTCTGAGCGCTCAAGTGTGTGTGTGCGGGCAGGAGATGGAGGAAATCACCTTCCCCACTTTGCCTAGCCTCCTCGGTTGGATGGGTTTAGCTCCATGAGCGCACTGGAGCAGGAAATCCAGATTCGCAGCCTATCAGCGAAATAGCACATATATGACTCCCCAGCCTAAGACGGTCTAATCAGGCCTGCCAACCCCGCTAACTCCACCACCATCATCACCAGGCGCCAGATTGACTCCTGAGCCCAAATCGCAGCTCCTGCTTTACGCCATAAAATGATTCCTGTATTGGTTTCCCCCCCTTAAACCTGGTGAAGCTAATGCAATGTAATGTAAAAATTAGAAGCACAGTGCTACTGTGCTGCATGTCAGCAAGTGCAGATTTGACCGGACGAGGAAGAGAGAGGTGGTGGTGGTGGTGGTGGTGGTGAGGGGGGAGGCGAGGCGAGGCAGAGTGGACTTACTGAAGGAGGGGAGGAAAGAAAGAAAGAAAAAAAAAAAAAATCAACCCAATTACCCGGGCGAGCTACTGTTCTGCAGCCCTCTCGCGAGTGAGGCTGATGAATGTGAAGTGTTGTAATTTGCGAGTGCTGATAGTGACAGAAAAGTGGCGCTAGATCCAGCAGAATTAGAATTAGAGGGAATGAAAGACAGGATCCGATTTTCCCTATCAGAAGTGTTTTTTCTTTCCCCCGTCTTTTTTCCCCTCAATAAGCTCGCTCATCTTTTTTTTTATTTCGGAAGTAACCTTTTTGCCTTAATTACCGAGTATCTGTGATCCGGGGGTCCTGCGTCGCCCCGTTGGCATCCAGGGGGGGTTTTGGCAACACACACACACACACACACATCAGGACGAGCTTTGATAATTAGCCAAGCAAAATGAACTTTAATTCTTTCTTTTCAAATGCGAGATCTGGCCCCATAATTACTGCGGTGTAATTAAAAGTCCCAATCAATCTGTTGGATTGCGGAGTCTCAATGAAAGAACAGGAGAAATTAGACCTTAATCCTCAGAGCACTGTCTCCCGTCGCGCCCCCTTTACTTCTAATGTCCCCTTCACACGTGTTGTTGGCGTCGACACACACACACACAGTCAGTCACACACTTTTACATCTCAGCCCCCCAACATTGAAAAGACGACGCCATCTGAGCAGGGCGAGCTTTCCCTTTTTTTCTTCCCCTCACCTCCTCTTGCTCAAAAAAAAAAAAATGTATAATATAATATAGACCATTATGTTCTTTAAAAACTCATTACAGCGTTTGAAATGGGAATCTTGGGAAGTCTGTTTAAATATTGCCTCCTCCACATTGTGAGGAGATGGCGGGGGGAGACACATCGGGGGACGTGGCATGCAATTAAGAGCAGAATGGATTAGTTTCCTTTTTAAAGTTATTGAGACACAATGAAGGGAGAGGCTTTCTCTGTCCCCCCCTCCTCTCATCATCTGTATTGATGGCTCCCCTGTAAGCCCCTCCGCTTGCCCTCTTCCCACTTAATGACAGTTTGCATTTCACACTACGGGAAGCCAAAGGAAAACCCTTTGGCCTTTTCCCTGTGAAGAGTGAAGAGATAGACCGGGCGAGAGAAAGGAGGTGTGACAGAGCCGTTTGACTCGGCGGGGTCGTGGCTGTCGCGGACGTGGAGAGGAATTAGCCCGAGACAAACATGTCAAGAAAGACTAAAAAGGCATTACTTCTCTCGCGTGTCGCAACGGCCCCATTCTTCTCCGCTCACGCCGTCCTCAAAGTCAGTGAATCCGAAAAGTTTGCAGCGAGGCGGAAATTACTCGGCTTTACTGTACTTACGAGGCCTGAGGTGCGGTTGATGGGTCTTGTTTTAAAACTAGGCTCTTGGAGAAGAAAGAGGTGTCCGTCAGGGAAACATGCAGAATATTTAGGTCAGTCGACCGTTTTACTTTCGCATTAGAAGGATAACTGCAGTTTATTACAGCTCGCTCTCGTGTTTTGTAGTTTCGGCAATCGGGTCTGTTAACGATGTCGTCACTGTGAGTTCTGGGAACGAAGACATCGCTAAAAGGACGTCAGATAGATCAACTTGTCCACTGTTAATATCCGTTACAGTAGTCATGGTGCAGGCACTGCTAAAGAATTGGTTGTTGGGTGGAGGGCTGATGTTAAAAGACAAATTCCTGCAGTTTAATTTACTTGTACTTTGGAAATTTACCTGGTTTTGAAAACAGTCTCAACTTAATACTGATGCTACTGGCTATTTCTATAAAGTTAGTCTTAATGTCTGTCAATGGACTGGATCCTGACTTTGCGGGTTGGATAAGACATAATATTACAACTATTTTTAATGGTGGAGTGCTGAGGATGAGTTGTGGGAGTCTCGCAGCGCGGGGAAAGAAGCTGCTCTATAGTCTGGTGGCATGGCACTAAAACAAACTTATTTTGTTTCAGCGTTGTCATCTTTAGTCCACAGAGGCCACCAGAATCAACAGAAAATGGACTTTCACTTTTACTGAAGAAGTATTTTAGCACAATATCTATATCAGTGCACCCCTGTTTGTTGCTAATCTTGCAAAGAGCCTATAAAAGGATGCAGACCTTGAGAAGAAACCTTAGTCTGGTGAGTATAACTCAGTTTCTGACCTCATTTGGGGTGGTGGGGACTGGTCCTAGCAATCTCTGCTGCAACGCCAACCATGTAGTTTCAGGTAATTTAGGTCAGACGGGAACGAAACCAAGATGCTTCAGAGATGAGGCAGAGATTTTTCAGTTTTCACTCTTCACCCCAGCAGCTCACCAACAAGTCGGACCGGAGTGTGTTTCCTTTCAGAAACAAATCAATAGGACTACTACTATTCAACTAGTTTTGGTGCCAACTTCAACTTGGAGCGACTAAACTCACGTAGCTTCACGTGGGCACAGTTTCCTGTACAATGATCACTCATTATTGACCATTTGGGTTTGGGATCACTTTAGGTTTTACCTTGAAGGTATAATAAACTATCCTTTGAAGATTTTGAGACAACTGTGGATACAATTTTTTACACTCTTTCTCAATCCATACGTGAGTGTTAAAGCGTCTCCCAGCCTGATAAAACGATCTGTTATATTCCCCTGTCTCACCCTTCACCTTTCTCTAAACTTGGGGCACAAAAAAAGTTCAGAAAAACCGGAATTTGCAAAACTCGAGGAGCCCAAACGCTGTCACGGTGGCCTACGTTGCTCTTGAACCACTTTTATCACTCTGCATAGGCACCTAAAACGCAGGGCTTACGATTAAACACCAAGCATATATTAAATTAAACCATTTCCCCCCTTTTTTAAAAGAAGAGGTTAAAAAAACTGCATTAATCGTGTCAGGTATGAGGGAAATGGTATGATAATCAGCCTCGTTTGGAGTCTATCCTGCCGCCGTTACATGGACCGCTAATCCAAACGCGGCTCCTCTCCTGCACCTGAAAGCTCCCCTGATCCCGGCTGAATTCTAATGATTGAAATGAAAAGGCATCAGCATGCCAAATCACATAATGGAAAATCCAGAACAAACGCTCTGACCCCCCCGGCCTTTCCTTTCACCGCGTCACATCTTATCTGACTCCTTATTCTATCAGCAGAGGTGCAACACAATGGGAGACACAAGTCATGTATGCTCTGTGTGCCACACAGACTACCGCTGGGCTCATTTATACCGATGCAGAGAAGGTTTTAGACTGATGGATCAGTTTGCTGATATTGTCCTCGTGCTGAAAATATCCCACAATGAGCCATTATGGCTGACATATTTATATTACTGCTGTTGATTGATCCTTTTCCCTTTTTATTTAGTCTTTTAAAAGTCCTTCAAATAAGCCGTAGCCCGAGTTGAGGTCTTTGAATGGGACCAAGACCCCAATTAAACCCATTAAATTTCACAAAATCACAAGAAATAAACAACTTCTCACATTTCAGAAGAGACAGTTTGTCGTTTTTGCTTGGTTAGGGACTTAAGTCGATGATTTTTGTCGATCATCTCACTGATTAATCGACTAATCATTCAGAACTAAATACGACCTTTTGCATAAGACTTTGCATTGTTGAACAAGGAACCCAAAAGTCACACGTTTGACATCCACGCGAGTCGTACTTGTGCAAAAGTCTTGAAGCATCTGATATTTAATGTACTTGAGTATCATGAGTGTTTTTTGTTGGCAATAAATGAAATTGTCTGGAGATGCAGTGTCTTTTACCAACAATGAGTAAGAAGGTTATAAGTATAAATTATATTTAATTTGTTAAGCTGTTTGTAGGCTGATTTAAACAAAACAGTCTTTTTGTCTATGAACCTTGGTAATTGGAGTTATTTATACTTATACTTGTACTTTATAGTATAGACCGACTGATTATCAACCTGGCAAATTAAAACAATTACAGGCCGCTAATGGACGGTACATTTACATGCTCAAATGTCCAAGAGGTTTAAGAGAAATTCAGTTTTTAGTTCCCACTGCGTCAGTCAGCTAAACTGGTATAAAAAATGAATGGACTCTGGTTAAAGTTACATTGTCATGTTAATCTAACTGCTGTAAAGGCTTTTCTATCATGAAGATTCATGTAAGCCTGTGAAATATCACACAAAAAAATTGCAAATTCAAAAAAAATTCAGTGTAATCCACTCACGCACACACACAGAAAGACACACAGTGGTCCTCCATCACTGCTGCCACCCCTTCATCACAGCCGAGCAGCCTAATCACTCACTCTGTATCCTAACCAAAACAAAATGGTGCCAACCAGTAGCTTTTAGCCGTGTTTACACTCCCGACTCCCCACCTCCCCCCACCTCCCCCCACCGCCTCCCCTCCTCCCTCCCTCCCCCGGCGGCTCGTGGCGGCATGGGTGATTAATTTGGGCCGTGTAGACAGGTAAACACAGGCCTATTTAGATGGCTTACCCGCCACCATATTTATACTCAACAGGACTAAGCTTCAGATAGAATATCCTCAAAGCTCCCATCTGTTTATTTTCTCTAACTGCTCCTTGAGCGCCGTCCTGACACCCGTCCTCTACCTTCTTCTGCCTCCCCCCTACGCTCTAAGCCCGACTCCCGACTCCCGTTCCCTCCTCCTCCTCCTCCCCTCCTGACCCGCCTCGCTCTCGGGTCAAACACGGGGCACTCTGGTCTTCTTCCCAGAGGAGGCAACTTTAGTTTAGCTTTATTCTCTCTAACACGTTCGCGGTGAGGCCTCCTTTATAAACATATTCATATACACATAATATGAACTTCATCGTCTGGTGCTGCTTGTTCGAAGTGTCTTACGTCTGTCTTACTTTTTGAAATGTCTGAATAAATATTTAGGAAAGTCACCAAGTTTATCTCGGTAATATTAGGTCGTGAAAACTTGGAAGTCAGTCTTTAACTTTTACATCAACAATACATTTCATTGGGCTACTGTTTTGGAGCCCGAGGTGACCAAATTTGGACGAGATGGTGAGTGAGAACCTGAAGGCAGTGGACATATAATAACACCTGGATGCGGTGTTGGAGGCAAATACCCGTTTTTTCCCCATGAAAGCTACTCAGTGACACTTGAAACCAAAAAGCTTGACCTTACCGGGCATGAAAACAGCTGGATCCTCCGTGTTGTGGGGCTCATAGATCATGCGCACTAAAGACCAAGCGCTAGGCTAACGTCAATTGAGAATAAATGAGTTAATTGTGCAGCTTTTTAGACTTTCAAAACATTACTGGACCAAATAGTTCAAAGTATGTCATTTCTAAAATGGTACAGTGTAAATGGGACCAACAAACATCATGCTGTATTGAAGAAGACTTGAAACTAACGATTGAAACAATAAACTCATCAGGAAACTGTTTACTGAGGTAATAAATCAACTGAGTAGCAGGGTATTTTTTTCATAAGCTTACATACAATCAGACTTCTGTTTAAAAACCAGTGGAGTCGCTCCCTACTGGCCATTAGAAAGGATGCAGGTTAAAGGCCCGTCCAGTTTGGCTTCAGTCGGCTCTGTCCTCTATTTTAAAAGACACTTCTTGCCACAGTACATTTCAACTAGCTTTGTGAACAGAACTTGAGATGCAGATGCTCCTGTAATAAGCCCAGTCTGGCTGCAATGTGGTCGTTTAAAATGTTTTTTTTTACAGGCTGCATTTGAGATACCAGATTATAATCCATGTTCTTGCGTTGCGTCTGGGAAGTGAGCAGCTGTATCTAAACAAATCAGAAAAATATGCGCCCACACAACCGCAGATATTATCAGCATTAAATGTCAAGCAATTTGTCACGGATGTCGCAATAATGAAAACCCGGCTCAATAAACAATTAATCCACAGAATTTTTCCATCAGCGCCGGATACTTTGTCGGTTTCAAGTCGTGTCACTTTTAAGATCTTCTCAGATCGCTACAGATCTTAGTCATCAGACGTCTGGATGGGAAGTTTACAGTCGTCAGTCTTAACAACAAACCATTTCAGCGCACTCACACAGATCATCACCTACAGTAGCTCCCCTCCCACCTACATAACTGCAGTAGTATGTAAAAGGGTACAGCGGAGGCGCTCCTCGTCATGCTTTGCATTCCTGCAGCTGCATGCGAGCACGTACGCCATGCGACCCCACCCCGCCTACCTGAGGTCAACGCCGGGAAACCAGGTGAGACAGAAGAAGCACTTGAGTCGTGTGATTCCTCACTGGAGGCACCGGATCGAGGCCTCTCCAGTGACTCTTCTTGGTGATTACATGATTTCAGTTATTCTCGCAAAGCTAAATCTGCTTCCTCCTGCCAAAAGCTCGTCTCCTTCCCTTGCTCATTATACAGTAAATGTGCTTCATTAGCTTGTCTGATCAACAGGTGCAGCATGTTGACGTAATCTCCAGTCTGAATGTCTTTTCTTGCGAATCTTAAGTGGATTGTTAGTGATGAAGACAGCCGTGGGAGGAGGGAGGCCAACGGGAAATCCACTGATACAAGCCCTGCTAAGTGGTATTACGCGTACACACAAAGTACATGCATGCGGCATTAAACACACACATGCGTGCAGGATCTCACTTATAAAAATCGTGCACGGGGCGATCACTAATTTAATTATTATGATCCGCAGATTTCTTAGTCCGCAATCCGTTCTTTAAAGATTTACTGTACGCGCAATACTGCAAACATATCATACAAATGTTTTCTCTCTCTGTGAGTCCCATCATGCCTTTGGGCAAGAAGGGATAATTACTTATCAACACTAGGGTTCCTTAAAGGGGTGTCCAAGAGCACACAGGCTGTCTGTTTGTCGGGGGATTTTTTATTCCACCACCTCGTGGAGATGATTTGTCTATTATCTCCGGTGGATTTGCTCCTCTCTTCATCTGCAGCGCATTACTGCAGTCATAAAGCTGCAAGGTCAGGGGAAAGGCAGGCTGGGAGGGAGGGAGGGGAGGGGAGGGAAGGAAGGGAGGGAGGGAGGGAGGGTAGTCCTCTCCTCTCCAGACTCGCCTACAGTGGAGCTTTACCCAGCAGAGATGTATGATACAGTAACCCATCACACACGGGGGCCGAGCGGTGATAAATCGGCGAGTGAGGTCAGGGTAAATATCCGTCATCATCTTTATCATCTCCACTGCTATCGAGATGACCATTTTTCTGCATCTTTGCTTTATGGGTGCAGTCACAGAGGAGAGACACGAGGGATGAGTGTGAGAGAGATGACACGCGACAGAGGTCTTAAAGGGATAGTTCGTCTCGGAGGGAAGATTGAGGATTGGACCGTGCATGCTTGTGTGAGGCCCTGAAGCCTGCTGGAGTTTGTCAAGCCTTTAGTTCAGTTTTATTTCGTCAAGTTAATGGGTCCAACTCTTAGAAAAGAGGTGTTTGTATTGTATATTTATTATATCATATTAATATTTCTGCAATACGTGTCATACCAACTGCACGGCTGTCAAACGACGGACCGCAGTTCAAGATGGTGCAACAATAAGGGTAAGCAAGAAGCTACTTACGACACCGTACCAGGTATTTTAAACCAAAATCTCTTCAACCAAGTGGTCTTTGTGCCTAAAACTAACCAGAGCATGAGTACAGCAACGTCACAACATGACGACATCTAAAGAAATGTAAATAAACGTACCTACTGGACATCAATTTGTCGAACGTTTAAAGGACGTCCAGCCAGAATGAAAGTTTTGGTGCCGTCTTTTTAAGCTTCATTATTCACATCCATGTGACATCATAACATGATTTAAACTGAAAGACATCTGCCTTGGACTCAGAAGCTGCAGGATGGAATCAAGCCAACAGCCTCAATCAAATCTCTGTACATGGAGTGATTGGTGATTGTGTGGAGAAAAAGCACAACACCTCCAGAAAACAAACCCCCTGTTATCTCCTGAGTGCTGTTCACTGACGTTGCACCGATCACACTTCAGAGGCCTGAGGGGAAACTTTGCTCGCTGTCAAGAAGTTTCAGTAGATGTGAGAGTGGGCGCTTAATGGGTGTGTTTTGACTTTTGTGTAAACGACACTTTAAGACATTTTTGACCCCATTATACATACACAAGATTTCCCCTCATATTCCTCATTATTATGATCTTTAGTGTCGGTAAAAAGCCAACTGAAAATACTTGATCGTTGCTTAGAAGGCACCTCCAGGCGATACACCTGTGCATTCCTGAGACCTGCGTTTCTTAACCTGTGAAGACATTATTCTGTGTCAGTTTCTGCAAAGCTGTCAGCTCAAACCACTCAATAAGTTTCTCCACTGGTGTTGGCTTCAAAAGACGCATGCAGTGCATCTAGAGATATATCAAGTACGCTCCGTTTTTTGCTGCTTTTTTGTCTTATTGCTCATCATTTCTGCAAACAAATGGACGAAAACAGAGCTGATTGGCATCGTTAAAGTGCATTCTGGGAAATATGGGAAATAATGGATGTATACAGGCAGGTAGAGGAGCAAGCAAAGGCCTCACAACATTAAACTTGAGTATCTTAACTTCGAGGATTTTCTGTAAATCGTCACGATCAGTAACGTAATCCGCCGCCATCCGGTTCTCGGCAGCCGCAGTGCGACTCCCTGCAGAGCCGAGCTGAAGGTAGCTAAGGGTCATCTATTCTGTGCTGTTCTGCATGCAGACACAGTGCAGCTAATACCATACTTCACAGCCCGGCCTTAATCAGCCGCCGCACTGACAATGTAATTATGGAAGTGTCCAGGCACTGCAGTCAGCCGGGGAATTCTAATTATTTACAAGGCTGAGAAGGAGAGCCAACGGTTCATCTAAAACCCACGACCCGCTCTCTCTGCACATCCAAAATCATCTCGAGCGGAGGGCCGGGCTGCAGGCGGTTTTATGAAACACAGAAGGAGTGAAGAGAGACAGACGGAGGAGACAAAAGGCTTCTTGTCTTAACTAAAGGAGGAAAACTGGATGATGGACACAGACTTTAATTTTGCAGTAGCGGGTGTATTATTCATCAACAGAAATTGACAGTCATCAGGCGTCAGGCACGACGTATTAGGTTTTTAAGAGATCTTTGTTTGATTACGGTGACTTGCAGAGCGTCATGTGACAAGTGACAGATTTTCCACTAAATCCTAGTAATTGATAAGATAACATGCAGTCAGTGAAGAATGATTTCAGTTGAATTATTTTAAGGATTTATGTATCTACGTTATTGTAGGTGACTGTGGTCCATAAAGACTGCTCGATATCATCTTACTCAGTTTGATCTGATACCGGTTCTGTGGAGCTATGAAAGAATAACAATCGCATCTTTTATCCCCGACACGTTCTTCTTCTTCTTCAAGGTCGTCAAATACAGACGCCGCTTTGTCACCCCCTCGTCGTTTCATAGAGAAGCACAAGGTGCTGATTAGCGTCTATATGAGGCGCAGAGGGACGTGACAAACGTCGGTACTCGACGACCTGCGAATGAGAGCGAGCTCTTTATTCTTGGTGAGACGCACACAATGTCTCATCGAGTACGTGTGAGCTTAAAAACCCTTCATGTGATGTGATTTGTTGTAGAAACACAAACATGGTTTGGTACTGAACCAGAACTTTTCTAAAACAATAATGTTCAAAGGATTGATATATTGCAATGCTGTAATCATGGATATAATACTAATATTCTTGAGTCAGAGTTCATTCTGAACCTCGGAAAGACCATAAAAAACTTAACTCAGTTTGTTTAGTAGCTTTTCTGGAGCTGTTGATCGTATCAGATGATCTTCATCGGGCAGGAAGTCTGCTCAGGAAGTCTTGTGTGAAGGATTTAGTGGCATCTAGAGGTGAGTGTACAGATGACAACCAACTGAACACCCCTCATCTCATGCTTCAACCAAGAAAGGTGTTTGGTTTCTCCGTTCTTGCCTACTCAGCGGTGTAACAGGCAGGTATAGATATAGATATAAAAGGCTCATTTTAAAGTAAAAAGCCACAATGATTCTTAGCTTCAGGTGATTAAACACTCATGAAAACAAACAAAATATCATAATCTATGTCTGATGATAGATCCTCATGGATTCCCCTAAATCCTCCACACTGCACCTTGTTAAAAGTCTACTGTATGCTGATGACTTACTCTTTACCTTCAAAATAAAGTTCAACAAAACAATCTCACAAACGACTTTAGCTGCCTTGATATTGTATTGTTACTCACCCTGTGATTCCTGCCCTACTCTGGGTCATATTCACCTATTTCTTTATGTATTCTTCACCATCAAAGGTACAAATTTAAGGGAAAACCAACACAAAAAACTTGAGTTGGGTATTTGACCACTTTGAGCCTCATTTTGAAAATGCTCTTTCACCAAGTCTTTGGGTACTGGAGGGTTAAAGACCTTTCTTCCTGAAAAAATGTTCCTTCATTTGGTGTTTTGATGGTGGTGGTGGTGGTGGTGGTGGTGGTGGAGAGCACCATCTGAAACCTCCCATAGGTGTTCAGTTGGGTTTAGATCTTGCAACTGTACAGACAACCATTCAGTGGCCCCAATCCTTCTCCTTTTTCCTTAATGGGAGCATCTGTGTCGTTATGTTATTCTTCTTTTTCCTTTAATTTACTGCAAAAACCACATTCTAGCTGCTTTGCTAAAATCCCCTAATGCCTCTCCTCACCATCACCTGACCTAACCCCGGCCTCCTGCATACCTGTTCCCACTTCCCCATCAGCTCGGTAGCATATTAAGTAGTCTCCTGGCCCAAGAAGCATTTCAGTCATCTTCCCTGCCTGAGTTTTTTTTTCCTGTCCTGACCCCCTGCCTGCCTTCTGCTCTCCAGTCTGATCCTATTGGACACGTTTTGCCTCTCAACCCCATGCCTGGCACGTTTTGACTTTCGCCTCTCTTGCGACCTCGAGTAAACTCGAACTTCGAATTTTACCGACCACTTAAACGAACGTGAGCAAATTATAAACCAAAAATACAACAAAGTCAACTTGCGCTGTGTGATTCAGACCCAAAAAAAAAGAAAGAAAAAACTACAAACATACTGTAGGTTTGACAGCTAACCAATAACCTTACAGCGCTCCTCTGCAGAGAGCACCAAACTCAAACACCCTGGGCTTGTAGTCTTTATCCTCTCCACTTCACACGGCGGCTGGAAGAGAGGCAGAGCAGCATCTCTCTTATCAGTGTGTGTGTGTGTGTGTATGCTTGTGTACAGTAAAAAGCCTAATCTAATCACCACACACTCACTGGTTCCTCCAGGTGTATTACTGTACCAGGGAGTGTAATGCAGAGCGAGGGAGAGGGGGGAGAGATAAGTAATATTGATCTGATGCGGCGATTGTCACTCTGTCGGCTTGCCTTGAATAGCTAATCTCTTTTCTCACGGGTCAGGGGGAAGAAAGGCGACAGCGGCTACAGGTTTAACCACAGCCAATCGACAAATTGTTTTCAACGTGGGGCGATCAAACGGCAGCCGATAGCAGTGGATGTGAAATTGTATCTGCGAGCTGTTGTTTGGCAGAAATAATGACGGCGATGACGACGGCGATAGTGCTGATGAACAAGTTTGGGCACATTAGGATGACACAAAGATCTGCTTTCACACTTGCAAAATACTTTGCACACAGAGTACTGCACGATGAGCGCTTGATAAGTTTGTTTTTGGTTTGTAATCAGATAATCTGATGTGTCTGTGTGCATGTAAGAGTTTCCTGTATGGACCGTGTCTTACATGGTGATGAAGGGGATGTTAACCGCAAGATATTTGGGCCTCAGATTTTCTTTGGTTTTATCACCTCAACCCTTTTTTGTTTTGTTTTGGAGGTTGGATCTTCTTCCGTATATGATTCATTAGACTTGAAAACAGAATAAAACAGTTCAGTCTTGTTAATTAAACTTTAAACATAAAGGTTTTTTATTTATTAATCCGTAAAACTGACCAGACGATGCTTTGTTGCAGTGGTACCATCTGGAAAGTCGCCCTTTCAAACACTTTCAAAGATACTTGCAGGTTATCTGTCCATCACCAGGTATCTCGAGCTCAGATCAACAGCAGGAGAGCGCTACCACCGTCAAACTCATACTGAAGCAGTTAAGAGAAGCCCGAAAACATCTTTTCCATCGAGAAAAGCCTTCTGTGTCGTTCTTTGCTGTGCTTTCAGTGAAATATACTATCCAGTTCTGATATAACTGATGCTTTAGCAGTTACGCACCTACTGCCAGTAAATCCTCATGTTCAAGAACTAATTGTCTTACAAACAGACAAATCCCTTTACTGACACATATTAATGTCTATAGCTACTGAAAATGCTTGGACAATCAGCATTTGTGAGTATGCATCGACTCTACCCAACGTGCTTTCCATTTCGGATCTGATCGTCATCCACGAAGGGTCATTTTATTATTGTTATTAATGTCTTTCAGTTCTCACAGTGATTATGTAAAACAGTAGTTTCCATTTTCGACTTGCGCCTCTCAATCCATACTTGGGACCCCGTTACAAAGATTGCATATCTCGGAAGTACAGAAATGTTGATATTCCTTTAGGACTCAGCGTCAAACCTCAGTACTTTATCTTGATACGGACCAAAATGTTCCTACGTTGGAAAAAAAAGCAAATTGTTGGAGCAACTTAACAAAATGACTTTAAGTAGCTACACACAAATTAAGTTGTTCAAATCAATTTAAAAGCAATTGTCTTCATCTAACTCCCAAACTTAGATTTTATTTGAATCATTGTCTGCAATTAATACAGAACTACGACTTCAGTGACTTCATTTGATGTAGATTCATCGTCTGCTCTGCATTTACCTGAAAGTCTTGTCACATACTGCGGCATCCATTCAGCCACACCACAGCCCACATCGGGAACCACTGATGTAATGTTTATTTGTATTACCGACTGAAGTAATGTTCCTGTACAGTACAGAAAGCTCACATTAAATGTCTCGTTAGATAAGTTAAGTTGTATTTCCCAAAACTGGACTGTTTGACTTTATTTAAGCAAAGTTCCTGCACAGTATGTTTAACATTATCCTTGAAATGAACATATAAAAAGCCTATTGTTCAGCACAGAAGTACCATCAAATAAACCACAATTGTTTTCCCCCTTACATTCATCCGAAGAAGTGAAATTATCCAGAATTTCACATGAAAGTATGAAAGTGTTTTCACTTCCTCGATCATCTCGCAGTCGACGCTGATCGATCTGGCGACCATCTGGGGGGCTTCCCCACCTGAAGGTTGTGGTCCATTTCAAGTTTCCGAAAACATCTCTACGCTCGCTCTTGTGAGAAAGTGAGAGCAGACATACAAGCCCACTCCTTTTACGTGTGGTCAATGAGCAGTTAGTGGTGAGTGCCTCTGCTTTGAGGCTTAAGGTCACGATGGAAGGGCCCCAACGTAACATCTCTAAGTCCGACTCGTTTCGCTTCTTCGCTCTCGGTTATTGATGTCAAAAAGAGTGCAAATATCGCATTTAGACGTTTGGAGTTGAGATCTTTCTCTTCTTCTTCCATGTATCAGGATGAGGTCCTCTTGTATCACCCCTTCATCATCACCCCCCCCCCCACTCTGTACACACATCTGTCACCCCTCGTTTTCCTCCCCCACACCTCCACCTGGAAATGAGAAAGGAGGGATTGATGCGGCGAACACGCCACAGTAGTTTCCATTTACCAAGACCAAACATCAGCGAGCATATCTCTGACACCAAAGGGTCTGCCTGGGTGCCCTCGCTCTCTCTCATTCTCATCCTCTCCCCCCTTCCTCCCCTTCCTCCTCCCCTCCTCTCCCGCACCTCCCTCCCTCCCTCACCCCCGCCATCTCCTTTTTTAATATAGAAGCTGGAGATGAAAAATGGTGTGCTTTTGTTTATTTGCCACCGATGCAAATGCGACCACAGCAGGATTAGTGAGTTCTCCATCTCTTTGCTGATAGCGGTGGGAAGAAAGAGGGGATTTTTATGCAAAAAAGATCTCTCCCACCCTTGCTATGACAATTGCAATGCATCACTTCATAGACAGTTTTTAATCTGTTTCAAACCAACCACACTTTGAACTGCTGGGAATGCGAGATATACAACTGTGGGTATGTGCGTGTGTGTGCGTCTGTTTGTGTGAAAGAGACTACTCGTGTGTGTGTGTGTGTGTGTGTGTGTGTGTGTGTGTGTGTGTGTGTGCTGTATGTGTTTTCCTGTGATTAATCTTTGGAGTTTGGTTTAAGCACACTGCTGACACAGCACAGATCTCCCTCTCTCTCTCTCTCTCTCTCAGGCTAACTTTGTCTCTCTGTCTGAACGCCCTTGGATTTAGCTTTGAATAACAAAAAGTTTGTCTTCCTAATTCACTGTCGGTCCATTGTGTCCAACTTTCTCCTCGTATTGTGAGGAAGAACTTAAGTCAGAGCTTGTAAATTTGATCTTTGATCAGAAATCTGCAGAGCTTAAGCTGCTTAGATTTACTGTACACACTCACGTTTTCCTCTCTGAAGAAAAACGCCTGCACACGGCGAGATGTGTTCGCAGGAGTCCTTCTTCTTTTATAGGTGTTAGTGACAAAGACGGCAAGACGGAGGGGTCAGTCATCTCGCTTCAGCCCGTCGGAAAAGTCAAACAATCAGATCAGCAACGCTAAATTCTAATAATAATGTTTCTTTTACAATATCCCAGTAAACACTGTTGTTAATTAGCAGGTTTAAACTTTACAAATTATTGTTTTAAATCTTCACATTTACAGTTTATTTCATGTGAATAATACAAATTAAAATGTAGCATTTGAAATAATTTGCATCTCTTCCATTATTTCAATCATGTTACAGTAAAGGCGACTTAAACTAAGATCCCTAAAGCGTCACTATCTAATATTATGAATTATACATTTAAATGTTGGCTCCTTTTGGGGATTAATTACCCACAATTCTGTTTTCATAACAGCACTCGAGGAGGAAGCTTGTTAATGATGGAGCCTCTCGAAACGATCCAAACCAACATGGTAGGCCGACCGAGCCAGGTGCATTTACAGGCTTTAACAAAAATATGGCCTCAGTTCATTAAACAGAGGTCGCACCACAATCAATACATTAACTGACATCAGGTGTGTCTCTGCAAAGCAGGTACAGGTATGGATGAGGTAGAGCAGTGGAGGGGCGACTGTCCACTAGTCAATCATGGATTGCTTCGTTCTCTCAGACTCATACAAAATAAATACAATGCTAAAATGCGTCACCAGAGAGAGCGTGCAACTCCAAAGATAATAAATCGATATGTGGTGGCTGCTGTCGACGCTGTGGCGGCCGAAAACACCTGAAATGTAATCCACACATAAGAGAAGTTGTTGATTTGCAGTGAGTGACTTCATTTGAAGCATCGCAGGCGAGCAAAGTTAAAGATTATACGATCAAACTATCTGCACTTTAATGTGATTTTTTTTTTTAAAACGTGACTTTTGTGAACTGAAGTCCTTGAAATTAAATGTTTCTAAATATGTTTTGATGCTAAAAAATGTGCTGTCTCGACGTGTTCATGAAGAAATGTTTATGTTGTTTATGTTTAATGTAAAAAGCGATGATGTCAAAGCGCCCCCTGTGTGAGGTTAAGGTGCTGACCACAAACCCCCCGTGCATCCTGTTTTCATATAGCTGTCGATGTTTGCTGCATCCGTCGTTTCCTGTCGTCTCTCTTCTATTAAAGACGTAAAAATGCCCAAAATATAATTATCCAGCTTAGTCTGACCACAGTTTGTCATGTTAAAGAGTATAATTAACAGGTTTCATCCACATGGGCACACATTTTGAATTGTTTTCGCACTCTCAGCACCGTATTTGGTATTTGTTTGACTGAATGAAGTACTACATGTGTGAACCGAGCTGGAGACATTAGGGAGGAGGTCGGGCCGGATGTCAGAAAGTCCAGGACCGTCGCAGCAGAATCAGGGCTTCACATCCAGTGGCCTCGACCTGAAGCGCTTGGAAAAAAGATCATGATTTCAAACAGTTTGTGTGATGCCGAAGAAATATAATCTTTAGGATTCGTATACTGTCGTGAAACAAACAGAGAAAATGAATAAAATACTTTATTTCCATACTTTTATTTTGCTTTCCGTTCCTGTGTGTTTATAAATGAGTTTTACCTCGAGGACGTTTCTGACGTTTCTCATATCTAACAACAAATAATAGAAGCTCAGCTCGTGCATTAGAAAGCCGTTGTTAAATCACAGCGATGGCCTAAACATATGTCAGTATAAGCTTTGTAGAAATGCATCCAATTTCAAAACATTTTCCTCTATAGCGCTGAAGTGTACGGCAGAATAAAAGGGATGGGTGTGTTTTCCCTCGAGTCCATTTGCTCATAAATAAAGCCTGTCTGCTTACTTCCCTTTGCATGTTCCTTTGATTCCACGTATTCAGACGCGTCTCAGTGTCAGATCAAACCTTCAAACATCCATCACCTAACCCTCAGGAGAAAAGGAGGAAATGCCAAAATCCCAAACCCGTCATCAGAGCACGCCTCACTGTTGTCGCTCCCGCAGACAGATACAGCAAACTCTGAGTTTTCCGTTCAGGATTTCTGACTGACTACACAATTAACAAGGGGCTACGGGTGTACGACTGCGTATCACGAAGAAGAAGAAGAAGAAGGGAAAAAAAAAAAAAGGTGGGGAGAGAAAAGGAGGAAAACACGAGGCCTGTTTATCTTTTCTAGCCGCTGTTGGCGTCCTGAGGAGAGTGTCTGGCTCGGGGTAGATACCGAACGGGACGACACAAAGGCGAGATAAAGCGTTAAGACATTTTTTAACTCATCAAATTTAATAAGCCTCATCTCAGACACACAGGTATTCAGCGCCGCGCTTTTCACGGGAGGAAAAAAGGTAAACACATCCATTTTGTAAGCTCTCGCCGAGAACCGAACCTCAAACCAGCAGCTGACATGCATTCTCAACGTGTCAGGGTGACAATAAGATACACTGTGAATAATAGAATAAACAGATACATATTTTCCCATTTTCCCCTCTCCTTCCCTCTGTAGTTGACACCTCGGCGGCGTGATAAAACCCCCCCATCAGAAATACTTTACTTTCCTCGCTCCGCCCCCTTTCTTCCTTCCTCGGGCTTCAACCGGGGGGCTTACCTGTGCCCTGCTCGACTGACACCTAGCATTCGGAGCAGCCTCGCCGAGGATTTAATCAGTCGTCATTATGGCTGAGGAGAAAGAAGAGGCTGTGGCACAATGCTGACACAAAGACAGTCTAAGGGGATCTTTGTGCTGTAAATGTGCTTCTCACAGTGGCTGCGTGACAGCTGACGGTGAGTCGCTGAAACACTGATCCACTGTTTCCTTGTAGAGACATCAGGGTGAATACAGAGGTGCCATGGCGTGCGCTGAAAGCCGCCTCAAAGACCTGAATGCCGCACAACACCTGCATGGCTGCTGTGGCGGATTAGGGTGTCAACACACACAATGGCTGAGGGAACTCAATGCCTTTTTGACTCGCCTCGTTCCCCCCCATACGCTCTCTGACGTCCCCCCCCCCCCCATTGTCAACCGCTCTATTTTATTTATCACCACCAACGGCTCAATGGGGAATTAAGGTGAGGGGAAAATGGCGACAGGTTATTGAAAAATATTTATACACTTTGGAAAAATAAACAATTTTCAGTTAAAGTTCGGGGATTATCCTCGTCGTTGTTGTTGTTGTTTCCTGTTTTCGTGGCACTTTCGGGGACAGTTTCGGTGACATCTGCCTCCGGTGCAGCCCCGAGCCAGCCGGGGACAAGATGGCGGAAAAACGTAGAAGAAGAGGAAGAAGAAGAAGAAGAAGGAGGAGGAGGCCGTTCCAGCGCAACAGATGGAGCCGAGAAGCGGGTAAGGAGGAGGTGGAGGAGAGCACGGGAAGGATAAGGGGGAAGGCTGGTGAGTCTTCGGCGGGAGGATTTTGGCAGGACGGCAAAGAGTGTCGGAGCCTGGCAGCGCCATAAAGAGCCGCGGCTCTCGATCCAGCTCTGCTCCACACCTCTCTGGCAGACATGCCATCACAGGCTTTGTTTACATGGGTCTGTGCACTGCTGGGAACCTCGGAGAAAACAGAGACTGAGCTGCAGTAGATGTGATGTGTGTGATGAACAACTGCCCCTATTATGCTTTTTCCTCTGGCTGCGGTTTTTATGTCGCTTTAAATCAGCAACATGTCCAAGATGTCTTTGGGCTTTCTGTCCGTCTTTGGTGTCGAGCGCCGCCGCTTAAAATGAAAAGTGATGCCAGGACAAAACACAGGTGAAGTTAACAGGAAGTTAAACTCTCTACATTATGTTCATGGCCTTTCCTGGCTGCATTAGACAGGACAGGAGGTGATGTGCAGCAAAGGGCCGCAGGTCAGACTTCGCACATGGGCTGCACGCTCTACCAACTGAGCTACTGGGGCGATCCAGTCACCGACTATTTTGATGATCAATTAATTGGTTTTTAGTAGTCAAATTTCTCTGATTCCAGCTCCTTAAATGTGGATATTATCTGGTTTCCTTCCTCCTCTCTGACAGTAAACTGAATATCTTTGGGTCACGGTCAAAACAAGAGGTGCTTTAGGAAACAATGAACAACATTACTCACCGTTTTCTGACTTTTTAGACCAAACAACTGATCAATTAATAGAAAAAATAATCAACAGACTAAGTAACAATGAAAAAAATCGATAGTTGCAGCAAAATATTGATGAGAGATGCATGATAATTATGTGACCAATAGATTATTGGCCTGATATTGGGAAATTAATATTATTGGCTATTTATTGGGACAAATAGAGCAGGTAATGAGACTTAATATGACACTTTAATTGACTTAAAGGGTGAATTAAAGTGTGTTTACAGGTCATATGTGGAGAAGAAGCTGCATGCAATCTGATTAACTGCCTCCAGTGATGTCACTCAGTGGCTAAGTTGCATTGTGGGTAATGTAGGTTTTGAAAAAGCAGTCCACTGGTCTTGCGTTTCACTCCTGTAACGCTGTTGGACCATTTGTGGACGGTTTAAAAACAAATGATCAAAATCAAAATCAGTTATCTTACTGGTATCGGCCATGAGAAGCAGGTATTTATTGGTTATTGGTTATTGGCTGACAGAAAACAATATTGTGCAGCTTTAATTGACATAAAAACACGTCACACATGCCGTATTTTGACAGATCTTTGTTGGTTGTTCCTGAGAAAACGCGTCAAAGGTTTCTCATCTCTCTTTATGAAGAAGTCATTTAAAACGCGTTCATCAGCTCCTCAAACAAATACGTTCCTCTTCGGCCCAACTGTGAACCTCGCCCGAACACACCTCCTCCTGCTCCTCGGCTGCGGTTAATGAAAGCCTTCATTATGTTTTCATAACCTAAATCACTATTGTGTTCAGACAACAGCGAGCATTCGCACAGGCATTCATTTCATCTCTGCCGGTGTCGACCACAGAAACCAGAATGATAAACTGACCGACGCTAACCGAGCTGAACAACAACAACACACGTTGTAATCTCCGCTGACACATATTAGTGAAACGGAGGAAAACTAGCCCGACGCTCACACAGCCTGGATAAATAAATAACTCCAGTTTAACTCCACTCACACTCCATATTTCATCCCAGTCAGAGTAAATCTCTTTAACACCGCTGTAGCCTTCCTTCCTCTGCTGCCCTTCAGTGACAGTGTTAGCAGACTAACAGTAATGCAGTAATGGTATCAGAGAATGAGGCCCTAAGCGCTGGGCTTTGACGGCCCTGCCTGCCGATGATGGATGTCTTCAGAAACTGAACGACTCCCGTCCTCTGCAGCCCCAGAGCGCTGCTGTTGCGTGTTGGGATCCCCTCTGTAATGCCACAATGGATATTTGAGAATGGGAGTGTGTGTGTGCGCGTCTGGGAACATGCACGTAGATGGACTCTAAAGTGTTTGCATGTGCTCCGTGTGCTCAGACTTAGTGTGTGTGTGTGTGTGTGTGTGTGTGTGTGTGTGTGTCCTGCTTGAATGAACTTGGGAGAGTCGGAGGCTCTTAGCGTGGAATGTGAGGGATGTTATATAAACACATTACCGACGGTACCAACGTACAGCCATACACACCGCTGGCGCCAGCCCCACACTGCATTAGCTGACATTTTATACAAAAATGGTGAAAATGGGAGCGTCTGAGGGAGCGACGGAGGGTCCGCCGGTTCTCACCAGACTCTGTTTGGGTTGACGTTGTTCTCTTTTTAGCCCTCCTTTGACTTTTTGATTGCTGACTTTGCCTCCCAGAGGGAGCGTCACGAGGCGCTGCGGTCACTCGCTCTGCTTATACGACCTGACAATTTAAAAAACGGGAAGTCTAAAAAGGATTTGGTAATTTACATCAAATACAGGAATGGGGGGGAAATTAGTCCTGAGCACTAAAAATGTGATCTGGTTACATGCGAGGCAGCGCGCTAATACATACATACACACAGTATTTTCCAATGCACCAAAAAATGGTAAACAAATGCAGGAGGGGGAAAAAAAATGTGCACACTCACAATCAAACGTACACACGTGTCCTCCCGTGCACACCGAAACGAACACACCGACTTTGAAAAAAGCAATTAATTCCAGATAGCATGGACATGAAAGGCAGCGGGATGCTGTGAACATTAAAAGGCACAGAAGCCGAGCGTTTGCTTTTCCTTTGCGTGTCTTTAAGGCTTTCTCAATCCGGGCCCTTCTAAATAGGATTCAATAATGTCCAGGTTGCTTGTTTTTAACTTCAAAGATTTCTCCACCAAACGGCTTAAGTCCGACAGAGAGCGAGGAAGAGAAGGAGAAAACACCGACAACTCATTAAATGTCAACGTTCACTTTTATTACATTGTGCTCTGCTTTCCCCTCGCGCCGCCCGAGTGGTTTCACTCATGACATGTGGGAGCAAGGTAAGTTGGAGTCCTGCAGGATATTCATGAAATCAGACATCGCAGGACGAATGACCATCGTCTGAGGAGAGCTGCTGACTAGTGAGAATTCAAGAGGTGCTTCACACGACCAACATTTAGTTTTTACACCCAAATCACAGCAGCGAGTGAGAGGAGGATTGATGAATTAGCCTCGTAGATGAGGTCAGATTGGGGTTTGCAGTGTGAAACCTGCCTGAGCAAACATTGTGAAACTGAACAGATCCGATCACAGTGGACAAATCTGGAGAAATAAAACGTTGGTTGCTGTAAAAACACTTTTTCTTCGGACCACACAACCTGTTTTAATAGACTTAAACACACTGCTCACAAATACTGAATGAAAACAGTGATGGTTTTTATATTACTGTGCACAGAGAGGTGTTGTTGAGGAGTAGTTGTGCTGAACTAACCATAAGCACTGTATAAAGAGACGTCAGTTCAGTTAAATGCTTAAGATCCAAGTTGACTCTTAAACTCGTCACACATTGAGACTCAAACTTTAACCAACTTTAACCGCCAAATTTATTAACTTAAATTAAAGGTATTAATCGTATCATCGAAATGATTTTAAAGCTGCTATTTTAAGATTTAAAAAAAAGTTACATAATGTTGCTTTGCATCTATAATTAAGTTTTCAGTGCAAAGTATTATATTATTAAAATGATTTGTTTACACTGAGGGGACAACAGAAATGGGTCCAGACGCCCTCGTACCCCCAGCACACGACTGTGACTGTTAACCTGCTCGTTATTAATGATGGAGTACCGTGTCGTGTCTTTATCACTTGTTTCTGCGACATGTAACTTCAGATTACAGCGTTACGTATGTTTACCTCAACACATAACAGCGTTATGACGTAATTAGTTTCATTTGTAGTCAGCACCTATGTTACATCTGATAAACTGGAACTGGATTTGTATTTACGACAGTGGTGCTGCACTCACATGTTTCTACATAATGTTGCTTTAAGATTGTGTCCCACCCTTCATATGATTCACAGTGGTTCGGTCCACTGCTACTGACCCCCACACCTCCACTCATATTAGCGGCCTCTGGGTGAGTGGTGGTGGCTACTGTACCTTGCAAAAGATGACATTTTATTACATTATAGTTTTTACCCAGACTGCATCTTGTTCAGTCCGTTACCTCGCAGTAGTATCTTGTTGCTTGTTTCAATGTGGGCGCCATATTGGTCCAGAGCAGCCGCGATTTAACATGTCGTCATCAATGTTTCCCTCGATATACATTTAGTGCAGCAGTACTTAAAATAAATCTGTTTATATGTTATAATCTACTGTAGATACTGTCTGCAAAATTAGTTTTAAAACAGCTTGAATATGAGTTTTTTTGCAGTTGCATCATCCTGTTTCAGCTGATGATTAACACGCATGACCTGCGTTGACCTACGTCACAGGTCCCGTCCTGCACGCCGCTGTCCATCAAACGCTTTCTGGAGTTTGATATCTGCTGCAGAGGCAGAGCCGAGTACAGACGGGTGAGACGAGCCGTCCAGAGAGGAGAGAAGGAGTTATGTTACAGGTGATGAAGAGAAAGAAAAGAAGGGGAAGAAAAAAAACCAGAGTGGAGGCGAACCTGTCTGCTCCTTATGAATTTGTGAGGCGGCTCTCGAACAGATCGCCTCTCACTTCCTCTTCTTCTTCTTCTTCTTCTTCTTCTTCCACCCTCCCGGGCGCCTCCCATGTCCGTTAACCCCCTCGTAAAAGAAACAAATGTTTCATCACCGGGGAACGAGCACACGGGGATGTTTAACCAGGCGAATGGAGTGCCTCCTCCTTCTCCTGGGCCGCCAACAAACCGCTGGCTGGGAGAGCGGCCAGGAAGAGAGAGGCAAGAAAGCCAGTCTGAATGTCAGCTGGCTGGGCTCCGGCTGCAGCAACGCCATCTCCCAATACACACACACACACACACACACACACACACACACACACACACGCCGAGCCACGCATGCACATCAGCATGCAAGTACACGCCGCACTATACATACAAGCAAACATGCGCGCATATTCACCCTGTCACGCTGTTCATGCTCAGAATCAGAAAGTACGCTCGCACGCTCGTGCACACGCCCCGCACACACACACACACACACACACACACACACACACAGCGCGAGTCCCCTGGCAGCGCGTCTTTTCCACAGCGCGGGCCTGTGATACTGAGGCTGAAGGAATTTGCTGTGGATTACTTCTGGACTGAGGCGGGCAGCTTTGGCAAGGAGCGGCCAGGCCACTTTGAGGATTTAACCAGCAGCAGCCACCGGCTCCCAAAAGCCCCGGGAGCCGCCCCGACACCGGCAACACACACACACACACACACACACACACACTTACATTTTACACACTCACAATCTCATCACGTCAAGGATTCATCGGACAAGAACCACTAAGACTGAAGCATTTATTTTTTTTATGTTTTATGGGTCAAATAAATCCCCGTGTATGTTTTTTGAATGTAGATTCACAGATGATACCGTCCCATCGCTGTCGGAGCCGACGTCTTTGGTTACGGGTGTCTGTGTTAGCGGTGAGGGAGGGCGAGAGAGGCAGAGAGAGGCTGAGAAGTAGAGAGAGAGAGAGAGAGAAATGTCTGACCTGTCCCTCGGTGAAGTGTGGTAATTATCCAGGGAATGTCAACACTTCCTTTCCTCCGCCACTCCCTAATAAAAGCTCGACACTGGTCATCCCAGGAAAATGTGTGTAAGTGTGTGTGTGTGTGTGTGTGTGTGTGTGTGTGCATGTGTCTCCCCCGTTCACCCCGTGAACTCCTGAAGAAAACCTCTCTAATCCCACACTTTGGACGCCACACAGAAAAATCCCCTCCCGTTTTTCTTTTCTTTCCCCCCCATCCCCACCACATCTGATGTGAAAATCTACATATTAATCATCCCATCACGGGGTGATGATGAAGACGAGGACGAAGCCCGAGTGAGGGGGGGAGAAAAAAAAGAAGAGAGAGCCAGGAGGGAGGACAGACAGAAAAGCAGTGAGAGGAGAGAGTCGGTGGAGGAGTCGGGTTTCAGTAGGGGGCAATGCAAGGCTACGCACCGAGAGAGCTGAGCTGAGCTGAGCTGAGCTGAGCTGACTGCTCCCTGCAGCACACACACACACACACACTCACACACACACACACACCATCTTTAATATCAGACGGTATTTACTGTCCTCCTTTATGCTACATCAGTGGTATCTGTGAAATGACCAAAACATCCCCGTCATGGTCGTAGGGGAAGTCTTTGGGGGCGTCCCTGGGAGTGAAACAGATGCTGATATGAGGGGAAAACCCTGCAAAATAAAAGTTAAGACAATGTTTGCAGCTGAATCTGTAAATAGCAGTAAAATTCTTGTAATTATCGCGTGTTTACTTTGGTTCAACTCTTTTCTTCAACGTCTGTTTTTCCAGAAAGCAAACCAACAACTGGAAGCACAAAAAAAAAACGCACTTATAATAAAAGTGTGCATCCCGCCCTCGCCCCCTCTCCGACCGCTCCACATCCACACTCATCAGCAGCTTTTAATCTACCCCAGAATTAGCATATTCAAATGGTTTTTCTAATGACTTTCATCTGGCAAAAAAAAGGTAATTTCATACACGAGAGTGGCCTCCAACTTGGAGGCGGTAAAGACAAAGCTGAGTGTAGAGGGGGGGGGGGCAAAAGATGCCGCGGTTCGATTGCGAGAGCGGCGAGCGCAGGCTCGTTTTATTTAATGAGGTTGTTTTTAATTGAACGTATGGGGCTTCAACTTTGAACTGCGGAGGCTCGTCGTCCTATATGTGCCGGAGCCGCTCAGGGGGAGGGGAGGCGGGGAGGGGAGGGGAGGCAGGAGCTGGGAGCGCCGGTGTAAATGGCATATCATCGGCTAATACTGGGAAGGATTCCAGTGATGAGGCCACTGTTGGGTGGAGATGGCCGGAAAGCACATCGGCGCGCTCGCACACACACATCTGTAACACACACGGCGACACGAACGCACCGCAAAAACTCCCTTTTGAAATTTTATTCTTGAGTACAAAAACAATTAAGAGCAGTGGTGCTTTGATGTTCAGTGCTGCCCCGCAGGTCACGAGGGAGAGTGTTTCTTTATCTTAATTGAAAAAATTAAATCATTAACCTGATGCCACTGTTTCTGAATGACAAGTCCTCTGCTTTCCACTCTTTTTCCCAGCTCACCCCTTAACTAGCAGCGAGCGACGAACATGAAGAGACATGCTCAAGAAATGCTCGAGAAGAAAGTAGAAAAGGGGGGAGGAGGGGGAGAGAAAAAGGAAGACAATTTCAATAACACAAGAAAAAGAAAGTTTAGTGGGTGTAATTTGATTAATAATGCTAAACGGAGGCTGGGAGGGGGCGAGATAGGACCGAGGGAACAAATTAGCCAGCACAGCTGGGGAAGGACTCCGTTCGGCAGGGTATCAAAGGCTCACAACACCGCCTTTCTCCTCCACGCCTCCGCAAACTCAAATTGAAATTCGGTATCTTGTCATACGAGCTTCAGAAGTGTCTCCCCTTTATTGGGCTCCTCTTCTTTTAATTTCACTCATTCATTCCTTTATTTTTTCTCAACGGACGTGAAAAACCGTGTTTATGTCCAACAAACTCATAAAAATTATTTAGGCGCCGGAAAAAAAAAAAATAAGAGATGGCTATCGTGTTTTTTTCTTTGCGTCACTGCGGCCCGTTTTTGAATGGATCAACAGTTTAGAAGAAGAAGAAAAAAAAAAACAGGCGCTCCGACTCGGATGAAACGACTCGTAAGAAGCTTAAGTGACTCATATGAAATCAACTTGTGTACATCAGTGATTCTGAGTGAAAACAAGGAAAAAAAAATCTGTTCCAATTAACCATGGAGATATATGTGATTTTCCAAAAGACACGAGATTATATTCAAATGCCCACGACATGCATACACACATTTCCAGATAACGCCTTGGCCCTGTGCTGAGATAGTGGATAAGTGTGTGTGTGTGTGTGTGTGTGTGTGTGTGTGTGTGTGATCGGTGGGAGTGGGAGTCAGCTTGTCATAACACATCTAGCGTTTAGCGGGCTAATCGTGGGAGACGACCATGTTGTTTTGATCACCTGTAGTATTACGGCTAATGTAAATAAAGGCTTACACTGGAGGCCTGTCACTCTGGCTGTCTGAGAGGGGAGGGATGGTGGTGGTGGTGGTGGTGAGGGTGGAGGGTGGAGGAGGGGTAGTGGGGGGGGGGGTGACCAAGGTAAGAAAAATCACTTCTTCTTATCTCTTTTCCTCTGACCTGAAACAGTCAAACTGCGGTGCATGAAGTCGGAGAGAAAAGAGCTGGCGGAGGGGAAAACACACACAGGGGGGTAATCTGGATGGGAGACGTTGGAGGAGCTGCGAGCAGGCGATGCATCATTGTCAAATTAGCCGTGATACCTGAGTGTAATTACCGTGAATAAACAAGAACCAGGTCAAGAATATATTTTTACTCACAGCTTCGGTATCTAAGTAACGGTGCTGCAAATACATGTATATTACAGGGTATTTTTGGATTACCCTGTGAGCAACTTTTCTGATAATGCAGCTGGTTGATGTTGAGCTCAGTTTAAGGGTGTTAGCTGGATTAATCTATAACGTATTATAATATAAAAGATTGTGTTTGTATTTAAAATCCTGGTCTGAAAAGTAAGAGCTAGTCAGTATGAACGCTGTCAAAAGCAAAGGAAAAGGTGAAATAAGTAATATAGTGTCACAAGTTGTAAATACTCGAGTACTTTACCTTTCGTAGATAATGTATTTAGTTATTTTCCACCAGTGATAAAGTCCATTTCAAAATAAAAGCTTCATGTGTGTATATATAGACAACAATAATAGACAGGAAATAACCTAAATATTGACAAAATTCAGTTTCAACTTATTTTCATCCTGTGGGTCAAATCTTTGTCTAAAATCCCCCAAAAAGTAAATATTAGAAGTTAAGACGACTAATAATCTTTTTTTCCTTTTTTGCAGATTATGAATCCACAGTGATGTCATGAAATGTCCTGTTTTTCTCCCACTAACTCCAAAATATTAAGTGTACCATGAGAAAAGATGAGCGTTTTTAAACACAGTTAAATCCCGTTAAAACGTGGAGTCGGTAACCTAATCCAAGAATCACAGTACTAAAGTAATGTACTGCCTGTAAGTAAGTATTGTTACTCAATTACTTTCTATTACTTTTGGATTACCTCAGTACCAAATATATGCCAATAAAGTCTCGAGAAAAGAAATATCAATACGATTACTTTTATTTACATTATTTGATGTATTTGTAATCTAATTACCTCTGTAACTTACATATTCCTGTCACATGTACGCTGATACTCCCTGTGTAGCCTGTGTGATTACAACGATCAACTTATTTAATTGATTAATGAGAGATTATAAATGACGAGACACGTTTTTTCTTCCTCACTGAGCTTCATTTTGTGTATTTTGGTTCAGTTTCCTTGGACAAAAAACTCCAACGTTGCTTTTTTTACATGAAATATTAACAGTAAGTTTTCACTGTTTTTTAAATAACACTTAGTTTTTATTATCTCCTTGTTCCCACAGTTTCTACACTCTCCCTGGAACAGCAGCTCTCATTGTGCTTCTGTGCCACAAAGCAATTTTCCGACCATAATCTGACCGCGCTGCACACAAACGTGCGGCCTGTCAGTCATCTTAAAATCTCATTTGTTTACAGTAATTACACTCCCGTCTCTCACATAAATGCTGATGCTGATTTATTGATGGCACAACACGGCAGCTCGGAGCAGCGGAGGTGCTGAGTGGGTGCCGGGGTTCGTTGACTTTTGCCCTGCACCTGTGTTTTCACACACCGTTTCATCTGCGGTTTCGCACACACATGCTGTACAGTATGTTGCAACAGTCACCTTAAAAGACCAGCGCAGGCCTTTCAAGTCGGTATCTCTTCCCCGCTGCACGTGTCACCATCTGCTATCTCGGCGAAAAAAAAAGTCCTCCAGTGGAACTTCCAATGGTAGCTTGTTATTTTTTGTGTTTTTCCATCTGATATGACACAGAAAACACAACATTTTCCAAAATAGCAGAGATGTTCGGCTCTCGTTTGCATCATTAAATCTTTTCCTTTACAAAATGTCAAGATTTTCAAGTGTACGGCCTGCAGAGGTGGTAAAAAAAATACAACAATCACGCGTCGCCGGCACAAGAATATTAGCTATTGTGACGGCGAGCGAACACACTTTCAGTTCATCTCTCTGGTGTAATGATGTCTTCTAATCCCACATCCATATCTGCAGCCGACTCCAGCGGGGCCACACCCATATTTGGAGACTAATATAACGACTTTATATTCAGTTGAGCGCCACACAATATAGTTAGATTATGCTTATTCGTCCCAATACATAAATATGTCATCTCTCGGGCAAAAAAAGCTTCTCGATTGTGCCTTGAATGAGGCAACAGGATCCCGGTGCACAATCATCTCTGTCCGTGAGTCTTTCAGAAGTTGAAGGATTTCATACAACACTTTTCACCGCCCGTCTTATTTTCTCCCTTTTGAAAAGAGAGGGAGTTGGTTATGATTTTTTTTTTCTTCTTCCCCCTCCCTCCCTTTTCTCCCCCCTATACGGGTTTAACTTGGGCTATTTCAACCCCGCTGAAGAAGAAAAAAAAAAAAAAGTAAATGTGTTTCTAGGCTGCTTTCAGTCTGAGCTGCACAACTTATCTCCCCTCTTCCCTCTTTGTTATTAAATGCAGTGCGCGAATGATCGGCGTTTCTCTAAGGGACGGAGAGAGTGAGTCAAAAAATCTAAATGGGGAGGCACACTCCCCGCATTACCATAAAAAAGGGGGAAAGAGGTGTGTATGTGTGTGTGTGTGGAGAGGGCTTTTTTTTCAGCCTATCTCTTGTGGAGGGGTGGTCCTGAAGCCCTTATCGGTTCACCAACAGGAGAACGGAAATGATTAACATCTAATTTAACCCAATCTCCTGCTCAATAGGCCGCCCATTCAAAGGGACGCATCTATATGTATTTAAGAGGTAATCACTGGTCGGACCCCCGCTCTCACACTCCCCCGCCTCCCTCCCCTTTTGTGTGGCCGGGACCGACACACAAACATATTTCCATCTGAAAGGCGGGCCTCGGCGGCTAGGTTTCTGAAGGAGAATCGCTGGTGTTATTGTCGAGGTTGTTTGTGCGGCGCCTTCACTGTACCTGCATCGTGTGCGAGTGTGTATGTGTGAGAGCGGATGCAGCAGTGTATGTTAATGCTGTCGGGGGACTGTATGGTGCACAGGTTAGCAGGCCGGCGAGGCTGAGTGTTGATGCATTATGGGGCATTTTCAGTGACGACGTGAAAAGTTAGAATTTAGACTTTTCTTCTTAGATAATTAATCTTCTATCCGTCAGTCATCAGTCAAATAATAATTTTAACACACTCCATCGTACATGGAGTGTGTTAAAATTATTATTTGACTGATTTCCAGAGCCAAAAAATGGTAAAAATGATGCTTTCGGGTGACTTAAATGGCTCTGTGTTCTGCTTTTCTATGCCATAGGTCTAAGCTAACATTAGCATGTATCATTAGCACAGTGATTCCCTAGCAGCGGTCGGCCTACGTGTATCCCTGGATACCTGAAAGATTGTGGGGCTCAACTAATTTATAATACTATAGATTATAAATTGAGTAAAGAGATAAAACACCTATCACTAGCTACATGTTGAGAGTTAAATGGTTAGCGAGCACTTAGCTGAACGTAACGGATACATTGTTAAAGCCACGTACCGTTACTGTATGTTATCATTGGCATTTACAGCACTGGCTTAACGTTAACACTATAAACATGGTACTTTGTTAGCATGCTAACTACTGTAAACTTGTTGTCATGAGTTTTGCTTCTTTATTTGTGTTGAGGGGAAATTTTAGTATTCAACATGCTAGGTTTAACATTAGCTAACCCGGATATCCTTGTCAACAGAGGTTGAATTGAGGTATCCTGTTACACATTTAAGTGTACATAGGTGGCAATAGATCAAATTTTAGGGACTTACCATCCTGTCATCCTTTGTGGGACAATAACTGGCTTAAAGACGTATCCATCGGTGGATTCACGCTGCTAGCATTAGCCGATTAAACACGATGTCCTGCAGCATGTTAACTTTTAACACAGGCCTAGGGTAGCACATTAACTGTAGGCTAACATCATTAGCTACCTGCTGCAAGCTTCTTTTTATGATTAATTAATTAATTTCCAGTGGATCTGAGCTGCTAGCATTACTAAAAACAATGTGCTCACCATGGTTACGGACACACCTTCGATTGTCTGGCTGCTCCATCCTCTTTGCAGAAGTTTGGCTGTGCACAAAGTGACTGTGCCTTTGTGGTGTAAATTCTTAACATGCATTATATCACATATAATCAAAGCGATACAAGTTTTGTCATGATAATTTCCCCCTATTTTTTTCACGTATGCGGAGACACTGTAGGGTTTTGAATTCACACCTCGCCTGCGTGTAAGGAAGTGGACAGATTTTTTAAGGGCCAGCTCTTTCATCCTTATGTCTTTTAAATCTACCAGAAGACTTTCAGATTAAAAAAAGACTTTTTTTTTTTCAAAGATTGCCTGGACAAAATGCAAAGGATAAGTGAGAATGGAGTGTGAAGAAGGAATCCAGGCCACTTTTGAATGAGAGATGAGAGAGTCTGTGTGGAGGGGTAGGTGCCCACCGAGTGTCAGGTTAACCCTGGGCGAAGCCTGGCGGAGGCAGTTCTTCATTAGAGGGGGTGGAGGGTGGGGGTGCGAAGATCTCTCCGGAGCTTTCTATCAACACAGATTACATGCATGTAGCCGCGGTCAAAGAGAGCAGGAGAAAAGAGGAGGAAGAAAAGTAAGTGTAAAATAAAGAAGTTGGAATCAAAAGGGGTCATGTGCAATCGCGGCAATGGGGGTGATGACAGGTTTGCCTCACACCTGAGTCGTATTATGCATTCCATAATCGGACTGCACACACATTCACACGCAGACACACACACACGGTGGTGACCGACGGCGGCCGGGGTTGTGTTGTGTTTCTCTGACAAGGTGAACTTCATGCATCGTGTACATGATATATAACTCCAGAGTGCCGAACAAAAGCCGGCCAGACGGAGCGAGCGAGAAGGAAGGAAGAAGACGAGAACACTTCTCCTCTTTTCTTTCCCTCCCGCCGTCTGCTGCAAGGGTTTTTTTTTTTTTTTTTTTTTGTCTCATCCTGGACGAGCGACAAAAGCAGCGCGAGGTAGGTGACCTTCGTCTCCAGCCCCTCTCTTTCATGAAGGCACAAAAAAAAAAACACAGGGTCAAGTTCATTCATCCGCCACTTCAGCTAATCTTTTCTTGAGTGGTTAAACCAAGGCGATGCATACATTCAGTCACAAGACTGTGATGAATAAAATTACACAAAAAAAATCTGAGATGGGGAAAAAAAAAAAAAGAAGTCTCGGCCTGCCAGAATCCTCCGACGAGCGTCTCAAACCTTTTTATTTTTTCCTTCTCCCTGGAAACATCTGGGCGCATTTTAAAAAACGTCGAAAGAGAGAAGGGGAGAAAACTGTCCATTAACCGAAAAAGCAATTTCTGTTGGTGTGCGCCTGGCTGCTCCGAGGTTCCTGGCCGGGCTAATCGCCTTTCATTACAAGTTTCCTCCCCAGCCAATTAGAGACAGGTCCGTGGCCGTCCGGCCCGCCGGCCCACCGACACACACGCTTTGATCAGCTCTCTGTTCACTGACACACGTCTAATGACCAGGAGAGAGCGGCGAGGTCGGCCTGTAGTCACACATACAGTAGCTGCACACACTCCTTACACTCCCCACTTACATCGCAGCCGGGAAACGCTAATTTCAGTCCGATTTCTCGTGAATAAACATCGATATTTGTATTATTTCTTATCTAACCTATTCTGCTCTGATGTGGGAGGATATGTTCCCGCCTTCAGGAGCCAATAAACCGAGCTGAAAGGGAGTTTCATTGGTCTGGATATCAGTGGAGAGTTTATATTTTATCCTCTTGATTGTCTAGGAGCTCAGTCGAACACAAAACAAACTACTGAAGATGTTTTTTTTTTTTGCGCACGAGATGCTGAATTTCACACTGAATATGTGGATATCTGCATACAAAAAACCTCTAAGCCCCTAAAAGGAGGCTGCAGTATGTGTTGTATGCACACATGTAATCACATGCCCACACACACAGAGAGACACAAACCCCGGCTCCAAAAAAATTAGAAAACAAGCCCTGTAATTAGCAAATTAGACTTAACTGCAGCTTTAATGCAGCTCCCCCCTCCTTTCTTCTGCTCTCAGAGGATTTACTCTGGTCAGCACAGTGCATTCACACATTCCTACCACAGATCAAATAGTGTGTGTGTGTGTGTGTGTGTGTGTGTGTGTGTGTGTGTGTGTGTGTGTTTGGGGAGGGGCTTGGTGTCTCAGGTGAGTTACTTCTGTTCCTCCTGCCTCTTTAATCATTTACAGTATTTACTGCCTCACCTCTGACCCTCCTGTGTAGCCGGCTCACGGTGCCATCAGACTGGATGCCAGCTCATCTGATGCGTGACTTCAGAGAGGCAGAGTCACACTTGTATTTATTGCCTGGTCGACTTTACCGCCTCTTCATCCGACTGTCTTTTTGTTGTATTTTGCTCCTTTTACTCTCCCGCAATTAAAGTGTCATTTCTTTGTACCGAGGGTGCGTTTCATTCGAACCAGGAAGTTAGAAGTTGCCGAGTTCCCGGTTGAAAATGTTTTCAGCTGGAACGCACCCTGAAGTCAGATTTCCTGCTGGTAACTGCTGTGTTGTAAAAAGTACACAGAAGTCATTCATCAAAAAAGTGAAGCTGTTGTATTTAAATATTACTTGTGTGAGTGAATGGTTATTTGTCTTAAAGTATCTGATACTGAATGTACTTGCAGAAAGTATCAAAAGTAAATTTCTGGCAATTAATATGCTTATATATCGATGTATATACTGTATACTGAGGGCCAAGCAGTTATCTGAACACCGGTTTATATGGAGTGTGTTCATCTGACAGTTATCAGATCCGATATTCAGCATTTTTCTGATTATCTGAATCTGTGAAATTAATTTTAAAAACTCTGATAGTATGCCATCAGCAAAGTAACTGACTCAGGTTATAAAATGAATGCAGTGGAGTAAAAAGTACAAGTTTCGTACAAGTGTGAAGTAGCAAAAAAATAGAAATACTCAAGTAAATCACCAGTACCTCAAACTTATACTCGAGCACTTGAGGAAGTATACTCTTCAGCTTCATTTCGTCACTTGGTGAACGCACAAAATGGGTTGTTATCAACTGGTATTGCTAACGATGGCTAACGAAGGCTAACCCGGCTAGAAATGAACGCAACGTACCACAAGTTAAACCAAATCAGGATGTTATGCTGACTGTACTGTTTGTTACTGAGGCCTGAACCTCCTTGAGAATTGTTACTTCCTGCAAAAAAATGCACCTCAATAACCGCTATAACATAGCTTCATTACTGCTTGGAAACATTTTTGGATCATTGTGATGATTTTATCGTGACTGCAGGTTCACTTACATCAACCCTTGCAGCCCCGTCAGGTTCACTTGTCACCATTTTTGGTGCTATTTTTCAAATAGCCGTAAAAGAGACGCCTCTGTTCTTAATCCTGTCTGTACGTCTACATTGTTGGTTGTTTTCCAGCCAAGAGACAACACCAATACTGTACCTATTTAACTTCCTGAACAAATTGGAGATTGTATTGTATTTCTTCCAGTACGATCCCAGACAATGAACATTAAACGACAGACTGTTGTGCCGCTCAGCGTCCGTCTGTAACCGTATCCACCAGAAAGAAACAGAAAAATGAAACTGGACACACAAACCATAACACTGCATCGGGGCGTTTGTATTCATCCTGACAACATCCAGTATTTATGCAACAACAGCGCAGGTGGGAACTAAAGTTGTGTTGCCTGCACACAACATTAAAGCAGCTAAACTGGAGACCAATACTATCTTGTGTTATGGGACGGAGTGTTTAGACACAAATACCGAGGCAGCGACGGAGACGCTGTAACCGTCACGTCTGTGTGTACAGGACCAATAATAGTATTTTTTTAGAAATGAGACAGAAGTACTTCAGCTCGATGGGTGATTTTATGAAACTCTGCGTCCCAACAAGACCTGAAATGGCAAAAAAAAAGAGCGAGCTGAACACGAGGCTGCAGCGAATTGGAACAGTATTAAATTACAATGCATTACAGGATATGGTGGTTGAACTAATTCTGATGGAGAAATTGCTTCTGTTATTACACTGGAGACAGTTTTTTCTGTGAGCTCTCTGTCAGGCATTAAGTGTGTCTGTGTGTTTGTCTGAGAGGGAAGATGAAGAAGAGAGAGGACAGAGGACGCACAGACGGGTTTATAAATGTTTTTAAATGTTTCTCGACAAGAAAAGGAAAAGGTTGTTAAACATGTTAGAACATGTAAAGACACAAAGAAACACCTGATCATGATCTAAGACACTTTACAAACATCTGATTTTTCATGACTTATTCTGATTGGTTACATAAGAATCAGTCAATACAACACTGATAACCAGATGATAACCAGGGCCCGGCTCCACCAGCTGTTCATGACTTCAAACTCGGACTTAACATAACTAACTGAGATTCAGGGATGGGTTGCACCACACAAGCTCGATCCCTAAATGCAAAGTGTAACTGCTGCGTACTGTAAATTACCACTTGACAAAACTAGCTAGCTGATACACGACACATTTTAGAGAAATCAAAGTTCCTTGTAGTGTTAGTTTAAAGGTAATAAGGCCCTTATGAGTCCTTATAAGCTGCTTATTAACATTAAAAGTGTTAATAACAGTATAATACGCATATTTATTGTTAGAAAACCTATTTAACGTTCAAGATCCAAGGTGATTTATGTGTCATTATACAACACAGGGTTGCATAACAAAATAAAAGTTCCTTATTCTTCGTGCTACGCAAACACAGAACATGTATACAGTTTATATACATAAACATGTAGTACAGTTTTTTAATTTGTGTCTGTGTGAATGTAAACATCAGCAACACGATGGTGGTGATAAAATGCTTGGCAGCTTTACATTAAACGTTCTGTAGTTAGACGCTGTTCATTAACCGAGCATCAGTGACGTAAACACAGAGTCCACCTCGCCTCGTCCTTTCTGTATCTTATTATAAAAGTTATTCCCGCAAAAGTGTGTCAGGTTTCCACACAGGTGCACGCTCATTTCTATTTAAAGTGTCTGCGTCTCGACAGGGAAAGCACCAGATACTCCGGATGCTCTCACATTTTGAGATAACGCTGCAGCATCAGGTCAAGAAAACACCAGCACCAGCTTTCAGAGGCCAATCATGAAATCACGACTGTGTGCTGTTATAAAGTCAACCCTTCCAAACCCAACGTGATCAGTCGCCGCTGAGTCGGTTTAATATCTAAACTTTTAGGGCGTTGGTTGTTGGGGAAAAAAAGGACATCTCGCTCACTGATTTTGCAATCCTGTTTCTGTAAAACAAAGGGCAGTAAAGTCAATGAATCGCAAAAAAGCCATTGACTTGAAAGAGAGAGAGGGGGAACAGAGGGTGTGTGTGTGTGCGTCACTGAGTGTGTGTGTGTGTGTGTGTGTGTGTGTGTCGAGGAATGTCAGGTGTGTGTCTGTGTAAAGCCGGTGTTTATGTTCGTACCCAGGTCAGCCCCCACAGGTATGTTTCAACCACAACATTACCTCCCACTGACCCCCTTAATGGACAAGGTGAGCAAGCAGTCAGCGGAAGGGGAGTGACGCCCCTAAAACACACACACACACACTCAGTGACGCACACACACACACACACACACACACACACACTGAAGGGCGACACTCCCCGGCTCCCTAAACTACAAGCCAAAATACCGACATTAATCTGAAGTTGGACACAAACCTAAAATTACTGCCTCTCAGGACCGATGGAGCGTGTCGGCGGGTTTTTCTGCCCCACTGGCAGGGATGAAGGGAGAACGGAGCGGCGAATGTATGGATGAAGGACGGGGGAAAAAAAAGAGCGGGGGTGACCCAATGAGAGGAGAGAAAAGAAAAAAAGTGTGATTGTGAAGAAAGAAAATCAGATTTTTGAGGGTTTTTCATCAGGAGAGGTGAAGAAGAAGAAGAAGAAGAAGATGTGGTCAAACGAGGAAAAGGCTTTTTTTTTTTTTGATTGACCACATTGTGTGTTTGTTTGAATTGCCACTCATCACTTCATAATAGAACACACACACACACACACACACACACACACACTTGTACATACACAGCGATGATTACCATACTCCATATTACGGGTGTACAGATAACTGCTTGGCTCCCATGGGCCTGCCAATCCACTGTAATCCCTCAAACACTCTGAATTTTCATTTCAAACAAAAGCTCAACCGCCAGAAGACACAAGGAAGCATTTTGTTGCCTCCTCAGTTTTTTCTTTTTCTGTTCCCGGCCTCGTTTTTTTTTTTTTTTTTTTTTTTCCCGTCGCCGTCTCTGGGCTTCCTTCCTCGCGTTCCAACCACTTGTTCCCCCACTTCTCTGTTTTTCTTGCATTTGTGAAATTCAATATCAGAACGATAGATGACGCTCAGGCTAAATCAGCTATTTGAAGTGATATTGGACGAAAAAAAATGTCAATATTTACTATCGGAGCCATCGGTCCAGTATCAGTCACCGGTAAGAGAAGGGAGGGGAAAATATCCTGAGGTGGTTTAATGTCGGTGATCAAAGAGGACGGGGGAGGCATGCTTTACATTCCTGAGACTTGCAGTATGGAAAAAAACTCACGTCGATGGCCTTTGGCTTCCCATACCTCACCTCGTCGCCTGCACCTCTGAACACAGAGTTAATGCACTTGTTGGGAGACGGAAACACCTTTTCCAAAATAAATTGTAAAATGATTCGGCGTACATTCAGCTGCAACACGATTGATCAGCTGTTTCAGCTCCAAGGGGAAGAGGTCAAGAAGGACAGGATATTCCCATTCCCAGATAAATTCCCACATCCTGTCGGAGACGTTCGAGGAAACTGGTTTTGCTTCTTCTCTGATGGTTTTAGTGGGCGAACAACTGGTTTCTGGTCTGCGACCTCTACGTCTCACTTACTGACTCTAAAACAGTTGATGGAAATGTCCCTCATTCACTTTTTTCGCTTTCCGTTTGTGTCACACTTTCTAAAACTAACACCTTTATTTTCCTACATGAGAAGGTGGTTTCTCTTTTCAGGTGAAGTAAAAACAAATCTGCATTCGATACGTGGAAAGAGGTGAGAAACGCTGCATCATGTATTCCTTCCTTCCTTCCTGTACACCCACATTGAAACAAGCAGTACTGGAAATGTGCTGCAGAGAGAAGACCAGTAGATCCAGACTCAGATACTCTGGTTCCCCAGTTCTGGATAGTTAGTGTGTGTTTATCATGTGTCCAGTATAACCTCCCTCCCCCAAACAAACATACAAACACTCGAGTGTCCACCGGTCCAGGCCCGTCTCCACAGCGATCGGCAGGTGAGCCACTGCAGGCGATAACAGAAGACGCGACCCATTACAGGGAGGTGGGAGAGATAAGCTAATTTAAATTGGATACTGCAAAACAAGAAGAAAAAGAGGAAGCAGGGGGAGCGTGATGAGGGTGGGGGCATGTTTGATGGGGTAAATATTGCAGTGTAGTCATTTTGTCCTCCTTAAGTAAGTAAGACTATAAGCGGAAAACCCTTGAAATGAATCTGGGTGGCGGCGGGCGGCGGAGGACTGAGGCATCGCGGTGGTGTTGCAAGTGTTGAAGCCTCGCTGTGTTAAGCCTCTTAGATTACAGAACACTTTGGCTGCGTGTGCACGTTTTTCTGCCGTTTAATTATCAGTCAAGATTCCCTGCTTGTGCGCAGACACAGGATATTTCTGTATACACATGCAACACTGTATGTTCAGTACCGGATCTGGGACTGTCAATTCACTAAACCCCCCCTTCCGACAACACAAAGGCCCTGCAACTACAAACCCCACTTAATCCACTCCATTTCTGCAGACAAAGTGGAGCAATGACTCATAACGGAGTAAGTAGTATATTACGATTGTGATAAGTTTCTGTGGGTCACAAGATGTCAGCTTAGACGGAAGAAGTCCTGAATGAGTCTCAGCTGCAGTTTGCTTGTAGTGCTGTTTCAAAAAGCTCCCAAACATCTCACAGTGGCTCCCAGCCCAGTCTTTAAATCTGATGTAATCAATATCCGTGCATTAATGATGAATACAATGGCTGCGTGTGATGTAAGAGGGGTCATTTAGTTTTACAGCCGACAACTTTACTGTTTTGGTTCACTGTCAACACTTTTAACAGCGTTATTTTCAGACGCTACACGTTTGTATTTTATTCAAACGTACGCGTGATACATTGAAAGTTAAGTTTCTTTTTGTTGCCACTTTACGCTGTGCTTATGGTCCGGTTATGTTCAGGCACATAACCACTCGTTAGGGTTCGGAAAAGATCATGTTTTGGCCCTAAAATACCTGGTTATGTCCCGATTTCAAAAATATTAAATGGTTTCACGCTTAAATGTTAAAACACAGTCTCGAACGGTGGTCTCTGGCTTGAGCAACAAACAGCAGACGGCGTTAAGCAGCCAAAGAGCCAGATATCTTCATCAAACTGCCTTTTTCCTGTATCTGCTCCAAGTCCAAATAAGTAATTGATTGCTCACAAATTAGCAAGGTGTAAATATGTCAGTGCTGTGTTCGCAGGTCTTAATTTCTGTTTTAAATACAGTTATTATAATTTTCATATGAGCGATTTTGACTCACTTGTCTGAGCTTTTTCACAGCGAGACTCTCGTGGTTTCTTATTTTCCCCTCACTGAGCATTTTTTTTTCTCTTCACACGATGGTATCAGAGCATTCCTTCCAACACATAACTGAGGAAGTTGCACAATTTCCTCAAACTAGAGAACACCTTCTTTTCAAGCCGAGTTAAAACATGAAAATCCCTGAACGTCTCTGCAGTGTTTCTGGGGCTGCACCTGTAAAACGAACCCCTCCATTGCGAGGTTCATGTGAAAGCAATGAGACGCCGTTTTGGCATCACGTCTGTCATCGGCAGGCTGCACTTCACCCCCTGGCGTTCGTACCCCCCCTTTCAGACGGCCTCCCTCGCCAACGCGACTGTCACTACGACCATTACCGGTGGCCATTCAGCCTCTGCCCGCCCTCCAAAGGCCTCCTTGTTCTCCCAGTTGCATGGCTGCCCGGCAGCAGTCCACTGGCCCGCTGGCTACTGACCCCTGGTCTGGCTCACAGTCTGGCACCGGCGCCCTCCATTAGCCTAATTACAGCCATGAAAGCAGTGCAGACCGAGGCCGGCATTAGGGCCAATTAGGGCCGCCCAGGATGGGCACTGACCAGGGTTGGGTTACCCACACACACAGACACACAAAAATGTTTTTGCATGGGAGCCTACGTTCATTTTCTAACTCCTAATCCTGAATGAAACCCTCTCAATGAAATTCCTCAAGTCAACCCTCATTCTCAAAGTCCAAAACATGAACCAACTGGAGTTTGAACCCAATCTTAACCTCCACTCCATCCCACGATGGAGTTTGGACGAGAGGCTGCACGTCATACTCCACCTTGATGTCGGCGGAGTAAAGCAGGCGGAGGTAGAATGAGTAAAAAGACAGAGGCAGCGAGAGGAGAGCCTTGTAAAAAGAGAGAGAGGCCTGTGTCTGTCCATTCATGCGTGGGGATGTGGATGCCGAGCCAGGGAGCCAGCAGTAATTTGTGGCTGTCACAGGGGAGATAATAAGGCTTGTGTCTTCCCTTCAAATAAAAAAGGTGGAGATCCTCCTCTTAAAACACTACGCTCTCTGTCTTTTGTTTCCTCGAGGGCCCCTGCAGGTATGGACGGACGGACGGATGGATGGATGGGTGGACAGCGGGATGAGCGGAAAATATCCATCATGTCGTTAGCCACGGAAAAAATAACAATAATTACCCAGAAATGTTCCTGTTCAGTGATAACAGGTTGTTTAATTTCCCCCAAAAAGCTTGTAAAGTGTATGAAGCACATGTCAGATAGTGTGAATGCGAACACTTCTGTCACTGAGACTCTGCGATAGTCTTGCACCTGTTTGATATGTTGTTCTCCCGAGGCTAGACTCGTGAAGTATTGAGTCTTCTCCAATTGATGTGGTGTAGTCGGTGTTGTGGCTTCGAACACACGAGGCCCAGTAGGACAACAGACTTTCCAAACACCTGTCTTGTTAGCTAAGTCTAGCACTGGGCTGATGGGGATGATTAAAAGTTAGGGTTATGAAGTTAGAAATAATACACCGTCTTGTCGAGTCGCACTGGTTTCAACTCGCCTCGTCAAATATCTGTGGTTCGACCAGGGCTTCAACTGCGTCTGGGTCGGTCCAAAAAAACACCCATCGAATTCAGGTCGGGCTTGGTTACTACTCTTTGACTTAATTGGGGTTTGGACAGAAAAATACATTCAGAGACGTACTCTAGTTGTACTCACACAAGTAAAACATGGAGTTGACACACTGTGTGTACTTCACCAGGACATATTTAGCTAATTCCTTCTCGAGGTCCTCGTCCAGTCGATCTTATCATGATACAGCACATTTTTTTTGTAAATTCAATGAATTAACACACTGAAAAAATTTTTATGTGACTTTCTTACATCAACTTTATCACAGCAGTTAATATTGAACTGCTCCTACACTGAAAAAAACACTGATTCTGACCCTTGTAAATGTTCGGTAATCAAAAAAAGGTTAAAAGTAATAAACTATGTACAGATAGGAGCGTCTTTGGGTGTTTATTAAATACATAAGACTTCCCAGCATGCATTGTCTGACAGTTAAAACTCTTTTGAATAAACATGTGATGGAAACTCGCTGTGTGCCTTCGACACATTTTCGAAATAAGTCATGGTTGTTTTTACAATAATGAAAACATTTCAGGCCATGACAAAGGTTAGCACTGAATCCAGCGTCACACTGTTACACTGAGGGGTATGGCTTTATTATTGTATCAAAGCTGGTGCACAATAGCTCCAGCGTAGTGGAACCTTTCCTGTACAAGTCGCGGACACGGCAGTTTTGCGGGGGATTAAGATCACAGACGTCCTCTGCAATTATTACAAATCACCAGAGGTAAAGCTAGTCCTGAGTGAATTAGGCTTATGAATCAAAAAAAAATCTATAGCATTAATGTTTGTGGTTATAATATGAGTCTAAACTTTAAAAAAAACTCTCCCCCTCAAGTCTCCTGATACCACAGCCTGAACTGACTAATAGTTATGAGTGTGTCAAGTGCACGAGGCAGGTGGCTGTTCACCTGTTCTTGACACCCACGAGGGAGTGTGCCTGCCGCTGGTTATCTCTTGCGTGTGTGTGTGTGTGTGTGTGTGTGTGTGTGTGTGTGTGGTTTATCAGTTAAGCCCCAAACAGGCAAAGTTCATCCTCTGTATAGATCATATCAGGGAGTGTTGACAGCAGTGAGTCTTGGGTAAGCTGAGCGCCGTGACTTGGCTTTGTGTTGTTCTAGACAGATTTCACAATTAATCACCGTTCTGGCTGGAGATTCCTCACATGCTGGAGCGACCGTGGAGACGGGAGGCCTCCGCGGTGACGGAGAGACTTGTTTGTACAGCAGAAGTAAACCGACTTGTTGGGCCGACGAACTGTATTCAGATATAATGTTAATTCAGGATACGAACCGAGGTTAGGACTCTGTTTTCAGTCATTCTTGCTGCAGCATTTAGACCAGTTTGAAGGCGTCTTTCTTAAACTTGCCTTTTTGTTTTATTCTGTTAACAAGAGAACATGTGAATGCATCAAAGTCCTGGATGTTGAACTTTCCCAGCAGCACCCGAATACAGCATATGTTTGCTCAAGTGCATAGCAATACAATTCCTACGATGGCTAATGTTGTGTGCAGATATTTGACCTTTCTCTGTGATTAAAGGGGCACTATGCATATTTATTTTTTTCCATTACTTGATAAACAAGCTGTTCTCAGAGGAAAATAAGATCCCCTGAACACTGTTTGAAGCTAGAAAGGTGGCAGGGTCACTACGTAGTGCCCACCTGTCGGATTCATACACTGTCAGTAATGTTATACAATTAGCTACCTTTATAAGCTGATGCTAAATAGCCAACTTTAGCACCTGTTTACGTACCAGCCTAGGAGAAAAACTGCTAAGGTTAGCTGGTTAGCATGCTTATTTCAGTAGATAGCTCTGCAACACGACACATATATGACATCAAAACTGTTATTTCTTCACATTCTGGTGATAATTGTAGTTAATTCTTCCACATAGCCCCTTTAAACGGTTAAAAATTCGGCACCACAATCCCCTAAAGTAACTATTACGCTCTAAATTTTACTTTTGTATCGCAGATATTTGTTGTGTCAGAGCTTTTCTTTCTGTTTATTAAAGGGCCAAAGTTTCCAGCATCACCCCTGATTGAGATCAACACCGCTGCAGACCCTGAAATCATTAAACGTGTGTCGCGGCTCATTACTGCTGCTTTCATCACAGGTCTCGCTACCTGCAGCTCTGAACGAAAAGCACACTATCACCTCCACTTTGGTCAACTTCGGTCGGTGCAACAAGCAACATCAGATTTTTTCTTTCCCTCCAAAGGTCAATATCGGCAAACCGAACCCCCGAGTCTGCACACGTACGAACACACAAACACAACATGTGATTGCTTCTGCCTGCAGGAGCTGCGGGTAATTCATGGGAGATTGGTGACGGCTCTGAGATGTGCACCGTTGTGTGGAGAGAGTTTATACACGGGAACCAATGGAGGTGGGGGGGGGGGATGTACTGTGATGTGTGTGTGTGGACGTCGGAAAGGTGTGGGTCATCTGCAGACAACCCCAACCTCACCTTATCTGCAGCGAGGTGGGCTGTGTTCGCAGAGATTAAACACATTTTCCAAGCGACGCTAACTGCCGGGGCCTAAAGAAACGGAGGCAGAGGGAGAGCCAGTGTAGCTGCAGCCAGTGTTGTTGTTAGCTGAGGAGAAAATCCTTGTTCCCAACACTGATAAGGACATAAAGTGTTTCTGTCCCCAAGGGGGCGGGAGGCAGATTCAGCCTCTGTAGATCTACTGTAATGAATATCAATGGCAGGGAATGGGGCTGCTCCCGTCCCTTTGGGCCTCTGGTTGCTTCTCCCCTCTCTTCTGCTGTCAGAATTGCGACAGGGACACTATGCATGAAAATGCGAGGCTTAATATATGGTAATGCTATGTAAACACGGGCTGATCTGAGAGGGAGGTTTGGAGGGAGAATAGATCGACGGCCGTCTTGCGCTCAAAGCCTGAGTCGGGGAGTATATCTCCGAGGCCAACAGTAGCCTCTGAGCACATTTATCTGGAAATGAATATGATACACTAAACAGGAAGAAGGGAGGGAAGGGCGCTGGGGGTGAGGGAGGAGGAGGAGGGATGTGGTTACTGCAAACTCAGCACCATCACCCCACCACCACCACCACCTCTCTTAGCTTCCTACTTCCTCACTTCTTCTTTAACAAGACGTTTCTTTCCTCCTCCTTCACCTGAGTTGAACGGGGGGTTTATTCAAATGGGCATCCCGCGGGCCGGGAGGTTACCTGAGCCCCTGTGAAAAAGGAGGAAAAAAACACGGCGGCCACTACGACAGGCATTTTCTGCCACACACACACCGGCCGGGGGGGTTCGGTTACATCTCTGAACAGCCCGTCTGGTAGCGCCAGGGGAGGCGGGGGAGTCAGAGTTGGAAGTATTGTCTATAACCCGCGGTGTGGGTTTCCCTAACTTGTCTGACAGCCCCTCCGACGCGAGCGAGGCCTCGCATTCCTGCGCCGAAAAGGCCCGAGACGAGCCCACCTCATCGTCTGCCGCCATTCATCAAGTTAAAAATAACCCCCGCCGCCGCCGCCGCCGGTTATCGTTTCATTCAGCGGGTCATTCTGCTTTTTATTTGACACATAACCGACGAGAGGAACAAGAGGAGGACAGTGACAGAGGGGGGGAGGAGGCAGAGGAGAGGAAAGAGTGCAGAGATGAGAGAGGAGTGTGTGCATGTGTGGGTATGTGTGTGTTAGCGAGATGCCATAGCCCGAGGCAGCGAGGTGGGATTTGTAAGCCCTTTGTAAGTAACAGGCACCACTCTTAGCAGGCTGAAGGTATGTTTTTGTGTGAGTAATCCGTGATGGATGTTTTAATTGAAAGCACAAGGCTTTTAGGGCTGTTTTCAGAGACCGCAGCCAACATCTGACACCTCCACTCAGACCAAACTCCAACTCCCCAGCCCTCCAACCCTCCAGCCCCGCCCCTCTGTACAGTCAGACAGCCATACGTGGTCCAGGTCATGGTCTGAGTGCACCGGCTGCAATGAGACTGCAGGGTACAACAAATTGTGCCTGACGCAGCTCCAACATGGAGAGTGAGCTCAGGAACTGAAGTGTAACCAACAGTGTATACACCAGTTTTACAATATATATATACAGAACATATATAATATTTTTAACTCAGCCTTTATTTAATAGTTAGTTCAATGGAGATCACTGATCTCTTTAATAAAAAAAACTAACATATAATTAAAAATAATTAAAAAAAATATATATGAAAAATAAGTATAAGAGTTCCCAAAAAACTTGTGAAACTTTTGCTTCTTTTTCTGAGCCTGAGGTGTTTCAAACTCATGAAACATTGTTCATTTAACATTAACGACACCAGAGTTAGAGACAGAAGTTTTTCTGCCTTTGTAGAAAAAGTAAAGACCAACTCCATCATGTTATAAATGAAACGATATATAAAATGTCTGATACGTTACAAATCGTATATATTGGTTCAATCCTTCTATCGGTGGTGGAAGAAGTGCTCAGATACTTTAAGTTAAAGTAGAAATACCATCATTTAAAAATGCAGCAATACAAGTAAAAGTAAAGTATTTTTAGTGTTTGTTTTCTTTCTTCTTCCTCCAGAAATGTTCAAAACTTCTCTTGACTTTCCATCAGCATGGCGGTGAGGGGGTTAATGACTGAATTTGCCATTTTTTGCCAAACTTTTCCTTTAAGTCATCACCGTCCGCAGAGATATTGAGAAGAGCAGCAGATAAGTTTGTTTCTTACTCTCCTTCCAGTTAGACAACCATCGTGCCTCCTTACCTGTGTGGCCACACTGATAGAGAGCAGAACCGCTGAGCCAGCAGAGCTACGAAGCCACGGGGCAGATGAATAACTCCTACAGTGGCCCGGTTGGGGCCGGCCAGGGGCCTGAAGGGGGGGGTACCATCAATTTACAACATGATGAGCCAGGTTCAGGAGCGACTGACCTCGCTTGACCTGCAGAGGCGGGACCCGAGGCTTGTCTGGACCACCTCCACCCTCCTCACCTGCTGACAGAACCTCACCCAGAGGTTCTGCAGCCCCGTCCTGCAAACCAAAGAAAAAAAAAAAGTGCGACTCCCGTTCAGAAAGAGTGCTCTTGACAGTGAGTAAATGGGAGCAAGCTGTGGGAGGGTGAGGAGAGTCGAGGAGGGGACGGGGGGGAGGAGAACTTCACAGGGATTTCTTCTTTCTCTCTCCTGTCACTAGTTGCCAATTTACCCCCCAACGCATTGGAATCAAAACTTAATTAAAATTTTGAATAAATAAAAACAACGAAAAAAAACGGAAGTTATTGAATTCTGAACCCTTTGATAGATTTATCCCCCCCAACCCCAGAATAATGCAAAATAAGATTTAATAACACCTTTCATATGGAGAGTACAAAGCCGGCTATTTGCATTAAAGTGTAAATCGGCGTCGGGGAAAGGCAGTGTGCCTCTAAGCTTATTGATGTTCAGTTCTGAGCAGCCGGGCGGCATTGTTTCATGCCGGAGCTTGACGGATGTCAAGGTGATTATAGTTTAGATCACCCGTAAGAAGACAACGTTTTTGAAATGGTAAAATACAGACAGGCAACACAAAAGCCTTCAAATGTTTGTTTTACTGGGAGGGGAAGAATGGAGAGAGTGAAAACTCCCACTGAGTTTCAGTGTTCGCTCATAATTCACACAGAGGATGGATAACTCCGGCGCTGTTCAAACAATCTGACAATTTGGTTGAATTCTTCTGACGGGCACAAAGTCCCTCCGCGAGAAAAAACCCATTACTGGATGGCATGACAATGAGCGGGGAAAAGGTACAAGGGGTGGTTGTATTAGTCCTATCTGCCCCCCCTTCACCTCCGCGTGAAAGTAAGCCACAAGGCAGCGAGCGCAGAGAGAGCCGGGGAAAGTTTGTGTCAGGTTTAGGAAGACGAACAGATCCGCAGCCGACAAAAACACTCTGACATGTTGTTGTTGTTTTGTTTTTTGTTTTGCTTTAGATTGATTTATTCATCAGAGGTGCAGAGAAGAGAGATTCTCACCAAACACAAGTGAGAACAGAACCAGACTCACAATCGCAATAGAAATTGATATCAAAATGTAGGATTTGATATAATATTGGAATGTAAATTACTACATACTACTTCATTTTGGAGGCAAATATTGTACTTTCTACTCTCCTACATTTATTTGATACATTAGGTAATTAGTTACTTTGCAGATTACAGCCAAAGCAGTGCATTTTTTAATTTATTCATTTTTTTGGCATTCAGATAAATAGAAAATGATGAATCCGACAAAAAGTTGACCCATAGTACTCTGCCCCCTCTACTGTATATGTATACATGTAAATATGTGTATAATATATATTTACTTGTACATTTATTATCATTTTTTTCCCCAGAAAATTACTTTTGGTTCATTTAATATCAAATACTTTAAGACTTTTACGCGTGTAATTAGTATAGGTGACATATTACCAAAGTAATAATCAAACACGGTATCTTTACTTTTACTTAAGTACGACTTTTAAATCGTTAATAAAAACTAAGTGGAATAATTTTGAATGATTCAAACTGCAGTGAAAACTGATTTTGGTGGAGATTCTCTCCTGGATCCTGTTTTTTTGGGGACTTTTGTTTCCCTTCAAGTCCTCAGCCATGACTGTCATTATTTTAACATTCAAAATTTTAGTTATTTCATTAAATCAACACGTTTTACGTTCTTGGGGAATATTATTTCTCATGTTGAAGAGCTAAAAACTGTTTCCAAAATCACATGAAACACAAGTAATCTAACAATATCGTAAAAGATGTCAGTTTTTGCAGTGTAGGTATCCTCTACTGTAAGACGCACCTCCCCCGATGGTGTTGAAACCCCCGTATTCCCACAAAAAAACACCCCGGACGTGACCTCCGAGTCCTCGCGGTCCTGCTCCCGACTTCACACCGTCACACCGACTCGTCCCAGCTGGGCTCGTACAGTAGCGAGAAGCTTGTGCCCTGAAGGTGGAGGTGTGCTGCTCTGCTCTGTGCTGGGAGACGGGGAGGCTAATGGCTGCCCTCCCCCTGTCTAATTACTCCTTATCTGACTGCTGATAGGACCGCTAAGTGAGGCAGACACACCCCAGCCTCCGCAGGTGACGCTGTGCATGTGTGTGCATGTGTGTGAAGGTGTTACATGCGTGTGTGTGTGTGCAGCAGCACGTTGCTCAGATGCCTTAAAGCAGTTTGAAGTAAAGTTTTGATGATTACAAATGAGGCAGTGCAGCGCTGAGGGTTTAATTTTAGAGTCTGCTCTCGGTTGCCAGGTTTAGAGAAGAATTCAGCGAAATTGAGTTGCCATCCCGGCGGAGCATTCACAGATATCATATCAATTCAAAATAAAGAAATGGGATGTATTCAAATGTCAAAATGTCACGGCACCGGTGTGTAATCTTCCTCCTCACCTCGGGTTCAACTTCTGATAGTCGCTTTTGAGATCGAAAACCCCCCAAAAAAAACCAGACGGTGCAAAACACATTCAAACTCCTCACTCATCAAACGTGGCAGCTCGGCCAGTGGCTTTACGCTTCAGACTATGACGCTCTGCTTAGCCCTATAGCATAAATGTAGCACATGAAGGGCTCTGTGGTCAAGTTAGCAATAATATGTAATGTGCAACGTCAAGTGAGACTTTCAAAATAAAGCTCGCTTTCAAACAGTTCACAAATTATGTTATATTTTGACTTTTGAGCTGTTTTAACGTTGTCAAACGGTCACAGTTTGTTTAGGTTTACACCCCAAAACCACTTGGTTAGGTTTAGGCAGGAAAACTACTCGGTTCATACCTGTATCATACGATAACGACGTTACTTAAGTCATGTTACTTAAGTCATGTTACTTAAGTGACTTATGTACATTAGTTTACTTACATAAGATAGCTTTAAAAAATGAATCTTGACTTTTGGTCACACTTGGTACATGCACCCTGTTATTTGGAAGATAAGTTCAGTGTATGACTCATCCAACCACCCCGACCACCCTGTAGTCTGACTTGTCCTGCTCTTTATTCTGCTGCTGTAGAGTGGTACCTACTGTATAGCATCAAACTTAAGCATAATGCCACTGACCAGGCTGCCATATTTTACATTTTTTAACATAATATATTCTTAATTTTTGTCTTTGAAATTTGCAAGTGACCTAAACTTGCATTGTCTTGCTGCTGCAGAAGCTTAAAAGTTTGACACTTTGCACCACATACAGTAGCACAATGAGTTGCTGGATTTGGACACGAATCGCATATTAAACACTGAAAAGCGTTTGGCTGCTCGTCTTTTATCTAAATGAACACAAAGTTCCTGCTGGTGCTGTTTTTCAGTTTGGCTTCAGGGGTTAAGACTTTGCTTTAATGCAATTTCTCAAAGGTCAGAGTTCAATCGGTAAAAATGTAGTAAATTTTTGAGCTAACGAGAACAAATTTCCCGTGACATCAGCCCATAAATCTTCCTCATCAGCGACGAATACAGCCTGTAGATTTACAACACCTGTAGCGCGTGACACCGCGGTGACCTGCTTGATTTACAGTTTTGTCATGAAGGCATGTGAGACCTGAAGACCCAGACCAAGCAGGTCTGGTTGCCGTAGTTACCTCGCAGCCTCAGGTGAGGGACCTGCATGAGGAGGATTCTGAACTATGTGAGCGCCGGGACTCAAAAAGACCACCCCGGGTTTCAGTGTTGCAGAGTCTCATCTGACCTGCTGCTGTCACACACACACACACACACACACACTCACACACACACACACACACTGCACATGGCGGCACATTGATGTTTTCTCCATTTTCTTAGAGATTATCATTTCTCTGCAGGAGAGTGGAAGCACTTTGTCGATTCACCACAGCCCCAAAAGAAGAAGAAGAAGAAGAAGAAGAAAAACGATAGATATTCGACTACAGAGATTTTCATATTTTCCCCTCCTCCTTTTTTTTTCCAGGGAATAAAATATTTTCGGGGGGGACAGAGGAGAGAGATGGAAGGAGCTGAAGCGAAAGGGACTGAGGGACGGATGGAAGTGTGAGTAAAGGCAGGCAAATAGGTAAAGAGGAGGGAGGATGGAGGAGGAGGCGGAGGAGGAGGAGGAGGTCAGGTTAGGGGTCACATGTGCAAAAGAGATAAGACCTCCTCATTCCATTTTGACTGACAGGCCGGGGGAGGGCCCAGCGAACCTCCCTCCCCCCCGAGACACCCACACCTCCCTCCATCACTCTCCCCCGCCGCTATCACACTTTCTTTGGGCCATCACTCTCTCTGTCTCTCTCCCCGTCCTCTATCATACTCTCCATCACCTCTTCTTCGTCTTCTTCTTCCTCCTCCGTCACCTGCTTCCAAATACACTTTCTTCCTTTTATCAAGTGTTTTCGTCTTATTTTCACCCTCAGCTGTAGTTTCCTGTCTCGCCGGAGAACTCCTCTTGTCTTTTCGTAGGAGTTTTTCTTTGCACATTTTTCGGAGACTGTCACACTTCACCTTTCCGGCCCAACGATCCTGTAGCGTCGGCTCTTTTGTCTGTTGGCCTTTAAGAGAAAATTCCAGTTTATTACAACTCGGGTCATATTTCTGACACCTGGGAAACACAGAAGTCTGCAATTACTCCACTTCAACCAGCCGCCCAACGTCCTCGCCAACAGTTTATCCAGATAGAAGACACCAAGACTGACAACAAGATATTTGGCTTTAGATGTTTTAGTACAGAAACTGTAAGGAACCCATGACCAAACCATGGTCCCCCATTTGTGCTTTGGACCCCCTGCAATTCACTAGAACCCTGATAACGACCGCACTTCAAGAACCAGTGATCGAAACCACTAATGTCAGGTAAAACCGTAAAAGTGAGCGCAGCCCAAATGTCATTAAAAACTTTATCACGTAGTAAAATCTTAAATTACAGTCGTCAAAATCAAACTTGATCCAGGAAGTCGGCCTGTAAACTGCTGTTTTATTTTAATAACGACCAATTTATTCAATTAAATTCCCCCTTTTTTTTTTTTGCAAATATCGCCTCGTTTCCAGAACTCATTAACTCTGCGGGTCCAGTGTTCTTAATACTGTTGAACTGACAGCCAAAACTGTGGAAATGTCAACCCGGTTGCATGAAATGGAATAATTTCCTTTTTAAACAGCATATCAAAACAAATATGCTCATTTAGAAGAAATCTGCTTTAATCACTGAAGATTTAGCATTATAAAAAAAACACCCTGTGATGATGTGATTTCAGTGGGTTCATCACTTGATGATGATGCTTCTTTAAATTTTGAATCTTACATGTTGTCTATAATACTACACTGTATACTGAGCAATATATATTATAATATTTGGAACCAGAATGCTGTTTTTTTACCACAACATGATGGATGTTTCATAAATCAGTGTATACATCATGTAGCCTGACATTTCTGGTGTTTTAACAGTGTTGCAGGACCCCCTCATGGACCAGTGCTCAATTCTGTTTTCATATCTATCCTTTAAAATATATATATATTTAAAAAATGTGTATATTTTTCTGTGTGGCCTGTCGTCGTCCACTTCATCATGGTTTAAGAGGAGGTCGAGTGGCTCAGTCGTCCTCCTCGATCCACATTCTTCACAGATACACTTCAATCTACCCGTATCAGATATTTTGTCACGGTGATGTAAGTTTTTCTTCTTCCTGCTCCTGTTATTCTTAATTGAATGTGTATAAGTACAACGGGTCAAAGTGTATTATGTGTCTTGGATGATTATTTTGCAAATCGTGAGAAAAATAACCCAATCTGAAGGACCGGATCCGTCCTCTGTGGCTCCTCCTGAGGTTCCTCCAGTTATTTTATCTCCCTGCTCTGAGGGTTTATTGTGGGAGTGTTTCCCCTCACTTGAATCGAGGGTGCCGTACACTGTCCCACAGAGCCAATGTTCCCAAAACATCCCTCGGTTTTCCCGTCCTCTCAGTGGAAGCAGAAGCTTTATTTTCTTTTTAATTAATGAATACTTTGGCTTTAACTAAACGTAGTTCAGGGTCTCTAATACAATTACCTGTAAGAGTTCGTTTCACAGGTTCATTACGAACAACTTGACACGTGTTTTGTACTCAGAAGTTATTAATCATTCGTTTAAGAACCAGACAAACTGCTTGTGTAAGTTGTTTTGGAGTTGAATAACAGACGAGGGATTGTTGGAGATAATTACGGTGATTATGATAATGACTACCGTATCCAGCTTTTTCATCGTTGAACATAATTGACCGGTTTATGCAGATGACAATTATGTAATTATGTAACCAATTTTTTGTACCTGTTTTCTCATTCAGCCGTGAAGCCTTCACAGGAGCGGCTCTGGTTACAGGTTGCGATTGGTTAACCGACAAGAACTTGACCCGCAAACCCCTGAATGAAGTCACTCGTGGCCTCAAGGTGCCTTTTTTTTTGCACTGCCAAGGCGCGACAGAAAGGCAAAGATGCAAACAAAAGCGCGAGCATTGTTCCAGCCGGCATTATCTTCATTTTTTAGCACCAAACAATGCGTCGACAATGCACGGCGAACAACAGGAGCCTTTATGGAGGAGCGGCAGAATAGAGTCGAGGCCGTTTGTGAAGAAGTGGCAGAGGAGAACGAGACAAAGCGGGATGAGAAGGACGATCTTCATTGTGGCGTCTTTTCTCATTCTGCCATGAAAGACACCGGCGAGGACTCCTCAGGGCCGCTGCCAGCTGCAGAACAATCACACCCCGTACGCCACAAACCACGCCGCCCATCCAAACACATTAGGAGACACATTGTCGAAAGCTGTAGCTCTCCACATTCATCTGCATCTCCCTCTGAATGGAGGCCGTTTCGTCGCTCAGATGCAATCACAACATCTCCCTGGTATCAGCAAACATCTTGCATTTACATAACCCTTACATTCACACGCCCGCAATGTGTATTTTCCACCTCCTTAAGGCGTCATTTAATTTTTTTTTCTTCCTAAAAGGATCGTTTAAAATAGACCTTAATCAGGGGGGGGGGTAGATTAGATGCCATTTCAGATGTTATTGAAGGAACTGGCATTTAGAGGGTTTTTTTTTTTTCTTTCTTGGCGCAAAAAAACCACACCAACAAGACACACGCCGAATAAAAAGGGAGAGTATAATCTATGCATCGCTGGTTCCACAGGATTATGGGCGAAAAAAGAGACTAAGGAGACGAGTGGAGGGGCGGAAAAAAGCAATGGTGAGTAAGGGAGAGTGACGGAGAGAGAGAGAAGGCGATGGATGTCAGGTTCTTCTCTCCATATAAAACACCAGACGCAGCAGAGGAGGGGATTGGATTCACTTTTTAAAATGTCACCCAACATCTGTTTCATATTTATGATGGTGGCGCTGCTTTCTCCGATGCCCCCTTCAACACTCTGGCGATTCTATCTCTGCCTCGGATTACCCCCACTACCCACCAATGCATAATTTATAAGGCTAATCTTTCAACGAAAGACTGCAGACAGAGAGAGAGAGAGAGAGAGAGAGAGAGAGGGAGAGTGAGAGAGGGAAAAAAAAATGGATTATAAAGAAAAAAAAAAAAAAGTGCCACAGATTTTTTGCTGATATGTGAAGCGAATGGCTGATTTTTGGAGATGATACCTTAAGTATCTCATGTAGTCATTAACAGGATTAAGTGAGTGGGCTTCTGATAAGGTGGGAAAACAATTCAAGGATTCGGCACATCTTGTCCTCTTTAACCCAAACAGAGACGTATCAGTGTATGTGGCCCATGTTTTTCTTTCTTCTGTAATTCGTGATGCCTTCAAGATGCCGCCACCGATAAGCTCCGGATGTCATTAATATCGCTAATGATAACGTAGCCACCCCCCCCCGATCTCCTTCGTGTCGTATATGCTCGTGAAGGCGCGTCATGCTGCGAGGCCGTAAATTTCTCCACATTGAAGGGAGGAAGCTGCCGTTTGCCCTTCCTTTGTTCCCGCTATATGACTGTTGCCATTTTCACACCCGAGACCGCGGCGAGAAGCGAAGGCGCCCACCCTCGCCGGTCCGATTCTCCTCCGTCCTCTCCTTCCCCACTTGTCTTTCCATCCGCCACGTCTGACACGACAGTTTCTTTCCCCTCTTCTTTTTTTTCTCTCCCCTCCTCGCTCCCCCAGCTCCCCTCCTCCCCCCCACTCTCTCGTCAGCTTTATTATGAAAAGTACACAGTTTCGATAGAGTGCCCTTCTGACATTTTCGACTTATTAGCTAGTTTTCGTACCGTCTTCAATCAACCTCCTTAATCCTCATAGGGGAAGAAGCGCTTTTAATTCACTGATGGACTGATAAGGGGGGGAGCATAAGAAGAAGAAAAAAAAAAAAAAAAAAGCGCCAGAGAAGCAGCGGCAACGCTAGCAAAAGCAGGGCCTCGGATGAGGAGGGGAGAGAAAAAAAAAATAAAAAGAGAAAACGAAAAGACGGGAAAAAAACGATTTACACGTAGATGAATCGTGCTTACAAGATGGAACCCTGGGCATTAGGAGCGGATCTGAATTTCCTATCTGTCATTTTTTTTTCACCCTCCCTCCCTCCCTCCCTCCCCACCAGCCGCCGCATTCGTTCAGTGTTTTTTTTTTTCCCTCCCCTCCCTCCCCTCTCTCTCCCCTCCTTCTTCTCCGCCATTACCCTTGCTGATTGCAATCTTTAAGCGCCATTGGGCCCACTGCTTCTGCAGTTTTTAATCTGTCTTTAATCCCATAGATTTTAAATATTCCCCAGCTCCCGGAGACTGGAGGCAATTAACTGCCCTTCTGATGCTCTCCTTATCAGTTGCCTCCTTGTATCTCTCTGAAGCAGCCTCAAGACACTGCCAGAGCTGACAAATAATACCGCCATTTACCGCCGAGCATCCTCGGGGACTGGAAAGGGGAGCGCGCGGCGGCAGCCACCGCCGCATTCTAAACAGGTATTTGGTAAACATATCATACAGAGGAGAGAGAGGGAGAAAATATACTGCAACAACACTCCCAAAAGCGATGTATGTTTGTCTGGATGCCTGCTTTTTTTTTTCTCCACGCAAAAGTGTGTGTATGTGTGTTCTCCCTCAGACCGAAGACAAAAGATTGTCCCTCCAGCTCTGTGCTGACGCGAGGAGGAGGCAGCGCTGTGTATGGGATGCATAGCCTGCTGTGTTGATGCTAATACATACAATCTGCTCCCTGGTAGCCCCAACACGGCGCTCGTGCTGGGAGAAGAAATGAATACGACATGTTCGAGACATATGGCTCTCTATCTGCACTTCTTCTTTTTCATTCTCGTCCGCCTTTTGTTCTTCCATTTGACGTACGTGAAGACATTCGACGCTGGCGAGTTTGGAGAGAGTTTGCCACAACTTTGCGTTGACAAAAAAGAAAAGAAATAAACACAGAGACAGATGCAAAGACATCTGATGCACTGATTTTTATCATCCATTTTTATTCCTCTTTCTCTTCTCTTATCCATACAATTATGCAAAGTATGATTCAGGACCTGCCGACGGAGGGAGAAAAGGTCAGAGGATGAGGACAGTATATCAGACACAGATGCATGGCCTGACTCACACAGCCTGTCATTTACATTAGAAGTTTGACATGCTTGAATACTAATTACTTAAGTGAAGTTTAGCAGTAACCGAATACACGACGGGATTACGTAATTAGGATACATAAAAAGATAACTGTTCTGTTGCAATACAGACAAAAAATATGTAATTGGGTTATGTGATTACGAGCAGGACGACAATTTTAATACAAGATTTATACACTAGTCTGTAACCAGGCACACCTAACAACACTTTGAGTCTCACAACAACAACAACTCCTCTCTGGTCTGAAGAGAAACCGAATACACAATTAAGATTAAATACAATTAATCTTAGGGGCAATCCAAAAGTAAAAAAGTAATCCAAGTATCATATTGTGATACTTGGATTAAGGACAAACTTGTACTGAAAGCACATAAAGGTTGACTCAACATGTAAGAAGCTTGTTTGGCGACAATTAATAACAACCGGCATTAATTAATGAGTAGTTAATAGTTAGTTAAGCATTAGTTAATAGTTATTTCAATGTTTACAAACAAAGTGCTTGACATTGTAGCTGATGTGTTCTTCTGACGTCCTTTTTGATGTTTATAAACCTTTACGATTACTTAATAAATGGTTTATAAAACATTTTATGGTTTGTTAATAACTGTAATAACTATTAACTAAAGCAGGAGTGCCCAAACTTTGTCCCCCTTGGAGGTCTAAAACTGAAACACCCATTGTGTTAAGTTGCTAAATGTTACTGTACGGAAGCCCGGAGAGGCAAAAATGAGAAAACAATTCTGATGATCCAGTTAATAAATAGTTTCCTCTCCTTCTTTCTTTCAAACTTCCTCATTTTTTCTCCACTTTTCTTCGTCTCCTTACAAAAACATTAACATGATTTCATTTTCTTTTTATTGATGTTTTTTCTTTCACTAGAAACATCTGCTGGAGCAAATCAAACCTCATGGTGAGCTGACTTTAGCCTGCGGGCTCCACTTTGCACAGCCCTGAACTGAGCTTTCATTGACTGTAAACTCACATGTATGAACGATGGTGTCATCACTCTGTTAGTGTTGGACTGAGCTGTACAAGGTTCTGATTAGAAAAGACTGAGATGACAAAGAGGCCATTTTGTGGTTCTTTCTCACACTAATGTTGCTCCATGCGATGTTCAGTTCAGGGACCTTTGTTGTCCCCCCAAGACTCCACTTAGCTGCATCTCAGTGCCATTAGCTTCATATTTTAAAAGATCATATTGAGTCCTGGGATTGTTTAGCTCAGACTTGACCTTTGCCAAACAGTTGGGGTTCACAAAAGATGGCCGGGGTTCTCCTTTTTTTGCAATCTCTCCAATCACTCCTCCTGATAATGCGTCCTATGGCAGCGCGATGAATGCAATCAGCGGCCCGTGCACCACAAGCCTGCTAACAACACCACAAGACACTGCGGCTAAAGCCAGAGCCGGCGGGCTCAGCCAAAAACCGACAGATAACCATCAGCTAAGAGCTTTGTGACATCATCAGACAGAGACGGCTACTGAGTCCATGCCAGGGTTAGAGAGCTGCTAATCCAAACCACAGACTACAATAACACAGACGGAGACAAAAGCAGGGAATGTGCATCATTACAAACACTCTTAAACTCTTAAGCTCTTTGTTGACCCGGACAACACGAGCGCTGTAATAGAGCGTGTACCTTTTTTTTTTTTCGCGGTCGCCGCTCGACCGGCGAGATGAGATCTGACGATCGTAAGTTCTGATGATTCCCTTCCACCCGTTTGACTTTACAAACCGTCCTCCTCCACCTATATGTGTTGATCCTCATAACCACGTCAAACTAACCCCTTCGCTTGACAGCCGCCGGCATTATCTTCCCCTCTCTAGTGTTGGATTACAGTGCACACAGCGCTTCTTACCATTAAAATCACATTCAATTACCGAGAGGCAAGGGAAGATTGGCTAGACAGCAGCTCTGCTAATGGGGAAGGTCTTCAAAATTATGATTGCAAATGCAGTACATGCGCTGGCACATGTATATAAACAGAGATAATTAAAAAAAAAGGATCTGCTTCTCAGGCTTTCTGATGCATATTTCGCTTGTGTTTTCATGGGATCTGCCACCTCGGTGCATTTCATTTCTCACGATAAAAAAAGCCGGAGTTCGGTTTTGGAGATCGGAGGAGGAGGGCATTGGCCGGGCGATACCCCGACAATGCATCATGGGATCATGTTCCCTTGGCCCAGCCGTTCCTGCGAAATGCGAACCAATCAGCCCGCGAGCTGTAGCCGCGTTCGTATACCATCATATCTCCAACGGGATGACCTCTTTCTGGCTATGCCTCAAATTGGATAAGAGGGACTGACACTATAGCATGTGCGAAGCCATGACTACACTCATTCACTCCTTATTGTGCATATTCCTTTAATCCACTCCCACATGTGTACACTTTGTGTCTCCCTTTATGAGTGTCTATGTGTGTTTTTTTGTGTGGTTTGGGAGGTTAAGCCGGTGGAGCTCTCTAAGCGTGGCCGATACCGATCCAGAGAACCACGGGGTCTGAGGGGGCCAAGAGTCCGCGGCTCAGCCCACAAACTGGAAGGCCGTGCCAGGCAGGACGAAGGCCAAGAGTTGGGGGGCGGTGGCGGTGGCGGTGGTGGTGGCTGCAGAGAGGGAGGGGCGACAACCACTCTCATCCTTTTTTTTAAAACTCCAGCACTTGGGTCACACTAGGGGGGCCACCCAATTTCACACTCGTCTCCAGCATACAGAGAAACAGAAACACAGCCTGGAAAACAAAAAAAAAACCCAGCTCCGGCGAAAAAATACTGTTTTTCAGGGTTTGTTTTCCTTCAAAGAGGAATTTGCAAGTAAGGTGACGGTGTTCTTTTCTTTCTATTTCATTTTTATTTATTTATTTTCCAGCCACAGGTCAGAGATTGCATCCTCAGCTCCTGCAAAAAATAAAACACACTCCAGCACTTTGCCTCAAATCCAATCAAGCTCCGTTATCAGCTCCCTTCTCATCAAGGAGGGCTGCTGATGGAGGCTGCTGGGGGGTTGGAGGGGGCTAAGCCGAGCATCAACCCCAACCTACACCCCCGCGCCGTACACACACACGGACGCGCGCTCACACCATACACTCCACCCGAATCCACTCTCACCCCCACCACCACCACCACCACCACCTCCCTATACCCTCCTCCCCTGGTTTCCGTGGCGACTGCTAAGCCCGAAGTTACGGTAAAGCTGGTGTGCCGCTGAGCCCTGGGCAGGATTTGTGACAGAGAAATCACATCAGCCTATGCTGATTAACAATTCCATTCCACCCTGAGATTTATATAAAAAAACTATCTTACATTTGGCTTTTTAATAGGAACGATCGCTATCTCAAATTGAGTCCCTGCAAACTTTAATAAAGGCTACAGGGTTGAGTGGCATTTTGCATGCTGATTTAGGCCCGATTGGCGGCTTTTGATGAGAGGGAGGCTGCTATGTAAAGCGGTGCTCCTAGCGCTTTTCCACATCGCCGGTTCAAATGCGGGAAAGGATAAGAACATGAAAAAAAAAAAAAAAAATACCACTTCCATCTGCAATCTCCGGATTTCTCTCTCTCTCTCTCTCTCTCTCTTTCTGCCTTTTTCCTCCCTCACTCGCTCTCACGCTCTCTTTTTTTTTTTTTTTTTCAGAAAATGATTGACTGTTGAATATGAATAAATGGAATAGAATGAAGCGGGAATATATATATAGAGAGAGAGGAGCAGCAGACAGAAGAAGAAGAAGAAGAGGAGAGATGGAGGAGAGAGAGAGGGAACGTGGAATAAAAGAAAACCCTCTCCTGGACGGTTTTTTTCTTCTTCTGGAGGTGAAAAATAAAATCATAAAGCCAAGGTTTTTCTTTTTTTTATGCTCTCCTATTCTGACATTTGGAGAATGGTATTAGTGTAGCATATTCACAGTGTACAGAAAAAGGACCACGGGCGCAAGAGAGAAGCTAATGTGTGTGTTGGGGAGGATGGAGGATGGAGGATGGAGGAGGAGGGTGGGCATCAAATAAAAAAAAAATAAAAAAAACATCGCCAGAAACACTTATCCCCTCCACCCCTCTCCGCTACCGGCCCCCACAAATCTACATCGGCATTAAAAAAAAAAACTATTTATAGTAAGAGTTCAGCTTAATGGGATAATCAGCTCTATTTGTAAAGATATTGGATAATCCCAAATAGTTTATATGGGCATAGAGATTTAAAACATTTTCATTAGATATACTGCATTTCGGGGGGGCATTTCAGATGTCTCTCAGTTCGCTGTGTTAAGCTCGGCCGAGACAAAAGGGAAGCTGGAAGGGAGTTAATTCCTAAAAGCTGATGGCCAAACAACTGAGTATTTTCATTAGAATAACACCAGGACGAGGAGGAGGAGGAGAGGAGGAGATCCCAACGTTAACTTCATCATCAAACCTGCTCGCGTCGGTTCGTCACGCCGACGCTTCCTGTGTTTGAACCGGCGTTGCACAAACTGCTGGCAGTGACAGAAAGGAAGAAGATGTCGCATGTGCAGCTAGTGTTGAGCCGCGCGTGTTTAGCCCCAGATGAATGGTGTTTTCATTATGCCTGTTTCTTTAGGTTTTTTTTTCATCATATTACATGCAGAGTTTAGTATTACAGAACGCTCACTCTCCAAATAAAAAGAGAGGGGAAGAGGAATGGAGTGAGAGAGAGGGAGAGGAGGGAGGAATGGGGGAGTTAAGGGGAAGAGGGCCAATGGAAGGCATCCAACAGGATCAGTGAGTAGGGCATGCTGCCAACGCCTGGCACACACACACACACACACACACACACACACACACACACACACACTGTATATATCTGCCCCGCCTCCCTCCCTCAAGGAATCCCCCATATATACCCCGCAGGGTGGACCACATCCACCAGGCATCGGCACCCCACCCCGATCTATCAGCCAGTAGGAGCGCACTGGTCTTACTGGGATGCCTTTTTTTTTTTTTTTTTTTTTTTTTGCAGGTGCATGATTTAGCTTCAGGGGGAGAAATGTAACATAGCCGGTGTAACCTCAAGAAGAGTTAATCCCCAGACGCAGAACTGTAAAATAAGACGTTTGGATTCTCATGACTATCACGCCTTTTCTATAGGAAGAGCCATTAGTCATCTTGCCAAATATCTGATGAGAAGACTGCCGTCAAAAATTATCTCGGGCAGATAGTTTTGTTGGCTGTGCGTGCTAATGCTTTGCAATGCAGTACTTAAAAAACAACAAAAGAAGATATAAGGTGCCCGAAAGTGAGAAAAAAGTGGTATGAATGTATGAATAATTAACTTAACCTGTCAGTCTCATAGTTAGGTTGTAGTTAAGTGTCTTTATCCATTTTTTCCCCACATGATGACGATTAATTTCTTCAACAACAACATTACCAGTCTTCATAAGAAGTCAAGTCTATTGCAGGGAATCTAATGACACCTCCCGTGAGAGATGTCAAATTCATCATGCATTTTATATTATATATTAAAAAAATATCATTTAAAACAATATTATTATCTTTTTTAAATCATTTTTTAACATCAATATCTAGCTCAAGTTAGCAAACATTAGCCACAGTGATATCTAAGTATAGTTGGCTAACATTAGCAATAGCAATATCTAGCTAAAGTTAGCTAACATTAGCCATGAGAAACATCTAGCTCAAGTTAGCTCACATTAGCCACAGCAATATCTGGAGAAGTTGGCTAATATTAGCTTGCGTTAGCCACACAGGTCACAACTGAAAAGTAAGACGGTAGAAGAAACCCCCGTTAACGCACTGGTATGAGCCTAGTTGTACAGTTTTTTAACACTTTTGTATGAAGAGAGTGTCCAATTGCTTGATTCAAAAGTCACAGAGGCTAGCTAATTAGCTTCATTTAAAAGGTAGTAACATTTTTAGCCGTTAACAGTTTGCGTAATCTTTTCAAACAGACGGTTTGAATCGCGATATTAAATGGTGTTTTGGAGGCTGCTAATGGCCAACTATCTAACTGACAGCTGCAAAACTGTTATAGATATCCAGTTTTGTGGCTATAAGCTTGTCAGCTTACGTAAAGCCATGAGCTTATGTATGATAAAAACCATTGTTAAGGAGCCAATCAGAGAAATGCACATCTACTATTAAAAAGGACGGACTTGTTGATGGAGCAGTAATCTCCTTACAGTGTTCACATACCACCGTGAATCTAAAAACACAAGGCCACATGTGTAAAAAAACAGTAACGAGCCATGTCCGGCCTCACAATCCATTCAAGATTCGTGTACAGTTATCACACACTGACAGCCTTTGTATCATGAGCACACTCAATTGATTTGCATACGGGGGAAAAAAAAAACAGTAAAATCTACATAAGCGACGCCAGGAAGCCACTCGCGGTGTCAGCTCAATGCTTTCCATACCGAATCAGACACAGAGGACTCAAAGATGAAGCTCCAGCGAGACAAATAAAAAAAAGTTGTGACGCCATTTTCTTGCACCTTTAACTAAACTTCCAGAAAGAAAAATACTGTAAGTCACCCGACCTCTCGCAAAAATGTGTGTTTCCTGTCACCCGGGGTCCATCTGGTACACCCGGTGATTGCTGACCATCAGGGCCGCGGCTTTCTCATCTGTCACGGTGTTAAATGAAAGGGTTCTTGTGGATTCACACACACACACACACACACACACACACACCCCTCCTTAAACTGGCCCAGGACCCTGTTGGTCCTACCCTCCCCTCCCTCCCTCCCTCCCTCCTCCCACCTCGCTTACCTTCCCTCCCAGGCCACTGCTCTCCTCTGGCCCCTGATAAGATGCTATCAGTAGCCCTCTAAGCACTTGAGAGGCACTTTAGGAGATCACTGGAGCCATTACCATGAAAAGTAAAAGATACAGGCTATATTGATGCCAGATTAATACTGACCAACATGTTATTGATTTCCGCCCCCCCCCCCCCCCTTTCCTCCCTCCTCTCCCCCTACCCCCCTTTAACTCCCCCTCTTTTTCTTCTTCTCTGGTCTGGACCTGTGGCGGTGATCTTATTTTCTGATGGAGCAATGTTTTGTGGCCTGGCTTTGGGGGAAGAGGCCGCCACCCTCCCCTCTCCTTCCTCCTCCTCCTAGTCTTCGTCGCCACTATCTATGGTTTCACAGGGCCATCCTTTAAAAGGCGCAGAGCAAAGGCTCGCCGTTATCTGCCGATGTTATTCAATTGTTACAGGACAATCTGGGCCATTAGCCGGCTGTGTTAAATAATGCATCCGCTTTTAAAGGGAATCCTTATCTCTTCTATGCGCGTGGTTTTTTTTAACATTATTAGTATAGGAGTGTAATGAAAGGTCCCTGCCTGATGGGCGCTGATATACCTCCAAGGTCTCTGCATGATGCCGCGCAGCAACAACAATGCATAAACAAACGGTGACCTTTTTAATGAAGCCCCGGTTTTATCTCGTATTTATTAAAAAGGACAACAAGAAGCGGAAACGCTTCGGACGAGATAAAAATGTATTTAAATGCGGCTCGTCTAAAGGCGCAGACAATCGATCGCGATGCATATATACAGCCGCTCGGGAGGAAGAAAAAAAAAAAAAAAGGACAGCACACATGCGGGGCAGTGTGTTGCTATGAGACACGGGAAAGGGAGGAAGAGATCGGAGAGCGAAGGGATGGAGAGAATAAAGAAGAAAGAGGCGAACCTGAGCGAGAGACAAGCGAATGAAGAAGAAAGAGGCGGCGAGGGGAGAAGAGGAGGATGTGACGGATGAGTACAGAGAGAGGGAAGGATGGATGGAGGGATGGGGATGAGGATGGCGGAGAGGGAGAGCGATAAACCGCAATGTCTTCAGTCACAGATTTACACAGGCCATTGCACTCCCATTCTCCCCGGCTCTTATCAATGGAGTTATTGAGCAGTGTGGCATACCATTAAAAATTCTGCTTAGATTTCACAAAAATCAAATTGCGTAAGGTAATGAACGCAGCGCTCAAATGGACTCCTCGCTGATACCCGCTCTCAGCAGGCGGAAATACATCTCAGTCATAATTCGCTATCTTTATTGTACTTCTACACAGACTCAACTACGCTGCCAAAGCTTAATAATGTTGCTGTTGCCCCCTCGACGTTAAAGGGATGATTTTGTGGCCATTGCTCACCCTTTGTATCCTCCTATCTCCATCTATTTCCTGCCCTTTATCCTCTTTTTTCTTCTTCTTCTTCTGCGTTTCCCCTCTTTCTGCAGGCCTCAAGGTCAGACGGGTCAGGTTCTTTTACTCGCTGTTTGCCGATGACTGGGAGCTATGAAGCCGAGCAAGAAACACATTTCAAGGATGTCAGCGCCCCCTTGTTTGGATTGGCTCGCGCTCGCTCCAACACACACATGGGCACAGACAGGCACGCAACTTAATTTGTCTTCTTTAATTTATGGCTCCGACACATTAAAATAAAAACCCTGCTGTATGTATAAAAGCAGAGCTGGGGGGGTGAGTCGCTTTCTCACAGACTAGACTTGAAGACAAGGCTTCGTTGTCTGCAGCCATGAGACTGACAATAGGGTGAGGTAACACTGAAGGACTGGCAAGGCATGTAGAACCACTTTGTACCTTCCAAATGCTATAAATCTCAGAGTACAGTTGTGCTTTCAGAGTAATTTAGGTTTTTGACACGTAAGACGTTGACATGTGCATAAGCTAAGAAGTTATTAGTAGGAAGAGAAAAGGACCGACACCTTTTTCTAGTATGTGTCTTTAAATGGAAAGAGGAAAGCGTTTCTGAAGGTGTTATTGCACGTCAAGTTCAAACGAAAATTCCTCAGGTATGAACCAACGTTTTAACACCACTAAATCATCGCAGGAGTGATTTTGACAAGGTGATAAATAGAGATTACCACTCACGGACTGACAGGTCATTTACATCAAAACAATCTTTCACTTGTGCGCATAATTTACTCAAATACAAAACTGGTTACATAATCTGAACTGCTGTTACCAGGAGTTTCTAATTGGCCTTAAAAAAAAGTTTTGTTTTATCGTATTGAGAGAGAATAAACTGCTCCGCAAAACAGGAAGTGTTTGCTAAAAGTTATAAAACACGAGTCAGTAGTACAAATATGTATTTTAAATAAACCGTGGGAGTAGGGAGCTAGCTACCTGACGGTTAGCTCGCTGTTTTCTGACGGTTAGCTTGCTTTTCACTCACAGTTAGCCTGCTGCTCACTGACCATCAGCTTGTTGTTCACTGGGTTTGGGGAGCTATCATGACTTACTTGTGCAAGCGTGTCCCATTGGCTGTATATAAATGTATGGACTCAGCTTCGGGGTCTGAAAAGTGAAGCCAATGCAGAAGTGCCCTAAACCTGCAGTCTTTCTAATGACCAGCATGGAGCGTGGACTAAATATGCTCCGCTGACACCAGAATATCTTCCTTGTTCTAAACATTGCAACACTCAAGGACGTTACTATAATGTTAAAATCATGGCAGACGAAGCAGCGGTAGTGACAAACAGCATAGGTTAGGTAGCATTACAGAGAAACATGGATACTGTACGCACTCGTGAGCCATTAAAGCAAAGAAAGAAGGTCAAGTAGCAGCATCCTGTTCATAGAAACACCACTTAATGCTACACTTTTTAAAAACACACTTTAATGCATCTGGACAGCGTCTTCTAGTGACGCATACAAAAAACTGCATCGCCAAACTGTTAATTTTATGGAGCCGCTCATCATTCATTGACATTTAAACATGACAGGACATAAACAATGACAATTTGTCAGACAAACTTCACTGCTCAGAAGGATCTAGTTCCACTTAACTTAATGTCAGCCCCCCCACCCCCGGCCTCATTCATCCAAAACCAAAAATAACAACCCAAAGCCCAAACACTGTCCTCTCTGTAGCTTCCTGGCACACTCTCTATCTGGCTGGCCTTTCCCTGCAGCCAGTATCAGTGTGATGTGCCAAAGCGACAACTGCATGCCACGCAGATCTCGCCTCGTCCTCTCTTCTGCGGCTAGTTAGCCCGCTAGCGCTTTTCAGCCGTCTGGTCGTCTGTTGGTCGGTCCGTCTGTACTCTGCTGGGCTTCTCCAATCAGAGGCCTTAGCCCGTGCAGCCCCTAATCCAACCATGGGCTTTACCCCACCAGCTCAGTGTAATCACACAGCTAATTCACAGGCGGACGGGAGGAAGGCAATCCGTGACGGACGTTTTTTGTGCAACTAAGAATGAGCTCCCCGGTGACCAGGGGAGGTGGTGGAGTGGGAGACTGTCAATGAAGGGGCCGTGAAAAGATGGCTCCGGAAAGGCGAGATGCGAGGGGAATAGATGAATAGCAGAGAAAACGGGCTGTGAGATAGAAGTACGAAATAAGGAAATTGTTTTGAAAAAAAAAAAAAAAAGGGGGGGACATGAATCTGTAGCAGTCTTTTGCCAAGAGAGTGTTGAAAGAGCTATTGTGAGTTGGAACAGTCTATATTACTCAATAAAGGCTTTGATGAAAGGCGAGGCTCTGTATTAATTTGGATAAGAAACCTTTGCCTCCGTGCCCCTTTTCTCTCTCGGCTCCCATCCACGACACCTCTGTGGTTTAAAGCAGTGTTCGGTTTCAGTTCAGCAAGCCAAGTCATTACATTTCAACATGTCGCACCTTTCAGAGGAGGGAATTAACTAGTGCTGTTATTTCTTCATTCCCCACACGGCGGGACCCAGAGGAACAAAAAAAAAAAAAGGTGGGGGAAAAAAAAAAGGTGTCGATATTTTGACATTGTCACATCGTGCACACTCGCACGCATGTGTGAACGTACTGTATGCCCTCTGCCCGTCCTCTGCGCAGAACAGCTTCCTCATCGCTAATTTTTCAGATGAACTCAGGAGTTGCAGGGATTGCAGCTTGGCTGTCTGCCTGATTTTTTTTTTTTTACCGTTGACGTCCCAGCAACAAAAGGGAGAGTGGATCTCTCTTGCGCTTCACGTGTCAACACACTCCAACAGTCAGCGTGTCAGCGCCGACAGAGTGGAAACCGCAGACGTGCCGCATAACCGTGCAGATGACCCGGGGCGGGAAAAAAGTATCAATAAAACGATTGTGTGGGTCAGAACAAAGGAATTAGGCTGATAAGAAACAGAGCAACATGAAGGGAGTGTATGCAAATCCTGATGCGAATCTGATGCAAATGATGAGACAGTGAGAAGACAAACGGAGGGAAAACATGCAAAAGACACAAGTGAACAACTGCACAAAGTCCACGATTGTCTACTGGAGTGCCCTGTTGTTTATTATGTTTGCATATTTTGTTGTGTCGTGTGATGAAGATGTTTCCTTAATTTGCGTGTGAAAGGACGAGTTCACCCCAAAAAGGGAAATTCAGTCGTTATCTGCTCGGCCCCCGTGGAGCCGATGGAAAGGCGGGTGAAGTTTCGTCGTCCACAAAACAATTCTGGAGCTTCGCAGAAAAAAATAATGTTGCAGACTTGTTTTTAAAACGTAAAAAATAACTGGGGGGAAAAAGGAAATTAAAAGTCTCCATGCAGCTCGCACAGTTTAATCCAAGTCTCCGGAAGCCCAGAGATCCTAAATTAATTTTAAAAGACATTATTTACATCCTTGATGCACAGTTGATGATCATGGCTATTGTTTGCACTCAGCGCTGTCAAGCTAGCATGTTAGCATCGGGACATCTTGGCTGTACTTTGTCTTGTGCGCCTAGCTTGCTAATACTGTACAACCTTGAGACACGTAGCCTTTCCTGTCTTTCCACACGACCTGATGAAACAATTCATCTTCACTGAGGCCCATGACGGCCACAGATACTTTATTTTTTGCTTTAATTTGTCAGGGAATTTGATTTATTCGTCTGGATGTTGAGAGATTTTCTACAAATACAACAACTAGAGTAACCACAGCTTTAAACTTAATAGACATATTAAGAAAATAATGCTTTTTTTTAGGCTGTTGGGTTTTTTTTGCCCTTAAAAAATGTATGTTGAGTTCATCCAAACCTCAGTTATGTGATCCACTGATTAAACCTTTAAACTACTGTATTGTCACCTTGATTTACTATCTTGAGAAACAGCGATTAGCCTCTATTGACTGATCACTCGAGGGCTCTGCGGGTCTTCTCACATTTACTCAGTTACTCCGATTCGTTTGCTCTGCGCTGATTGGCCGAGGGCACCTGGCCGGTGGGCGGAGCTGCATTTTTTGCTCCGTCGCTACCTGTCTAGGTGAGTCAGAGTCGGGTATGGGTTGGAGGCAGGCAGCTACTTGAGGTCTAGGGAGGTAATCCACGCTCATTAGTGGCACCCACAAGTGTTTCTGTGTGGTAATTGGGGCGACCAAACCAGAGCCTGCAGGGAGACACACAGACAGGAGAGGTGAGATACAGTCGCTGATAGGGTGAGCAGGTTCAGGTAGACGACACTTTTATGGTGTGAACGCGGTGGTAACGTCTGCGTTTGTGTTCAGTCGGCAGAACAGAGGCCTATAAAAGCATCACATAAAAATCTCAGCGCCTTTGTAGTCTGTATTCACACCAACCCTCAGAACAAACAGCCAAGTCCAATGAGCTGGAACGTCTCGCTCGTGTTTTTGGGTTAATATCATTTTTATCACTGAGATCAGATCTTAAAAACAGCTGATAAATAACAAATACAAAGCAGGTGCTGCTGCATGCACAGGTAGATCAAGAAGGAGGTGTACATGGAGTCAAGGTGTGGTGCCAGGACACAGGTTTAAAGTCCTTATCAGACAAGCGTGTACAACACTGAACAACGTTGATCTGTAGTGTTGATAGGACAACCATCAGACAGCAGGTGTCACATCTCTAACAAGCTTGAATGTTTGGAATAGTTACTAATAAGTACTGTCCTTTTACCTTTTACACAAAAAATCAACTTAAACTCAGCAGTAGACGTTAGGACTAATTAATCTGTCAGTTATTTTCCTCATTGATCGAAGTGTTTGGTCCATAAAATGTCAGAAAATGGTCATTCAGTGTTTCCCAGAGCCCAAGATGACGTCCTCAACAGTCTTGTTTTGTCCACAACCCAAAGATATTCAGTTTCAGTTATTCAATATCCACATTAAAGACACTAGAATCAGAGAATTATGACTTCAACTATCTCCGTCTTGTTCTTGGCTGCATTAATACTTAAATAAAATAGAATATATTATATATATTATAGTTAAAATTACTCGAAACACGTGTGGTTATAGTTTTTTGCACTTCTGGCTCTCCTGTCTCGAGTTAAATAGGTATTGTGATTAGGTTTTTAGTCCGTCTTTACAGGCGGACTTTGTTTGCATCATATTCTAACATGTAACTTGTAGATATATTGATTTATATGTGAGTGTGTAAAGATTAGGGTAGTGAGGCACTTTGTGGTCGTACCGCTGAAGTCATGCCATGTAGTTTGTTTATAGCCTAACACTGACTTAAGTCATCACAGCATTCAGTCCAAATCAACCTCCTAAAAAAGTGTTTTAGTCTTTACTTTACGTACTTTAGTGCATCGGTTCTCAACCTGGACACACAAAAAGCACAAATTAACTTACAAAGTAACCCTCCTTTCTCATTTTGGCACTTTCCGGATGCTGTGAGTTAAAAGTTTCTGGGATTTTTCTGGGATGTCGCGACTCATGAAGGTTGAGAAGCTCTGTCAGGAATAAATACTTAAAATACTTAATGAAAGTACTTATTACTTATAATTAAATACAGTGTATAATAAAATATACTGTAGTCTGACACCTGATAATATTTCAAGTGTTTCCTTGATGAAACTAAACCGTGCAGAGGAACCTGAGGTGGAGAGCAGGTGAGAGGAAGAGAACAAAAAAAAAAAACTGAGAAAGAGAAACTCTTTGCGGGCTCCAAAACCGGTGATCAGGTGTTGATGCATTCCTCGCACCCACACATATACACACATATTCACACACACACACACACACACACACACACACACACACACACATATACACAAAATAAGGAAACAGAGCAGAGGATGGAGGGGGGGGGAGTCAAACCACCAGAGGAAGACACTGCTCCAGAAGCCTTTATTAACTCCACTGACAACTCCTGCTTTTAACCACAGCTGGGTCACGTCACACACATAGGAAGAAACAGACACACACACACACACACACACACACACACACACACACACACAGAAGACAAGCCACCACATTGGACAGCCCCCAAGACTGTTGGTGGCACCTGCATTGTTGTGAGATGTTCCCCCTCTCATTTAGCCATAGCATCCCTCTCCAAAATAGCTGTGAGCACCCAGTTAAACACACACATACACACACACACACACTCACACACAGATGTATACACACACACAGTCTGGTTTTTGGTTGCAGTGTGTTCAGCAGGAGACAGTGTGTATTACCTGTTTTTAGCTGTGGCCAAGCTTCGGGGAGGGAGGGGGCAGGATTAAGCCGGCTGGCTGACGTTGTGCCAGCACTAAAACCAACCGCACACACACACACACACACACACACACACACACACACACACACACGCTCCTACACAAATACATACAAACACACACACACACACATGTCCACCATTTAAGACATTCCTTTTGTTCATGCCTGCTTCTGAATTCTTTATAATCCTGCAGCCCCCAAATGAAAGTGTGTGTGTGTACATGTAGACACTTTTGTATGTGTGTGTGTCTGTGTGTGTTTGTATTGCTTAGGTGTGTGTGTGTGTGTGTGTGTGTGTGTGTGTGTGTGTGATGTCGTCTGAATTATACCACGTGAATAAGTGAGAAACACACACCTTGTGAGATTAGTCTCTTCAGAAATTGGCTGATGTGTTAAAGTAGCTTTTCTGCGGACACGCTCGGTCTGTGTGTGTGTGTCTGTGTGTTTGCGTGTGTGTGTGTGTGTGTGTGTGTGTGTCTGTGTGTGTGTAAAGGGGGAGGGTGTCCGGTTTCTAGTGAACAATGTGAAATTACATATTGTTGGTGGGTTAAGAGGGGTTACCGTTTGCTTAAAGTGGTGTTTTCTGAGCAGCGGAAATGTTTGCTACCCATGGAGAATTCAACATACACAAATCACACACACACACACACACACACACACACACACACTGTATAGAGTACATAGACGGCTCAGACTTCACAGTGGGGTTCTGGTAGTGGTGTAATTTGCTTTATTGAATACAATTAGAGCAGCTTTGCTTTTCTAACCTGGTCACAGGAGGCTGCAGACTTGTGTGTGTGTGTGTGTGTGTGTGTGTGTGTGTGTGTGTGTGTGTGTGTGTGTGTGTGTGTGTGTGTGTGTGTGTGTGTGTGTGTGTCTGTGTGTGTGTGTGTCTGTGTCTGTGTCTGTGTGTGCGTTGTTCATGCAATTTTCTGAGGGTTTTCCCATTGATTTAAATGGAGGACAACATATTAGAAACAAAAACAGCAGGATTATTCGCAAGGCTGTTGTATTAAACTGTATTTATTTCTAATAAACTGCTAACGTGGTGTGTGATCGATATGTTTGAGTGTGTGTGTTGCTTCATAGAGGACAATTTTCTGAAGATTTCCCCACTGATTTGAACGGGGTGGACAAAAAAATTAGAGCAGGATTCGGCACGCTGCGACTAGTTATTGATGACCCGAAATGCAAGACAGCTGAGTTAAAGGTGGGTCACACGAGGTCAACACAAAAATGCCTCGATCACAGAGAGGATACTGGGTAGGACGAATGGAAACATGACAGGAAAGAGGAAAGTAAGGTGGCAAAGAAGGAACAATTGATCTAAACAACTAAACTGTAAGCTTTTATTCTTCTTATTATCTCTCAATCTTTTAACTGTGCAATGCCGTGCCATGCCGTGCCGTGCCATGCCGTGCCGTGCCATGCCGTACCGTGCCAGGTTAAAATCCAGATAAAAGCATCAATTAACCTGTTAAAAAAACCAAAAGAACCAGAATACAGGAAATGACATCAACGCCCACAGATCCACATTAGCTATATGCTTCCTACAGTCGTGGCCTGTTGCATCAGACTTCATTCATATCAGCTAAATGCACCCAATATATTGTGTTATCACGTGTGTGTGTGTGTGTGTGTGTGTGTGTGTGTGTGCTCCCGTGGTCAGTAAGGTGATCTGAGGGGCCACGCTTAAAAAAAAAAAAACACAAACAGAGATGAAAGCAAAGTGCCGAGTCAACACAACAGCCGCAGACGGGTCGGCATTGTTTGTGAAGAAAAGCCGACGCTGTTGAATCAAGGCAGGGAAAAAAAAAAAAAAAACAGCATGGCTTAATTACTGTCGCATAATACCAATTATTTTGTCTCCACACTCTTATCTTAATTACTTCAAAAGACCAACTTCAATTAGGACGTGAAAACTGCATCTAGAAAACTGGCAGTCCAATCCCCCGAGCTCCCCACGGAGGCAACGTCACTCAATTACACACACACACACACACACACAATTACTCTCACACACACACGAGCTGAATCTTACCAACAAATTTGCCGATAATTAATTGACATGCCAGGCATAATATTCAGCATAAATAAATGAGCATTGTTCTGAAAAACGAAGATGAAAGCGTCGCAATTAATTCCCCTCAATCGGTACAGAGCGAACCAGTCGCCGTCCAAAATCATTTTCATGTGTGTTGAGATTCCCCATGAAATGTCAGCGATTTATCTTATCGGTGGGTTGAAATTAGAAACGATGTGTTTCAGAGGCAAAACCAGGTCGTTCCAGACCCTCTGAGTGGAGGAACAAGAAGCCACTAATAATACATCGACTTGAATTCAATCCACGTGGGCTCGTATTCAGGCCCCGTTTCTTCTTCTGTTGTTGCTTATTTAACGGCTTTAAAGCCACAGAGTCTTGAGGTAACGCGAGTTTCTCTCATTTATCCTGCTGACAGTTATGATGGATTGAATCATTTACAGGACAACACTGAGGTTTGGCAGCTGGCTTGTTTGGTTAAATGCTTTAAAAAGTTTAGACAGTAAAAATCATTCTTGGATCCTCAATAACAAAAATCATTTATCATTGAAGTTCTTTAGACATCCATTACAACCACCTTCACATGTGGATACAGGGAGAAGTCCGAGGTATCAGTGATCAGCGCCGGTGTTTGCTGCATACCTAAAACCACCAATAGGAAAATTAACACATATACTTGTCATCAGTATTGATTAGTCTAAAAATGACACCAAAAATGGCTGTTATAAGAAAATATCTACATATTCGGGTGGTGTAATATTTTTGTAAAATGATGTTGATCGCATATTGAGACAATCTGTTATCTGAATGACCCAAAATGGACGACAATGAGCCGAACAACACTGAATTAATGGGTGATTTAATGTAAAGTGCACAAATAGGCAGTGTGAACGATTTAGTGCCATGTAGCTGTGAGATTTGCAGATTGCAACCAACTGAATACCCCTCATCTCACCCTCACGCAGGTCCTTTTTAGAGCCAGTGTTTAGTTTGACTGGGCATGTTGGGTGTCTCCTCACTTGTAACTTCAAACATGATTTTCAATTTTTTGGTATCATTGCTGTTCGTGTCCAGCGTGAAAACAAAAGTGAACTTCTCCTTTACCTAGCCAGGTAGCTTTGTTGCCTAAAACAATAAATTCTGCCCCTAAATCCCCTTAAATCCTACACAGGA